>NC_138140.1:52336079-52965538 GCF_964188305.1 Podarcis bocagei | reverse complement strand
ATTCAACAAACACACAAAACGTAACCGGCAGTGCATTTACATAAACAATTCTCTTCTGTATTTTTATCACAGTCTCAAATACTTCTCTTGCACATAATCAACACATAAAGTGCAACAATGTAAACAGAGGTCCCAATAGATCAGTTCATTCATAGAGTCCAAATATTTGATAGTTTCTGTTCCACATATGTCTTTGTATGTTCATAAAATCCAAATGGGAGCTACTACAGTTCCACAGAATCTTGACAAGGATTTCCGGAATAATGCCCTGTTCCGCCCTTCTGGGCTTCATCAGTTATACATGTTCTAAATAATATAAATGAATATAATATCGTATTTCAAAATATTTTAACAAATAAGAATAATATAAACAATTGTACCATAGGTGTACATACCTATGGTACATAATGGAACTTATGACATGGTGGTTTCTGCAGTGACCAAAACTGTTATAATGTAAGGCTATATAGACAGGCACAGTATTGATTTGAGTGACAGGTGACAGCAGTCTGCAACTGCAAGGTTTCCTTCTTAAAGTGACCCCCTTTAACACAACAGATGTAAAACAAACTTTATCCATACACAAGTGTTAAGCATACAAACGTTAGAAATAAGTCATAAAAAGCAAATTTAATCAATTTCAGTATTCAAACCCGGGGGATGCAAGGAGTCAAGTAGAAAAATAAATCTAGTTTCTTTCTGCATAAGAATTTTTTTTTTTAGCTCGGTGCTCTGATATTCTTACTTTAATAGGTCTAAGAGTGTGACCTACATATAACAATCCACAGGGACATCTAATCACGTAAATTACACGTGGAGTAGCACATGTGGCAAATACCTGTAAAAAGAACTTAAAACCTTCTTTGTTGGTAAATTCTTTTACCCGCAGTGTGTATTTACAGGAGGTACAATGACCACACCTAAAAAAAACCAAGTGGAGGATTAGATAAAGTATGTTGTGTGAGTGTAGGTTTTAAATCTGTGTGCACCAATATATACTTTAATGATTTTGTGCGACGTTTGGTGAAAAGGGGAATCATATCACATCCAGGGATGTCCTTAAGAATATGCCATTGTTGCCTGATAATTTTCTCAATTTCAAAAGTCATATGGTTATATTCTAAGGAGGCATAAATATGTGCGAATCTTGTGTTGACATGTTGGCGGGATATAAGAAGGGTCAACCTCTCTCTCAATTGTGTTTTTTGAATGGCAGTTGTTTTTACAGAATTTGGGTAGCCTCATTTTAATAAAGATGCAGAAAGTATTTTTGAATGGGCTTTAAAGTCCTGTGGGTTCGATAAATTCCGTTTTAATCTTAGGAATTGACCTAGAGGGTAGTCACCAAGGATGATAGACTACCGAAAACATTTTTCGAGATGAGAGACAACTTGGATTTAGTCGATATTTGGAGAACAAAGAATCCATTGGGAAGAGAGGGAACTTTCTTTTCTGAAGCCAAGATGACATGGACTAGAATTGACCAAATATAGGTAACTAGAGGAATGGCACCAAAGACAAGGAAAGTGGAAATCTGCCCAAAAACCTGCTCCGACCGTAATGCTGTTAAGATGGAAATGAAACTAACACCAACTGGCTCCTTTAGATGGAGGATGAATGACACCTTATTTAGAGATGAAGAAGTGCTTAAGAAGGCCCAAAAAACCTTGAGAGATTATTTTGAGATAAATATGAGCATCAATGTGGAAAAAAAATAATCTGGGACGCAAGCAAAGCTGTTATGAGAGGGTTCCTGATACAACAGAACGCAATAAAGAAGAGAAGCCAAAATGAGAAGAAAGACAAAATTTTGGGGAAAATAAAAGAAAGTGAGAAGAAATTGAGAGCAAAACCAAAGTCGCAGGAGATTTTGAGAGAAATAAAGTTATATCAAGTACAATATATGGAAATTATGAATCAGGAAATAGAATCATAGAATCATAGAATCATAGAGTTGGAAGAGACCACAAGGGCCATCGAGTCCAACCCCCTGCCAAGCAGGAAACACCATCAGAGCACTCCTGACATATGGTTGTCAAGCCTCTGCTTAAAGACCTCCAAAGTAGGAGACTCCACCACACTCCTTGGCAGCAAATTCCACTGTTGAACAGCTCTTACTGTCAGGAAGTTCTTCCTAATGTTTAGGTGGAATCTTCTTTCTTGTAGTTTGGATCCATTGCTCCGTGTCCGCTTCTCTGGAGCAGCAGAAAACAACCTTTCTCCCTCCTCTATGTGACATCCTTTTATATATTTGAACATGGCTATCATATCACCCCTTAACCTCCTCTTCTCCAGGCTAAACATGCCCAGCTCCCTTAGCCGTTCCTCATAAGGCATCGTTTCCAGGCCTTTGACCATTTTGGTTGCCCTCCTCTGGACACGTTCCAGTTTGTCAGTGTCCTTCTTGAATTGTGGTGCCCAGAACTGGACACAGTACTCTAGGTGAGGTCTGACCAGAGCAGAATACAGTGGCACTATTACTTCCCTTGATCTAGATGCTATACTCCTATTGATGCAGCCCAGAATTGCATTGGCTTTTTTAGCTGCCGCGTCACACTGCTGGCTCATGTCAAGTTTATGGTCAACCAAGACTCCTAGATCCTTTTCACATGTACTGCTCTCAAGCCAGGTGTCACCCATCTTGTATTTGTGCCTCTCATTTTTTTGCCCAAGTGCAATACTTTACATTTCTCCCTGTTAAAATTCATCTTGTTTGTTTTGGCCCAGTTCTCTAATCTGTCACGGTCGTTTTGAAGTGTGATCCTGTCCTCTGGGGTGTTAGCCACCCCTCCCAGTTTGGTGTCATCTGCAAATTTGATCAGGATGCCCTTGAGTCCATCATCCAAGTCGTTGATAAAGATGTTGAATAAGACCGGGCCCAAGACAGAACCCTGTGGCACCCCACTAGTCACTCTTCTCCAGGATGAAGAGGAACCATTGATGAACACCCTTTGGAATGGAATAGAATGGAAAATTAAACAAATGAGACAAAAAAACATTTGAATCAGCTAATAAATGTGGGAAATTGCTGGCCTGGCAAATGAAAAAAAGACAAAAACTTAATACTATCACAAATTTAGAAGTGGAAGGAAAGAACATACACAATCCAACTGAGATTAGAAACTGTTTCCAGAGGTATTTTAAACAACTATACACACAAGGGCCACAGAAAGAAATGGACATAGACCGATTTCTGAAGACAAATGGATTACAAAAAAATCTCTCAAGAAAGTAAATTAATGTTGAATTATAAAATAACTGAAGAGGAAGGAGAAGGTGCCATCCAAAAAATGCAATTGGGCAAATCTCCAGGACTGGATGGGCTGACTTCTAGATATTATAGATCCTTGAAAGAGTGGTTAATACAGCCTTTAAAGGAAGTCTGCAATGAAATACTGGAAGGGAAAAGGGCACCAGAGTCGTGGAAAGAGACGTACATTACACTTATACTGAAAATAGAGACTGAAAAGACTCAGCTTAAGAACTACCGCCCCATATCACTACTTAATGTGGAATACAAAATCTTTGCAGACATTTTGGACTTCCGGGGTGGCGCCATGGCGAAGCGGGGACCCTTTTAAAATCACAGGCGGATGAAGCCTGTGACCGTGGAACTTGGCGGGCACCTGTAGCGCCCCCCCAATCCACTAAGGAGCCCACTAACGGGCTCCGAAGTGAGGAAGGGGAAGCGGCGCGGTGCTGTGAGTCAATCACTATTTCCGTGGAGCGAAGCCGCATAGCTGTTGCTGGAGAGCGCTGCCTTTTTCCTGGGACAATTTGGACTCTAAAATAAGCACCTGTGAGTACCTAGAGTTTGAACAATTGGATATCAAACAAAGATTTGTGAGTAGGACAGAATCGGACTTTAAAAAACTTAACTTGAATTTGGTAAGGAACGGAAAGGGCTAAACAGGAAGTCACCCTTCCGTTCTTTTGTAAACAGAACAAAGCAAAGGCAATTTAAACTAGAGCTTAGAAAATCGTTTTTAAAAGATTGGATTTCAACATTTTAAATTGTGAACCTTTTTTGGGGGGGGGGGACTGTTTGAAGTGATTTTAAAGTTTGAAGTGACCTAGCAGGGCAGCAGTTGAAGAAGGAGCAAAAAAGGTTTTCTTGAGTGTGTGTGTTTCTTTGTGGCTGATTAGCTGTTCTCCTTGTGCAAAGGTCAGAGGGGGCAGGGTTTCAGTGGAGGCAGGGGATTAGCTGTGGGAGGAGCTTATCAGACCTAGCAGGGCAGCAGTTGAAGAAGGAGCAAAAAAGGTTTTCTTGTGTGTGTGTGTTTCTTTGTGGCTGATTAGCTGTTCTCCTTGTGCAAAGGTCAGAGGGGGCAGGGTTTCAGTGGAGGCAGGGGATTAGCTGTGGGAGGAGCTTATCAGACCTAGCAGGGCAGCAGTTGAAGAAGGAGCAAAAAAGGTTTTCTTGTGTGTGTGTGTTTCTTTGTGGCTGATTAGCTGTTCTCCTTGTGCAAAGGTCAGAGGGAGCAGGGTTTCAGTGGAGGCAGGGGATTAGCTGTGGGAGGAGCTTATCAGACCTAGTAGGGCAGCGGCGTTTGATCCATCTTTTAGATTTAGGGGAGCTAGTCTCAAACGTTTGTTGGGGGAGACCTAGGTTTTTTTGTGGGGGAGTTATTTGTCCTGTCTTCACACTTTTTATGATGGAGGACCGCTGTAGCCACCCCCAACGACACGTTCTCAGGATGGAGGGGGAAGGAACAGCTGCAGTCGCCTGCAGTTCCTGCGCAATGTTTGCCATCTTGCCAAAGGTTGCAGGCAGCTTTACCTGCAGCAATTGCATGTTGATTGCCCTCTTAAAAGACAAAGTCCAGCAACTGGAGGAACGTGTAGCTACGCTCCAAAGAATTAGAGAGCTGGAGCTCTTCTGGGAAGCAACAGAGCACACCGTCTCCACCAAGGAGGAGACAGGGGACTCCCCTGAGAAGGAGGCTAATTCACCAACACAGGAGCCAGATATATGGAGAAACGTGACTCAAAGAAGTAGGAGGCCCAGGGTTCGCTCTGATTGTTTAGAAATACACAATAGCTTTGAGGTCCTCTCCCCTAGCATGGAAGACGAAGAGCAGACTCCATTTGAGGATCTCTCCCTCATTACAGTCGATCAGGTATATGAAGATGAGCACCAAAGTCAGTCCTCAGGGAATGTGCAGGCGACCTTGGAACGGACAGCTCACGGAAGAACCCCGACCAAACCTAAGAGGAGGTGTGTAGTGGTGATAGGGGATTCCCTACTGAGGGGAACAGAAGCAGTGATCTGTGGGCCTGACAAGATGTCTCGGGAAGTGTGCTGTCTCCCCGGGGCTAAGATCCAAGATGTAACTGAACGACTGCAAGGAATCATAAAACCCACTGACGAATACCCCTTCCTCTTGGTTCATGTGGGAACCAATGACACTGCTGAATCATTTGCTCCAAATTCTTCAGGTTGGGCATTGTTTTCTTTATCGGAGAAGACTGAGGCAAAGAAGGCATTGAGGAGTTCAGCCCTTTCTGTGTCCCCTGTTTGCATTTCACCATCTTCTCCTCTGAGTGACCCCACTGTTTCTTTGTTCTTCCTTTTGCTACGAACATACCCATAAAAGCCTTTTTTGTTGCTTTTAACCTCTCTAGCAAGCCTGAGTTCATGCTGTGCTTTAGCTTTTCTGACTTTGTGTCTACACGTGCTGGCTATTTGTTTGAATTCCTCTTTGGTGGTTTTCCCCCTTTTCCATTTTTTGTACACATCCTTTTTTAATCTTAACTCAGTTAAAAGTTCTTTAGATAGCCACCCTGGCTTCTTTAAGCACCTTCCATGTTTCCGTCTCATTGGTATTGCCTGACGTTGTGCTTTTACTATCTCCCTCTTAACAAACTCCCAGCCATCATGAACTCCCTTTCCTTTTAGTATTACTGTCCATGGGATCTCACCCAGCACTTCCCTAAGTTTTATGAAGTCGGCTTTCTTAAAGTCAAGAAATTGAGTCCTAGTATGCTTGGCTGCTCCTTTCTGCTGTATAGTAAACTTCAGAAGAGCATGATCACTCACGCCTAATGATCCTTCCACTTCTACCCCACTAAGCAGGTCATCAACATTGGTTAGGACCAGATCTAAAATGGCTGTTCCTCTTGTTGCTTCTCCCACTTTCTGGACAATGAAGTTGTCTGCAAGGCCAGTGAGGAATCTGTTTGACCTTATGCTCTTGGCTGAGTTTGACATCCAACAAATATCCGGGTAATTGAAGTCCCCCATTACTACTATCTCCCTTCCTTTTGCATGCTTGGCCATCTGTTCCAGGAAGGCATCATCTATGTCCTCCGTTTGGCTTGGGGATCTATAGTAAACTCCCACAATGAGATCTCTGTTATTCTTCTCTCCCTTAATTTTGACCCAAATGCTCTCACTTTGGCTTTGAGGTTCTAAATCTTGGATCTCTTCACAGGTATATGCATCCCTGACATATAACGCCACTCCTCCTCCTTTCTTGTCTGGTCTGTTTCTCTGAAATAGATTGTATCCCCCCATTATTACATTCCAATCGTGGGACTTATCCCACCAGGTTTCAGTGATGCCTATTATGTCATATTTAGTTTGCTGTACCAAGAGCTCAAGCTCATCTTGTTTATTTCCCATGCTTTGCGCATTAGTGTACAGACATTGAAGTCCATTAATCATTCCCCCGTGTCTCTTATTTAAGGATTTTTTCCTCCCACCACTAGGTCTGCTTGCTGTTTGCTCCATTTGGTCTATGACATTTGGATGATCATCTTCATCAATTGATAGACTCCTACCTTCAGGAGCACTGTCTCCCTCCCCCACATTAGTCAGTTTAAAGCCCTCCTGATGAGGTTTCTGAGATTTTTGGCAAAAACATTTCTCCCAACCGTTGTGAGGTGCAGCCCATCGCTTGCCAGAAGTCCATCTTCAAGAAACTGCAGTCCGTGATCTAAGAATCCAAACCGTTCCTGTTTACACCATTTGCGAAGCCAGCTGTTCACTTCCACTATTTTTCCCTCTCTCCCTGGGCCACGTCGTTCAACTGGGAGGACAGATGAGATGACAATTTGTGCATTTAGTTGCTTCAATTTCCTGCCGAGAGCCTCGTAGTCTCTGTTGATCTTCTGGAGGCTATTGCTTGCAGTGTCATTGGTTCCCACATGAACCAAGAGGAAGGGGTTGTGCTGGTCCCGGGGGTAAGGTACCGAGAGTGTAGCAGAGTCCACACGAAGCGGGGCGAGGTCCGATGCAGAGAGACGGGCGGGGAACAGGAACGCTGGAACAGAAGGCTGAGCAGGTAACAGGAACACCGGATGGTCGGGAACAGGAGGCCGAGCAGGGAACAGGAGTACTGGATAGTCAGGAACAGGAAGCCGAGCAGGGAACAGGAGTACCGGTTAGTCAGGAACAGGAGGCCGAGCAAGGATCAGGATCACAGGAAGGTCCGAAGCCAACAACGACGTTGCTCCCGCAACCTGGGGCCGGGATGACTGGGCTTTTATCCTCGTCTAAGGTCAGGGGCGGTCCCGACCCCCAGGAGCCCCGCCTACTCTGGCCTTAAGGCGAGCACTCCTCCTGGGGGCAACTAGTTCCCTTCGCCTCTCTGCCCTAAGCCTCTGCAGATCAGGAGAGGCCGAAGGGTTACTGGGCCCTGGAGGAGGCTCACCTGTGGCCACTGAGTCATCAGGCCCCTCTGGGGCCAGGAGGACTTCACCTGGGGCCAGCTCCTGCTGCACTGCCACAGGTGCAGGCTCTTCAGCCTCTAGGCCTTGCCCCAGTTCAGCCGGCCCTGGAGGCGGGGACTCCTGTGCAGGCTGGGATTCCTCTGTTTCATCCTCCGAATCGGAATCCCAGGCCATCACACCATCCCCCCTCCCAGGCCCCCCCCTCAACCGAGGGTCCGGACCCGGCTTGCCGGGGTACGTCGCATGGAACTCTCGGAGGCAGGCAGGTGCGTGGACGTTGGCCGCTGGTTCCCAGGAACGGTTCTCCGGTCTGTACCCCTTCCAGTCAATGAGATACTGTAGCTTTCCCCTGCGGTATTGGGAGTCCAGGATGCGTTCCACCTCGTACTCGGGCTCTCCCTGAACCAACACTGGCTGTGGTTGGGGACGGTTCGGGTGGAACTCGTCGGGTGGGGCCACAGGACTCAAAAGGGACCTGTGGAAGACCGGGTGAACCTTCAGGGTTGCGGGTAACCGGAGACGGAATGCCACAGGAGAGACTTGGTCCACGATAGGGAACGGGCCGGTGAAGCGGGCGTCCAACTTCCGCGAAGGTCGAGAGGGGTGGAGATGGCGAGTGGAGAGCCAAACCAGGTCACCGACGCGAAGTTCCGGCCCCACCTGGCGGTGGCGGTCGGCCTGGGCTTTGTACGCCTCCTTGGCCTGGTGCAGTTGCTCCACCAAAAGCTGTTGCTGGGACTGGAGCTCTTGAAGCCACTCCGTCACTGCCGGGACCGCGGATGCCGGCAGCACCTCTGGAAACAGCCGTGGATGATAACCATAGCTGGCCTGGAACGGGGTCTGCTGGGTGGACGCATTCACCGCGTTGTTATAGGCGAACTCCGCCAATGCCAGGTGGTCGACCCAGTCATCCTGCTGGTAGCTGCAGTAACACCGGAGGTACTGCTCTAGCACCGCGTTCGCCCGTTCCGTCTGGCCATCGGTCTGTGGGTGGTAGGCTGACGAGAGGCAGACCTCTGTCCCGAGGGTCTGGTGTAATGCTCGCCAGAACCGGGATGTGAACTGAACGCCCCGGTCGGACACCACGCGCTCAGGTAGTCCATGCAGGCGGAAGACATGCTGAAGGTACAGCTGCGCAGTTTCCTTGGCTGTGGGTACAGATGGACAGGGAGCGCAGTGTACCATCTTGGTGAAATGGTCGGAGAAAACCAGAAGGCAGGTACAGCCACGAGACGAGGGTAAGTCCACTACAAAGTCCAACGAAACCGTGTGCCAAGGGCGCGGTGGAACTGGCAATGGCTGAAGTAGGCCGGGGGGTCGCCCGGTAGGACCCTTGGCGCGACGGCAGACATCACAACCAGCAACGTAGCGAGCCACGTCAGCCTTCAGGCGGGGCCACCAAAACTCCCGACTGACCAAATGGGTGGTCCGATACCGTCCAAAGTGCCCCGCTGCTGGGGCATCATGGGCCATCCGGAGAACCTCCAGCCGTAGTGGCCCTGGCGGGACGTACAGACGACCGTGGTGCAGCAGCAGGCCCTGATGCAGGACCAGCCCTGGATATTGTGGACTGGACCCTTCAGCCAGCTCCCGGAGACGATCCTGGGCCCAAGCGTCGACCCGCTGCTGTTCCCGCACCCGAACCTGCAGTGGCTGCGCCTCCTGGGTAGCCAGGAATGCAGCCGGAGGTAGAATCATGGTGGGTTCTGCTTGCTGTACCATGTCTGCGTTGTCTTCAGGTTTCCAGGACAGAGCATCCGCCTTCTGATTCTGAGAGCTAGGGATGTAGCGGATCCGAAACTGGAACCGGGAAAAGAACAACGCCCACCGGATCTGTCTTTGGTTCAGCTTGCGGGTGGTCTGGAGGTACTCCAGGTTCCGGTGGTCGGTTCTCACCTCCACCGGATGTCGTGCCCCCTCAAGATGGTGGCGCCAGACCTCAAAGGCTACCTTGATGGCCAGTAGTTCCCGCTCCCACACAGTATAGTTACGCTCCGCTGGGAGGAGCTGGCGGGAATAGAAGGCGCAGGGTAAAAGTGGCGCTTCCGGTCCGTGCTGCTGAGACAAGACGGCACCGAGAGCCGTACTGGAGGCGTCCGTCTCTACCACAAAGGGTCGAGAAGGATCCGGATGTTGCAAGATTGGCGCTCTCTGGAAACAGGCCTTCAACCCTTGAAACGCCTCCTCCGCCTCCTTGTCCCAGGAAAACGGCGTCTTGGGGCGCAGTAGTCGGGTCAACGGGGTGGTGCGGTGAGCATAGTCCGCAATGAAGGTTCGGTAATAGTTGGCGAACCCCAGGAAACGCTGTAGGTCCTTGCGGTTCTGAGGTGCCGCCCATTCTCGAACCGCTGCCACCTTCCCAGGATCCATCTGCACCCCACCTGGTGAGAGTCGGTGACCCAGGAAG
Organism: Podarcis bocagei; assembly: GCF_964188305.1. Lineage (NCBI taxonomy): Eukaryota > Metazoa > Chordata > Lepidosauria > Squamata > Lacertidae > Podarcis > Podarcis bocagei. The sequence continues at coordinate 52,955,457 of NC_138140.1, read as the reverse complement.
TCCACTGACCGCTGATGAAACTCGCACTTGCTGAGCTTTGCATACAGACGATGCTCGCGCAAGCGCTGCAGCACGGTCCGGACATGGCCTTCGTGGCGCGCCGGGTCACGGGAGTAAACCAGAATGTCATCCAAGTACACCACCACGTACTTGTCTAGCAAGTCCTGGAACACGTGGTTGATGTACCGTTGGAACACAGCAGGCGCGTTGCACAAACCAAAGGGCATAACCAGGTATTCGAACTGTCCGTACCGGGTCCCAAATGCGGTCTTCCACTCATCCCCGGCGCGGATCCGAATCAAATTGTAGGCACCCCGGAGGTCTAGCTTGGTGAACACCTGCGCCCCTTGCACCCGCTCCAGTAACTCCGAAATAAGGGACAAAGGGTACCGGTCCGGGATGGTGATTTTGTTCAGGGCCCGGTAATCATGGCAAAGGCGGAGCTCCCCACATTTCTTTTTAACAAAGAGCACTGGCGCAGCAGTGGGCGAGGTAGAAGGCCTAATGAACCCACGCTCCAGGTTCTTGCGCAAGAAGTCCTGTAAAGCCTCGCGCTCTGGCTCGGTTAACGAGTATAAGCGACTCACCGGTAGAGGCGCTCCGGGCTGGAGGTCTATGCCACAGTCAAAGGACCGATGCGGCAGCAGCTGGTCTGCCCCCCGTTCCTCAAACACGTCGTGATAGTCCCGGTATTCAGCGGGGAGCGTTGCAGCAACCTCCTCAGTGGGCGCAGCTGCTAGCATCTCGGTCTCAGCAGGAGAACTGGGGTCTGGGAAGTGTACAGTCCGTTTGACCCAGTCAATCCGCACATTGTGAGCCTCCAGCCAGTCCATCCCAAGCACCAGGGGGAACCGGGGCATGGAGGCAATATCCAGAGTTCGCATCTCACGGTGCTGCTGGAGGCACAGGACCAGGGGCTGGGTCTCCTGAGTGACGGCACCCGAACGCAGGGGCCGTCCGTCGATTGCCTCCACCTGCACCGGTTCTGGCTTGTTTTGAAGTGGCACCCGATGCTGGGCAGCAAAAGCAGCGTCCATATAAGAGCGGGTTGCGCCCGAATCCACCAGCGCATGGGTAAGAATCCATGGCCCTCCTGGAGGGTATAGATGTACCGGAACCATAAGGTGTTGTAATTCAATTGGTGCGGCCCCATTCTGTGCTGTTTGGGACCCCAGGTAGCCAGGGCCATCAGCTACTGGGGTTTGGTGGTTTCCCTGCGGCTGGCGTTTCTCAGGACAGGACCTTGCATAGTGTCCGCTTCCGCCACAATAGAGACAAAGATTCCCCTCCCAACGCCGCGACTTCTCTGCGGGGGAGAGGCGTGGCCGCACTGCCCCAAGCTGCATAGGTTCCTCCAATGACTTAGCTGGGCCCGTGGGGATGCTGGTAGACACTGGGGCCAAGAACTGGAGGTGCCGGCGGTCCCGAGCCTGACGCCGGTCCTCTAGCCGATCGTCAATCTGTAGACTCCATTGGATAAGGGTGTCTAGCGTGGTGGGGCGTTCCATCGTGGCCAGCTGGTCCAGTATCTCATCTGAAAGCCCCTCGAGATACTGGTCCCGGAGAGCCGAGTCGTTCCAGGTCAAGTCCTGTGCCAGCAGCCGGAATTCTGTGGTGTATGCGGCCACCGTGGACTTGCCCTGTCTCAACCGCCGAATCGCCCGGTTGGCTTGACTCCCTTTCTGGGGGTTGCCGAACGCGGCCTCTAAACGATTGCAAAACCCCGTATAGTCTGCCAGCAAGGGGGAGTCTTGCCTGAGTAGCGGCAACGCCCACTTGGCCGCCTGGTCCTTTAACAAACTAATCAAAAAGTGCACCTTGGTGCGGTCGTCAGGAAAGTTCCGGGCTCGCCCCTGAATATATAGCTTGGCCTGGGCCAGGAACATAGGAAAGCTGGCCGGGGCTCCATCAAATTTCTCAGGCAAAGCCACTGGGTACTTGCCAGGAGTCGGGGCGTCGGCCCCAGGAGCCGGTAGGGCTTCTAAGCGTTGCTGAAGTGCCACGACCGCGTCACTGAGCTGCTGCACGGTGTGAGTCAAGGCCTGGTTCTCCTGGGCCAAAGTCACCAGTGCAGCCGCCTGGTCCTCCATGGCCTCTGGCTCTGCCCGAACGCACCCCTACGAAGGGGGAGTGCGGGTGTGGCGGGAGCAAACTGTGCTGGTCCTGGGGGTAAGGTACCGAGAGTGTAGCAGAGTCCACACGAAGCGGGGCGAGGTCCGATGCAGAGAGACGGGCGGGGAACAGGAACGCTGGAACAGAAGGCTGAGCAGGTAACAGGAACACCGGATGGTCGGGAACAGGAGGCCGAGCAGGGAACAGGAGTACTGGATAGTCAGGAACAGGAAGCCGAGCAGGGAACAGGAGTACCGGTTAGTCAGGAACAGGAGGCCGAGCAAGGATCAGGATCACAGGAAGGTCCGAAGCCAACAACGACGTTGCTCCCGCAACCTGGGGCCGGGATGACTGGGCTTTTATCCTCGTCTAAGGTCAGGGGCGGTCCCGACCCCCAGGAGCCCCGCCTACTCTGGCCTTAAGGCGAGCACTCCTCCTGGGGGCAACTAGTTCCCTTCGCCTCTCTGCCCTAAGCCTCTGCAGATCAGGAGAGGCCGAAGGGTTACTGGGCCCTGGAGGAGGCTCACCTGTGGCCACTGAGTCATCAGGCCCCTCTGGGGCCAGGAGGACTTCACCTGGGGCCAGCTCCTGCTGCACTGCCACAGGTGCAGGCTCTTCAGCCTCTAGGCCTTGCCCCAGTTCAGCCGGCCCTGGAGGCGGGGACTCCTGTGCAGACTGGGATTCCTCTGTTTCATCCTCCGAATCGGAATCCCAGGCCATCACAGGGGTATTCGTCAGTGGGTTTTATGATTCCTTGCAGTCGTTCAGTTACATCTTGGATCTTAGCCCCGGGGAGACAGCACACTTCCCGAGACATCTTGTCAGGCCCACAGATCACTGCTTCTGTTCCCCTCAGTAGGGAATCCCCTATCACCACTACACGCCTCCTCTTAGGTTTGGTCGGGGTTCTTCCGTGAGCTGTCCGTTCCAAGGTTGCCTGCACATTCCCTGAGGACTGACTTTGCTGCTCATCTTCATATACCTGATTGACTGTAATGAGGGAGAAATCCTCAAATGGAGTCTGCTCTTCGTCTTCCATGCTAGGGGAGAGGACCTCAAAGCCATTGTGTATTTCTAAACAATCAGAGCGAACCCTGGGCCTCCTACTTCTTTGAGTCACGTTTCTCCATATATCTGGCTCCTGTGTTGGTGAACTAGCCTCTTTCTCAGGGGAGTCCCCTGTCTCCTCCTTGGTGGAGACGGTGTGCTCTGTTGCTTCCCAGAAGAGCTCCAGCTCTCTAATTCTTTGGAGCGTAGCTACACGTTCCTCCAGTTGCTGCACTTTGTCTTTTAAGAGGGCAATCAACATGCAATTGCTGCAGGTAAAGCTGCCTGCAAGCTTTGGCAAGATGGCAAACATTGCGCAGGAACCGCAGGCGACTGCAGCTGTTCCCTCCCCCTCCATCTTGAGAACGTGTCGTTGGGGGTGGCTACAGCGGTCCTCCATCATAAAAAGCGTGAAGACAGGTCAAATAACTCCCCCCACACAAAAAAACCTAGGTCTCCCCCAACAAACGTTTGAGACTAGCTCCCCTAAATCTAAAATATGGATCAAACTGTGTGTGCCTCAACAGAAACCCTGCCCCCTCTGACCTTTGCACAGGGAGAACAGCTAATCAGCCACAAAGAAACACACACACACAAGAAAACCTTTTTTGCTCCTTCTTCAACTGCTGACCTGCTAGGTCTGATAAGCTCCTCCCACAGCTAATCACCTTCCTCAACAGAAACCCTGCCCCCTCTGACCTTTGCACAGGGAGAACAGCTAATCAGCCACAAAGAAACACACACACACACACACAAGAAAACCCTTTTTGCACCTTCTTCAGCTGCTGCCCTGGTAGCTATAATTATGATTATAAGAAGCTGGTAAGGTTAAGACTTAAGTTTTAAATTTTAAGGTTTATTCTATTATAGAAAGATAGGATCAAAATAGTCTAGGGTAATGTAATGACAGAATTTTATGAAACATGGAATGGAAAGGATTTGCTGGGATAATTAATAACTAGGATACAAAGGAAGGGAGGAGGAGGAAGTCTAAGAAAGAAGGCTATGACAGTTAAGGGTCTGAAAACAATGAATTTATTTTTAAATGTTAGGGTTTTTTGTATTTTTGCCACTTTTTTGTTTTCTTTTTATTGATTTTCTTTCTTTCTTTTTTCTTCTTTTTTACACGGCGGGAAGGGGTTTGCTTTTTTCTTTCTCTTTTTACTCTGTTAATTATTTTTATTTTTTGTATTCCCTTCTGATTTTACTTTGTTTGTTTTTCTTTTTGTAATATATTGAAAACTTTAATAAATATCTTATTAAAAAAAAAAATCTTTGCAGACATTTTGGTCAAGAGATTGAAAAAAGTGTTGGAAGAGATTCATAAAGACCGAGCGAGCTTTCTCCCGGGAAGACATTTGTCTGACAATTTGAGGAATATAATTGATATTTTGGAAAAACTAGAAGTGAACATAAATACTAAAGCAGTTTTGATATTTGTGGACGCGGAGAAAGCCTTTGATAATATTTCTTGGAGTTTTATGAAGAAGAACCTACAGGGGATGGGGGTAGGCCAAGGCTTTGAAAACGGTATAAGTGCAATTTATTCAGAACAAAAGGCTAAACTAATTGTAAATAATGTAGTGACGGAAGAATTTAAGATAGAAAAAGGGACACGACAAGGTTGCCCAATTTCCCCTTTGATTTTTATATTGGTCCTGGAGGTTTTGCTGAATATGATTAGAAGGGACCAGTTGGTTAAAAGTCGGAGCTAAACAGTACAAATTGAGAGCATTTGTGGATGACTTAGTATTGACATTACAGGAGCCAGAATCTAGTACCAAAAGGGTTTTAGAACTGATTCAAGAATTTGGTCAGGTTGCAGGATTTAAACTGAATAAGTTAAAAACCAAGGTTTTAGACAAGGTTTTAGAGAAAAATTTAACACCGATCGAGAGAGAGAGGTTTCAGAATGAGACAGGTTTGACAGTGGTTAAGAAAGTGAAATACCTGGGGATTAATATGACATCAAAAAATGGGCATTTATTTAAAGACAACTATGAAAAATGCTGGGCCGAAGTGAAAAAAGATTTAGAAATTTGGTCAAACTTGAAGCTTTCACTGCTGGGTCGTATTGCTGCGATAAAAATGAATGTATTGCCTAGAATGTTGTTTTTGTTTCCATTGTGGACAAAATGGATTGCTTCAAGAAGTGGCAGAGAGATATTTCTAGATTTGTCTGGCAGGGCAAGAAGCCCAGAATAAAAATTAAGATATTAACTGATGCAAAGGAAAGGGGTGGATTTGCCCTGCCAGACTTTAAACTTTATTATGAATCAGCAACTTTTTGCTGGTTGAAAGAATGGCTGCTTCTTGAAAATACAGACATTTTGGATTTAGAAGGTTTTAACAACGTATTTGGATGGCATGCATATTTGTGGTATGACAAGGTCAAAGCACATAAAGCATTCAAGAATCATATTGTCAGGAAAGCATTGTTTAATGTCTGGATAAGATATAAGGATTTATTGGAAAACAAAAGCCCAAGGTGGTTGACACCGATGGAAGCAAAAGCACAGAAAAAGCTCAATATGGAGGCCAAGTGGCCGAAATATTGGGAAATTCTGGAACAAGAGGGAGATAGACTGAAATTGCAGAGTTTTGAGAAACTAAAAAACAAAGTGCGAGATTGGCTTCATTATTATCAGATAATGGAGGCATATAATTTGGACAAGAAAGTTGGTTTCCAGGTGGAAAAATCAAAATTAGAAACAGAACTGTTAGAACCCAAAACTAAGATTTTGTCAAAGATGTATAACTTGCTGTTGAAATGGAATACTCAGGACGAAACGGTGAAATCTGCTATGATTAAATGGGCACAAGATGTTGGACATAACATAATGACTTTCAAGAATGTAAAACTTTCAAGAATGTATAACTTTCAATAATGTATAATCTGCTGTTGAAATGGAATACTGAGGAAGAAACGGTAAAATCTGCAATGATAAAATGGGCACAAGATATAGGATATAATATTATGTTTGCTGACTGGGAGAAGTTGTGGACCACCGGGATTAAATTTACGGCATGTAATGCCCTAAGAGAGAATATTATGAAAATGATGTACAGGTGGCACATGACTCCAGTCAAGCTTGCAAAAATATATCACTTGCCCGATAACAAATGCTGGAAATGTAAAGAAATTGAAGGTACATTTTTTCACCTTTGGTGGACGTGCCCAAGGATTAAGGCTTTCTGGGAAATGATATATAATGAACTGAAAAAGGTATTTAAATATACTTTCCCGAAGAAACCAGAGGCCTTTCTCCTGGGCATAGTTGGCCAATCGGTGTTAAAGAAGGATAGAACTTTTTTTATGTATGCTACAGCAGCAGCAAGAATTCTCATCGCAAAGCATTGGAAGACACAAGACCTACCCACCTTGGAAGAATGGCAGATGCAACTAATAGACTATATGGAGATGGCGGAAATGACTGGCAGAATCCGAGACCAGGGAGAAGAGTTGGTGGAAGAAGATTGGAGGAAATTTAAAACTTATTTGCAGAAATATTGTAAAATTTCTGAATGTTGATGACATTGAAATGAATTGAAGGGGCTCTAGCAACAAGGTAAAATGTAAGATGGGATTAATAAATAGATAAACTAATAGGACATGAATTTGCTGAACCAATTTCTAAAAGGGATACAAAAATGGGAGACGTAAGGAAGTCAGGAAAATAAGTTAATTAAAGATGAGAAATTAAGAAAGAGGGAATTTTTGTTTTTCTTTTATATGTGTTTTTTCTTTTTCTTTCTTTGTGTTTAATGTCTGTATTTTTGTATTTTGTAATTTTGTATCTTTTTCATTTTTGTATTTTTCTAAACTTTTCTATTGATAAAACCTAATAAAATATTATTAAAAAAAAGATGTTGGACATAACATAATGATGGCTGACTGGGAACAGTTATGGACCACAGGTATGAAGTTTATGGCATGTAATGCCTTAAGAGAGAATATTATGAAAATGGTATACAGGTGGTACACGACCCCAGTCAAGCTTGCAAAAATCTATCATCTACCCGATAGTAAATGTTGGAAATGTAAAGAAACGGAAGGTACATTCTTTCACCTTTGGTGGACGTGCCCAAGGATTAAGGCTTTCTGGGAGACGATATATAATGAATTGAAAAAGGTATTTAAATATACCTTCTTGAAGAAACCAGAGGCCTTTCTCCTGGGCATGGTCGGCCAATTGGTGCCAAAGAAGGAAAGAGCTTTTTTAATGTATGCCACAACAGCAGCAAGAATACTCCATGCAAAGTACTGGAAGACACAAGATCTACCCACCCTGGAAGAATGGCAGATGAAGGTGATGGACTACGTGGAACTGGCGGATATGACTGGCAGAATCCAAGACCAGGGAGAACAGTCGGTGGAAGAAGATTGGAAGAAATTTAAAGACTATCTACAGAAATATTGTAAAATTAATGAATGTTAGAATGATGTTGGATAGAAATTAAGTGGTTTTCAGTTGTAATACTATAAGGGAATATGAAAAATGGATTATTAATAGGTAAAAATTTAATGTTACAATAGCTTAAGATTAAAAACTAGGATAAACAAAGAGGGTAAGGATTTGCTGAACCAACAAACTGAACTGGAATACAAAAAAGGGAGGCGTGAGGAGGTCCGGGAAACAAGCTAATGAAAAATAAGTAATGGAAAGATTGAGTTGTTTTTAACCATTTTTATTTTGTATTTTCTTACTTTTTTATTTTTATTTTGTAATGCTTTGAAAATCTTAATAAATATCTTATGAAAAAAGAAGAAGGAATTGACCTAGAGGAAGATTGTCACGGAGGTGTTTGGGATGATTCGAACTATAATGTAACAAGGAGTGTCTATCTGTATTTTCTTATAAGGACGAACTTTAATTCTAGCTTGATCCACATGAATTTCTAGGTCCAAAAAAAGGTAGGGAGTGTTGAAACCACACAAATCCGGAGTGGATCCCTAAGAGGGTTGGATGGTGCCTTTTACACCTCGTTCCGGCAACTCCTGCAGCCCAGCTGGTGCCCAACGTCTTGCTCTGCTTCCCTTGGGACCACCTGGGCAGCCCAGGACCTCCACACACTGCCCAGGCTTGTGCCCCAGGGAGGTGATTTGGGTTCCACTAATGCAGCGGTTTCTCGTCACCGCTGGAGGTGCAACAACATTGTATTGTTTTTCATTGCCACTAGGTGCTGCTGGAGGATTGCAACAGTTTTGGCTTCTGCAATGGGCAGAATATACAGAAAAGCAGCATTAAGCACATAGCAAAAGTCAACTACAGATAAAGTAGCTAAGCTTCCCTGTTGCAGCAGAACCCACACACCGCCCCACAGCCCAACACATTTGTTGTGGTGCACACAGCCTGCTCATAAAGCTGCTACCTTATCCCAGATGGTGCTATTTGTGCATCCAGACCAGAACGATCTGCTTTTGGACAGAGGCTGCCCTCCCGTTCTGGGATGAGGCTCCTTCCCTTCCCCAACACCCGGATCTATCTCAGTGCGGATGCTGCCAGGGAAGGAGTCTGCATGTGGAACGAGCTATCTGCCCCAGGGGTGGGCAGAAGATATACAAAGAGAAGGAGATTTAGCAGTGACCAGGGGCAGTTGGAGCATCTGTGTCTCTAGCAATGATGAAAACGGGTGGGGCAGGGGAGGAGGGAATTTCCACAGAGTGCAGCTTCACCCAGCGTGGCTGAATTAGGCTGTAAAACAACCACGCCTACTGCACCTATCTAGAGTTCTACGATTCTTTGTGAATTTCATCTGCTCTTCTAATTGTGGCTGTGTTTCTGTCAAGTGTGATTTCTGGTATTAAATGCTGACTGCGCTCTGCCCACTTGGATCAAGATGTGATGAAGCTAAGGCTAAAAAAACTGTTAAGTAAATAAAATACCTGAATGGCTGCGGCAATGTGAAAGGAATATGAGAAAACAGGGCACCAGCACCAGTGTTGAACCTAGAAGAACTCACCCAATATTCCCCACTTCTGAATGCACCCGTTTTCTCTTCATCCTCATAAGCTTAAGAATGGCTATTGATACAACCAATTAATGAACAAATATAGTAACTACAATGAAATTTCTGTGCAAGTTGCATTACATATGATTTTTTCTCCGTGGAACAGGGGCAGTGAACATACAGCCTCCAGATATTGTTGGACTACAGTCCCATCATCTCCAGCCAGCATGGCCAGTACTCAGGGACACTGCCGCGAAATTGTTCAAGATGGCGTTGTTTATTGTTTTGTTTTTGTTCTGAAAGGCGATTGTGAGGCGCTCCAAAGGAATCTCCCAAACTGGGGGAATGGGCAGTAAAACCACAAATGTGGTTCAGTGCAAGCAAATGTAAAGTGATGCACATTAGGAGTGGATTTTTGCCCCCAGTTCCATATATGCATATGTATATATGGATCGGAACTGGTGGTGAGACCTTGGGGTTGCAGTTGATAGCTCAATGAACGGTGCGTGGTAACTGTGAAAAGGGCAAATTCCACACCAGGAAAGGAACTGAAAATGAAGTGCCAACCTCATCACATTGCTATACAATTTAGGGTGTGTGCTGTTCTGGTTGCCTCACCCTCATTGCAGATCTGGAAAAGGTTCAGAAAACAGCAACCAACAAGATCAAGGGAGGGTGTGGCTGTGCCTTCCAAGGAAAGGTTGAAATATTTGGGTCTTTTTAATTTTTACAAAAGGTAAGTAAAAGAAGACATCATAAGGTATGTAATATTAAGCATAATGAGGATCAAGTGGCTAGACAAAAGCTTTTTTATCTCTCCCATGAAACGAGAACTCAGGGTCATCCGATGAAACTGAGAGTTGGAAGGTTCAGAAGAGACCAAAGTAATTCTTCACACAGCTCAAAGTTAAAGATGAAACTCCTTTCCATAAAAGGTACAGATGGCCACAAACTTGGGTGGCTTTAAAAGACAAATTCATGGAGGATGAAGACTGATCCATGGCTCCGAGCCACAATGACTATCTTGTGCCGCCACTGTCAGAGGCAGTTGCTGGAAACGCAGGAGGGGAGAGATCTGCTGCTTGCAGGCTTCCCATCTGCCTGGCCCTTTGGAGAACAGGATGCTGGACAAAGTGGGCCTTCAGCCTAATCCACCATCCAAGCTCTTCTCAGGATGGGATTTGGAGTCCAAAGACACACGGAAGAACTGCTGCAGATGGGCAGCATAATCAACTAAGAATTAACGGAGAATAACTAAGAACTTCAAGTTTTGGGTCATATGCTGATAATAATGATAGTAATGATAATAATAAATCAAAAAATGCAGCAGTACTAGAGGAGAAGGAAGGGGAAGACATGGGCTCATTTCCTTTTTCTACAACTTCTTGGTCATTCCAGCAAAGGGTACTGCTCTACGCGGTGGAGCTATGGCCTCAGCTGTATTCTGGCAAACTGTTGTAGAAACCACTGTGGGCTCTCAGTTTTGTGACAAGTTCACTGAAACAAACCACAGAACAATGAAACTAAAGACAATGAATTTTGTTCTCCCATCGGCTGCTCTCACCCAGTTTAGCCAGCCAGTTGAAGCTATTTCCAGGTGTGGCCGCTGTCGCATGCTGACAAGCTTCCAGGAGCCACAGGTGAGAGCTGAGTGCAGGGTGGGGACCAAAGGTGACAAACCACCCCAGAAGGAGCATGACGTATCCCCCACCAGAGGTATTATTGTATTGGCTCGGATAAAAGCCTCACTTTTTTTCCAAATTGCAACTGTTAAAAGTTAAAGTACAGCTTACTTTTGGAACTGAACACCGCTTGCCTGGCTCCCAACACTACTGTTCTGAACGGGGGGGGGGGGCAGCTAGTGCCGGCTTGAGGAGGAAGAGTCGGGAGGCAGGCCGCACCCGCTAATAAACCACCAATTTTAAAGGTGCGGCTTATTTGCAGGTGCATCTTATATTCGGTCCAATACGGTACCTCTCCCATAACGCCACATACACCAATTTTATATCATGATTGCACAATATCACGATTTCATGCTATCATGAATTTGTGATACGATATAACGAAATCATATCATACAATTGTGATATCATACAATCATGAAATCATGATGCTATGATCTCGCACTGTGATTTCATGAAATCATGATGTCGCACTTTCATTGAATCATGATATCTTGATTTCACACTATGATTCCACGAGAATATGAAATCACAAAATCATGAAATCATGATATTGTGAAATCTGGTATCACACAATCATGATTTCATGATATCGTCACCATCATCATTTCACAAAGCCATTGCAACAGAATGAGACTGCAGGTATTCTGTGTGGCATTCTTAGCAAGGTCAATGAATCTTTGTAGAAGACAACATTGAAGTGTAACATGTAGTGTTCTAAAGAGGCACAAAGAGCGAAAACAGATCATACAATCATAATAGTGTAATAACATATTGGCCCGAATATGAGACGCACCCGCAAATAAGCAGCACCTTTAAAATTGAAAGATTATTTGAGGGTGCCACCCACCTCCCAGTACTACTGCCTCCCAGCACTAGCTCCCCAAGCCGGTGGCACCTGCACCCCGTTGCCCATTCAGGGAGGTAGTGCCGGGAGGCGGGTGTGCAACGCTTGGTTCCAAATATAAGCTGCACTTTAACTTTTCACAGCTGGAATTTGGTGGGGAAATTGTGGTGTATATTTGGTAGTGCAGTTGGCTCTGGCTGGCTTCAGGAGTTGCTCGCTGCTCGCTGCAAAGGCGCAGGAAATATGGTGGGCGCCATGGCAGCGAGCAGCTCCTGAAGGCAGCCAGAGCCAACTGTGCTACCAGGCTGCTGAGGCTGCACCTTTCCTGGGGACAGATTTGCAAATCTGAGGACATTCCGGGGACTTTTGTTTTGTTTTTCCCCTTACAATAAAGCTGAAGAGGAGGATTTAAAAACTGTGTACTAACAAGCAATTCTTAAATATATTTTAGCTTATTTGTTTCTATTAAAATTGCAGCCTGCAAAATAATGCAATCTTCTCCCTGAGGGCCGAGGGAACCAGACAAGGGGCCAGAGGAGGTTCTAAAGAGGCCTTGTAGCAAGTCACACCTCAGATTCATCTCCTTCAGTCCTGCCAGTCCTGACTGCGAGATGCCCCTCTTGCCCCCCTCGCCAGCCAAGCAGCTGCTCCTGTCCTGCCAAACAGCCCTTCCTTTCTTGGGAAACCACGAAGGTCTTCCTCCTTGAGGACCCCCGATGTCCAGAGCCGGCCAGACGCCCCCAAAGTGCTGCCGCCCAAGCTGGGGCAAGGAGTCAGACAACTCTGAAGTCAGGCGAGCCCCCGGAGTTGCCCACCGTAAGAAACTCACCTGCCCTGGGACTCTTGGGAGGAGGAGGAGAGGCGGTGCAGCAGCGAGCTCCAGGCGCCCTGACGGCTCTCCAGAGCGCAACAGCCAGCAGATGAAGTGCAGCCCACACTGGCCGGGAAGAAGAGAGCGGTTCTGCTCTGACCTGCCTCTTTCGTGGGCATTATTGCATTCATCAAAACTTACTCTGTTGAATTTATGTAAAAGCTGACAGCGTTTTCAGCTGTACACAATTATCTCCCATATATTCAATAAACGTTTTCCAATCTTGTTTAAACGTATGTTCTTCTTGTTCTCTTATTCTATATGTTAAGTCTGCAAGCTGTGCATATTCTGTCAAGCTGCCATTCTTCTTTGGTGGGGACCTCGCTCGTTTTCCATCTTCCCAACTCTCAAATTCTGTGATTCTATGGCACTGGACAGCAGGCTGGTTGCTAGCCCAGGATACTCAAATATAAAAAATTCTTAGAAGAAAATTTTAGAAGCAATTTCTGTGAGGAAACTGAATATGAGAAAAGGTTGGGCGACATATAGGGATTTATTAGTAGAACACCAGTTGAAACTTTTAAAAATTGATGACGTAAAAGATCTCTTAATGGATTGGCTACAGTATCACCAGTTGAAAGATGTTTTTACAACAGATAAAACAAAGGGTTTTTCTAATGAAACATTGAGGTTTGAGAAAGAATTGTTGGAGAATAATGTGAAATTACTTTCCAAAATGTATAAACTGCTATTGGAATGGTTTACTAAAGATGAAGAAGTCCAATCAGTTATGATACAACGGGCAAGAAATTTTGGGTATAATATACAGCTTGCAGCATGGGAAAAATTGTGGAGAGAGGATTTGAAATTTACAGTGTGTTGGTGTGTGAGTGGCGCCATCGGTAATGCCGGACTCCCTCTGAACCGGAGGGACCAGCTCAGCGCGAAATGGGTCTTTTCCGCTGCGGCGAAGCGGGGACCCTTTCAGAAATCACAGGCGGATGAAGCCTGTGACCGTGAGACTCGGTGGGCACCTTTAGCGCCCCCCCAACCCACAAAGGAACCCACTAACGGGCTCCGAAGCGAAGAGTGGCGCGGTGCTGTGAGTCAACTGCTATTTCCGTGGAGCGAAGCCGCACAGCCGTTGCTGGAGAGCGCTGCCTTTTTCCTGGGACAATTTGGCATCTAAAGTAATCACCCGTGAGTACTCAAATATTGAACAATTGGACTTCAAATAAGAACTGGCGATTAGAAAGGAATTGGACTTAAAAATTTACCTTAATTTGGCACTGAAACGGGAAGGTCGAAACAGGAAGTCAGCCTTCCGTTTCCTTGTAGTCAGAAGAAAGCAAAGACAACGTAAACTAGAGCTTTGAAAATTACTTTTAAAGGATTGGTTTTTCACCATTTAAAATCGTTGAACCCCCCTTCGGTAGCAGGAGAAGAAGGGGGATCTTTTTTGGACTGTTTAAACCTGCAGAAGTGAGTTTAAAGTAAAGTAACTTTCCACCATCCTGACCCTGGAGCGGGGTGTCAGAATTGACGTTTTGAAGCTCATTGACCAGAGACAAATGTTTTTGACAGATAGTTAAAAGAAGAGTAACATTGTGATTCCACTGTTTCTTTTTGCATTTTAAAGGAACTAATATTAACAAAATATCTTAAAAAAGAAACTTTGTTGCTATTGTCCATAAAAGAAAGAACAACCAGAAGTTCCCCCTCTAGAGGGGAACTGTGAAATTGTAACCAATTCTAGGGAGCTTGCAGCTGCCACAGATTACAACCGTGGGAAAAGGACTTGTGACCTTGCAGGACAATGTTATCAGAAGCACTGTTGGGTGCTTTCTCTAAAATAAATGCCCTATTGGATCAGTTAAGTCAGGAAACGGATTTGATGACTAATGCGGCCAGAACATTTGAACAGGCAGTGGGAAATTATATGGAGCCCACCCAGGGACTTAAACAGGAGTGTGTCCTGACAGAGCAGATGATTTTTTTAAAATAATGATATTTATTGAAAAAAGAATTTTTTTAAAATTACAAAGAGAAAAAGAAACAAAATTACAAAGAAAAAAGACAAAAACAGAAAAAGAAAAAATAAAACCATCATTTTCAAATTTTCCACTTTCATTACCTTCTTTCTATGACCTCCTCCTCCTCCCATCTCTTGTATCTTGATTAATAATTGTCACAGCAAATCCTTTCCATAATTCATAATAGTCTGACATTACATTACCTTACTCTATTTTCATCTTATCTTATAAAAAACCTTAAAACTTAAGACTTAAATCTTATTTTTACCAGCTTCTCATAACCATTACCTTTTTACCTAATTCTTTAAACATTTTTACAAGAGCCAAGTAATTTCATTTCAACATTTTTCCAACGTTCATAAAACATTTCTAATAATAAAAAAGAGAATAGAAACAATCCAATCTTCTTCCAGCGTCCCCTCCCCCCGATCCTGGGATTGCCAGTCCCTTTTATCCCATTGGTCTGGCACATTAACCTGGTGATCTTATGTCCGAGGCCTTCAAATCTCTTCCGTGTCCCTTCCGCAGCTCTTCTTCATATTTTCCTTTCACTCGTGGGAACTCCAGCCCCTTTCCCATAGTCCAGACTAGACTCCATGTAGTATTTTAAAACATGTTTCAAATTCCCTCTAAAATTGGAAGTCCCAACAGCTCCAAACCTCTGACGGCCCATTGCCAGACTTGGAAAGTCCAAACATCCCTGCATAGGGGGGTCAGTCCAACCCCCCATTTCCAAATCAATCCAAACTTTGTCTTTCCAAATCTGGTTTTTTCCAAATTCATTTGTCAAATCCAAAGGCTCATTTTCCTGCTGGGCCAAAAGTCCCTCCATCTCTGGCGCCCAAGATTCTGCAACATCCTCTTCTATCATCTGCTCTGTCAGGACACACTCCTGTTTAAGTTCCTGGGTGGGCTCCATATAATTTCCCACTACCTGTTCAAATGTTCTGGCCACATTAGTCATCAAATCCGTCCTCCGACTCAACTGATCCAATAGGGCATTTATTTTAGAGAAAGCACCCAACAGTGCTTCTGATAACATTGTCCTGCAAGGTCACAAGTCCTTTTCCCACGGTTGTAATCTGTGGCAGCTGCAAGCTCCCTAGAATTGGTTACAATTTCACAGTTCCCCTCTAGAGGGGGAACTTCTGGTTGTTCTTTCTTTTACGGACAATAGCAACAAAATTTCTTCTTTTTAGATATTTTGTCAATATTAGTTCCTTTAAAATGCGAAAAGAAACAATGGAATCACAATGTTACTCTTCTTTTAACTGACAGAGCAGATGATAGAAGAGGATGTTGCAGAATCTTGGGCGCCAGAGATGGAGGGACTTTTGGCCCAGCAGGAAAAGTAACTGTCGTTACTATTTTTCAAATGGGTTTTAAAGACTTCCCATTTTGTGCTAAATACTTCCTTTGATTTATTCTGCATATTTGATCATTTTTTGAATCCACTCTGATCTAGAAGGGACTTTGTTGCTTTTTCAATTTGTTGCAATGAGTATTCTTGCTGCAACCGTAGCATAAAGAAAAAGTTCTTTTACTTTTTTTGGGATATCGGAATCTGTGATTCCCAATAGGTAAGCTTCTGGTTTTTTGCTGAAAGATATTTTTAACATTTTTTCCAATTCGGACACCTTGATTTTTTTACATTGCCACCACATGTGATATAAATTACCTGGTTTTTCTTTACACCTCCAACAATTGCTTAATACACTTTTATACCTCTTGGAGAGCTTCCAAGGAGATAGAGACCACCGATGCTGCATTTTAAGGAAGTTCTCTCTTAAAGAATAATAAGCTGTAAATTTCCAACCTGTTTTCCACAGATGTTCCTCCTTCACAGTCAAGGAGGAGTTGGTATGCTTTGGAGAGTGTTTTGGATTTAGAATTTACTATATTGGCTTCGAATCTAGAAGTCTCTGTGGCAAAACCTTTTTATCTATTTTGAATGTCTCGTATAGTTGATGGTATTGAAACCAGTCCATTACGTACTCCCTTATTTCCTCAAAGCTTTTTAACTTAAATTGATTCTCTTCTTCCTTTAGAAGTAATTTATATGATGACCACGTTCCCTGGGTATTTTTCCTCTTAACTGCACAGGCCTCTATTGGAGAGATCCATAGGGAGATTTTGGGATCTAGCAAGCTTTTATATTTCTCCCATACATCATACAATGATTTCCTAATAATAGAGTTTGGATTTGATATCCCGCTTTATCACTACCCGAAGGAGTCTCAAAGCGGCTAACATTCTCCTTTCCCTTCCTCCCCCACAACAAACACTCTGTGAGGTGAGTGGGGCTGAGAGACTTCAGAGAAGTGTGACTAGCCCAAGGTGACCCAGCAGCTGCATGTGGAGGAGCGGGGATGCGAACGCAGTTCACCAAATCACGTGTCTACCTCTCTTAACCACTACACCACGCTTTCCCATAGACCAAATATGCATGCCAACCCCACTGGTTGTTGAACCCTTCCAGGTCCAGTAAGTCTGAATCTTTGCAATGTGACCATTATTTCAACCAGGTGAAGCAGGCCGCCTCATAATACAATTTCATATCAGGCAGGGAGAAGCCTCCTCTGTCTTTTATATCGATTAGAATCCAATGATTAACTCTAGGTCTCTTTCCCTGCCATACAAATTTAGAAATGTCTTTTTGCCAATTCTTGATGCAGCCTTCTCCACCCAGAATTGGAATCATTTGAAACAAAAAGATCAACCTGGGGAGCATGTTCATCTTTATAATGCTGTATGGAATTTCAATCTGGATGTCAGTGTTTACCCAGTCAGTGGAACGAGTGCAGGCAGCCTTTCGATTTAAGATTTTCGCTGTCCCATGTTGTGTTCCTTACGCAGCCCTGTGTTTAGAGGGAGGCCAACATAAGCTAGAGACAGTTGCCTGGATGATTTTTCTTTTATGCTGGCTAAACATTTGTTTTTCAGCAGACAACATAGGCGCCGACTCCATGGGGCTTGAGGGGGCCCGAGCCCCCTCAAAAATTCGTTTGGGGGGGTCCGCCCCCCCAATAATCTCCGGCGCCCCTCCAGCAGAGCGCCACCGCCGCCCCTCCCCCAGCCCAAAATGCACAGGGTCGGGCTGCATGCCTCCTGCCCTCCCTCCCGAGCAAAAGCTCCACCCAATTTCCTGATTAATAGGCGCAGCACGCTCTCCCCTATTCGCTCACGAGGAGGCGGCGCCATTTTATTTGCATATTCATGAGCTTATTTATTATTCATGAGCTTTCCCGGGCCCCCCCAATATTTTTTATAAGTCCGCGTCCCTGGCAGACAAAGATACTTTACTTAGCGAAGTTCTGTTAGACTCCTTCCCTTCCCCAGGGCTACAACTGTTTTGCAACTTGGGCTTTCAGAGATCTCCTGGGCGCTGTGGCTTTTCCAATCGCCAAGGCCATGTTAAAAACTAGGCTGTGGGACATAGATTGCCAGGAACTAATCTCAGCTGCGGAAAAAACATGTTCCCCTCTTTATTTTCGACTCTCTTGGGCACAGGAATTTAACCTTAATTATTTACAATTTCTGTTTAACCCGCAAGAAAGAAGGGCTTTTTTGCTGGCTAGGTTCAATTCTAATCCTTCTAACCTCCTTTGGGGTAGGTTTGCGGGTTTGGCTGAAGGAGATAGGCTCTGCCCATGTGATGCCCACTTGGTGGAAACTCCATCTCACATGGCCCTTGAATGTAAAACGTATGATGATCTCCGCCAACAATTTTTAGACCATCTATGTATTCCAACATGGAAACCATAGATGGAGGTTATACGCTTCTTATTACAGGGGATAGACCAGGAGCTCACCAAGACAGTAGCTAAGGTCCTCTATTTTATTTTTTGTCGCCAAAGTACGCCACAGGATCCTGCCCTTGCTGGAGACCCACCTAGATGAAATAGATTGCTCGCCTCTTCTTCCCTTTGGCAAATGACTGTACTGTTGAAATGGTGACGAGATCGCACTGGCCTGTTTATTCTGAATGTTTGTAAGTGATACCAATAAAGATTTGATGATAATGACTTTAAACACTTGACTCTTTAGCAGGTCTTAAATAACTCTTGTAATGTTACATAGATTTTGGATACAATGGAGGACCATAAATTAGATGGGCTTACAGTATGCAGTCAAAAAAGTTACCCAAAGAACCCACAGAGGGGAGGAGGGAAGTGTGTGTGTGTGTGGGGGGGGGCAACTGAGCCAAATGGGAACAGGACCTGCTAGCCCTGCACACAGAATCATAGAGTGGGGAGGGACCCCCAGGGGTCATCTTGTCCAACCCCCTACAATGCAGGAATATCACGTAAAGCATGTGACAGGTGACCATCTAACTTCTGCCTAGAAACTTCCAAGACTAAGGGAATGGAGTTGGAACCTAATCTAGTCCAACCTCCTGAAGTGCAGGGATCTTTTGGCAACCCCAACAGGGCGCAGGGAGGGTGGGGTGCGGAAAGCGTGCTTCGCTTGAGGGGGGGGGGGCTCTCCTCGCCCGCAGCCAGCAAGATACACGGGGCTCTGTGGGGGACAAGTGACGGGAGTGCAGGAACAGGGGAGGGAGATTTTGCTTGCGTGTTGGGATGCAGTCCTTTTATTCCTTCAAACAGAATCGGAATTGCCGAGTGGACCCAAGGGTCATCTAGTCCAACCCCTAAAAGGAAGGAATCTCAACTAGATAATACACGGCACGTGACCGTCCAACCGCGGCTCAAATTCCTCCGAGGAAAGAAAGGACGCCGCCGCCTCTTGGGGCGATCTGTTCCACCGCCGAACGGCATAGCTGTCAACTTTCAGGTTTGAAAATAAGGGCTCAGCAGCCTCCCTTGTCCCGGGGACGGTCTACGGGATATTTAACAATGCGGGATAGCAGCGGCGCTGGAATAAGGGAATTTCCCGCAAAAAGGGAAGGTTGACAGCTGTGCCGAACGGCTTGCCTCTTGCCCCATGAGGCGCTGCGAGGGCGCTGAGGACTAGCGCCTTAGCGGGCTCGCCTCACCTGTCTCCCCCGACCCCTCCCCGCCACATCGCGCCAAGCACCCGGCGCCTTCTCGGCCCTGGGAGATCCAGGAACCGGCCTTCTAGGAGCCTGTTGCAGGCCGGGCACGTTTCCAAACTGACTTCCTAAGGCGCGGCATGACGGGAGATGTAGTTCTCCGAGGGTGTTGCAAAGGGAGGGCGAGGCTCCTGCAGCGGAGCCTTCCTGGTCCCTTTTCCTGAAAAAAAATGCATTTTATATTGGAGAGTACCGTGGGCGTAGCCAGGTTTTTGTTAGGGGGCAGGACTTTGTGGAGGGGGAGACTTCGGGGGGGGGGCAGAACCGTCGTGATTGATCAGTTAGTACTTTATGGGGGGGGCAGCTGCCCCCTGCCCCCACCCCCTTACGCCCATGTACAGCTCCATATATCAAACAGAGCAGTGATGCTAGCGGGCGTAATTAAAAATGGAAAACAAAACACTAAAATGAGCGTGAGCCCTGGGCTCCTTGCAAACCCATCCCATAGAATCCCGGGAACTGTAGTTTGCACAGGAGGTGGGGCGCTGTTAGCAGCAGGCCCTGTTCCCCTCACATAGCTACAACTCTCAGAGGAAAGAGGAATCCACAGCTATACCTGCTCTGGGGAACTGTAGCTCAACTCTCAGCGCCCTGTGCATGCTACAATTCCCATGGTGCTTGGTTGCTGGGAAGCCATGGGTTTTTAAAAGGAACAGCACAATGCTTTTAATGTATTGTACATTGCAATTATCTGACAATTCTTCTTCTTTTAAATAATATTTTATTAGGTTTTATCAATAGAAAAGTTTAGAAAAATACAAAAAGAAGATACAAAATTACAAAATACAAAAATACAGACATTAAACACAAAGAAAGAAAAAGAAAAAACACATATAAAAGAAAAACAAAAATTCCCTCTTTCTTAATTTCTCATCTTTAATTAACTTATTTTCCTGACTTCCTTACGTCTCCCATTTTTGTATCCCTTTTAGAAATTGGTTCAGCAAATTCATGTCCTATTAGTTTATTATTAATCCCATCTTACATTTTACCTTGTTGCTAGAGCCCCTTCAATTCATTTCAATGTCATCAGCATTCAAAAATTTTACAATATTTCTGCAAATAAGTTTTAAATTTCCTTCAATCTTCTTCCACCAACTCTTCTCCCTGGTCTCGGATTCTGCCAGTCATCTCCGCCATCTCCATATAGTCTATTAGTTGCATCTGCCATTCTTCCAAGGTGGGAAGGTCTTGTGTCTTCCAATGCTTTGCGATGAGAATTCTTGCTGCTGCTGTAGCATACATAAAAAAAGTTCTATCCTTCTTTAACACCGATTGGCCAACTATGCCCAGGAGAAAGGCCTCTGGTTTCTTCGGGAAAGTATATTTAAATACCTTTTTCAGTTCATTATATATCATTTCCCAGAAAGCCTTAATCCTTGGGCACGTCCACCAAAGGTGAAAAAATGTACCTTCAATTTCTTTACATTTCCAGCATTTGTTATCGGGCAAGTGATATATTTTTGCAAGCTTGACTGGAGTCATGTGCCACCTGTACATCATTTTCATAATATTCTCTCTTAGGGCATTACATGCCGTAAATTTAATCCCGGTGGTCCACAACTTCTCCCAGTCAGCAAACATAATATTATATCCTATATCTTGTGCCCATTTTATCATTGCAGATTTTACCGTTTCTTCCTCAGTATTCCATTTCAACAGCAGATTATACATTCTTGAAAGTATCTTAGCATTGGGTTCTAACAATTCTGTTTCTAACTTTGATTTTTCCACCTGGAAACCAATTTTCTTATCCAAGTTATAAACCTCTCTTATTTGAAAGTAATGTAACCAGTCTCGCACCTTCTCTTTAAGTTTGTCATAGCTCTGAAATTTCAGTTTGTCACCTTCCTGTTCTAAAATTTCCCAATATTTTGGCCATTTAGCCTCCATGTTGAGTTTTTTCAAAGCTTTCGCTTCCATAGGTGATAGCCACCTTTGGGGTTTTACTCTCCAGAAAATCTTTGTACCTTGTCCAGACATTAAACAATGCTTTCCTGACAATATGGTTTTTAAATGCCTTATGTGCTTTTAGCTTGCCATACCATATATATGCATGCCACCCAAATATGTTATCATACCCTTCAAGATCCAAAACATATGTATTCTCAAGAAGTAGCCATTCCTTCAGCCAGCAAAAAGCTGCTGACTCATAATAAAGTTTAAAGTCTGGCAGGGCAAACCCCCCTCTGTCTTTGGCATCAGTAAGGATCTTAAATTTTATTCTGGGCTTTTTGCCCTGCCAGACAAATCTAGATATAGCTCTTTGCCACTTCTTGAAACAGTCCATCTTATCAATAATTTGCAATGACTGAAATAAAAATAACATTCTTGGCAATACATTCATCTTAATAACAGCAATTCGACCCAGCAAGGAAAGCTTCAGATTCGTCCAAATTTCTAGATCTTTTTTCACCTCTGACCAGCATTTCTCATAGTTGTCTTTAAATAGGTTCACATTCTTGGATGTCATATTCACCCCCAGGTATTTTACCTTCTTTACTAATGTTAAGTCTGTCTCTTTCTGAAAGCTCTCTTTCTCTATCGGCGTCAAATTTTTCTCCAAAACCTTAGTTTTCAATTTGTTTAATTTAAAGCCTGCCACTTGACCAAAATCCTGGATTACTTCTAGGGCCCTCTTAGTGCTGGATATCGGCTCCTGTAATGTCATAACGAGATCATCTGCAAAAGCTTTAAGTTTGTATTGTTTAACTCCGACCTGAATACCTTGAATCAAATGGTCCCTTCTAATCATGTTTAGCAAAACCTTCAGGACCGAAATGAAAAGCAATGGGGAAATTGGACAACCTTGCCGTGTCCCTTTCTCTATTTTAAACTCTTCTGTAACCACATTATTTACTATCAATTTAGCTTTTTGTTCAGAATAAATCACACCAAACCATTTTCAAAGTTTTGTCCAACCCCCATCCCCTGAAGATTTTTCTTCATAAAACTCCAGGAAATGTTGTCGAAGGCTTTCTCCGCATCTACGAAAATCAAAACTGCTTTTGTGTTAATGTTCACCTGCAGCTTTTCTAGAATGTTAATTATATTCCTCGTATTATCCGATAGATGTCTTCCAGGGAGAAAGCCGGCCTGGTCTTTATGTATCACCTCTGCCAAAACTTTTTTCAGTCTTCTAGCCAAAATGTCTGCAAAGATTTTGTAATCCACATTAAGTAGGGATGTGGGGTGATAGTTCTTAAGTTGTGTCTTTTCAGACTCAGTTTTCGGTATAAGTGTGATATAAGCTTCTTTCATAGAATCATAGAATCATAGAGTTGGAAGAGACCACAAGGGCCATCGAGTCCAACCCCCTGCCAAGCAGGAAACACCATCAGAGCACTCCTGACATATGGTTGTCAAGCCTCTGCTTAAAGACCTCCAAAGAAGGAGACTCCACCACACTCCTTGGCAGCAAATTCCACTGTCGAACAGCTCTTACTGTCAGGAAGTTCTTCCTTTCCACGTCTCCGGCGCCTTTCCCCCCTCCATAATTTCATTGCAAACCTCCTTTAATGGTTGAATTAAATAGTCTTTCAAAGTTCTGTAATACTTGGAGGTTAGTCCATCAGGCCCTGGAGATTTGCCCAGTTGCATATTCTGAATCGCGCCTTCCACCTCTTGTTCAGTTATTTTGTAATTCAATAATACTTTATTTTCTTGAGAATTTTTCTGTAATCCATTATTTTTCAAAAATTGATCAATTTTCGACTCAATCTGCGGCCCATGTGTATAGAGTTGTTTAAAGTATCTCTGGAAGCAGCTTCTGATCTCCCGTGGATTCTGGATATTCTTTCCATCAGCTTCAGGATTGGTAACCGTGTTTAACTTTTGTCTCTTCTTCAGCTGCCATGCTAACAGCTTCCCACATTTATTAGCTGATTCGAAGGTCTTTTGTCTCATCTGCTTAACTTTCCATTCAATGTCCTGATTTATCATTTTCATATATTGTACTTGATATAACTTAATTTCTCTCAGAATCTCTTGTGATTTTGGTTTAGCTCTAAGTTTTTTCTCTCCTCTTATTTCCCCCAAAATCTTCTCTTTTTTCTCATTTTGGGTTCTCCTTTTTATTGCATTTTGCTGAATCAAAAAACCTCTCATTACAGCTTTGCTTGCGTCCCAGATTGTTCTTTTTTCCACTGTGGTCTTCAAATTTATCTCAAAATAGTCTTTTATAATTTTTGGGGCCTTCTTGGTGATTTCTGGATCTCTAAACAAGGCGTCGTTCATCCTCCATCTGAAGGAAGCAGTTAATGTTGGTTTCATTTCCATTTTCACAGGATTATGGTCGGAGCAAGTTTCTGGGCAAATTTCCACTTTTCGGATCTTAGAAGCCATTCCTCTGGTTATCCAGATTTGGTCAATCCTTGTCCAAGTCTTTTGGGCTTCAGAAAAGAATGTCCCCTCTCTACCTAGGGGGTTCTTAGTTCTCCAGATGTCAATTAAGTCCATATTGTCTGTCATTTCAAAAAACGTTTTCGGTAGTCTTCCGTCTTTTGTCACCACTTGTCTTTCTGACTTATCCATATTTGTCGATACCACTCCATTCATGTCTCCAAACATAATGATATTAAAGTCCATAAAGTCCAACAATGTCTCATGCAGTTTCTTATAAAATTGTGATTTCCCCTCACTTGGTGCATATATCCCTACTATCAAGAATTTCTCACCTTGAAATTGTATTTCAATAGCCACAAATCTTCCTTGGTCATCTTTAAAGACAAATTTAGGTGATAAACTTTCTTTTGCATAAATCACCACTCCTCTCTTTTTAACTTTGTCTGATGAAATAAATTCTTGTCCTAATCTTTTGTTAATTAATACTTTCCTGTGTGTTCTAGTCACATGGGTTTCTTGCAAACATATCAAGTCCAATTTTTCCTTTTTCAATAGATGAAAGATTCTTTTCCTCTTATTGGGGGAGTTCAAACCTCGAATGTTCCAACTTAGTACCTGCAGAGACATTGTATGGTTATTCTGCTTCTCCTCCGACTGCTCCCAGTGCTTGTTCTTGGTCTGTGGGTGGTATCACTTCTGGTTTGTCCAGTCCCAGTGGTAGCTTTGCTAGGTCCAAAACTCATATCTGACAATTCTTCAGTCTACCTGGCGGGAAATCTTAAAATGAGGGAAGTCCAGGTGGGGTGGGCAGAAGAGGGCAACAGAGGAGGGAGGGAGGCCTAGGGGCAAATGGAGCCAGGTAGGCCTGGCCCACCTATGAGACAAAGTGTGCCTCAGGTGGCAGAATCCACTGGGGCAGCAGATCCCAATGCAGATCTATCTACCCCCCCCCCGCCACTTCCGCCCTTGCTTGTTTCTGATGTAGAACTTCCCCTTCTTCCTGACAGGGAACGTCATTTGAGTGAAGCTGAAATCATAAACTTAAAATTGCTGTGGGTTGGGGATGTCTCAGATTTCCCTAGAAAGGGAGGAGTGGGAGAATGGTGTGTTCCTCTCTGAACCATATATCCCATTCAAGTGTGGAGAGAAGGCTTGACATCTGAAATCCAGTCATCAGACTTACCGAAACATAGAATTGTCAAGTTGGAAGGGAACCCGAAGGTCATCCACTGTAATCCAGGAATCAGCTGGATCCAGGGAAATAGTGTTGGGTGCCTTTTTGGCTTTGGCGCAAACTACTGCCAGCTGAGACTGGCATTACCCCACTCCTTTGCCCACTGCCCTGGCTCTCAGTTGGTTTGTGGACCCCAATCAGAACACTGGCCTTAACTGCTAAAGTTCCCATCACACTTTGAGATGCCTGTTTAGTGAAGGGGCGGACCCAGCAGAGGGTGTTGCTCACTGGCTGGTTCAGCTGGAGATTGTCCCCCTTGCCAGCCACACTGCGGTCTAAGTGGTGTAGTGTCTTCTTCTTTGGCGACTTCTCGTTGCCAAGGAAGATGGTCTTCCATGAACACGGTTTTAACAGTGAGTCCGTAAGTGACTGTGGAGGCCAATTCTGGATCCCCATGTCCTTCCACAGTGAGGACCTTTGTGTAGTGTAGCAGTGCCCCAAAGTGCTTACTGCGCCAGCCATGGGCTGTGGGCCTGCGTGGAGCATCTGGAACATCCAGATGAGGGGGAATCACAGACTCATAGAATGGTAGAGTTGGAAGGGACCTCAAGGGTCATCTAGTCCAACCCACTGCAGTGCAGGAATCTCAGCTAAGGCATCCATGACACATGGCCATGCAGCCTCTGCTTAAAAACCTCCAAGGAAGGAGAGCCCAACACCTCTCGGGGGAGACTGTCCCACTGCCAAACAGCCCTTACTGTTTTTCTGAATGCATAGTTGGAATCTCCTTTCTTTTAGCTGGAAGCCATGGGTTCGAGTTCTGCCTTCCAGAGCAGGAGAAAACAAGCTCGCTCCAACTTCCATGGGACAGCCCTTAAGGTATTTGGAGATGGCTCTCATCATCTCCTCTCAGTCTCCTCTTTTTCAGCATTAACATATCCAACTCTTTCAACTCTTCCACATAAGACTTGGTCTCTAGGCATACCCTCCAACATTTCTTCGATGAAAAAAGGGATGACCCATTCCATAATGGTAATTTTACTCTTTATACCCCACACATCTTACTGGTTGCCCAAAACAGTAAACATTAAAAAAAGACTTCCCTATACAGGACTGCCTCCAGATGGCTTGGGGGTGGGATAACTCCATGCCTTCCAACATTTCTCCAATGAAAACAGAGACATCCTAAAGAAAAGTGGGACATTCCAGGATCAAATCAGAAACTGGGATGACTTCTCTAAATCAGGGGCGTCTCTGGAAAATAGGGACACATGGGGGGTCTGCCTTGGTCGCTCTACCCTATCCATAATCCATTTTGTCAACATCCTTCTTAAATTGTGGTTCCTAGAACAGGAAAAAGGACTCCAGGTGGGGTCTGACCGAGGAAGAATGGTTCAGAGGAGATGCTTTTGAACTACTTTTCGCCAACTCGGCTTTCGGCGAGACATCCCGACATCCCGTCCCATGCTTACTGAGCAGGCATGTTAATGTGGTGCGCGGGAAGCCGCTCCAGCCATCGGAGGAAAGGCCGACCGCAAGGAGAGAGAGGCTGGCTGCGCTGGAGCGCGCGCCACAGCGCGCAGGGCCTGCCCACCCTGAGCGCCCGCCCCCGCCCCGCCCCGCCAGACACGTCGGCCGAGGACGCCCGGCTGCGTCCGCCTGGGCGCCTTACGGGATGGTGCCATGGCGCGGCCGTCGGGGGTCGCGCAGCGCCAGGAGCCCGAACAACAGCTACTGCCGCTGGTCTCCTACCAGCACGTGCCCGTGCATCTGGCCGGCGGCGCGCCCTGGGGCTTCTCCCTCGAGGGCGGGCTGGAGCACGGCAAGCCCCTCATCGTCTCCAAGGTGAGCCCCTTCCGCGCTCCTCCTTCCCCGCTCTGGGGTCGCCGTCCGGGCGAGGCGCGGCTTCCGGGCGCCCCTGTCCTCCGCCTTTTCTCCCTGCCCGTCCGGCGACGCCCGCTTTTTATAGGGAATCTGATAGAACGTCCACGCAGCGGAAGTGTGTGGATCTTGCTCGCGGTACAAGTCTCCACCTAAAAGCAGAGAAAGCTCCAAACCTTTCGCTACTGCAGAAGCAGTAAGCTCACGAACAACTTTGGACGAAGTTTATACGTAAAAAAATAAGTTCCAGCTTGTAGGCTTTTTAGATACAGATATCAAAGAATAACAGAATGGTAGAAGGGGTCCTGAGGGTAATCTAGCCCAACCGTCTACAAGGCAAGAATCTCAACTCAACCATCTATGGCAGAGGGCCATCCAACCTCTGCTTAAAAGCCTCCCATGAAAGAGGCTGCACCACTTTCTGAGGGAGGCCAGTCCAATGTCACAGAGCTCTTACCCTCAGAAAGTTCTTCCCAATGTTTAGTCAGAATCTCATTTCTTGTAACTTGAAGCCATGCCTTGAGTCCTACCCTATTCCATGTGGCAGCCCTTGAGATTTTTGAATGTCTCCTCTTGTCCAGGCCAAACATACTCAGCTCCTTCAACTGTTCATCATAATGCTTGGTTTCTAGACCATTTATCATCTTGGCCACTCTCCTGTGCACACTTTCCAGGTTTGGACCAAGGCAGAACAGAACAGGACAGTTGCTTCCCCTGATCTGGATACTAGACTTCTGTTGATGCAGTATAGAATAGCATTGGCATTTTTTGCTACTGCGTCACACTGTTGACTCATGTTATCATGTTAAGCTACTAAGACTCCTTGATCCTTTTCACACATACTACTGGTAAATCAGCCACCCCCCCCCCCATTTTCTGTCTGTGCATCTGCCTAAGTGCAGAACTTTAAATTTGTCCCCATTGAAATTCATTTTGTTAGTTTGGGCCCTTGTCTGGGCAGGCAGCTGCAGGAGGCGCATCAGACATAACAGGGCCCCCACCCCATCCATTTCCTTTGTGGCGCCATGCTTGCGTGCCTTAGGGCTCACTCACACTTAGCTTTTGCTTGGCATTTCTGAGCACAGATCCGCGCTTTAAAGCACCATGTCCAAGTGCTATTTTGTTTTGTTTTTTTGTCCTGACTAATCTGCTCTTTACTGGAACAAACAGAATTGGAGCAAACAGAAATTCAGCCATTAGCTTCAATTAAGCAGTAAAGAGTGGACTTTTGCAGGGAAAGCACAGGGGGGAAGAAGAAGAAGGGCATACCTGTGCATAGAAACGTGGCACAAAAGGATGAGCCTTTGGTGGAGCAAGTCCTTGGGCTGGAAACCCCTTCCTCCTGCCTAGGGGCAGGCCGTGAAGCATTTCTGTTCCACGAGTTTCTCTCTGTCTGTCAGGCGAGAGGGCCTGGGGTGACTGGCCCTGTGCCAGGCTGAGTCTCTAACTGCACTCCCTTGGGACTGGGCAGTGAGCAGGAACAGCCCTTTGGCCGTGAATGATTAACTGCCCTTGTCCCTCCACCGCTGCCAGTTCTGGTGGCTTTGGTCTCCCAGAGTGGCAGCAAGATGCTGCTTTTCCAAGTGGAATGCCCTGCGTGCCCCATGGCTGGATTGGTCCCCAAGGAAAGAAGCCAGGGGGTGGAGCTGGATGTGAAGAGGCCTCTCCTTTCTGTGAAGTGCTCCTGGGGTTGGGGGGTAGTCTGCCTTGGTCCTGCCCTCAGTACCCATTCGGGATGTGGTGCCTGCTTCCAATCCCTGTGTGTTCCAGCGACAGGATTCAGCTGTGGAGAGTAGCATGCAGTGGCTTAACACAAAGTGGTTCTGCGTGAGGCTGGGTTGATGCTTCTGGATGATAGGGACAAGTGGGGTGCCACAGTGTTCTGTCCTGGGCCTGTTGATATTCATAGAATCATAGAATCATAGAATCATAGAGTTGGAAGAGACCACAAGGGCCATCGAGTCCAACCCCCTGCCAAGCAGGAAACACCATCAGAGCACTCCTGACATATGGTTGTCAAGCCTCTGCTTAAAGACCTCCAAAGAAGGAGACTCCACCACACTCCTTGGCAGCAAATTCCACTGTCGAACAGCTCTTACTGTCAGGAAGTTCTTCCTAATGTTTAGGTGGAATCTTCTTTCTTGTAGTTTGGATCCATTGCTCCGTGTCCGCTTCTCTGGAGCAGCAGAAAACAACCTTTCTCCCTCCTCTATATGACATCCTTTTATATATTTGAACATGGCTATCATATCACCCCTTAACCTCCTCTTCTCCAGGCTAAACATGCCCAGCTCCCTTAGCCGTTCCTCATAAGGCATCGTTTCCAGGCCTTTGACCATTTTGGTTGCCCTCCTCTGGACACGTTCCAGTTTGTCAGTGTCCTTCTTGAATTGTGGTGCCCAGAACTGGACACAGTACTCCAGGTGAGGTCTGACTAGAGCAGAATACAGTGGCACTATTACTTCCCTTGATCTAGATGCTATACTCCTATTGATGCAGCCCAGAATTGCATTGGCTTTTTTAGATGCCGCGTCACACTGTTGGCTCATGTCAAGTTTGTGGTCAACCAAGACTCCTAGATCCTTTTCACATGTACTGCTCTCAAGCCAGGTGTCCCCCATCTTCAACATCTTTGTTTTTTTTAAAAAAAATTATTTATAAAATTTTCAAATTTAACAATAAAAAACACACCAAAAAAAAACATTCCATTTGAATTATACATCCAATTCTAATCTTGCCACTTTCAGACTTAGAATCATAGAATCATAGAATCATAGAGTTGGAATAGACCACAAGGGCCATCGAGTCCAACCCCTTGCCAAGCAGGAAACACCATCAGAGCACTCCTGACATATGGTTGTCAAGCCTCTGCTTAAAGACCTCCAAAGAAGGAGACTCCACCACACTCCTTGGCAGCAAATTCCACTGTCGAACAGCTCTTACTGTCAGGAAGTTCTTCCAACTCTATGATTCTATGAGATGGCCACCCAACCTCTGCTTAGAAACCTCCAAGGAAGGAGAGCCCACCACTTTCTGAGGTAGTTGTTCCACTGTCAAACAGCTCTTAGCATTGGAAAGTTCTTCCTGATGTTCGGTAGGAATCTCCTGTCTTGTAACTTGAATCCATTGGTTCAGGTCTTCCCCTCTGGAGCAGAAGAAGACAGGTCAGGCCAGGATGCCAAGGCTGGGGAAGCACCTTCTTTTTGGCTCCCTGGCAAAGTCGCCCACAGTCCAAGCACAGGAGCAAGGGCTTCTTTGTGCCATAGTGAACTGCCAGCACACACCCTTCTCTCTGCATGCTCTGAGCATTGGATCTGCCTTTTCCTCTCCCTTCTCTCTTCTGGGCATTGTATAGCTGGCCAGTTAGGACCGGCCCGCCATACCACAAGGTTAGGTGACTGCCTCAGGTGGCAGGATCCATAGGACCCTGTGGTCAATCTTTCTTCCCCCCTCCCTTTTCCTGATGCTGATCTTCCCTCATTGGTTCTTCCCTGGTGGAGAGGGGGACATCATTTTGGGGTCTGCCCCAGGCCAGCCAAACATCCAGACATAGCCCCAGACTCTGGCTATCCTGCCTAGCAAATGCTGGTTTCTCCTCCTCTTCTCACCTTGGCCAGCTTTGACCCAAATACCTGCTCTGTGCATCCTCTGAAGTCCTTTGCATTTAACACTAGCCCTGCAGCGAGTTGTGGCTGTGCTGCTCTTCCCTCCCATCTCCAGCCTCAAGGATATGTTGCAAAGGGCTCATCCAGACTTCCTATTTTGCTGTGTTTCTAGGAACAGGTTCATGCTTTAAAACAATGTGTCCAGGCACTTATTTTTTATCACTTTCCCCACGAAAACCCCACTCTTCAATGCTGAATTGCAGCAAACAGCAATTCAAGCTTCCAGCAGATTGCTCTTTGCTCCGATTCATCAGTAAGGAGCTAGTTTTTGTTGGGAAATCATTGTGGCGAAGGAAAGAAAAGTGCTTAAACATTGACTGGGAAAGTGTGGATTTGTGCATGTAGTGCGTGGGGCAAAAGGTAAGCATGCAGAGGGAGAGGCGTGAAGCATGGATGGAGCTGAGTATCCACCTTGATTTGTCACTTCCCTACAATATCCTAGAGTAGACCAGCCTTCCCCAGCCTAGGACCGCAGCTCATCAGCACATGCCAGCGATGGCTGGGGCTGGTGGGAGTTGTAGTCGAAGCACCTGGAAGGCTCCTGGATAGGGGAGGCTGTGATAGAGGGTTAGTCTGTGCCACTGCCTCTGGAGTGAAAGGCAGCAGCTGCCAAGAAGGGGCATGGTCCAGAATGTGGGGAGGAGGCGGAGGCAGCCTTTCCTCCCACAGCATGGTGTCTGTGGGCTTCATCCAGCTGCAAGCCAGCAGCTGTTTCCTGAGGGGGGACATCTGTTGTCATATTCTGGGGTTGCAGCAAAGTGTGGAATAGCAGGAATGCGGCAGCAGAAGCTGTACAATGGCCACCAATGGTCAGAGGCAGCGGTGCTTCCAAATGCCAGTTGCTAGTAGAGGCTGCAGAGAGGAGAGTTGCTCTCAGGCTCAGGTCCTGCAGGCAGGTTTCCCACTGGGGCATCTGGCTGGCCGCTGTGAGAACAGGAGGCTGGGCTGGGTGGGTTCCTTTGGGCCTGATCCAGCTGCAGGCTCTTCTTATGTTCTTAAGGCTTGTGGATGCCTTCTGCCTTCCTGGAAGAGGCTTATTAGCAGCACCCTGGTCGGGTTGTGGCCTTCCTCCCCACCGTGACCTGAAAAGGCCCAGACAGAGCCGACTCACCCATGAGGCAAGGTGAGGCAACTGCCTTAGGCAGCAGGATCCACCATGGTAGAAGATGTCAATCTTTCTCCCTTGTTCCTGATGTAAATCTTCCCTTACCCCTTCTTGCCTGGTAGGGAGGGGGTGCTATTTTGGAGTCTGCCTCAGGTGCCAAAATCTCTGGGGCTAGCCCTGGGGTCCAGGGCATGCCTCCCTTGATGTCTGCAACACTTTGAAACTAGTGTTGAATGATGTATAATCAATTACTAGAGTGGGACACCAAGGACGAAGAGGTGAAAGAGGTCATGATTAAATGGGCCATAGATCTGGGATATACAGGGGTGCCTCGCAAGACGAAATTAATTCGTTCCACAATTCTCTTCGTCTTGCGGTTTTTTCGTCTTGCGATGCACGGTTTCCCATAGGAATGCATTGAAAATCAATTAATGCGTTCCTAGGGAAACCGACTTCAGACCAGGTCCGGGGACAGTCTGTCCCCGGACCTCTTCTGAAGGCTGGGGGGGGGGGGACAAGGGCTTTTCTTCCCACCCCCAGCATTTAAAAAAACCCCGGGACAGCGGAGGACTTCTCCGCTGTGCGGGGCTATCTTAAAATGCTGGCGGGCGGCATTTTAAAATCGCTCCGGACAGCGGAGGACTTCTCCGCTGTCCGGGGCGATTTAAAAGCCCCTGGGAAGGCAGGCAGGGGGGACAAAGACTTTCGCCCCCTGCCCGCCTTCAGAAGGTGTTCCCGCCCCCCGCCCCACTTCGGAACATCTTTCCGAAGTGGGGCGGATGGGGCAGGTGTCCCCGCCCCCCCGCCCCACTTCGGAACAGCTTTCCGAAGTGGGGCAGCGGGGCCAGGTGTTCCCGCCCCCCCTCCCCACTTCGGAAGAGCTTTCCGAAGTGGGGCGGCGGGGCCAGGTGTTCCCGCCCCCCCTCCCCACTTCGGAAGAGCTTTCCGAAGTGGGGCGGCGGGGCCAGGTGTTCCCGCCCCCCTCCCCACCTCGGAAGAGCTTTCCGAAGTGGGGCGGCGGGGCCAGGTGTTCCCGCCCCCCCTCCCCACTTCGGAAGAGCTTTCCGAAGTGGGGCGGCGGGGCCAGGTGTTCCCGCCCCCCCTCCCCACTTCGGAAGAGCTTTCCGAAGTGGGGCGGCGGGGCCAGGTGTCCCCGCCCCCCCTCCCCACTTCGGAAGAGCTTTCCGAAGTGGGGCGGCGGGGCCAGGTGTCCCCGTCCCCCCTCCCCACTTCGGAAGAGCGTTCCGAAGTGGGGCGGCGGGGCCAGGTGTCCCCGCCCCCCCCGCCCGACTTCGGAACAGCTTTCCGAAGTGGGGCGGCGGGGCCAGGTGTCCCCGCCCCCCCTCCCCACTTCGGAAGAGCTTTCCGAAGTTGGGCGGCGGGGCCAGGTGTCCCCGCCCCCCCTCCCCACTTCGGAAGAGCTTTCCGAAGTGGGGCGGCGGGGCCAGGTGTCCCCGCCCCCCCGCCCCACTTCGGAACAGCTTTCCGAAGTGGGGCGGCGGGGCCAGGTGTTCCCGCCCCCCTCCCCACTTCGGAAGAGCTTTCCGAAGTGGGGCGGCGGGGCCAGGTGTTCCCGCCCCCCCTCCCCACTTCGGAAGAGCTTTCCGTAGTGGGGCAGCGGGGCCAGGTGTCCCCGCCCCCCCGCCCCACTTCGGAACAGCTTTCCGAAGTGGGGCGGCGGGGCCAGGTGTTCCCGCCCCCCTCCCCACTTCGGAAGAGCTTTCCGAAGTGGGGCGGCGGGGCCAGGTGTCCCCGCCCCCCCGCCCCACTTCGGAACAGCTTTCCGAAGTGGGGCGGCGGGGCCAGGTGTTCCCGCCCCCCCTCCCCACTTCGGAAGAGCTTTCCGAAGTGGGGCGGCGGGGCCAGGTGTTCCCGCCCCCCCTCCCCACTTCGGAAGAGCTTTCCGAAGTGGGGCGGCGGGGCCAGGTGTCCCCGCCCCCCCGCCCCACTTCGGAACAGCTTTCCGAAGTGGGGCGGTGGGGCCAGGTGTTCCCGCCCCCCCTCCCCACTTCGGAAGAGCTTTCCGAAGTGGGGCGGCGGGGCCAGGTGTCCCCGCCCCCCGCCCCACTTCGGAACAGCTTTCCGAAGTGGGGCGGCGGGGGCAGGTGTCCCCGCCCCCACTCCCCACTTCGGAACAGCGTTTTAAAATGCTGGGGGTCGGGAGCGAAGCGCTGCCGACCCCCAGCATTTTAAAATCTCCCCGTGTCCCGGGGAGGTTTTAAAATGCTGGGGGTCGGCAGCGCTTCGCTCCCGACCCCCAGCATTTTAAAATCTTCCCAGGACACGGGGAGATTTTAAAATGCTGGGGGTCTGCAGCGCTTCGCTCCCGACCCCCAGCATTTTAAAATCTTCCCAGGACACGGGGAGATTTTAAAATGCTGGGGGTCTGCAGCGCTTCGCTCCCGACCCCCAGCATTTTAAAATCTTCCCAGGACACGGGGAGATTTTAAAATGCTGGGGGTCTGCAGCGCTTCGCTCCCGACCCCCAGCATTTTAAAATCTTCCCAGGACACGGGGAGATTTTAAAATGCTGGGGGTCTGCAGCGCTTCGCTCCCGACCCCCAGCATTTTAAAATCTTCCCAGGACACGGGGAGATTTTAAAATGCTGGGGGTCGGCAGCGAATGCTTCGCTCCCGCCCGCCAGCATTTTAAGATCGCCCGGGGCAGGCGGGGGGGAGGCAGGCGGGGGGGGGGAGCAAAGACTTTTGCCCCCCGCCGGCCTTCAGAAGAGGTCCTCTTCTGAAGGCCGGCTGTGGGCGAAAGTCTTTGCTCCTGACCGCCAGCATTTCCCTATGGGCTTTCGTCTTGCGATGCAAGCCCATAGGGAAATTCGTCTTGCGAAGCGCCTCCAAAACAGAAAACCCTTTCGTCTTGCGGGTTTTCCGTCTTGCGAGGCATTCGTCTTGCGGGGTACCACTGTAATTTGGATTACGATAGGTGGGAGAAACTTTGGAACAAAGATATGAAATTTACAGCTTGTGTTGGACTCCGAGAGAATATGGAAAAGATGATGTACCGCTGGTACATCACTCCAGTGAAACTGGAAAAGATGTATAGGACCAGGGACAAAACCTGCTGGAAATGTAAAAAAAGGGAGGGTGATTTCCACCATATGTGGTGGACGTGCGAAGAAGTGAAAAGGTTCTGGGGCCTCATTTACGATGAATTAAAAATGGTCTTGAAATATACCTTCCCTAAAAAACCCGAAGCCTTTCTTTTAGGAATGGTCGGAGATGAGATTAAGAAGGAAGATCAAACCATGTTTCAATATGCAACGGTAGCAGGGAATTTATTTAAAATTTGAGGGATGGGAGGTCCTGGACACACGGTGCAGCCATCTATGTCTGCCGGTAGGGATCTGTTGGCTGAGAGCCCACTGTGTCTCACGCCCTTTCCCCTTGGCATAGCTGCCTGATGGGTAAAGGAGCTGCCTTCTCCCCCTGTCTTGGGTGCTTGTCTGGCTTTGGGCAGAGATGTCAACAGATGCCGTCTTCTCCCACTGTTGCTGAGGGTTGCTCTGTCTCTCTCTGTCTCTCCTGCCTGGCTTTGAACGTGACTTGCTGCTGGCCAACTCATCGTTATCTCATTGTAATCCATCACTCCTCCGTGGATAAGAATGCAGGAAGAGCTGTGATGGATCAGGTCAACGTGGGCCTGTCTAGCCCAACATCCTGTTCTCACAGTAGCCAGCCAAATGCTTCTCCTGGGAGGCCGCCAACCAGGGTCTGAGTGCAACAGCAACTCTCCACACTTGCAAATCACAGAAACTGGCAATGGGTGTAGAGCAGAGCCATTGTGGTTAGCTGGCAGCCACTGCTAGGCACATCCTGAGTGAAGTTGGTGGACATCCCTACTTGTGGTGGGAGTGAAACCCACAATTTAACTATGCACTGTGTTTTCTATTGCCTGGCCTGTATTCTGTGGCTTTTGGTAGAAGTGGAGCCCTCTTTTGTCCGAAGGTTCTTCTTTGATTAATAATCCCCTTCTCTGTTGGCACTGGAGATAAAGGTAAAGGTAAAGGTACCCCTGCCCGTACGGGCCAGTCTTGACAGACTCTAGGGTTGTGCGCTCATCTCACTCTAGAGGCCGGGAGCCAGCACTGTCCGCAGACACTTCCGGGTCACGTGGCCAGCGTGACGAAGCTGCTCTGGCGAACCAGCACCAGAGCAGCACACGGAAACGCCGTTTACCTTCCCGCTATAAAGCGGTACCTATTTATCTACTCGCACTTAAGGGTGCTTTCAAACTGCTAGGTGGGCAGGAGCTGGGACCGAACGACGGGAGCTCACCCCACCGTGGGGATTCGAACCACCGACCAAGCGATCGGCAAGTCCTAGGTGCTGAGGTTTTACCCACAGCGCCACCCGCGTCCCATTTGGCACTGGAGATAGGTAAAGGTAAAAGGTAAAGGATCCCTGGACAGTTGACATAGTCAAACTTGACTCTGAGGTGCAACGCTCATCTCGCATTTCAGGCTGAGGGAGCGAGCCTTTGTCCACAGACAGTTTTCCGGGTCATGTGGCCAGCATGACCAAACCGCTTCTGGCGCAATGGGACACTGTGATGGAAGCCAGAGTGCATGGAAATGCCATTTACCTCCCTGCCACAGCAGTATCTATTTATCTACTTGCACTGGTAGACTGGTAGACTTTCAAAGTGTTAGGCTGGCAGGAGCTGGGACAGAGCAACTGGGGCTCACCTTTGTTAAGTGGATTTGAACTGCCAACCTTCCGATCGGCAAGCCCAAGAGGCTTGGTAGTTTAGACCACAGCACTACCCGTGTTCCATCCTATCCCCTACAGTGGAATGTGCTTCCTTGGGAGATTGTGGACTCTCCTTCCTTGGAGGTTTTTAAGCAGAGGTTGGATGGCCATCCGTCGGGGATGCTTTAGCTGAGATTCTTGCCTTGCAGGGGGTTGGACCCCTTGGGGTCTCTTCCAACTCAACAGTTCTATGATTCTATGATCCTGTTTTTACCCCATGCTTTGTAGACACAGGCCCAAGCTTTGAAGTGCTGTGTCTGAGTTCCAAGCAGTTTTTCTTATGTCCAGGCACTTTCCCTCCAAGAACTCATTCTTTCACACTGAATCTGGACAAATGGGTTTTCTGCAGATTGCCACTTTCTCCAATTCAGTTGTGAAGTGGGTTCTTGCCTGCTTGGACAGGCAATTCTAAAGCCCAGACCTGTGCCAAGAAGCATGGCATAAAATGAAGTCTGGATGAGCCCTTTTAGCCACAGGGCCTTGCACTGTCCCTGTGCATGTTGAGTGTCTTGTGATGTTCTGGCGCAATGGGACACTTTGGTTGTTGCCATGGAGAGAAGCCTTAATTGCCATGCAAAAGACCACATTCTCTCTTTCTGATTGGCAGTGGAGCAGAGTGGGCCCCAAGGCCACCCCAAGGCTGTCCATGAGACTTTTTGAAGGGCCTGCCTGTTTCTGCGGAGGAGGATGAAAGGTGTTGGCTTTTCTTTGGCCAGAAGTTGGGTTTGGCTGGAGCTGTGCCAGACACAGTGGCAATGTTTGTTGCATGCCAGGCTGGAGAATGGCACAAAGGGGTGTGTGTGTGTGTGTGTGTGTGTGACACAAACGTTCCACCTCCAGGGAGCATATCTGCACCTTGGCTCACTTTTAAATTTTTATTATGTTTCTGTCCCACCTTCTTTCCTACAAAAAGGTCCAGGTTGTGTCCGTGGTTCTCCTCTTACCCGTTTTATCCTCACAACTACCCTGTGAGGTAGGCAAGGCTGAGAGAAGACAAAATTAGGTCCGAGACCACCTAGTGAGCTTCATGGCTGAGCAGGAACTAGAAACCCTGGACTCTTAGGTCTTAGTTCAGCACTCTAACTGCTATACCACTCTGGCTCTCATTTGCTGAGGGCCGCCCAGCATAGGAAGTACTGGGGTGCCCACTTCTGGGGTGTAGGCGCTCCCTGAACTTTGAGTGAGTCTTCCACAGCTGCATAGGAATGGAAGAAGAAGAGCCTTGCTGCAGGATCAGGCCCAAGGGCCCCATCTAGTCTGGCATCCTGTTCTCACAGAGGCCACCCAGGTGCCTGAATGGGAAGCAAGCAAGAAAGACCAGATGGCCACAGCACTCTGCCCACCTGCAATTCCCAGCAGCTCTTACTCAGAGGCATTGCCATCATGGCTAGTAGCTGCCGATAGCCCTCCATTAATTTGCCAAGTCCTCTTGTGAAGCCGCCTACAGAAGTGAGTTCCGTAGTTTATGTTGCAGCCCAGAAACCAGCCATTGTGGGAGAGCTTCCAGGGCCTCTGGGACACAGCTGGGAATGATCCGCCTGGCTGAGGCAGGCTTGGCCAGAGCTTAAAAGAGCCGCCGCTGCCACATCCCAAGCCTTCTGCAGTCCAGGCTGGCTGTTCCTCTCCTCCTCCTCCTCCATTGCAGCTGCTTCTGGGCTCTTGAGGACCTCCAGCTGGGAGCTGAGGAAAGAGCACAGGCATGCAGGAGGCGCAGTGTCAAGGACACACTGCCTATCTGTCTTCCACATATGTACTTTATTCCCCAAATAAAGGAAGGTACAGCATCCGGAGAGCGCTGTGTTTTCTTTTTCGGTTCCAGTGGCCTTTGTGGAGAATGTGCTGGTCATAGAATAATAGAATCTTAGAGTTGGAAGGGACGCCAAGGCTCATTGATTCCAACCCCCTGCAAGGCAGGAAACTCAGCTAAAGCATCCAGGACAGATGACCATCCAACCTCTGCTTAAAAACCTCCAAGGAAGGACAGTCCACAACCTTCTGAGTGAATATTTTCCACTGTCACAGTGCTCTTATTCTCAGAAAGTTCTTCCTGATGTGGAAAGGTGGAATCTCCTTCTTTGTAACCTGAAGACATGGGCTTGGCTCCTCCATGTACTCCTTGGAGAAAAAGTTGGGATATGAATGCAGTAAATAAACTCTTCCTTTTACCTGGTTAAGAAAGCTGGAGGGAGCAGCCAGGTGGAGAAGTCAATCACAAACCAGGCATCCAGAATTCTCCACCTGCTTGCAGTTGGATCCACACCAGTCACAAAACACACTTGGTAGCTGATGAATTTCTAACACTGGGTCCTCCCCTCCAGAGTAGGAGAAAAGATGATTGCTCCCTCCTCCATGTGACAGCCCTTAAGATATTTGAGGATGGTTATCATATCTCCTCCCAGTCTCATCCAGGCTAAACATCCCCAGCTCCTTCAACTGTTCCTCATAAGGCTTGGTTTCCAGACCCCTGATCATCTTGGTTGCCCTCCTCTGTGTGGTCTGACCAAGGCAGAATAGAGCGGGATTATTACTTCTCTTGAGTTCTGCTAATGCAACCTAGAATTGCATTAGCTTTTTGTCTTGTTTTGTTTTTTGCTGCTTCATCTTATTGTTGACTTGTGCTAGATCCTTTTCACCTGTACTGCTGGCAAGCCAAGTGCCCGTCATTTTATATTTGTGCAGCTGGTTACTCCTGGTTGTGTGCCTAATTGTGCTCCTGAGGGATGGGAGAGCAGTTTGGCAGCAGTGGGAGGGCAGATGGAAATGCCTCCCTGTTTCCCCCCACACCCTGCTGCACCTCTGCTCCCAGTCACTGAGAAACAGATCCCTGTGAGGCTGGTTGCACTGTCGCAGTGGGACAGGAAAAGCCCCAGCAGGGCTGGCAGTAATGCAGTGGCGGGAGGTGTATCTGCCACGCAAGGCTTAACCTTGTCTCATGGATGGGCTGCCCCAGCTTTTTCTGGGAGGGCGTGGATTCCTGTTGCTGTTTGCCTGGGAAGGGGATCTATTTGTATGGCTCTTGAAGGCCTTGCCTGCCTCTTCACATCATGTCCTGAAACTTTCCTCTTGGAGACGTGAGACTTCTGTTAGCCAACTGGACACAGAGTAGGGAGAGTGTGCCCTGTCCTTGCAGGCTAGGAACTTTTTCTGGCCTTTATTTGCAGAGCTGGTTTTCCCTGCTACCGGGGCTTGCCTCAAAATGTGGAACAGTAACCCAGCAGCTAAACGGGATTTCATATCCGTTTCCCCTCCCACTCCCTCCTCTCAAACAAAGCTCTTACAGTCTCGGAAGGCAGAGCAGAAGCCGCCTGGTTAAGAAACAGTCAT
The DNA here is from genome assembly GCF_964188305.1 of Podarcis bocagei. NCBI lineage: Eukaryota > Metazoa > Chordata > Lepidosauria > Squamata > Lacertidae > Podarcis > Podarcis bocagei. Next base: position 52,915,663 of record NC_138140.1, on the reverse strand, counting down.
CAGTTCCAGTCTAAATTCTTGCAAAAAGGATAGGTGGTGGACCCCACCCTAAAAAATAGTCAACATGTCTAGCTGAGTATGCCATTAAAAGTATTTGGCATTTCTTTTTTAAAAATCAAATTGAGAAGACCAACACACATTGGCTGAAAACAGTTTCTTTTATTCTAGATGATTCTAGAATGAGATGCCCTCCAGATCTTCTGAATTTGAATGCGTTCAGATGGGTAGAACAGCTTCCAGGGGCCTAGGGTTCTGAGACCTCCAGGCCTGACCTGAAGGCTCCTGGTTTGCCTGGTGGTAGGTGGAAATAGAAAACTCCTTCAGGAAGACTAGATGCAACCAAGAACAGCATTACCTTTTGATGCAGCAGCTAAAAAGGCAAATGCTCTTCTAGGCTGCATCAACAGAAGTCTAGTGTCCAGGTCAAGGGAAGCAATAGTAGCACTCTATTCTACCTTGGTCAGACCCCACCTGAAATACTGTGTCCAGTTCTGGGCGCCACAATTTAAGAGAGAGATTCACAAGCTGGAATGTGTGCAGAGGAAGGTGACCAAGCTGTTCAAGGGTCTGGAAACCAACCAAACCTTATGAGGAGGGCAGTTGGGATGTTTGGCTGGAGAAGAGGAGAGATATGAGAGCCATATTCAGATATCTAAATGGTTGTCACTTCTGTTGATGCAGCCTAGAATAGCATTAGCTTTTTTGCTGCATCCTCTGAGCTGTTCATGGACAAGGTATGCCTTCCCTTAAGGCAGTGGTGGGGAGCTTTTGTGGGGCTCCATCAGACCCATCCAGTGTGGTCAGCGGTCAAAGGTGATGGGAGTGGTAGCTCTGGCTTAGGGAGTCGATCCATTCTGTGCCTTAGTGGTTAAGTATTAACATCCTGTGCTGGCATCCTTTCCTGATTTGCTTAGGAACTTAGGTGGGGCTGTCCTGCCATTTCTAGCTCCTGAGGTTTGGGGTTCTCAAAAAGGGACCTCACATACACACCGATTTGCAACAAACTCTCCATCTTGTGTTTGTTTCTGGATCCTGCCACCTGAGGCAGCCACCTCACCTTGGGACTCTCACTTCTGCCAGATCCCTGAGGGAGCCCAGCGGGCCCAGAAGAAGGGCAGCAGAGAAAGGGCGGTGGCTTCTCCCCCATGCCTCGCCCACTGCACTGTGCAAGGAGAAAGAGAAGCGCTTGCCTTGGGTAGTGGCCCTCTCTACAGAGAACAGGGCTGGAGAGGAGCAGCCCTGTAGCCGGATCAGGCCCAAAGGCTCATCTGTGTAGCTGGATCAGACTCAAAGGCCCGCTTCTGTCAACCGGCATCCTGTTCTCATGGCGGCTAACCAGGTGCCTCCTTTGGGAATGCCACGGGGAGGTCCTGAGCTCCACAGCAGACCTCTCCCCACTTGTGATTCCCATCAATTCTGAGGCATTTACTGCTTTCAACAGCCACCGTGTTCACCTTATTGCTGGAGGGAGACCACAGCCTGGAAGCACAGGGCAGCCCCTCTCCTCCCCACAGGTGGAGACTCCTAAGAGGAGCTTAGCTCTTCTTTCCTCAAAGTGCCTCCATCCCCGGAAGTCCGGTTGGTTATGAAAAAATGTTTTGGGATGTTGGATTTCTTATTTCTTTCTTCTTTTTTCTGTTACTTCTTTCTTATATCTGACTTTATATCTGTACTTGAAAAATGTAATAAAAAATATTAAAAACAACAACAACAAAGTGCCTCCATCCCTGCAATGGACTAGGCCACCTGCCCAAACCTGCACATTGGCAGCTGAACCTCTAGAACAAAGTGCAGTGGGCTCTGTGCTTTGTTTGGGGGAGGGTGTGATGGCATCCCAGTCCCCCCCCCGCCACTTACGCATGCCTGCAGCCTGCCACCCACTCCCTCCACCGTTATCCCTGGTACAGGCTGCCAGGCACGGCCTTGGCGTGGACAGAGCCCTTCGCCGGCCGCTGTGCAAGGGCTCTGTGGGTTCTGGACCGTCCTGCTGGCATTTGAGCAGCACAAAGGGCCCTTGTCTCATCCAGGGAAACAGCTGGGGGAGCTCCCTGCAGTTGCTCTTGGGCTCATGTGACTCTGGCAGGGAAGGGCAGCCCAGCCCAGCCCCTCTGTCCCAGCTTGGCCCTGGAGCTTCTCTTGGGCAGAGCCTCCTGGCTTGGGGGTCTTTGATCCAGAGGAGGTGAGAGAGCGCACCATGGCAGGAGGACAGGCTGGCTATGGGGGTCTCTCTTAGTTCTGCAGCCGGCCAGCCTTCCCCAGGACGCCTCTTTCACACCCGTTAGCATCCTGCTCCCTTGCTGGGGCTTCGAGGGTGAGTGGAAGCAGGGAGGCAAGTGGAGGGAAGAGGGCAAAGTCCAGGTGAGCACTTCGTTTTTCAGTTCCTGAAGTGCAAATGGTGGGGTGATGCTTGTGGGGGTCAATGGGTGTGTTGCTCTCCCTGGCTGTAAGATGGGACTGCTGCAGGGCTTCTTGGTGGGAGCCTGTTTTTAGGAATGAAGGGGACCCTGTGGCTGTGGGGAACTTAGCAAAGAGGGGCAACACTGTATGAATCCTTTGCCCCAAATGGAAGGGCTTGGGGCCCTGCTGCCATCTGCGTGGGTGTAGATGCCGCTGTCTGCACTGTTTGAAGAAAGGGCTGAACAGACAGCTGCAAGGATTGTGACTTGTTGCTTGTTGTTGCTCTCAGGGCCAGCCCAATGATTTTACCACTTGAGGCAAACCCCAAAATGGTGCCCTCTCCTCTGCGCCAGGGAAGAGGGGTGAGCGAAGATCTGCATCAGGAACAAAGGGAACTATAAATCAACATTGGGACCCACTGCCTCTGTGGATCTTGCCACCCAAGGCATTTGTGTCACATGGCCTCATGGGTGGGCCAGCCCTGGTTGCCTTGCTACTTCAAATCCTCAAAACCTGTCCTCAAATTACTGTTTAAAGGAAGTGTTAGAACATTGGGGGGGGGGGGGCGTTCTCTCTCTGTATAACCCTTCTAACTCTGCCTGGTGAAACAATTTTGCAGCTGGAATTTGCCCTAGCCTCATTTCTGAGGTTTGCGTGGCTTTTCACACAAGTGCTTGGGGCTAAAGGGAAGGACTTATTCCCCTTTGGGGAAGCTGGCCCAGTTTGGTGTGTGTGAATTGCCTGACCAGCCCCTGTGGCAAGTGCCCGGAGGCTGGATCCCAGCCAGCTGGGGAACCCCCAAGGGAGGGAGGCTCAGAGCCAGGGGATCGGTGGTGGGGTGAAAACGAGCAGTCAGAGGGAGAAACCTGGGAGGAGGAGGCGTTGGAAGCTGCAGAGGGGGCTTAGAGAGTAGGGAGTGTCTGTAGCAGAGACAAGTCCAGAAGCTGAAGCAGGAGGGAGGGAGGAGAGAGGCCAAGAAGAAGAGGTGAGTCAGACTGGTGAAGAGTCACAAGTGTTTTCTCCTCCTGCTGTGACAAGCTCCCCTACCTCTGGTTTCCCAGAACCAGGAAAGGCATGAAGAGGGTGGAGAAGTCAGCTTCACACAGGCACAGGCACAGTCTCAGATAGCTTGGGGGAAACCCTGGAAAGGAGGGGACTTAGGCAGCTTTGGGGAGGCGGGAACCTTCAGTCTCAGCAACTGCTTCATGGAGGCAAGACCTGTTAGAGATGAGTTGCTGTGCTCATTAGGCCTGGCATTCCTGTGCAGATCTTGTTTTTGCTAGTAAAGAATTAATTCCAGCTTGCACAGTGTCATTTACTGCTGGCTCGCTCCTGGCAGGCTTGCACATTTGAATCAGTTCCCAAGTGGGAATAATTAGGCAGAAATAAGCAGTTGTACAAATATAAGATGGGGGACACCAGGCTTGCCAGTAGTACACGTGAAAAGGATCTAGGGGGTCTTTGTGGACCAAATGCTTAATGTGAGTCAAAAGTGTGATGCAGCAGCAACAGAAGCTAATGCTATTCTTGTGTCCAGATCAAGGGAAGTTGTAGTACCATTCTATTCTGCCTTGGCCAGACCACACCTGGCATACTGTGTGTCCAATTCCGGACAACACAATTTAAGAAGGATATTGACAAGCTGGAAGGTGTGCAGAGAAGGGCAACCAAAATGATCCAGGGTCAGGAACCCAAGCCTTATAAGGAACAGCTGGGTATGTTTAGCCTGAAAGAAAGAGGAGATTGAGAGGAGATATGATAGCCATCTTCAAATATCTCAAGGGTTGTCACATGGAAGATGAAACTAGCTTGTTTTCTCCTGCTCTGGAGGGTAGGACTTGAAACAATGGCTTCAAGCAAAAGAAAGGAGATTCCAACTAAACATTGGTAAGAATGTTCTGATGGCAAGAGCTGTTTGACAGTGGAATGGACTCCTTCAGGAGGTAGTGGACACTCCTTAACGGGAGGTTTTTAAGCAGAGGTTGAATGGCATCTGCCAGGGAGGATTGTGTTGAGATTCCTTTCCCTCACAATCCCTTCCAAGTCTAGGAGTCTAGGGTTTTATGACTTATTTCTTGCACTGCGAACCGTTCTGGGTAGCCCCTGAGACAAGTGTCTGGGAGTCTGTATCCCAGTTGGGCTTGCAGCTTTGAATCAGCCTCTTCCTGCCTGCACTGATGCTTACGGCCATGTCTCTTCACAGGTAGAGGATGGCGGGAAGGCATCCTTGTCGCAGAATATGTGTCCTGGGGACGAGCTGGTGAACATCAACGGGACGCCCTTGTATGGTTCTCGGCAGGAGGCCCTCATCCTTATCAAGGGCTCCTACCGCACCCTCAAGATGATCCTCCGGAGGTGAGAGCTTCGTGGGTCTCCCTTTGGCCTCACATTCTGTTGCCCTTCTCCTCTTCCTCCCTTGTTAAAGTTGAGTAGAGATTCCTGCCTTGCAGGGAGTTGGACTAGATGATCCTCGGGGGTCCCTTCTAACCGTGATTCCATCAGAAGACCTGCAGGTGCTGATGGTGCTCCTTAGGGGGGCTTGAGAAATGCGCACCCGAAGAGGTTAGTTGACAGGGATCCTTATCCGATTTGGTGCTTCCTTGTCAGATGTGGGGCTCCTTTGACCAACTTGCTGCTGCCCTCCAGTGGCAGGAATTTGGACCTGCACCTCTTATTTGCAGCCAGCCTAGCGACAGACAAACAACAGGGTGGGTGACAGGGCAAGGCCGTGTTTCTTGGGGCTCATCCAGACTTTCTAGGTGCAGCGTTTCTAGGCGCAGGACTGTGCTTTAAAGCTCCCTGTCCGAGTTCTTGGAGGTTTTCTGCGACAGTGCTTTCCCCCTGAAAACTCGCTGTTTGTGGCAGAATCAGAGCAAATGCAATCAGCACAAAATCCAAATTGCAATTCTGCTTTAAAGAGCAGGTTTTTTGGGGGGACAGTGGAGGGGCAGAAAAAGAAAAAAGAGCTCAGCATGAACTAGGAAAATGTGGACCTGTGCCAATAAAAACATTTCTTTGACTATGAAAATAAGTGTGGATGTGCCCTTAAAATCACACACCCCTCTCTCACACCTGCTTCTGCAAATGGAGTTCCATAGGACTGGTCCAAAGCAGCCTAGATTCCATTCCCTCCATCCCCCATCAAACACCAACAATTTTTTTAGGAGTTGTAATATTTTTACATAATGATTTAAGGAATCATTAAACCCTTAGATTTCTTTTATGGGGCCAGCCAGGGCCGGCCCATCTGTGAGGCAAGGTGATGCAACTGCCTCAGGCGGCAGGATCCACTGGAACAGCAAATCCCAATGTTGATCTTTCTTTCCCCTATTGTTCCTGATATAGATCTTCCTTTTCCCCATCTTCCCTCTCTCTTAACTAGTTTCAGAGGCGCATGTTTTTCTCTGTGAAAACCTATTTAATGCAGAAAGCACACTTACTCCATCTTCCATGTGACAGCTCTTTAGAAATTCATAATCTTGGTGGCCCTCCTCCGTACACCTGCCAATATCCTTTTTAAACTCTGGTGTCAGACCTTGACACAGTATTAGTGTGCCAAAACTGGACACAGGACCCCAGGTATGCTCTGACCAAGGGAAAATAGAGTGGTCTTATGATCTGGACACTTAACTTCTCTTGATGCAGCCTAGAAGAGCATTAACCTTTTTGGCTGCCTGCCAATATCCTTTTCAAATTGTGGCCACTGGAACTGGACACAGGACTCCCGGTGTGGTCTGACCAAGGCAGAATAGAGCGGTATATCTTCCTCCCGAGGCCGATGACCTCACTTTTCCTGCCCTCTGTCACTACTGCTTCCTGCGTGGGGTGAGTGGAGGCAAGGCAGGACAAGGAGGCCTGCAGCTGTTTCAGCCAGAGGAGTCCTGGGATTCCCCCTGCAGCCAGGCTAGAGTGGACTGTCTCATCTTGTGGTGCACAGTGGGGGGGGGGGGCAGGAGAGCTCCTCACCTCTGAGACAAAAGGATCCCCTCCTCCCCACCAGGGAATAAGGGGTGGGTGAAGAGCTAGCTTAGGAACAAGGAGGGAAGAAAGATCCACATCTTCTGTCCTTGCTATCTTGCCACCTGAGGCGGCCACCTCACCTTGCCTCAAAGTTGGGCCTGCCTGCCTGATGGGCGGACAGATGTTTTCTTCCCCAAGCTGACCTTTTTCCTAGATTCCCGTTGCTCCACAGAGCCAGGAAGCCCTTTTGCTATTCCTTTGCATCATTTGGGGCCTCCAACATGACCACTGCCTGCTCCACGTGCTCCCTTATCTCCCTGGACATCACTTCCTCACCACTTCCTGGCTGGAAGGGGATGGGAATGGCGTCTGGCTTGGGGAGTGCAGGAGGGGGGCGGCGGCAGGAAACGCCTGCCCAGTAAGAAGCCCCTCCCTCTTGAGTAGGGATGGCTTGCATGTCCCGGCCCCTCAGCTGCTTATTCCCCACAGCTCCCAGCAGCGTGTGGGCTGGAGTCCTGGGGCGCTTCTTTGTCCTGCCCGACACTCGCACAGGTCTCCCCACTGCCCACGAACAGGTGAGTGTTTTGTGCCTGGGGTGCATGGGGCCATCCCATTTGCCACCTCCTTCTGGTGTGCCTGGTGAGTCCCTTGTCTGGAGGAGAAGGGGTGGGACGAATCCTCTCTTCACTGTCTCCTACCCTAACTGGCGTGGGTGAAGACACCCTCGCTGCCAGGCCTGCTGTGCTGCTTTTCCCTGGGGTCTGCAGGCTCCCACTGGCGAGGCAGCTCAGCTGGCAACTCCCCACAGCATCTGCAGGTAGTGCTGGGAGAGGCTCCTACCTGAAACCCTGGAGAGCCATTGCTGCCGGTCAGTCTGGGTGGTGCTGAGCTGGATGGGGGGAGAAGGGGCTGGCCCTCCCATGAAGGCAGCTGAGGCCATGGGCTCAGGCGGCAGGGTCCACGGGGGTCCTGATCTTTTCCCCTCCCACCTTGTTCCTGACGCGGATCTTCCCTGGTGTGGAGCGGGGGATACATTTTTTCTATTTGCCTCCTGTGCCAAAATGTCTTGGGCAAGCCCTGGCTCTGCCTATGGGGACTACCTATGTTCCATTTGGGAAAGCTCCCATCCTGGCATTCTCTGGTGGCTGAACAAGGGTGAGTCACCACCACCCTGTCACCAAAATGAGATCTTGTGTGCTGCAAACTCCAGCTCTTCCCAGGTCGGATGTGTGAAAAGGGAGGCCGGGGGGGGAGGGGGGGCTGCTGCAGCTGTATAAGACAAGGGCAAAAGCATGGAAGACTTCCTCTGAATGACTCCTTCCTTCCCCAACCTTCCCGCTGTGTCTTTTGGGTTTTTTAAAGGAGATACATCACTTTAGAAGAAAGGAGATTCCAACTAAACATCAGGGGGAACTTTCTGACAGCAAGAGCTGCTTGAGAGTGGGATGGAAGGTGGGGGGGGGCTCTCCTTCCTTGGAGGTTTATAAGCAGAGCTTGGATGGACATCTGTCCGGAATGCTTTAGCTGAGATTCCTGCATTGCAGGGGGTTAGACTAGATGGCCCTTGGGTCCCTTTGAGCTCTACAATTCTTTGATTAAATTGGCTCTTCCAACAGACAGGAAACATCGCTTAGGCATCTTTCTGAACCATCCTCTCCCTCCCACACCCATTACACTCTTGAGAAGCAGCCCTTCCAAAGTTATAGTAATCTCTCCATCCCTGACCTATAGCTCTGCAGGGGGCTACATGGGGGGTGGCAGCTAGAAAGGCTCCCAGCTCCCCCATGCTGCTCTGCATGGCATCCCCCTTCCCCATGCTGCCTGCCAGAACGAGATCTTGCTTAATTCTGGCCAACCTCCAGACCCGCCTCACAGCACAGTTTGTATAAATTCTGCAAAGCTGCATGTGGGTTGGCAGTGGGGGGGGGGCTGTGCCTTGAGATGGCTTTGGGAATGGGGGAGAAGAGACAGGGGTGTTTGAGTGGATGAGGGAAAGAGAGATAGATAGATAGATAGAGAGAGAGAGAGAGAGAGAGAGAGAGAGAAGAGTATCTTAGAATCCTAGAATTGTAGAGTCAGAAGCGACCCCAGGAATCTCCAGCCAAGCATCCGTGACACATGGTCCGTGACACATGGTCCGTGACACATGGTCAATATCTCCTCTCATATTTCCTCCCAGTCTCCTCATTTCCAGGCTAAACATACCCAGCTCCTTCAACCGCTCCTTATAAGGCTTTGTTTCCAGACCCTTGATCTTCTTGGCCATTGTCCTCTGTACACCTTCCAGCTTGTCCATATCCTTCTTAAGTGGTGGAGCCCAAAACTGGACACGGGACTCTAGGTGGGGTCTGACCAAGGCAGAATAGATTGAGACTAGGACTTCCTTTGACCTGGACACTCAACTTCTGGAGATGCAGCCTGGAAGAGCCTTAGCTTTCATTGCTGCTGCATCAGTCATGTTAAGCTTCACTCATGTTCAGCTTGTGATCCACCAAGACCCCTAGATCCTTTTCACATGTACTACTGGCTGGCCAGTTGTCCCATTCATGCAGCTGGTTCTTCATGCTGTGTGTGTGTGTGTAGCCTGCCCGGCCTTCTGATGGGCCTTAAGGAGGCTTCACAGTAGGAGCTTCTCCTGCGGTGGAGGAGGGGAGGTGTGCCTGCTGTTTCCTCTGGCTCATTTCCTCCCCCTTCGATCTGCTCCACAGGAGGGTTGTGCCTCTCATCAGGCCCCACTCATGGCACCTGGCCAAGCTCTCCGAAGTCCGGACTGAGGCTGACACCACCATGCACTTCCCGGCCGATGCCTTCAACCTCTCCTGGCACTCAGGCTGCGACCCCAGGTGAGTGGCTGCCTGACTAATAATAATAATAATAATAATAATAATAATAATAATAATAGTAGTAGTAGTAGTAGTAGTAATAGTAATAATAATAATAATAATAATAATAATAATAATAATAATAATAATAATAATTTATTTGTACCCCACCCATCTGATTGGGTTGTCTCAGCTACACCGGATGGCTTCCAGCATGTATAAAAACATAGTAAAACATTAGATCTTAAAAAGCTTCCCTATACAGGGCTGTCTTCAGATGTCTCATAAAAGACATATAATTACTCATCCCCTTGATGTCTGATGGGAGGGCATTCCACAGGATGGGCTTGGGCATCTGTCTGGTTTGGCAGCACCTCTCTCCCCATGGCAGCAGGGGGCGGTGGGGGCACCCGGGGCTCTTTCTCTGACCATGGAATTATAATATTGAAGGGTTGGAATGTGACGCACTATCCTTTGTCCAAAGATCACAGGGCAGTTTTCAGGATAAAGTTGTTGGCCCCCAACTCCTGGTAGCCTCAGCCAGGATGGCCAGTGGTCAAGGGTGATGGGCCCTATGGCCACCTGTCATGGATGCTTGAGCTGAGATTCTTGCTTTGCAGGGGGGTGGATTGGATGACCCTCAGGAGTCCATTCCAACTCTACAATTCCATGATTCCATGACTTGTAGTCCAGAAACATCTGGAAAACTGATTCCCATCATCCTCAAATAGGCGGGGGCTGGTCCTTGTCTGGGAACAGGGAGGAGGAGGAGGGTGTGTGTTTGACTGCTCCTTACTAGTTGCACTACCCTGCTGCCACCTCCACACCCACCCACCTCCTGCTCATGGGTTGGGCTCCGGAGTTGCTGCTTGCTGACTGGCTTCTTCCCAGACCTATCCTGGGCCCTGTGGCACAATCATCCTTGCTCGGCTGTGGGACATGGCAGTGGCTTCGTGCTGAAGCTCTCCAGCCTGGCATTTCTTCCACCCCCCAATGCCTCAGATGCTTGTTTGGCTTGAGCTCATCTCCCTCCAGGAAGGGAGGCGGCTTGGAAGCCATCCTGGCTGCTAGCAGGGAGGAGGTAATGAGTTGCAGGCCTCTTGTCTGAGTGAAGGGGGCAGGGCTGCCAACTCCCTCCAGCCTGGAGTGGGGAAGAGGGCACAAGTTGCCAAAAGGCTGGGTTTTGTCGTTTCTGAATTTTCTGACGTGCTGTCACGGCTTGCCCAAGACATTTTGCCAAAAAAACACACCCATGCTCAGGCATGGTATTGAGGACTCCTAGACTGCCGGTGTTGGGGGACTTCAACATCCATACCAAAACAGTTGGCCCTGCGGTCACTTGGGACTTCATAGTTGCCATGACGACCATGGGGCTGCCCCAACATGTCATTGGGCGGGAAGAGGGTGATCTGAAAGTGGGTGTCATTGACATCCATCCCATGTCATAGTTAGATCACTTCCTTTTTGAAATCTAGGTTTTCAGCACCTTCCCCCCTCTGCAGAGGTGGTGGACCTATGAGAAGGGTCTGCCCTCGGAAGCTGATGGATCCAATATATTTCCAGACAGCTCTGGTGAGAGAGTGGGTGGCACTGTGGTCTAAGCCACTGAGGCTCTGGGGCTTGCCAATCAGAAGGTTGACGGTTCGAATCCCCACGACGGGGTGAGCTCCTGTTGCTCGGTCCCTGCTCCTGCCAACCTAGCAGTTCAAAAGCACGTCAAAGTGCAAGTAGATAAATAGGTAGCGCTGCAGCGGGAAGGTAAACGGCATTTCCGTGCGCTCTGGTCTCCATCATGGTGTCCCATTGTGCCAGAAGCAGTTTAGTCATGTTTGCGACATGACCCAGAAAGCTGTCTGCGGACAAACACCAGCTTCCTCGGCCTGAAAGCGAGATGAGCGACGCAACCCCATAGTTGCCCTCCACTGGACTTAACCATCCAGGGATCCTTTACCTTCTTTACCTATTAGACAGCTCTGGGGGACTTTCTGGCTGATATGACTGATGTTCCTATCAAAGCCCTGGCTGACTTGTGGAACATCTGGATGACTTTTGGCCCATTGACACAATCACTCCTGAGCACCTTCTCAGTTTGTTTCCTCCCTGGGTGACGGCTGGAACATGAGTGGAGGAAAACTCTAGTAGACTGCAGTCGAACACTGGTGAGGGCTCATCACAAAGCCTACCTACTGGCAGTGAAGGCAGCAAAGAAGGCATACTCTTCTGCTTCCATTGCATCCTCATTATGGTGTCTGGCAGAGCTTTTCTGGGTAGTATGTGGCCTCTTACAGTCTGACACAAAGGAGGTGATGGATCCAATAGTAATTCATTGTGATTTGGTTGCAAAGCATTGGATAAAACTGCTTACATCTGCCAGGATCTTGATGCCACTGTTAACAGCAGATGAATCTCGAGGGGTGTCCAGAGCACAGTCTAGTCCTGTTGTGTTGGATGAGTTTCCGTTAGTAAGGCTCAAAGACATGGACAAGGTGCTAGGATCAGTCAGGGCACTCACTTGCGCTCTGGACCCTTGCTCCTCCTGGCTGATAGAAACTAGCAGGGGAGGGACAGCTGGCTGGGCCAGGGAAGTGGTTAATACCATCTTGCGAGAGGAGGAGGTGGTCCCTGCCCGCTTCAAGGAGGCAGTGGTGAAACCACTCAGCCAAGAAACCCTCCCTGGAGTTGAAAAAAACTAACTACTGGCTACTTTCCAGTCTCCCCTTCTTGGGCAAGGTTCTTGAGAGGGTGGTCACACACCAGATCTAGGTGCTTTTGGAGTAAACCAATTTTCTAGATTCATTTCAATAGAGGGTTTCAGTTGTGGTTTTTTGTTATGTACCGTATTTTTCACCCTATAGGACGCACCAGACCATAAGACGCACCTAGTTTTTGGAGGAGGAAAACAAGAAAAGAAAAAATTCTGAATCCCAGAAGCCAGAACAGCAAGAGGGATCGCTGTGCAGTGAAAGCAGCAATCCCTCTTGCTGTTCTGGCTTCTGGGATAGCTGCGCAGCCTGCATTCGCTCCATAAGACGCACACACATTTCCCCTTACTTTTTAGGAGGGAAAAAGTGAGTCTTATAGAGCAAAAAATACGGTCTTTTGTGTTCCCATTTTGTGATTTTATGTTGTGAAGCACCCTGTGATCTTCAAGTGAATAAATTTAATAATTAAATAAATGAAGCAGTATGCAAATATTCTTAGAAATGAATAAGAAAGGTTACTGGCAACAGGCACTTTTGTCTACAACCTCCTAATGAGGGATCCCCCCCTCTCCCCGCAGTGATCTTCCCTTGCCCTGGAACCCCCTCGCTCGCCACTGCAGCACAGACAAGAGCAGCTCCCTTGGGAGCATGGAAAGCTTGGACCAGGGTGGCCAGACATACTACGAGGGCAGCCTCTCTCCCATTGACCAGACCATGTACCAGAACAAGCGGGACTCTGCCTACAGCTCCTTCTCGGCCAGCTCCAACGCCTCCGACTCTGCCCTGCGGCCCGAGGACGGCGGTGTCCCCGAAGGCCTCCCACCAGACCCCCGTTACCTGCAGACCAGTGGCGAAGCTGTGGCAGCGGTGGGCCTGCACGCCTCGCCCAGCCGGCCTGCCCCCAGTGCCAGTGCAGCCCCCTGCCTTCAGGACAGTCACTTCCCCAGCTCTACCAGAGCTGTTGTGTCCACCCCTCCCCAGCCACCAGTGAGGCAGGACAGCCTGCGAGCCTGTAACCTGCCCCCAACCAACACAGAAGGCCGTCGGAAGGACTCCCCTCATCTCAAGGCCCGCTGGACCTCGGACACGCTCCTTTCTGTACGAGGCAGGGACCCCGAGCTGGGCAAGGAGTCGCCCACAGAGCACTACTACTTGCTGAGTTCTCATGGTGACCAGCCCACCCCCATGGAGAAGGAAGCCCAGAGTGCCAACTCCCTTCCGGGTGAGCAGAGCAGTGGGGAACACCCCTTGGGCAAGCCTCACACAGGCAGCCAGGACCCCCACTGGAAGGCCTGCTGGGCTGGAGCACTGAGCCATCGTCACAGTGCCCCAGAACACCTGCTGGCGGCTCAGCTGCAGGCTCTGCACGTCTCCTGCCCCCAGGAGGGCTCTCACTGGACTGTGTCTCCGCTGCACATGGAGCAAAGGAGCAACCCAGGGGCCCATCAGAGTCAGGGCTCCCCCAGAAAGGCGCAAAGCCCCCGTTCTGAAAGCAGCTGCTGCCACATGGGGCCAGAGCGACCCAGGAGTGCCTCTGTCGAACTGGCATCCTCCCCGCATCTACAGCCCACTGGAGATGCCAGCACAGGCCTGAAGGAGGCACCCAGCATGGAGGTGGGGCAGGAGGAGGAAGGGAGCATCGTGGGCACCAGGAAGGGGGGCTCGTCTCAGCACCGCTCAGCCCATATGCGCCGGCGCAGCGACCGCTTTGCCACCAACTTGCGGAACGAGATCCAGTGGCGCAAAGCACAGCTGCAAAAGGCGAAGGGCTCCACTCCACTGTTGGAGGAGGGGGAGTCCAACGAGGAGGCAGGGGAGCCCCCCGGCAGCCCCCCTGTCCCTCCTTCCCTGCCCCACTCTCCTCCACCTCCCATGCCCAAGGGCCGGCCTCCTGGCTTGACCCAGCATAGAGCGCTACTTCCCAGGCGCTGGGGCTCTGAGCTGAGTGTCTTTGCAGCAGACAGTGGTTTCCCCAGCCCCAGGAAGCCCCAGGGAGCTCCTCCACCTGGAGGAAGTCAAGGGGGCCGCTGGAGGTGGTCACCAGAGCGCAAGCTGCAGCCCCACCATCAGAGCCAGCAGGTGGCTGATTCTGGGAGCCCCTTGCCGCCCCCTGAGGACTCTGGCCTCCTGCCTTTTGCCGACCGGAGGAAGTTCTTTGAGGAGACAAGCAAGCCGCTGTCCTCTGGGGGCTTCAGCTGCCAGAACAACAGGCCAGCGGGGGTACCCCTCCCCAGGATGGTGGACCAGGACTCCTTCCAGCCAGCCAGCTCCCAGCGCAGGGACCAGCGCCGCCACTCTGTGGACCAGCCCTACAGGCTCCTGCACCCCCCGCCACCCCACACCTACCAAGACTTCCTTCCAGAGGTGCCTGCCTTTTGCAAGCCATTGGCCCAGTGTGAGGAAGACTGTGATCACTGGCGCCCCCTTCCCTGCTCACGTGCTGCCCGGGAAGGCTGTGCTTGCTGCTATGGGGATCGGTGCCCCGCAGCTCATCACAGGAACATGCCGGCAGCATCTGGCCACTGGGCCCACCACTGCCACTCACACGCCTGGAACCGCTGCCGCGGCTGCTGCTGCCCAGCCCAGCACAAGTTCTTGGAGGAGGGGGGACCGTGGCATGCGAGGAAGACCTTTCAAGCGGTAAGAGGGTGTGGGTGTGGGAGGGGTTGCAGGACTGATTGCAGAATGATTTGGAAGGGACTCTGAGGGTAATCTAGTCCAACCCTTGGGAAGGCAGGAATCTCCACTCAGGCATCCATAGCAGATGGCCTTCCAATCTCTCCTTAAAGATCTCCCAAGGGAATCTGATCCACTGTGAAAGGGCTCTTTCTGGCAGAAAGTTCTTCCTGGAGTTTAGTTGCAATCTCCTTTCTTGTAACTTAAAGCCATAGGTTAGTGCCCTCTCCTCGAGCAGGAGAAGATAAGATAGAGATACCTCCTCTTTTCCAAGCTAAACATCCCCAGCTCCCTCAAAGGCTCCTCATCAGGCTTGGTTTCCAGACCCTTGACCATCTTGGCTGCCCTTCTCTGCACATTCTCCAGCTAGTCAATATCCTTAAATTGTGGCACCCAGAACTGGACATGGGTCTCTAGGTGGCTTCCCTCCAAGGCAGAATAGAGTGGTACTTTTACCCTAACCATAACCCTATGATTCTATATGTATGCTTTAGTTGAGATTCCTGCATTTGCAGGGGATTGGATTAGATGACCCTTGGGATCCCTTCCAACTCTATGATTTTATTATATGGACACTGTGCATGTGAAAAGGATATTGGGGTCTTAGAGGACCACAAACTTCATGTGAGTCAACAGTGTGGTGCAGCAGCAGCAGCAGCATAAAATAAAATAAAAATAAAATAAAAGCTAATGCTAGTCTGGGCTGCATCAACAGAGGTCTCATATCAAGGTGAAGGGCAGTCATAGGACTACTCCCTTGGTCAGCCATTCCAAGGAGAGTCTTCATCATTGCCTGGTGGATTCCAGACCTCCCCAAGGGCTGGCTCAAGACATTTTGGCACCCGAGGCAGACCCGAGATTTGGGCCTACCTCTGTTTCAGGGAAGAAGAGAGGGAAGATTGACATCAGGGGGAAAAGTGTGGGGAGAGAAAGTTTGGCTTTGGGATCTGTTGCTCCTGACGATACTGCAGTCCGAGGCAGTTGCCTCACCTTGCTTCATGGGTGGGCTGACCCTTCGTGCCACCACCCTCAGCCTCTGTTCCTTTTTTCCAGGACTTTTCCTTGGGTGAGTGGGAGCCTCCTGCACCCAGCAGGAAGACGATGAGCCCGTCCATGAGGTAAACAGGGGGTGCCTGGGGTGGGCAAGGAACGCTAGATGTTGGTGTCCACAGATGGGTGGGGTGGGGTAGCAGGAAAAACGGCAACGTGGCACAGCATTTCCTGATTCACTTGATGTCCCCAGGTGTCTGTGAGGTGCTCCTGCTGGGGGCCCCTCCGCGCAAGATGCTAGGCCCTTCTCCGTCATCGGCACTCACCCCAAACTGCATGAGGCTCTGAGGCTGGCATAGGCCCACAGAGGGAACTCTTGTAGGCTGGAGCAACAGAAGAGCCTCCCCACCTCTGCTAAGTCCTGTGTGTTTGCTGCTGGGGCTGGACCCATTCCATCTTGCTCTAGGGAGAGGCGCCACTTCCTCAAGGCACCCTTGGCATTCCTCACAACCAAGATCAATGAGGGCCTTTCTTTGAAGGCCCAGCACCACCCACCAGCAACCTCAGGAGGAATGGGAACTGAGCATTGAAACAACCAGAGCCAGGAATGTGGCACAGGAACCAGCTGGGGCAGGGTGGAGAGGGCAAACTGGCCCAACCTTCCTTCTGACTGAAGGGGTTTGCCCCATGGCTGTAGCAACCCAGGAAGGTGGGAGAGAGCAACACACCCTTGCTGGCCTTTTGGAAGCCCACTTCCTGTCAGAAGCTTCTTCCCGAGATGCTGAGGCAGAACTGGTGTTAACACAAGGGATGGGGTGTGTGTGTGTGGGGGGGTTGTCTTCCCTAGTGCCATTCTGTGGTTCGCCTCAGGTGTCAGAATGCCTTGGGCTGGTCCTGTTTGCAGAGGCTGCTGCCACTCACTTCCAAGTGTCCTGATTTTCCAGGGACAGTCCTGGAATGATGGAAGCCATCCCAGTTTCTGATTTGATCTTGGAATGCCCTTATTTTCCCTTTTCCTTCCATCCACATCTCGGAGAACAGTTAAAAGTGGTGTCTGTGTGTAGGGGCAAAAACGGAATCCTGTTTATCCTGAAAATAAAATTCCAGCACCAAATGAAGGAAATGGTGAAGCTGTCATACGAAGCCCTTCCTGTAGTTTTGAAGGAAAATATCAACAATCCACTTCTCCAGCAGCCAGCCATTTCTCAAGAAAGGCATGGTGCATTTATTCCTTTATTGTGAAGAGAGCCTTTCCCTGTCTGCTCAGAAGTATGTCCCATTGTATTCAATGTAGGTTCAGCGGGGAGGTTGTAATTTGGCTCAAGGTGACAGATGCAAACTTGTATATGACTTCTGTGGGAGATCAGATGACGGGGAAAAGATGCTTCAGATCAGACGGGGAAAAGATGGGGAATAGGATGTCCCTATTTTCACCAGAGAAATGTTGGTGGGTATGCTGCAGGTTGCTCTTCTTTCACTCTCCTTGCAGTGAACTCGCACAACACAAGGTGGGCTTTGCGAGGGTCAGCCCCTTCTGGACCTGCTCAGAGGCCTCCGAGGCAGAATGGCACCCTTCCTGCCACACTGGGCCCACTCACAGCCTCTCCTGGGACGGCAAGAGGCCTGGGCGAGCAGCAGAGAACCTGGCCTACAAAGAGGACCCTGCCACCCCTCACAGACACCCCCTGTGCGAAAGGGCCCACTCAGAGAGCCGCCTCTGTGCAGAGCAGGCCGGTGCTTCTGGGAGGGAGAGACGAGAAGCCCCTCTGGCCAAGCTGGAGGAGGGGGCCCGGCTGGAGTCTCCCCGGGCAGCCAAGCAAAAGGGCCTTCCCCCTCCACGGCCCCCACCACCAAACTGGGAGAAATACCGCCCCGGCCGTGCTTTCCACAGCCATCTGCTTCCCCCCAAGGCTGGCCCACACCCTCAGCTGGAAGAGGCCTGTGCCCACGGTCAGAGCAGCAGCGAGGTGGCAAGGCAGCGGTCTCAGAGCCTGCCTCTGGAGCAGCTGTGGGGGGAGGCCGGCCAGCAGCTCAGCCCCAGGCCTCAGGAAGCCCCCCACTCCCCCTACCACTACAACAGTTCGCCACTCCGGACCCCAGAGTGGGCAGTGCCAGATGGGAGCAGCCAGAGTGAGTCATCCAGGCAAGTAGTGCATTGCTTTCTGCCTCTTGGGGCTCATAGGTTGTGGGCATGGGATGGGGTGGTGGTCTGTACAGAGGGGCAGGGAAGTAGGGAAGGTGGTTTCAGGAGGGACTAGCTGGGCAGGAGAGAGCAGGATCAGTGCCTAGGCCTCTTCATACTGACGACTCAAAGGACAGGTGGAGGTTTCTACACAGAGGTTGGATAGCCATCTGTCCTGGATGCTTTAGCTGAGATTCCTGCCTTGCAGGGGGTTGGACTAGATGGCCCTTGAGTCTGTGCCCCCTTTTAAGCTTAGCCTGAACCCCATCCAGCCTGTAGCAAGAGACTTTACAGTGAGTGGACTTGTTGGGACGGGGGCAGAAAGCAGCAAGAGGGTCAGACTGTGGTGCAGAAGAGGAGGACTCTCATGGCAAGTAACTTCATGTGGGCTAGTAGCGTGGAGTTGTTTTTCCAAAAGCAAGGATGGGGACCTGGTGACAGGACTTGCCCAACTATGAGGTGGACTGAGACATCTGCCTCAGGTGGCAGCATCTCAAGGGGCAGCTGGAGAAGCAAGGGAATGTGGTGGGGGTCAGCTGCTGATGAGATCTTGTGAAGTTTTGCCACTGCTGCCACTTCTTCTCACATCTCTGAAGCTGCTGTGGGTGACACTCGACCTGACTGCTGCTGGAGAAGTGGTATGTGTGAGATCTCACGAGAAGTTGCTTCTTCTCCTCACTTCTCCCGTGGTGGGAGGGTGCCCCACCAAAGAAGCAAGAAGAGGCACCAGCTGTGTCTGTGTTCAGGTGAGATTTTGTGGACCTCTCCCGAAATCTTGCCTGAACCCAGAAGCTGTGAGCAGGGGAGGGCGGGCCCAGATGTTGCCAGGCTCCAACTCTTATCATCTTGCCATCTTATGGCGGCTAACAGATTGAGGTTGAATCCTGACAAGACAGAAGTACTGTTTTTGGGGGACAGGAGGCGGGCAGGTGTGGAGGATTCCCTGGTCCTGAATGGGGTAACTGTGCCCCTGAAGGACCAGGTGCGCAGCCTGGGAGTCATTTTGGACTCACAGCTGTCCATGGAGGCACAGGTCAAATCTGTGTCCAGGGCAGCTGTTTACCAGCTCCATCTGGTACGTAGGCTGAGACCCTATCTGCCTGCGGACTGTCTCGCCAGAGTGGTGCATGCTCTGGTTATCTCCCGCTTGGACTACTGCAATGCGCTCTACGTGGGGCTACCTTTGAAGGTGACGCGGAAACTACAACTAATCCAGAATGCGGCAGCTAGACTGGTGACTGGGAGCGGCCGCCGAGACCATATAACACCGGTCTTGAAAGACCTGCATTGGCTCCCAGTACGTTTCCGAGCACAATTCAAAGTGTTGGTGTTGACCTTTAAAGCCCTAAACGGCCTCGGTCCAGTATACCTGAAGGAGCGTCTCCACCCCCATCAGTCTGCCCGGACGCTGAGGTCCAGCGCCGAGGGCCTTCTGGCGGTTCCCTCACTGCGAGAAGCAAAGCTACAGGGAACCAGGCAGAGGGCCTTCTCGGTAGTGGCGCCCGCCCTGTGGAACGCCCTTCCAGCAGATGTCAAAGCGATAAACAACTATCTGACATTCAGGAGACATCTTAAGGCAGCCCTGTTCAGGGAAGTTTTTAACGTGTGACATTTTACTTTATTTTTGGTTTTTATGGAAGCCGCCCAGAGTGGCTGGGGAGGCCCAGCCAGATGGGCGGGGTATAAATAATAAATTATTATTATTATTATTATTATTATCAGGAGGTCCAGTTCCACACAATATAGGGATTGGGGCTGTAGGTGCAGGAATTGGCAGGTGGATGGCTGGTGGTTAAGGGCAATAAGTTTAAAAAGAACAAAAAACTATTGTAGTATAAGGTTAATGGTAAGGAATGGAATGTGAATTAGAAATAATCAGGGAAATAATGCAGCAACAAGGAGGACCTTGGACACATCATGAACGGAGTGCAGGAAACCAATTTTCTGAAAATTTGTATTAAATTTGTTTTCATGTGGCTGATTTGGTAAAAATTTGGAAAATCAACAAAAATGAATTAGGGGCATATCTCCTTTGGCATTCCCTCCCCTTAAATATGAGACAGGTGCCATCCCTGAGGTCTTCCCAGCACCCGGGACTTTCCTATTCCAAAAAGCCTCTGCACTGGAATTACTTTTAAGGTGTTTTATTGCTTGCTGCCCTGTGCTCCTTCAGTAGCCTCAGCTTTTGTAGCTGGAGTCAGTCCGGGGCCTTCCCTCCCAGGCCAGGAAGAAAAAGGTAGAAAAACCACTGAGCTTGAAGCTATTTAACCTGTCTTTAATCGGGTGTCTGGTGGGTTTTGTGCTTAAAGGCCTGCATATTCCCCGGAGGAAGCAGCAACACCCAGGCCACTGTGGGAAAAGGGGAAGGATGGATCGGCCAGCAGGACCCCTGAGCCGGTGTCAGCCAGCCCCTCCAGCCTTGGTGAGTTCTGCTTCCCCTCTGCAGGTATCCCTGCCTCTTGTCTCTCCAGCAATGCTGCCCGTCTGAAAGGGCTTCTCTGTCTCTCTCTCTCTTCCCCCTTCACAGCCTCCAAGGAGCTAGAGGGGGTTGAAGGAGATGCCTGCTGCCCAGGTACAGTGGGTTCAGTGCACCCCTTCCGCCTGAACTCGGAAGAGCTGATGAGGGACGTGGCAGGCAGGGACCGCTCCCTGGCTGGAGTGCTCAGCCCCACCCTGGGTCTGGTGACGGCAGCGGAAATGATGGGGGGCCTCTTCTCCCCCAGTGAGGGTGCTGTGTGGCCCCCTCAGGCTGGTGCCGTGGGACTCTCAGCCAGGTAGGCACACCAGCTGCAATGGCACCCCCAAAAACTCTTGGTATGTAGGGCAGCAAGATCTGGGGGCCGGGGGGGGGGGCTATGTGGGCCCTTGGCACAGAGCATCCTTCCCCTGCCAGGAGCCCTCCTGGGCCCACCAGCCTCATCCAGCATAGAATAATAGAATGGTAGAGTTGGAAGGGACCACGAGGGTCATCTAGTCCAACCTAGTCCAATGAGGAATCTTTTGCCCAGCGTGGGGCTCGAACCCACGTCCCTGAGATTAAGACCATCTGAGCCGTGGTCAGGAGGGGGTAATGGGAACTGAAGTCCATTAACATCTGGAGGACAACAGGTGGGGGAAGGATGGCTCTGAGCCTTGAGGAAGGACCAGGGTGTGGGGGACCCACATTCAGACCCCCACTAAGTCCTGCAGCTCCCTTTTTCTCAGTCTGCCCCACCTCACAGGATTGCCGTGAGGGTCAGTTGTGGGAGGGGAAGAAAGTAGTGCAACCACCATCCAAGGGTAGGATACTAATGTGTAGGAAGAGCCTCAGCCTCTGGGTGGGTGTGAGCCGGGGGTCTCCCTGGGGGTGCCCCTTCTGCTGATGCCCCTCTTGGGACACCTCATTGCTGCCTGCGACTCCCACTTATCCCCCACCCCCACCACAGTTGCTGTTTTATTGTAAATATATCGAGAATTCATATAGTAGGATTTGTAGAGTTTGAAGGGGCTTACAATGACACATTGCATATGTATTATTTACAATGATATCAGTGCATGATAGGACAAGGGCTTGAGGGCAGCTTATTTTTTATACTGCTGTCAGCCAATAGCTGCATTACTTATAAGATGGTTCTAATTCGTCACCATGACTTTGCTTGTATGCCATTCACACACAATGCTCAAAGTGATTTAACAAGAAGGGAACAGCAATTCAGCAGTAGTTCAGAAGTGGAAACGAAAAGTACACCTGTTGACTACCTGAAAATCTTTAGCCTACCCATTATAAGCATTTATTTTAGTTACAAAATAGTTAAAGAGACCAAACTCTCTCTCTTACACACATGCATGCATGGAGATGAGCAGTACTGCCAGTACCATCCAGACTTCCTTTTGTGTCGCGTTTCTAAGCACAAGTTTGCACGCTAAAGCACCATGTCTGAGCCTTTCTGCCCCGGGCTTTTCCCACAAAAGCCCCCTCTTTCCCACTGAATTGAAGCAAATGGCAATTCACAGAAAACCCAAATGGCTGTTTGTTCTGATTTGGCATTATAGAGCAGGTTCTCATGGAAAGTGCCGGGCAAAAGGTAAGTATGGATGAGCCCTAAGGCCTCATAACGTCTTCCAAAGCTGGAAATTATGCATTGGACAAAGGGCTACCATTGCAGTCCCCTGTTTAGAACCCCAAAGGGCTCCAAAAGCATTCGGCTGACCTCCCTCTTCTGTCTTCTTCCCCTGAAAGATGTTCAGTTTTGCAGGTTTTGATGCCCCCCACTTCAACGTGGCATATCCTGCCCTCCCAGTATTTTTCATGTGTAGTGTCTTGCCATCAGTTTTCTGTATACATTGATGCATAATCTTATTTGTATGCCACCTCTCCATAGTCCAAACCACGCTCAAGGCAGCTCACATTAAAAAACACATAACTACAACATGACATAAACAATAAATCAGGGGTCGGCAACCTAAGGCCCATGGGCCGGTAGCGGCCCACGAGGCTTGTCTAACCAGCCCATGGCGACCCCTGCCGCCACCCCCCCTTGCTGCCCGCTGTTACTGGTGCGGCGCAGCGTGGCACAGGGATTGCCTTCCGGGTTGATGGTGCCTGTGTGCAGGCACACGGGCGCTCCTCCGACCTGAATGTGTGCCGGAAATAGCGTGTGCGCCCATGGGTGGGGGAAGAGTCCATGCGCATGCACACAAGCTATTTCCGGTGCACTTCTGGGTCAGAAGAGCGCCGGAAGTAGCGTGTGCGCACGGGTGCTCCTCCGACCTGGAAGAGCGAGCATGCGCACACATTCTGGTCCATCCTCCGATGGATGGAGCATCGACCTGCCCATCCTTTGATAAGGCTGCCGACCTCTGCAATAAATGAAACACCAAAAAATGGTTGTGTATTGTGTAATGATTGAACACCATCCACATATATCATAACAAGCTCTAAAATAAAAACACAGGAAATTAGTATCAACCACAGCAACAACACACCCCAACAAAACTCCCAAGCATTACCTCAGCCCAGGAGTCTTTTCGGCAGCCTCAGCTTTTGTAGCTGGAGTCAGTCCAGACACCACCTTTCCAGGCCAGGTGGGGAAGACCTGCAAGGCAGGAGCAGGTTTTCCAAGACTCACAGACAAGATGGTCACGTGAAGGCAGACAGTGTTGCCTTGGCCTCCTCTCCATTTTGGAGCCATCCCTCCCACAATGCTCTTTGTTGGTATAGGCAACCCAGCCAACCTGTCTCCCCAACCTGTGGAGGAGCTGCCAGCCCCACCTCCTCCTGCTCTGGCAAGGCTGAGCTACTGAACAAGAGGAAGGAGTTGCCTGAGGGGGCTGGAGCCAGTTCGGAGGAGGAAGAGGTGGACCACGACTTGGCCAGGAAGAAGGTGAGCAGGTGGGAGGTGGGCTTTTCCACTTCAGTTTCCAGGCCCTGCTCAGCTGCTTGGGGATTAGTGGGCAGACTTGTCCAGCTCTTTGAGTCAAACTTAGCCCCAGTGAGTGGCTCCTGTATTTTGGGGGGTGGGGTGGGGGCTGGAAAAGTTGAGTTGGGAACTTGGACCATCACTGTTCATCACTAGGACAGTGTGTGCTTGCTGCGAAACAATTGCAGTTCTGCACAAACAGAGCCCAAGCCCTGTGGTGTCCAAAGCAGAACCCTGCAAATGGATGGAATTCACTGGTATAATCTGCTTGTAGCAGTTGCTACCGGCCATGATGGCTCTCTGGCACCTCCACGTCCCAGAGCAGTTCCCAGCAGTTGCTGGGAATCACAGATGGGGAGAGTGCTACTGCTAGGCTGGTGATCTTCTTTTGGGCTTTCCCCATTTATCGGGTACTGGTTGGCCAGGATACTGGGCTACATGGGTCCCCTTTGGCCTGATTCTGCTGCAGCCAGTCTCTTCCCGTGGCACTTGTCCCCCCTAACTAACCCCTCACCCCAACTGCAATCTCTCCTGCCTCCAGGTGCAGCTGATTGAGAGCATCAGTCGGAAGCTGGGGGTGCTGCAGGAGGCTCAGCGGGGCTTGCATGATGACATGAATGCCAACATGGTGCTGGGCAGAGAGGTGGAGAACCATGTCAAGGGGGTCTGCAAGCCCCATGAATACGAGAAGTTCCGCCTCTTCATCGGAGACCTGGAGAAGGTGGTCAACCTCCTGTTGTCCCTCTCAGGGCGACTGGCAAGGGTGGAGAATGCCCTCAGCAGCCTGGACTTGGATGCCACTGCAGAAGAGGAGAAGGTACAGGGCAGGTGGGGTGGGCGACCTCTGGAAATGCAGCTCTGAAAGGCCCCTCTCTCCTGTTTGGGAGCTCCTTGTCCCCAGACCAAGATGTTTGCTGCCTCCTCTTCACCCCCACCTCTATTTTGCCTTAGACCACATCTGGAGTCCAATTCTGGGCACCACAGTTTAAGGAGGATATTGACATGCTGGAACATGTGCAGAGGGTGGCAACCAAGGTGATCAAGGGTCTGGAAGCCAAGCCTGATGGGGAACAGCAGAGGAAGTTGAGCATGGATAAAATGAGAGTGAGAGAGTTGAGAGGAGATATCCTGTCCCATGGAAGATGGAGCAAGCTTGTTTTCTCCTTCTCTGGAGGGCAGGACCCGATCTTGTTGTAGGAAAGTAGATTCTGACTAAACACCAGGAAGACCTTTCTGATAGTATGAGATGTTAAAAACCTCCAAGGATGGAAAGTTTACCACCTCCTGAGGGAGTCTGTTCCACTGTTGAACAGCTCTTACTGTCAGAAAGTTCTTCCAGATGTTTAGTCAGAATCTCCTTTCTTGTAACTTCTTGAAGCCAGTGTTTTGGGTCCTTCCCCTCTAGAGCAGGAGGAAACAACCTCACTCCACCTTCCACGTGACAGCCCTTTAGATAGAAAAGTGCTATCATATCTCCTCTCCGTTTTCCAGGCTAAACATACCAAACTCCCTCAGCTGCTCCTTATAAGGCTCAGTTTCCAGACCCTGTATCATCTTGGTCGCATTCCTCAGCACCCGGTCCGGCTTGTCAACATCCTTCTTAAATTGTGGCACCCAGAATTAGACACAGGATTCCAGGTGTGGTCTGGCCAAGGCAGGATAGAGTGGGACCATGACTTCCTTTGATCTGGACAGAAGACTTCTGTTGAGGCAGCCTAGAAGAGCGTTAGCTTTTTTTGCTGCTGCACTACACTGTTGAGGGTGGGCATGTGTGCCTGGGTGTCCTGTGCCTGCTTCCTGGTCTTCCTGCTCTGGGTTTTGACAGC
This sequence comes from Podarcis bocagei, assembly GCF_964188305.1. NCBI lineage: Eukaryota > Metazoa > Chordata > Lepidosauria > Squamata > Lacertidae > Podarcis > Podarcis bocagei. The sequence goes on along the minus strand of NC_138140.1, from coordinate 52,890,709 downwards.
TCCCTCTCTTCTCCCTTCCCCAAATCAAGCTGGCCCTCCTGGAGAAGAAGCGGCAGCTGATGGCGCAGCTGGAGGATGCCAAGGAGCTGCAGGACCATGTCTCCCGTCGGGAGCGCTTGGTCTTCGCCAGTGTTTCACGCTGTCTGCCTGCTGAGCAGCTGCAGGACTACCAGCACTTTGTGCGCATGAAGTCAGCACTCATCATTCAGCAGCGGCAGCTGGAGGACAAGATCAAACTAGGTGAGGAGCAGCTGCGCTGCCTGCGGGAGAGCCTGCGCAGGGGGCCCAGGGAGTACTAACCAAAGCCAGCTGGGCTTTCCTGCATCACAGGGGCTGGGCTACATGACCCTCAGGGTCCTCTCCAACCGTACCAATTCATATTCAGCTGGTGCCTCCCTTAGGGGACTGCAGGCCAGCTTTGTGCTCATAGTGCCTTCTTGCTCTCAGGACAATTATAATCGTTGCCAAAGATTGCTATGCCAGATCACTGCATCCTCACCCCTCCTCTTCCATGGCTGGGGTTGGAGGCTCAACCAAAGTGTGCTTTGCTGGGAAGACAATGACAGCAGCTGCTCAGGAAGGTGAGGGAGGGATTCCTGGAGCTCCACTGGGATGAGGACTCCCAGGGAGGCAGCCTGAGTGCCTTGGATAACTTTCCATCTTCTCCCCTCTAGAGCCACCAACCCCCCAGCCAAGGAAGCTCCCCTAAACAGCAGCATATTCCTCTGGCGCCCACCGCTTATTCCAAGGCCTGGCTTGCCTTTCCTGCCTCCTGCTGCACAATTAATTAATTTATTCCTATCTTAGCTTTCCTTCACCGAGATAATTGTGAGGGGTGGGGGTGGGGTGACTGGGATGGGCCAACACAAATCTCAGCCACATCCCTTGAGGGCAACATGTCCTGCAGCTCTCATTGGTATGTTAAGCTTAGGATGTGTTGTGGTGGCTTCAGAGGAGTCTGTGCCCTTCCCCTGCCCTCTGGAAGTGGCTTCTCTGCAAGGGTGGGGTTTTTTGTGGGAGGGAGGCTTCAAGCACAGAAACAGCACCCCTACATGCTTTCCAGTTCCTTTTGTTCCAGTTGCCTCCTTCCTCTCCTTCCCCTCCCAGCACCTCAATCTAAAGTTTCTCTTGCCAAGTTTAAGGGCAGGAAAAAATTCCTCATCTTTCCCCATATCAAGATCTCTTGCTGGGGAGTTGCGGTTTCAAGTTGTTTTGAGCTCTGCTCATTTCCTGCACAATCGTGGGGGGGGGGGCTGAGGACCTGTTTGCAGATCCTCCTCCTCCTCCTCCTCCTCCTCCCTCTCTCTGGGTCCCTCATGGCCTGGGGAGCTGCAGCAAGCCCCTTGCACACTGCAGATTGGCCGCTGCTTCCTTGATCTGCCACCGAACCCTCCCAGCTCTACCCAGAGGCAATCGGAGGAACCAGTGAGGGCAGTGAGGGTCCTGTGCGAGTGTCTGGAGGCAGTTGGAGGATGGGTGGCAGCAAACAGATTGAGGTTGAGTCCTGACAAGACAGAAGTACTGTTTTGGGAGAATGGGGGGACATGCGGGGGACTCCTTGTTCCTGTACAGGGTAACTGTGCCCCCAAATGACCAGGTGCGCAGCCCGGGAGTCATTTTGGACTCACAGCTGTCCATGGAGGCACAGGTTAATTCTGTTTCCAGGGCAGCTGTCTACCAGCTCCATCTGGTATGCAGGCTGAGACCCTTCCTGCCCGCAGACTGTCTCACCAGAGTGGTGCATGCTCTGGTTATCTCCTGCTTGGACTACTGCAATGCGCTCTGCAGGTAGCTCTGAAGGTGACCTGGAGGTAGCTCTGAGGTAGCTCTGAAGGTGACCTGGAAACTACAACTAATCCAGAATGCGGCAGCCAGACTGGTGACTGGGAGCAGCTGCTGGAGCCATATAACACCGGTCCTATGGGATCTTCACTGGCTCCCAGTGTGTTTCCAAGCACAATTCAAAGTGTTGGTTCCACAGTGAGGGAACCTTTAAAGCCCTAAACAGCCTCAGCCATGTTTACCTGAAGGAGCGTCTCCACCCCGGACACTGGGGTCCCTCTCCCGAGGGCCTTCTGGTGCTTCCATCACTGCGAGAAGCGAAGTTACAGGGAACCAGGCAGAGGGCCGCCTTGGTAGTAGCACCCTGTGGAACGCCTTCCCATCAGATGTCAAGGAGATAAAGAACTACATAACTTTTAGAAAACACCTGAAGGCAGCCCTGTATCGGGAAGTTTTTGATGTTTGATATTTTACTGTCTTTTAAATATTTTGTTGGGAGCTGTCCAGAGTGGCTGGGGCAACCCAGTCAGATGAGTGGCATATAAATAATGAAATTATTGCATTATTATTGAAAAGGGCTTCCCCCAGTACAGCCAGCCTCTGCTCCCCCCCTACCACCATGTGCTGATGGGGCCCCCTGCTCCCTGCCTGTGTAAAAGGCAGAGCTGGCCCAGCCATGAGGCAAGGTGAGGTGACCACCTCAGGCAGCAGGATCCACAGGAGCAGATCCCAATGTTGATCTTCCTCCCCCCTTGTTCCTAATGTAGATATCTTAGCTTCCTGATAGTTGTATGTTGCTTTAAATGTATACTTTATATTTGACTTTCTTCTGTAATGTTTTCTTCTGGATTGTTTTATTTGATGTTTTAATTTAGGTTGTAAACTGCTTTGAGTCCCCCCCCCCCAAATATATATATAAAGATATGAACGTGTTGTTGTTGTTGTTCCTGATGTAGATCTTCTCTCACCTCCTCTGCCCTGGTGGGGAGGGAGGACGCCATTTGGGGGTCTGCCTCAGGTGCCAAAATGTCTTGGGCTCAGCGCCAGCAGCAAGACATGTGTCCTGAGAAGGTGCAGCCTTTATTTGCACAAGTCCTTGCTGGAGGGGGGTGGGGTGGCTGCTGTGGCTCCTTTCTTCAGAGACCCTCGTCGGGAAGACAGTCAAGCCATCTGGGTTGGGGAATCCTAATGCAGCTGCCAGCCAAGCGGGCCTGATCTCTGTACTCTTGGGCAAAGTGCCTTCACTATATGTAGACACAAAGCGAGGGGCCACCCATGTTCTATTGGGCTCGTATCCCATTTGCCAGTCTCTTCCTGCCTCCTCTGCTGCCACATCCATGCCTTCTGCTTGCAAATCAGGCCTTTGTGAGTTGCCTGCCCCCTGAATTCTCCATCTTCATGCCCCTCAGACATCTTGTAGACTGGAGCTGGCATTTCCCAGAGAGGATCGACCCGCCCATGAGGCAAAGTGAAGCTCAGGCAGCAGGGTCCACAGAGGCAGCAGTTCCCAATGTCAATCTCTCATTGTTCCTGATCTTCCCTCATCCTTTCTTCCCTGCCTGGGTTTGCATGTGCCATCTTGGGGTCCACCTCAGGTACCAAAATACCTTGTTTCCCAGCAAGGAAACTCCTTTTTGGGTGAGGACTCCTATGAGCTGGAGCTGGAGGAGAGTGTTACAGTATCTTTCTCCTCCCACCCCCTCAACGCAAAACACATATTTACCAGAGGAATGTGCTGGGCTCCTGCCACAGATATTCCTGCCCCTGACGACATCCTCTTCCTCTCCATTGTGTCTGGAACAATGTTGGGATGTCTGAGCTTCACAGTTTAACCTCTTCAGTGCCTTGAGCCACTCGTTAAGAACTTGAAAACCAAAGTGGAGCCAGCGGAATCAGGCCAGCAGCCCATCTAGTCCAGTCTCCTGTTCTCACAGTGGCTAACCAGATGCTCGTGGGAAACCAGGGAGCAGAACATGAGCACAACAGCATCTTTCCTGGGGAAGGAATGGGGCAAGGGGCAATAGGTGGGTGAATTTCAGCTGGCACAACTGGTTACTTCTTGCCATGGCTGCTGTAAGAGGTCTGGATTTGCTGATCCCAGATGGGGAAGAAGCTCCTCTCTGCTCCCAGACAGACACATCCTAGTGAGACCTCCTCCATCCTCCCACCCTTTGCTTTGGGGCTGCACTCTTAGCCTGGCCTTTTTTGGGCAGCAGTGTGGGAAGCAAAAGCAAGTCACAGTGGCAAAGAGCTGCTCCTCTGCTGCTGATCTGTGCGACAGACAGCCCAGGCTTCCATCCAACAGTCCATGAAATCCTCCCCTTTTAAACTAGAGAGCATCTCTCCAGCCAGCGAGGCTGAGGGTACATGATGTAATGCAGCGGCTGTGGGGGATTTTTTTAACCTCTGCTTTACACCATCTCTACACTTAACCTGCCAAGGAGATGAGGGTCTTTGCTACGGCCAGCCCATCCATGGGACAAGGTGAGGCAGCCACCTCGGGTAACAGGATCCACAGGGGCAGCAGATTTCCCTTTGTACCCAAGTATAGATCTTCCCCCACACCTTCTTCCTTGGCAGGGAGAGGGATGCCATTTTGGGATCTGCCTCAGGTGCCAAAATGTCTTGGGCTGGTCCGGGCTTTGCTTCCACCATTGGAGGCAGCAGCGCTTCTGAATGCTGGTTGCTGGAAACCGTAGGAGGAGGGAAAGTATTCCTGTGCTCAGGTCCGGCTTTTGGGAACCCCTTTTGGTTGGTCACTGTGAGAACAGGATGATAGACTAAGTGCCCAATGGCCTGATCCACCAGGATTTTCTTGCAATCTTACGTTTATGTTCTTAAGACTGTTACTTGAAGGGGTGTCATGCTGAAGAAGGCACTGACTTGTTCTCTGTTGCTCTGGAGGCAGGACTAGAAAGTGATGGGTGAAAATGGAAAGGAGTCAGATTGCAGTCACTGTATTTTTCACTCCATAAGACACACTTTTCCCCTCCTAAAAAGAAAAGGGAAATGTGTGCGCGTCTTATGGAGCGAATGCAGGCTGCACAGCTTTTGCTGAAGCCAGGAGAACAAGAGGGATCCGTGCACACCAATCCCTCTTGCTCTCCTAGCTTCAGGGATAGCCGCCCAAAGCCTCCTGAGCGGGAGCACTCCCGCTGTGCTCAGGACGCTTCGCGTTGCTTTCGCTGAAGCCAGGAGAGCAAGAGGGATCGATCCCTCTTGCTCTCCTGGCTTTGCTTCGCTGGAGAGGCGCTGCACAGCTTTCCCTCTGCGCACCGCCCCTTCAGTGACACGGGAGGAGAAATGGAAGGGGCTCCGTTTCTCCTGCCGCTTCGCTGAAGGGGCGCTGCGCAGAGAGGGAGAGAACTTTTTTTTTCTTGTTCTCCTCCTCTAAAACAAGTTGCGTCTTATAGAGCGAAAAATACGGTGACTATCAGAAGACCCTTCCCAAGGGAAAGAGCTGCTCAGCAGTGGAACAGAGGCTGCCTCTGGAAGTGCTGCCTCTCCATCACCAGAGGTGCTTAACTGGAGGCTTCATTGCCACTGGCTTGGGACACTGGAGTCTGCATTGACGAGATAAACTTCCCAAACCAAAACAGTCACCCTTTGAAATCTCCACTTTCCTGAATTTTGTGATGCATTTCTCCAAGCCGAAAACAGAAATAAAATGGGGTGTGTTTTATGATACAACATACAAAAATGCTTTTGTGTTCATGAACTTATTTGCAATAATGTGTGCATTGGCAAAATGACACATCCAATGTTACTCCAATAGCTACCTAGTTCAATGCGCAGTGACTCACACTGAGTTCTGCGGATGATGGGCAGTATACAAATTTAATAAATTACTTACTTACTTACTTAACGGCCCACTGAAATTAATGGACATGACTAATGTAGGTCTATTAATGCCAATGGGTCTACAAGAAGCAGAATTTAATTCAATGCATCCCATAGAGTCATGGTGTGTTTTGCCTATACACCACCTTCCAATTCCTACATATCTATGTTATTTAGTACATGGTGGCAGAGGCTGGGTTTGTCTGAAGCAAAGCAAGGAAAGGTTTCTGCATCCCACCTCAATATTAAACCAAAGGCACACCTCAAATTTATGGGCTGATTTACAGCCGTGGATAAACAAGGCCCGTTCTGGGTTGTGTTTATTTCCATGCCTGTGTGCATTTCACTTATCCTTAAATGTTACACAGATATTGTAAAGCCTATTCCAATGGGAAGGGATTCACCATAAAGGAGACCCAGCATAGAGCACAATTGCAGTCAATTCACCTCAGATGTTCCACGTGAACTTGGGGCGTAGAACAACTGCCCTTTCGAGAGCTGTAACTGAGGGTCTCTCTTCAAGGCTCCAGTGTGGAAACAGCTAGCTACTTTAAAAAAGTTGGTTTTCTCACACCTCAAAAAGCTAATGTGCAGAAAAGGACTGTTAAAATTGCCAACGGGTTGGAAGTTCCTGCGAAGTGTGTGGCTGCACTGCGCACGTGGCACTTTTCGATTGACAGCAGCCGCAGGAAAACAAGGCTGGAGAAGACTAGTCAGGGGTCAGGGAAGCAGCCTGTGAAGGGTTTGCTTGCAGGATGAGCAGATCAGGGATGAGAAGGCGCTTGCCCTTCAGCCATCCAAACTATACTTCAAAAACTTCCAAGGAAGGAGAGTCCACAACCTCCTGAAGGAGTCATTCTACTGTCAAACAGCTCTTAACACTCAGAAAATGATTCGTGATGTTCCGTTGAATTCTCCATTCTTGTAACTTGAAGCCATTGGTTTGAGTTCTTGCAGTATCTTTTCCAGGCTAAACATAACTAGCTCAAAATAAAAAAATTCCTTCCTGTAGCACCTTAAAGACCAACTAAGTTAGTTCTTGGTATAAGCTTTCGTGTGCATGCACACTTCTTCAGATACACTGAAGAGTACACTGAAGATACACTGAAGAGTGTATCTGAAGAAGTGTGCATGCACACGAAAGCTTATACCAAGAACTAACTTAGTTGGTCTTTAAGGTGCTACAGGAAGGAATTTTTTTATTTTGACTATGGCAGACCAACACGGCTACCTATCTGTAACTATAGCTAGCTCACTCACTCAATCATTCTTCTTAGTTTCCAGACCCTAATCATCCTGGTCGCCTTCCTCTGCACACTTTCCAGCTTGTCAACATCCTTCTTAAATTGTGGCGCCCAGAACTGGACACAGGTCTCCAGGTGGGGTCTGACCAGGCAGAAGAGAGCGGGACTACTACTTCCCTTGATCTAGACTCTAGACTTGCCCTCAAAAAGTTCTTCCTGGTGTTTAGTCAGAATCATGGGCAGAGGAAGAGTGAAGAAAGACTGGACAAAATCAGTTTTTGCTTTGTCTTCCTTTTGCTGGTTGGATGCAGCTATTTGAGGAAGAAACCATGAAGGAGGTGGTTAGAAATGTTCCCATAGGAAATAATGAAAATTGTCAAATCGTTATGCGACCACTCGCTTAATGAACCATTTCCCAAGACTGCATTGTGTTTGGAAAGTGGGAACTGCAAATACAAAAGCTATTAATCTTGGGAAATTCTTTGCTGTTTGAAGAGTTCTTTACACAGTGCCAGGATTTCCCCAGTTCTTAAATCTCAAATCCTAATATGTGTTCAGATTCACAGAATTTCATAAGCTTCTTAGTGGTGGTTTATTCTTGTAATTCTCTCCTGAATAAGATGACAGACACAGTTCCCTTTTCAAAACGACATTTTTCTCCAAGCACATTGTGAGAATATGCTGCTGTTACCAAACAGTAAAGAAGAGAAATGGATCCTGCACAAACATAATTCATCTTAAACTTCACCTTTCCTCAGTTTATTCCCTCGTCACTTGAAAGACTTCAACCACTTCCCTAAACTCCTTCTGCTTTGCTCCTGGAGATGAATTAGTTTCCAAGTTTTCTTTGGAGGTCCACCAGGTCCTATTTGGGCTACCAGCCTAGGACTACAAAAGCATCAAGGATCAATGCAATAAGCTATGCCTGTAGAGCTTGCCTAGTGAACTGGGGCAGTAGTCCCCATTAGAGCAGGACCTCTCTACTCTCCCCGCCCCATAAATACTAAACATGGGCTCCACTAGAACTGAACAGAAGCTCTGAAATCTCCTTTCCCAATTGCATGGGGATGAGAGTGTGGTAAGAGTGCCGCCTCTCCCACAATTCCAGGGTGGACCCCAGCAGGGCCCATGTCTCCAGCATCCTAGAGACACTCAGTCAGCATGGAAAGCGAGCTTTAAGCCCACTTTAAGAAGTCTTATCACCTTTTGTGCTAGTTCAGAGTGAAAGCAGGTGAGTCAGCCACTGAGGATGGGTTCCTAGGGTCACTCTGGAGAAGAAGGGAAGAGTTGGGAACTCTGAAAGCACATGCAGTCCAACCCTATGGGAGTTTTAGAATATAATTAAAATGATATGAGGACAACTCTAGTAAGAAAGAGCAAACCACTATGAAAATCATTTCCTTTAGAAACAGCCAGTTCCATGAAGCATGCTAGAATAATAATATATATATTTTTTAAAAAAACAGTCTCCACCTGCTGGCAGTAAGACAATAAGGAGGAAGACAACCCATGCCATGTTTTACTTTTAAATGGAAGAAGTATGCGATTCTGCTAAGAAATGTCCTGACCAGGACCGCTGGGAAGAAAAGGCTCTGGTGGCCAGAGATTTTGTTTCAATCAAATATATTTATTTATGTATAAAAAGGTATGTATGTCTACACCATTCCAGATAAACAAACCCCCTCAAAGCCTTCTTTAAAATACCCCTTCCCTGACCCCCACAGGTAGCTGTGTCTTGAGAGGCTTCCAAGGGGATGGGGAGGCAGCGCATGGCTTGACAGCAACTGCTAACGGATCACACTGAGCTGATGATGTTCCAGCCAGGAGCACCTTCATAGCCACTTAGGTGGGGGTGCTAAAAGCCATTCCCTGTGAAATAAAATCATCACACACACACATGCTCGCTATACACAATTTGGGCAGCAACCCATCTCCTCCACCTTTTGGTGCTGAAGAGGTTCTGCAGCCCAGAAATAATAATAGTGGTAGCAGTGGTAATAATTATCATTACTTTTTATATTCCACCCACCTGGCAGGGTTGCCCAGCCAATCTGGGCAGGTTCCAACACATAACATAATAAAATGTCAAACACTATTAATTGTTCCTATTAATAACAGTAATAATATTATAAAATAAAAGTCATAAAAACTTTAAAATAAACAACTTATATCAAACAAAGCAAAATTCAACAATTGTTCTGAATCTAGTAGCAAACAGTAAAATTAAAACATTAGCAAAAATTTAACAGTTCACACTTATCAACCACAATAAAGAATTACCAATCTACAATCAATAAAAATAACAGCAAATCACAATGCATAAAATACCACAAAACATACAAAACCATGTAAAAGGATTAAATTGAGAAACAAAGATAACACAACTGAAAAAAGGATTTTTAAGAAGATCTCCTGCTAGTGGCCAAATTCTCCCCACCCGACAGCAGTGTCTGGGTGGGGGTCTAAGCAAGGGAGTTCAATCGTGGTGCAGAAAAGAAGTGAAAAGTACACAGCCACTGGGGAGGGGGATTTCTAAAAGCCCCTCCCCATGAATTAAAAGCACCCCCAAGAAGTTCTCCTGCTTTTGGGGTGGGGGTCTAAGCAAGGGAGTTCAATCGTGGTGCAGAAAAGAAGTGAAAAGTACACAGCCACTGGGGAGGGGGATTTCTAAAAGCCCCTCCCCATGAATTAAAAGCACCCCAAGAAGTTCTCCTGCTTTTGGGGTGGGGGTCTAAGCAAGGGAGTTCAATCGTGGTGCAGAAAAGAAGTGAAAAGTACACAGCCACTGGGGAGGGGGATTTCTAAAAGCCCCTCCCCATGAATTAAAAGCACCCCCAAGAAGTTCTCCTGCTTTTGGGGTGGGGGTCTAAGCAAGGGAGTTCAATCGTGGTGCAGAAAAGAAGTGAAAAGTACACAGCCACTGGGGAGGGGGATTTCTAAAAGCCCCTCCCCATGAATTAAAAGCACCCCCAAGAAGTTCTCCTGCTTTTGGGGTGGGGGTCTAAGCAAGGGAGTTCAATCGTGGTGCAGAAAAGAAGTGAAAAGTACAAATAGCTGAAGAAGTTGGGGCTTGTTCGAGAGGGGGGGGGGGACTTTGAGGAATCCTGTGGAAAAACCTACAAATTTTCTCTAAAAACAACAACAACAAAACAATGCTACCATCGCCGTAGCGGATGTTTTGACTGACTGTAAAAGTGTCTGGTCTTGGAAATGACCAGAGACTTTCTGGGTGATGTAGAGGTGCTGAAATGAGAGGCAGAACACAGCTTGACTGCAGGGAGCCCCTTCCCTGCTGAACACACTTTGTGCAGCCACTTGTCTCCTCCTGCTTTTGGTGCTGAGGAGGCTTTCCAGCCAAAATATGCACCCAATCGGCAACATGATTTGCTTCAGGAAGGGATGAAGATGCATCACGTGTCCTTCTTCACAAATGGTTCATGAAGTCCAGAAAACTGGTTGCAGCCTCCAATTGTGGCTCCATGGAAGCGATGATGCTTCTGTCCCCCCCCCCCTCGTGGAAGGATGTGCGTGGATCCAGAATTGGCCTCCACTGTCAAAACGTGTTTAAGGAAGAGAATCTTACTTGGCTACAAGGGATTACTGAAGAAGAAGAAGAAGAAGCAGCTTCTCCACCATGAGGCAAAGGTTCTCTCTGGAGCAAAATCTGGCATTTCCAGTATGTGGCAATGTAGGGAAGGCGGGAGCATCACACAGAGGATCCTGGAGAGGGAAGGAAAGGAGGACAGTTTAGGGAGAATGGGAGACAGGACATCCACGTGAGGCTTCCACTTGGCCTTGTGAATCCGCTTAGCAATTGCAAAACTTAGAGACATGTATGCTATATCTGTGTGCACCCTCCCCCAAAACAATCTTTTTGTCGTTGCTCTGCACCTGGGCCACTCACCGAGACTAGTCTACCTCACAGGGCTGTGGTGACAATGAAGGGAGGAGGAAAAGCATGTATGCTATCCAGAGCTCCATTGAGAATATAGGTGCAACTAATAAACCATAAATAAATAAATAAATAAATAAATAAATAAATAAATAAATAAATATTGAGCCAACATGCTGCCTTCAAGGAAGGGCCCCCAATGTCATTTTGCCCCCCACCCGCCCAAGCTCCCTGTGAGCTTCTGTGGTGAAGCTGCCCTCTGAACTTGGTTTTCCCAGGTGCAAAGCCAGGAAGGGACCCTGCGCACCTTGCTCTGAAGCCACCCAGGCATCCCTGACAGCGCACAGGTGTGCATCGCATGCAGCATTTCATAGATGTGTGCAACAAGCTGAATCAGGCATAAAGGTCACGTCAGCATTAAAGGAGACATTTGTGGCTGCGGATCTAGAGGTCTGGCGGTGTGTGCAACCTTTTTACAATAGATTGGTCTGTCTGGACTGCAGTAAAACTCTGCTGGGCGTCCCTATGACTACAAAGGACACCTTCGTGGATTTCACACACAGAAAAGGAAGAGCATTTTCTAGGAAGCGCCAGGACTTCCAGTTGCTCAGGGATGTTCTTGGAGCTTGCAAATAAATGCCCCAAGAGAAGCTGCAGCCAGAACATTCATTAACGCCTGAATATTCCCTCCGTCTTCCAAGGGAGAACAAGCAGGTGGATGTGGCCGGCTCCTCTCACATTCCTAACCACACAATCGCCCTGTGAGGTAGGTCTCCCAGGCCCAACAGCCTAACCACTACATCACACTGCCTTGCTTCTCCACAACACCTTGAAGAGGGGACTTGTGGCTGCTCTGCTGCAAGGCAAGGATGGGGACTCCAGACGCTGTGGAAATGTGGGCAAGCACCACGTCCCGTGACCAGGCCTAGAAAGATGGCCACTCACTGCACTTTCTCAGAGACAGCCGAGAGCCAGGAAGCTCTCCGTTCAAGTTTCCCCTCCATTACACATGCAGAGGCCCATCTGGTCCAGGAGTCCGAGTCCCACACCTGACCCGCTGGATCCCTTCCAGAAGCCCACAAACATGGCATGTAAACAACAGCTCTCTCCTCCCCAGCAGCAAGCCCTCCCTGGTAGACTGCCGCTGAACATGGGGTTGTGTTTTTTTAATAGATATTTATTGAAGATTTTCCATTTTAGTAGATTAAAAAGCCAAAAAACAAAAACAAAAACAAAAAAAGGAAAATTAAAAACATATACAGTTTACAATCCTTATTTTTCAATAGCATATTTCCCTGACTTCCCCACACCTCCCCTTCTTATATTCCAATTCAAATTGTTAGTTCAACAAGTTATTATCCCCAATTTTTTAACCTTTTTATGTTTAATTCATTATAAAAACTGATTTAACCTTATAAACATCAAAATTTATACATCAGTACTCATTCTTAAATCCTTTTTCTAAAGTCGACCCAAATTCCCTTCCACGAATTCCCCATTTTTCATACAAATAACAAAACAGAATAAAAAATAAAAAGACGAGTTATAATTATACACCCTTTGGATCCCCCAAACCCCACCCCATCCCCTTTCCCGGTTTCAATCCCCAACAGATGTCCATCAGTCTTAATCTACTATCAGCCTGGGGATCTCACGTCCGAGGCTCTTAATTGTCTCTCAGTTCCTCTCTGCCAGTTTTTTTGATAGTCCTTAATATTAAACTCAGAGATGCTCTAGCCCGATGAGGACAATGTTTCTTCCAGCCAGACCTCCATGCTTAGAAGTGGAGCCCAAATCTTGTTTCTTACTCTTTTCAAATCCAAATGTCCCCAAAGCTCCAACTTTCACCTTAATCAAATTTGTAATCCTTGGGTCTTCAGATCTCCACAAAGAGAGATCTCTCCATTCTTCAATCATCAATTCAGACCAGATTTTCATCATCAAGTTCTTATTTTCCTTTATAACCATCATGTCAGGCCTCTGGCTCTCCTTTGCCATCTGCAACATTATATCTCCTCCTTCCTTTTCCTCAAAAACAACATGTGTCTCTTTCTCCACACTCTCAAAGTTCTCAAATTTCTCCTTCCCAGCTGCTTGGGCTTCCTGGATCAAATCCTTATCAGATTCAATGAACTTATTTACTGTTAAGTCCAGAGTTGCAACGTTGATAGCCAAAACATCAATTTGGCCTTGTAACTTTCCCAAGAGAAAGAACACTCTGTCCAATTTAGCTTGAATTTTCCCTCCTTCAGCCATTCTTGTAATGTCCCAAAACCCCCTCTAGAGGGATTTTGGTTACTTAGTATTCATTCCAGTTCAAATCCAACAATCAAGTTAGTTTGTGTCAGTTCTTCCTTGTTTTCAACAAAGTATAGCCCAATTGTAACAAATATAACCAGCAGAGACAATAGAAAACAAAGTTCGCTTTTTCCGTCTTGACAGCTAACTTGACAGCTGTCAAACTCTTCAATCTCACTCCAACAGGCTCTCGCACGGATCACTCCCGGGTCCAGGGGGTGGTGCCTCAGCTCCAAAAATTAGCTCTTATCCTCCAGTAAAATTGCTTAAACTGCCAAATCATGCAATTAATATCTTTTGCCCAATAAAAGGGAAGAAATCCTCTCGACTTTAGTTAGCTAGTCCTTGCTTTAGATTATTTACAAGACGGGGAGACGGACTTCCTGTTTGCATCTTCCCCGATCGTGCCTGATTCAAAAAAAAATTTTTTTTCTTTAGAAATCCAATTTCCGTACTACTCACGGGTTGCTGCTTTAAAGTCCAATTGTTCACAAGAAGAAGTCAGCGCTCTCTGACCATGGCATGCGGCTTCACTCCGCAGGAGAAGCAGTCGACTCTCAGCACCGCGCCACTCACCCCGTCCCCCGTTCCAAAGCCTTTAAAAAGGCTCCTTCACGGGTCGGGGGGCACAAATGGTGCCTGCCGAGTCACCAGGTTCACAGGCTTCCCCGCCTGTGATTTTTAAGGGTCCCCGTGTCGCCGCAGCGGCAAGACCCGAATCCTGCGGAGCCGATTCCCTCCGGAGCTCGGAGGGAATCCGCCATTAGCCGTTGGCGCTAACCCGGAAGTTCTGAACATGGGGTTTTTATTCAGCCCTGACTGCCAGCAGCCTTCACTAGATCTGCCCTGCATTAACATGTTTTGTTCTCCTTTTAAAGCCATCTAGGTTGGTGGCCAGCACCACCATCTTGCAGCAGAGAGTTCCAAAGATTCAGAGATACATTCAGAAGCCACCACTCTGAGCCATAATTGGGGGCAATCCACACCAGTGTCGGCCTACCTTACAGGAGTGTTGCCAGGATTATGACTGGTGCACAACGGACTTTGAGTATCCAATCTTAAGAATACAGTGGTGCCCCGCAAGACGAACGCCTCGCAAGACGGAAAACCCGCTAGACGAAAGGGTTTTCTGTTTTGGAGGCGCTTCGCAAAACGAATTTCCCTATGGGCTTCCTTCGCAAGACGAAAGCCCATAGGGAAATCTCCGGGACAGCGGGGAAGCGCAGCGCTTCTTCCCCACTGTCCTCGGACCTCCTCCGAAGGCTGGCGGTGGGGTGGAAAGCCCTTCTCCCCGCGCCAGCCTTCGGAAGGCTCCTCCGAAGGCTGGCGGTGGGGCGGAAAGCCCTTCTCCCCGCGCCAGCCTTCGGAAGGCTCCTCCGAAGGCTGGCGGTGGGGCGGAAAGCCCTTCTCCCCGCGCCAGCCTTCGGAAGGCTCCTCCGAAGGCTGGCGGTGGGGCGGAAAGCCCTTCTCCCCGCGCCAGCCTTCGGAAGGCTCCTCCGAAGGCTGGCGGTGGGGCGGAAAGCCCTTCTCCCCGCGCCAGCCTTCGGAAGGCTGCCCCGAAGGCTGGCGGTGGGGCGGAAAGCCCTTCTCCCCACGCCAGCCTTCAGATGGCTGTCCTGAAGACTTGCGGTGGGAGGAGGGTTTTCCTTCCCACCGCCAACATTCAGAATGCTGTTCTGAATGTTGGCGGAGGGGAGGAAAAACCCTCCTCCCACCGCAAGCCCCGGGAACAGAGGAGAAGCGCTGCGCCCCTTCCCCTCTGTTCCCGTACCTGTCCTGAAGGCTTGCGGTGGGGAGAAAAGCCCTTCTCCGCACCGCCAGCCTGGCAAGCGATTTCCATAGGAACGCATTAATTGATTTTCAATGCATTCCTATGGGAAACCGTGCTTCGCAAGACGAAAAACTCGCAAGAAGAAAAAACTTGCGGAACGAATTAATTTCGTCTTGTGAGGCACCACTGTACACCAGCTCATAACTCAACTGTGGCACTCTCTCCCAGTGCCGGATTTATGTATAAGCTAAACAAACAATAGTATAGGGCCCCCACTCTTTTGGCCCCCCCCCAAAGAAAATTAAAGGAAAAAAACACCTGGATGTACATTTCCAAAATATAAGATAAGTTCACTTACTTTGATAAAAAACATTTTGTTATGTGTAAATGGCTTTAGATACCTATTAAGTTCATAAGTTACTATATAGCACATATTCAGCACAAAAAACAGCCACAATTTGTTGTTGACAAAGGACAGCTGGACATATAAAGAGCCCCATGACCTGCGCAGACATGATTTCTGGTGTCTGCATGTGCGCAGACATGATTTTCAGCATCTGAGCATGCGTAGATGCAATTTCCGGCACCGCAGAAGTGAGTCCCTGGGCTGTGCTGCACCGGTTTAGTGCAGCGCACAGGGACTCTTCAGATCTAGTCTGAATTGGTGATTGAAGAATGGAGAGATCTCTCTTTGTGGAGATCTGAAGAGTCCCTGTGCGTCCCTGGGTTTAGTGCAGCGCACAGGGACTCTTCAGATCTAGTCTGAATTGGTGATTGAAGAATGGAGAGATCTCTCTTTGTGGAGATCTGAAGAGTCCCTGTGCGTCCCTGGGTTTAGTGCAGCGCACAGGGACTCGCCAAGCGGGCGGCTCGATTCGGGGGCGGCTTGTGGGCCGGTTAAACGACCCCCGTGGGCCGCTTGTGGCCCATGGGCCTTAGGTTGCCGACCCTGCTATATGGTAATTTATGGACCAAATAGGTATCTAAAGCCATTTGCACATAAATAGGAGCCTACACAAGACAAAACACTGTTGCTGTATGTAGGGGGGGGGGTTTATCTTATATTTTGGAAATTTACATCCATTTTTTTCTTTAGTTTTTTTGGGGGGGGGCAAGAGAGTGGGGCCCTAAGCTATAGCTTTTATACGAATTTATACGTAAATTCGGCACTGGCTCTACATAAAGTCCCTGCAGGATCAGGCCCTGAGCAGAACGAGGCTGCGGTCCAAGCAAGGTAAGGCAGGCGGAAAGGAGGAAGGAGACCCTCGAGCGCCCCCTTGTGACACGAGCGGGCAGTTCATATCTGAAGCGACCAAGAAGCCTTTCAGCCAAAGCACAGCCTCCAAGGAGGGAGGGGAGAGGACCATGTCGGCCAGCATCCTGTTCTTTCTGTGCCTTCTTCCTCGAGGCTATGCCCGGGCTCAGCCCCAGCACCTGCTGGCCAGAAAAGTCGCCTTTCCCACCCAGGCAGACCCCGGGTCCGTCCCCTTCAGTTCAACCTTCCTTGAGGACCTCCAATGTCCAGAGCCGACCAGACGTCCCCAGAAGCCCCCACCACCTGGGGCCGAGAGCCAGAAGCCAGCTGGGGGGCTCTGAAGTTGCGCAAGCTTCCGGAGCTGCTCAACGCTGCAAAGTTGCCATCCCACCCCATCGGACCCGCCGCCTGCGCCGCGTACACACGCACACCCACTCCCCGCAAGCAGGAACTCACCTGCCCCGGGACTCTCGGGAAGCCACTTGGCGCCGGGCTGGAGCGCCTGGAAAGGAAAAGAGAAAGTTGCAGACAATCGCAGTAGACTGCAGCGCGTTCTTACCCGGGATAAACGCGGCCAGGAGAGCGGGCTTCCTTCCGAATCCCAAATAAAAAGAAATAAATGGAAAGCGCAAGATGGGCGCCGAAGGGGAGTTGCAAAGTGGATGCCCTGCCCCAGGAAAGGCACTTCGTCGCCCGGGCTCAGCCCCAGGACGTACTGGCCACACAAAGTCGCCCTTTCGCCCAAGGCAGACCCCGGGTCCGTCGAGCTCGGCGGCCTCCTCCCCACAGACGGGCTTCCCTTCGTCCGGCCCCGCCTGGAAATAGCGGGACTTCAAGGCTGGCCAGCAGCTGCTCCACCCCGCGAAACACCCCCCGCCCCCCTCGGGAATCCACGGCGGTTTCCCACTTTGAGGACCCGCGACGTCCCAGTTGGGCCGGAGAGCCAGAGGCGAGTTGGGGGGGGGGGTAAGAGGGGCTCTGAACTCCAAAGCAGGTCCCCCCGCCCCACCGTCAGATACTCACCTGCCCCGCGACTCCCGGGAGGAGGAAAAGAAGCAGCGCGGCAGAGGAAGGAGCGCAGCCCGAGAAGGCGCGGTGCGAGCCCGCCGCAAAGATGAGAGGCTACGACCTGCGTCGCCGTGGGCGTCCAGAAGAGCGCAGCACGGGCGAGTGCCGACCTCGTCCGGAGTGGTTTTTAAGGGCAGCTCCCCCTCCCCGCTTTCCCCTTACAGCACCTGCAAACCTCCTGTGGCGATTTCTGCAGCTCCGACGTCCCTTAAAGGCACCGGCGGCGCGACGGGCTGGCGGGTTTGCTCTGAGGCCGAGCTGCCTCCTCTTCTGCTGCGCTGAACATACTTTACCTGTAGCTGAAAAGGAGGATAGCAATCTAGAGGTCAGGGGATCCAGTGGGAGAGCAGGCAGGAGCAATATAGGGCCCCTGGCTGCTGCTGCTGCTGCGAAGTCTCTTCAGCTGCTTCTCTTCAGCCTCGGTGTCCCTGAACGGGGATCAGCTGCTGGTTGAAGGAATTTCGCCACCTTCTCCCCCTTCAGGCTGCTGTTCAGCAGGTGAAGCTGGCTTCTGGCCCCTTGCAGTTGCCCGCTCTGAAGCTGAGTGGCAAGGGCTGGTGTGGAGTGGCAGGCTCTGTGACCCTCCGCTCCCCACCCGTGCCAGGCACACCCTGCTGCCACCCACAAACAACACTATGCTGCTGCTTGGTGAGCCAGACATTCTTAGCCACAGGGGACACTGGGACGCCTAGTGCCAATGTGGTATATTCTCCTACAGAGGGAGGGCAACCCCAGAGGCGGATTGAGGGCAGTGCAACCAGTTCTGCCACACTGGGCACTAAGACAGAGAGAAAAAAGGAGCCCGAGAGCTGGGGCACATGCCCTGACAGTTAAGCTTCATTTTGTCCCCTTCCTGCCACACAGGTTTAGCAGATATGTCATGATAGGGCCCCCTGTTTGTGACTATTTAGCGATCATGCATTTGTGATTTCGCTGCAGATCCTCCTACACAAACAAGTACCTGTATTTATGCCTGGTGCCCTGCTCTGTTTCCTGCTTGGCAGGGGGTTGGACTCGATGGCCCTTGTGGTCTCTTCCAACTCTATGATTCTATGATTCTAATACGCTCACAAGAACCAGCTTCCAGCATCAGACACAGTCTCTGCATTTCAGGGGGCCAAACTCTGCCTCCTCATACTCAGAAACTAGAAACCTCCTGCCAGCCGGCTGCTGCGATGCTGCTGGGTTATTACTTCTGGCATTAATAGAAGATGTTGACATTTCACTCTGATGTTCCAGAATTAAATGTCAAGTTATTCCTGTTCAGAATGTAACATTTACATTTCCCCCCTCAAATACATCATTGCAGCCATATTTTCACATGCCTGGCTGCTCAGGGAGGGTGAGGGTAGTTGTGGCCCAGAGATGGAGAGGCAGACTTTTCAGAGGCGCCAGGCCAGCTGATGTGTGGAGGAGCAGGGCTTATATTGTGGCTGCTCCTGTTCTGTGGAACAGCATCCCTGCTGAGATACAACAGGCACCCACTACCTGCAATTTCCAGAAGCTGTTGCAGACATTTTTGTTCCAGTGAGATTTCCACACTGCATGGATGCGTCTTGGGTGTGCATTTATTGGTTGTCATTTTCTGCGCTGCTTTTATTATATCACCTTGAGACATTTATGTAGAAGTAATAAAGTTAACTAATAGCACATGAATACTTTGCCCCACTAGACTAGTATCTTATTTATTTACTTTAGAATTTATAAATCGTTCTGCATTTAAAAATACTGATGAGGCAGTGAGGCATCTAGAGAAAAGTTTTGAAAGAGATGAAATGATAGAAGTTTACAAAAGTTTGCATGCAGTGGAGAAAATGGAGTAAGAAATGTTATCCCCACCCGACTCCTAATGCTAGAACGTGTGGACATCCCAGGAAGAAGAATGTTGGAAAATTTAGGACACATAAAAGAAAGAAGAAGTATAAAAATAAATAAAAGGACTTCTTCACTCAGCACATGGTTAAACTATGGAACTCCCTCTCACAGGAGGCAGGGATGGCTGCAAGCCTGGGTGACTTTAAAAGAGTAAACCAATTCATGGAGAATAAGGCCACCAATGTCTACAAACCATGGTGGCTCTGCTCTGCCTCCACAGCTGGAGGCAACACTGCTTCTGAAGGCCAGTCTCTGGAAGCCACAGGGGAGGAGAGTTGCTCTGGTGCTCTGGTGCTGCTTGTGGGCTTCCCATTGGCATCTGGTTGGCACCTGTGTGAAGAGGATCCTGGACAAGATGAGCTCCCTTGGGACTGATCCAGCAAGCTCTGGTGGAAGAGGCCTTGCTCAGTGGCAGAGCATTTTCTTTACCTGCACATTCCACCTCCAGTATCTCCAGTTAGGGCTGGGAGTGAATCCAGTCTGATCTCCTGGAGATCCACTGTCAGTCAGTGTGGGCATTGTGGAGCTGAATGGAGCCCTGACCTGACTGAGCAGAAGGCAGCAACCTAGATGGCTGAGCTCTTGGACTCCAGTTCCCATCGCCCACAATCAGCATTACCCAGTGGCCAGTTGGTAGCAGGAGAAGCCCCGCAGAGCCTGAAGGGCAAGCGCCTTCTCATCCCTGATCTGCTCATCCTGCAAGCAAACCCTTCACAGGCTGCTTCCCTGACCCCTGACTAGTCTTCTCCAGCCTTGTTTTCCTGCGGCTGCTGTCAATCGAAAAGTGCCACGTGCGCAGTGCAGCCACACACTTCGCAGGAACTTCCAACCCGTTGGCAATTTTAACAGTCCTTTTCTGCACATTAGCTTTTTGAGGTGTGAGAAAACCAACTTTTTTAAAGTAGCTAGCTGTTTCCACACTGGAGCCTTGAAGAGAGACCCTCAGTTACAGCTCTCGAAAGGGCAGTTGTTCTACGCCCCAAGTTCACGTGGAACATCTGAGGTGAATTGACTGCAATTGTGCTCTATGCTGGGTCTCCTTTATGGTGAATCCCTTCCCATTGGAATAGGCTTTACAATATCTGTGTAACATTTAAGGATAAGTGAAATGCACACAGGCATGGAAATAAACACAACCCAGAACGGGCCTTGTTTATCCACGGCTGTAAATCAGCCCATAAATTTGAGGTGTGCCTTTGGTTTAATATTGAGGTGGGATGCAGAAACCTTTCCTTGCTTTGCTTCAGACAAACCCAGCCTCTGCCACCATGTACTAAATAACATAGATATGTAGGAATTGGAAGGTGGTGTATAGGCAAAACACACCATGACTCTATGGGATGCATTGAATTAAATTCTGCTTCTTGTAGACCCATTGGCATTAATAGACCTACATTAGTCATGTCCATTAATTTCAGTGGGCCGTTAAGTAAGTAAGTAAGTAATTTATTAAATTTGTATACTGCCCATCATCCGCAGAACTCAGTGTGAGTCACTGCGCATTGAACTAGGTAGCTATTGGAGTAACATTGGATGTGTCATTTTGCCAATGCACACATTATTGCAAATAAGTTCATGAACACAAAAGCATTTTTGTATGTTGTATCATAAAACACACCCCATTTTATTTCTGTTTTCGGCTTGGAGAAATGCATCACAAAATTCAGGAAAGTGGAGATTTCAAAGGGTGACTGTTTTGGTTTGGAAATTGTAAAGTAAGTAGATCTGCCTTGTGAGGGAATGCTGCAGTTTTTGTGAATTTCTGCTCTGTGTACAAGAAATGTTTCTCTTTTTTAATTTAAAGTTTTTTATTTATACAACAAGAAAAACAAACAAACAAAAAACACAAATACCAAATTATACACAAATTACAAAAATAACCATAGACACATAATATTCTTAGCAAACAATAAAACATCTATTGGTCTTAACCCAACCTCCCGTCTATTCCATACTTCAAATTCATATTACTTATTGCCAATACACATTTTTTTTTCATAATTAAATTTATTCTCATTAAATCTAATTTCTTATATCTACCTTACAGCTATTACTGAAGTTCCTCGAATGCTGCAACAGAATTTAAACTACTATATTTATTTTTCAGATATTCTTTAAAAACCTCCCATTTAGAAACAAATTCCTGTTTTGATTTATTCTTATTTTTTTCTGATAAACCATCTAATTCGGCATATTCTGTCAGCTTTTGGACCCAATCTTGTATAGAGGGGATTTCATTACTCTTCCATTTTACTGCGATCAAAACTCTTGCTGCCGCCGTCGCATATAAAAAGATACCCTTCCTATTTTGTGGAATATCCAAATCTGTTATTCCCAGGAGGTAGGCCTCTGGTTTTTTATTGAAAGAGATCTTTAGCATTTTTTGCAGTTCTGCATGTATACTCTCCCAGAATACCTGTATTTTCCTACATATCCACCACATATGGAAGAATGTTCCTGAGTCTCCGCATCTCCAACAATTACTTGATACATTTTTATACATTTTTGAAAGCTTCCATGGTGTTAGATACCATCGATGTTTCATTTTTTGAAAGTTCTCTCTAATTGTGTAACAATTTGTGAATTTCCAATTGATCTTCCATAAATTTTCCCATTGGGCCATGGTTATTGAGTGGCCAAAATCCTGGGACCACCTCACCATTGCCACTGTTACCTCCTCCTCCTTGACTGTCCAGTCAAGGAGGACTCAGTAAGTTTTGGAAAGAGTTTTTCATTTAGAATTTACAAGATCAGATTTGAATCGGGAAATTTCTGTTGAGAACCCCTTTTGTTTGTCAGATTTAAATTTTTCAAATAACTGATGGTATTGGAACCAGTCTGAAGTGTGGTCTCTTATTTCCTCAAAGTTTTTTAATTTTATTTGGTTATCTTCATTTTTTAGAAGTATTTTATATGTTGGCCAGCTTTCCTGAGTATTTTTCCATTTTACTGCTATGGCTTCTACTGGAGAAGTCCACCACGGGACTTTAGGCTCCATCAGGTCTTTATATTTTTCCCATACAGCAAAGAGTGACTTTCTTATTATATGGTTGGTAAAGTTTTTATGAATTTTCGCTTTTCCATATATTAGGTAGGCGTGCCATCCCCAACGGTTGTCAAAACCTTCCAGGTCCAGGAGGTCCGAATCCTGCAACGTGCACCAATCTTTTAGCCAGGTGAAACAGGCTGCCTCGTAGTAAAGTTTTAGGTCGGGTAGGGAAAAGCCTCCTCTCTCTTTTATGTCTATTGTGATGGGATGATGAGCTGCTTGTGCGTAAAATCGTAGTCCCTCAGAGTTTGTGCAAGTCCACAAACCTCTGTCTGTGACGGAGCCCCTCAGACATGGCTGCTCTAGTCACTTGCAGATTCCGACAGTGGTTGCTTTCGGAATCGTTTCCAGCATAAAAGCTCCTTAACGGAAACACGTTGTCAGGGGTTCAGAGACAGAGGCACAGGTGAGGGAGGAGACGGAGAGCGACGAGGAAGAATCCCAGGACAGTGAGGAAGAGGATGACAATGACTTGAGATCTTCCATGAGTCTCTCAAGTGAATCGGAGGATTCTCAGGAGGGGGCGCCCCTAGTCAGGACAAGGGGGGTCACAGGGGGGACCTGCCAGGAGCAGGGAAGCAGCAGGGAAACCCCGAGCGGGAGTGGGAGATCGGGGCCGGCTTCCCAGCAGGAACGAAGGGAAGAGAGGGGGGTGCCCAGTGTGACACACGGAGCGGAGCAGGAAAGAGACAGGGGAAGGAGATCTGGGGAGAACGTCCTGCCGGAAGAGGGGGAGAGTAGTACAGGGAGTAGTGTCAGTGTCAAAAGGAAGGTCAGGGGTAGCGAGCGTGCGCCAAGTTCAAATGTGGAGGCGCGCGGAAATGGAGAAAGCCCGGAGGAGGAGCCCAGCCCCAAAGCACGAAGGAGGGGGGAAGAGGCATCTCAGGAATCCGCTTCGGGAGAGAGCAGGAGGGAAGGGACCCAGGGGGGCAGAAAGACCCTGCGGAAAAGGAAAGACAGGAAGCGGTGGTCTAGCACAAGCCTCATAAGTTGGTGCAGGGGCGGGACCGAGTCAGAGGGGACTTCAAATGTCTGACGTTAGACACTCGGGGCTGCACGCCTCGGTTGTGGAACCAATAATGAACTGCAATAAACATCCTTGTATATAAGAAGAACTTGGCGTTGGTCTTTTGTGAGCTGAGACCAGAGGCAGCCCGTGACAGTAAGTCCCCTCCTAAACTACGCAAAAATTTTTTTTTGCAAAGCTCACGAAGTTTGGCAGCCATGAGTATGGACCAGCAGATAGCTGAGCTACGCGACGCAGTCTCCCAGCTTACCACTGCGGTAACGATCTCCCAGAAGAGGGGGGAAGAGGCGGAAAAGCGGTGCCAAGATCTGCAAGCCAGGTGGGATCATGCATGCCAAGTGGGGTTCCCGGGGACCAAAGCTGCTGGAGTAGCACTGGGCAGAAGAGGGGGCAACTTAGTAGCCCACTTCGATGGGAACCTGCAGCAATACCCCAGTTTTAAGGCAGACGTAGAATATGCGTTGCATTTGCTTCGCGACGACTTTAAAGATGAAGAGGAAAAAGTGGGTTTCATTGTGTCCCACTTGCATGGGGAAGCGAGGGCTTGGCTGCGCAATCTGTGGCGCGAGGATTGCCCTGCTCGAAGGGACTCTGATGAATTTATCAAATGCATGGACGCTTGCTTTCAGTCTAGCGTGGATGTGGATGTGGCACGCCAGCAGCTCCATGGTTTAAGGCAAGGCAAGGCTTCCGTGCGTCAGTACCATGCTCGCTTTTTCGCCTTGCTGAATGTGCTGCGATGGGAGAAAGATTCTCTGGCTGTCAGAGACTTATTTTGGGAGGGGCTCTCTGGCCCGGTGAAGGACGAATTGGCTAGGGGGGACAGACCTAAAACCCTGGCAGACGTGGTGCAGCGTGCGCTTGCCATTGGAGTGCGCCAGGAAGAACGCCCTTGGCGCAATGAGGGGGGTAGCCAGCTTCACGCACCGTCTAGAGTGCCTCCTTTGTTTCCCAGAGATCCAGGACGTCCGCGTCTCTCCCCTCAGCTGCAGCCAGGGGAGGAGCCTATGGAACTGGGGAGTGCAAAGGCTCAGTCAGTGGCCGGAGCCCCAGCGTCCGGAACAGTCAAGAAGAAGCCTCCTAGAGGGAACAGGAAGTGTTACGTCTGTGACAGTGCAACGCACATGGCCAAAGAGTGTCCCCAGAGGCTCCGGCAGCACACTGCAGCCTTGGCGACAGTAAATGCAGCAGCACAACATGAAGAGCTGTATCAGGGAAACGACAATGCCTGGCTGGAATCAGCAATGTTGGGGCACAGCCAGGCAAGTCAATAGAGCAGTCCCCAGCGCCTTTGCAGCCTACAGACCCCCTGCCACCCAAACCTGTAGTGCAGCTCACTGCAACACTCCAGCTACCTAATGGACGCACCCTGGAAGTCCCCATCACAATTGACAGTGGGAGCAACGCAGACTTCGTGGGGGTGCAGTTCGTCAAGCAGCATCGCATAGAGCTCCTACCAGCCACGCTGCCATTGAACGTCGTCACAGTGGATGGCAGGAAGCTGCTGGGGGGGCAAGTGGTACAACAGACGCCGCCCATGGTGATGCAGATTGGCAATCACCGAGAAGTCATCAGTTTCAACGTCACCCGCCTTTCAGACATGCCTATAGTGTTAGGCATGAGTTGGCTGGATAGGCACAGCCCGACCATGGCGTGGTACCAGCGACAGCTCACCTTCGGCTCGTCCTATTGCGCGCAGCATTGCATCCAGACCAGTCAGGAGGAGGAGGGCCAAGAGGAGGGGCAGCAGCTACGTCTCAGCATGGCGCAAGCAGTACCCCTCAAGTACAAGGGGTTTTTGGAGGTTTTCTGCGAGAAGGAGGCTGACCAGTTGCCACCTCACCGGCCCTACGATTGCGCTATTGACCTCTTGCCAGGGACAACGCTGCCGCCTGTGAGGCTGTATTCCATGTCCGAGGAGGAGCTGCAGGAGCTCCGGGAATTCATAGATCACAATCTACAGCGGGGATTCATCCGAGAATCGAAGGCTGTAGGGGGCAGTCCTGTGTTTTTTGTGAAGAAGAAAAACACGCCCCAAAAGAGACTGATCGTAGACTTCAGATTCATAAACTCAAAGACAAAGCCCGCGGCCTTTCCCATGCCCAAGATCGACGACCTGCTCGCGACGGTGCGGAAAGGGAAGATCTTCACCAAGTTGGATCTCCGCGGAGCTTACAATCTCATACGCGTGCGAGAGGGTGATGAGTGGAAGACGGCCATGTTCACGCCGTTGGGCACCTACGAATACAGAGTTATGCCGTTTGGTCTCCAAAATGGCTCCCACTTTTTCCAAGCTTTTATGTATCATGTGCTAGCGGGACTCCTCTACAAGAAGTGCGTATGTTTCCTCGACGACATTCTGATCTTCTCAGAATCGCCGGAGGCTCACGAGAGCGACGTGAAGGAGGTCCTGCAGAGGCTACGGGAGCACAGGCTCTACGCCAAGTTGGAGAAGTGCCAATTCGACGTGACGGAGGTGGATTTTCTGGGCTATAGGCTGTCCGACAGGGGACTAGCCATGGACAGTGCCAAGGTCCGCGCGGTGTTGGACTGGAAGAGCCCGCGAAATCGGAAAGAGGTCCAGAGGTTCGTCGGCTTCGCCAACTTTTACCGCAAGTTCATCAGGGGTTTCGCCAAGGAGACGGCAGCTATCACGGACACTCTCAGCTCCAAGAAGAAGAAGTTCACCTGGACGGACCAAGCGGAGCAGTCCTTCAGGAGACTTAAGAGTCTCTTCACGTCCGAAGAACAGCTGCTACACGTGAATCCTGGCAGGCCCATGAGGGTGGAGACTGACGCATCTGACAGAGCGGTGGGGGCCGTCCTCTTACAGGAAGACCCGCAGGGAAACTGGAGGCCCTGTGCTTTCTACTCCAGAAAGCTCAGCAAGTCGGAGCAGAACTACACCATTTGGGACAGGGAGTTGCTGGCCATACACGCAGCTTTCAAGGCGTGGAGGCACTTTCTCATCGGAGCCAAGCACACCGTGCAGGTCCGCACGGACCACAAGAACCTAGAGTACTGGCGCACGGCGAAGCTACAGAGCCAGAGGCACATACGCTGGGCGGAGTTCTTTGCGGATTTCGATTTCAGGATAGAGTACATCCCAGGCGACAACAATGTCATAGCAGATGCGCTCTCCAGGAAACCGCAGTATCTCGAGGCAGCGGCACCGGTGGCAGCCAAGCACATTTTTGCACCGCAGGCGTGGGCGTGCGCTTCAGCCGCCGTGGACCTGGAGGCGGTGCGTCACGCGTTGCAGGCGGATCCGTTCGCACAGTCCAAGATGGAAGAGGTGCGGAGGGGCACAGCGAAGGACGACGAGTTCCAGATACGCGACGGCCTGCTGACCCGTAAAGGTGCTCTCTACATTCCGGGAGACGATCTCCGCGCGAAAGTTCTGCAGCAGTTGCACGACGCACCCAGCGCTGGCCACTTCGGCAAGGAAAAGACGACAGAATTAGTGGCCAGAGACTTTTGGTGGCCCCAGATGCGAGGGGAGGTCGCGGAGTACGTCGCCAGGTGTGACACGTGCCAAAGGTCCAAGCCAGTGCACCAGAAGCCAGCGGGACTGCTGGAACCGCTGGAAACGCCACTGCAACCGTGGGAGAGGGTGGCGCTGGACTTTGTCACTGATCTGCCCAGTTCGCGAGGCAAGACGGCGGTGCTTGTGGTTGTAGACCTGTTCACCAAGATGGCGCATTTCATTCCTTGCGCGAAGGTGGCGACAGCGGAGCAGACAGCCAAACTGTTCATCGACCACGTGTTCAAGGTGCATGGGTTGCCACGGTCCATTCTGTCCGACAGGGGGCGCCAGTTTGTGTCCAGTTTCTGGCGGAAGCTCCTAGGGATCCTGCACGTCAAAATCAACCTGTCGTCGGCGAGACATCCGCAGACCAACGGCCAAGCAGAGAGGGTCAACGCGATCATGCAGCAGTACCTGAGATGTTACGCCAATCAGCGACCCGCGGCTTGGGTGGATTACCTGCCGATGGCTGAGTTTGCCTACAACAACACGAAGCACGCGTCTACGGGGGTGACGCCGTTCTTCGCTAACAATGGAAGGCATCCCAGAACCTTCCCGGGGCTCGTAACGACGGGGGAGGGGGAGCCACAGGAAGCCGACCATTTCGCAGCAGAATTGCAAGAGGTGCACGACGAGCTACGGAGACATTTAGAGCTAGCTAAACAAGCCTATAAGGTGCAGGCGGACAAACACAGGAGGGAGGGGGAAGACATCCAGGTGGGAGACTGGGTATGGTTAGCGGCCCAAGCGGTGCCGGCCAAGTCGTTAGCTAAAAAGAAGCTAGGACACAGGCAACTAGGGCCGTACCAAGTTGAGGCCAGGATCAATCCCGTAGCGTTTCGATTGGCCCTCCCCGAGGGTTCCAGAATGCACCCGGTCTTTCATAGGTCGATGCTCACCCCCTACAAGGCCCCACACAGATTTCAGGAGTCAGGGACGGCACCTGAACCAAGCAGGGAGTCGCCCAAGAGGGGGAGGTCACCTAAGGACGAACCAGTCAACGAGGTCACAGAGATTCTGGACTCAAGATGGGGGGAAGAGGGAGTAGAATATTTTCTCGCCAGGGAGGGCGCCCCGGCCAGCACCAACAGTTGGGTGCCAGACTACGCTTTGGACGAACCCCTCCTCAAGGACGAGTTCCATGCCCTTTTCCCACACAGGCCCATGCCAGCACAGTTTTTCGACGATTGGCTTTTTACGCCCACACTTTCCGCCAGCACCTTCCGAGGGTTCTCCTCCGCAGAGGAGACGACGCCAGAGTCGAGCCCTCCAAGGGGATCGTGTTCGGGGGTGGACACCGACCCTTCTTACTGGTGGGACGACCAACCAGAAGAGGACTGGCGCATGAGGTGGCGGGTGGGTCCTTGGCAAGCAGACCCCACCCAGGCAACAGGGGGAGGGGAGGACGTGAACATGTTGGGAGAGGACAATGGGTTCGAGTACACAAACAATGAACTGGAAGCAGAGGAGATCGACATCGACGACCTGTGTCCGGCAGCGACCTCCGCAATGACGGAGCCCCCGGAACCTGCGCCCGAGCAGCGGGAGGGGGGAAGGGGGGGCTTCGAGGGGGGGATGGATGTCAGGGGTTCAGAGACAGAGGCACAGGTGAGGGAGGAGACGGAGAGCGACGAGGAAGAATCCCAGGACAGTGAGGAAGAGGATGACAATGACTTGAGATCTTCCATGAGTCTCTCAAGTGAATCGGAGGATTCTCAGGAGGGGGCGCCCCTAGTCAGGACAAGGGGGGTCACAGGGGGGACCTGCCAGGAGCAGGGAAGCAGCAGGGAAACCCCGAGCGGGAGTGGGAGATCGGGGCCGGCTTCCCAGCAGGAACGAAGGGAAGAGAGGGGGGTGCCCAGTGTGACACACGGAGCGGAGCAGGAAAGAGACAGGGGAAGGAGATCTGGGGAGAACGTCCTGCCGGAAGAGGGGGAGAGTAGTACAGGGAGTAGTGTCAGTGTCAAAAGGAAGGTCAGGGGTAGCGAGCGCGCGCCAAGTTCAAATGTGGAGGCGCGCGGAAATGGAGAAAGCCCGGAGGAGGAGCCCAGCCCCAAAGCACGAAGGAGGGGGGAAGAGGCATCTCAGGAATCCGCTTCGGGAGAGAGCAGGAGGGAAGGGACCCAGGGGGGCAGAAAGACCCTGCGGAAAAGGAAAGACAGGAAGCGGTGGTCTAGCACAAGCCTCATAAGTTGGTGCAGGGGCGGGACCGAGTCAGAGGGGACTTCAAATGTCTGACGTTAGACACTCGGGGCTGCACGCCTCGGTTGTGGAACCAATAATGAACTGCAATAAACATCCTTGTATATAAGAAGAACTTGGCGTTGGTCTTTTGTGAGCTGAGACCAGAGGCAGCCCGTGACAGACGTCTTCTGGACTCACGGCGTGACAGTTTCCGGCGAGGAGTGGGTCTCCCTATGGGAGCTTCAGATACCTCCCCACTGTTCTCACTGGACGTGTCCCTGAGCCCTCCCTCTTGCTCGCTTTCCCTCAGAGATCCACCTCTCCCCCTGCTGGTTCCTGCTTCAGCTGCTGAGTCTCTACCAGCCTCCGTGAGCCCTTCCACCACCTGTTCCTCCGATGGCAGTTCCCTGACATCCACCTCCCCTCCAGGGCCCCCTTCACCCCCGCCCATTCCCTCTCCTCTGGGCGGTGAGGAGGTAAAACCCCGAAAAGAATCCTCTTCATCTTCAGACGTCTCGAACATTTCCCTCCATCGGTCGCCGTTCCGGCTCGCTGAATCCTCCTCCTCCTCGGAATCTGTGAACCCCTCCAACTCCTCTTCTTCGTCGGTGGTGGCAAAGTATTCCCTCCGGAACCTCGCTACAGGCTGAGGTTTACGTGGGAACCTCTGATGAAAAGTTTCTATTAAAACCTCGTCATTGACATCCTCTGCCATGACCCAGGTGTTTTCCGACTCCGGTTCCCCTTCCCACATTACCAAATACTCTACTTGATCTCCCTTCCACCTGGAATCGAGGATCTCCGCTACATGGTAGCTGTGTTCCCTTTCCTCCATTGCTGGTCCCCGAGTGACCCTCCCTTCTCTGTCCCCTTTATACGGTGACAGCAACGACCTGTGGAAAACTGGGTGCAGCTTCATGTGGTTCGGTAACCGGAGTCTGAAAGCCACTGGGTTGACCTGTTGCGTGACTTCAAATGGGCCCAATCTTTTGGGTCTTAACTTCTTACAACCCCCTTTGAATGGTAACCCTTGGGTTGACAGCCACACCTGGTCCCCCACCCTAATGGTTTCACCTTCTCTTCTGTTTTTGTCTGCCTGCCTCTTATATTCCTCCTTGGCCCTGTCTAAGTTAAGTTGGAGCTGGCGATGGATCGCTTCCATTTCTTCTACGAACTGTTCGGCAGCTGGAACGCTCCATCTCTCCCCTTCCCCCCCTGGGAAAGCCCTGGGATGGCACCCGTAATTAGCCAAAAAGGGGCTCATCCCCGTGGACACGTTCTCCACATTGTTGTAGGCAAATTCCGCCAACGCCAGCTTCTCCACCCAATCATTCTCTCTGTCATTGACATAACACCTCAAATATTGCTGGAGGATGCCATTGGCTCTTTCCGCCTGCCCGTTGGTTTCAGGATGCCGGGCAGTCGAAAAATTGACCTCTACATGCAGTAAGCTCATGAGCTTCCTCCAGAACCTGGAAGTAAATTGTTTCCCTCAGTCTGAAACCACCCTCAAGGGGGCGCCATGCAACCTAAACACATTTTCAACAAACAATTTAGCTGTTTCTTCTGCCGTGACAGCATGTGAGCAGGCTATAAAGTGGGCCATTTTGGTTAACAGGTCTACCACAACCATGATGGCTGTTTTCCCTCTGGACTTTGGCAGATCAGTCATGAAATCTATTGCCACTGCTTCCCATGGTCTTTCAGGTGTGGGTAGCGGTTCTAATAACCCTGCCGGTGCCCGCCTCTCCCCTTTGGCTCGCTGGCATTGGTCACACCCTCTCACATACTCCCTCACATCTTCCCTGACCTTGGGCCACCAAAATTCCCTGGTAACCAGCCACATGGTTTTGTGTTGCCCAAAATGCCCTTCTGTGGGGCTATCGTGCAGCTGCTTGAGTACCTTCCCCCTCAAATCTCCTTCAGGTATATATAACGCTCCCTTGTAATACAACGCCCGTTTCTCTCCTCAAAACCTCCGGGTTTATCTCCCTCCCTCCTGAGACCCCTGAGTTTGTCCTGGGCGTATTCATCATTCTCCATTCCCTCTACCAGTTCTCTTTGCCCCACCAATGCCGCCCCACACACCCAGCGGTCCTCTGGAATGACATGTCTTTCTTCGGGTGCTCCCTCCCCCTCCAAATATTCCGGTTTGCGTGAGAGAGCGTCCGCCCTAACGTTCTCTGGGCCTGGCACGTAACAAATCTCAAAGTTAAATTTGGAGAACTCCTGGGCCCATCTCAACTGCCGTTGGTTGAGCACTCGTGCCGTTCTCCAATACTCTAGGTTCTTGTGGGCAGTGCACACTTGCACCTTATGTTGTGCGCCAATTAGCAGGTGCCTCCATCTCCGGAAAGCCTCATGAATAGCAAGAAGTTCTCGGTCATACACTGTGTAGTTCCTCTCGGATTTGTTCAGTTTTCGCGAAAAAAAGGCATACGGTCTCCACTCTGACTCCTCCTTCCCTGGCTGCAGAAGAAGCACCGCCCCTATGGCTCTGTCTGATGCATCTGTTTCGACTCTCATCTTTTTTTGTAAATCCACATGCAGAAGTTGTTCTTCAGAGGCGAAGGCCCTTTTCAGTTCCTCAAAAGCTCGCTCCGCCTCCTCAGTCCAAACGAATTTCTTCTTAATGCTGAGACAGTCTGTAATGGGCGCCGTCAGGTGAGCAAAGTTTCGGATGAACTTACGATAAAAGTTCCCAAACCCCAGGAACCTCTGCACATCCTTCTTTGTTTTGGGTGTTTTCCATTCCAGCACTGCCTGGACCTTTCTGGGATCCATGGCCAATCCCTTGTCTGACAGGCGGTACCCCAGGAATTCCACCTCCTTGGTATGAAACTGACACTTCTCCAGTTTCACCCACAGCCGGTTGGCTTGCAGCCTGCTCAACACTTCTCTGACGTCTCTCACATGCTGCTCCTCATTCTCAGAATACACCAACACATCATCTAGGAAGGCCACACAATTCTTGTAAAGCAAAGACCCCAGTACGTGGTTCATAAACGATTGGAAGCACGCCGAGCCTGCTTGTAATCCGAAAGGCATCACTAAATATTCAAATGCCCCCAAAGGGGTGAACATGGTGGTTTTCCATTCATCCCCTTTCCTTATGCGTATCAGGTTGTACGCCCCCCTGAGGTCCAGCTTTGTAAAAATCTTTCCCTTCCGCACCCTGGTCAAAATGTCGTCAATCCTGGGCATAGGGAAGGCCACTGGTTCTGACACTGCGTTTAAAGCCCTGAAGTCACACACAAGTCTCGGCTTGTCCGTGTTTTTTTTATCCACAAAAAACACTGGGCTACCTCCCACCGCTCTGGACTCTCTGATGAAACCTCGCTTCAGGTTCTTGTCAATAAACTCTCTTAACTCCTGCATCTCTCTGTCTGACATGGCGTACAACTTGCCTACAGGGAGCTGTGCCCCAGGGAGTAAATTGATTTGACAGTCAAAGGGTCTATGCGGGGGTAGTTGGTCAGCTTCCCTTTCGCTGAACACATCGCTGAGATCTGCGTATTGTCGTGGTACCTTCACCTTCTCCGTTACTTCCGTCCCTGCTAGGGTAGCTTGGGCCCCTGCTGACCCCTTTCCCTCCTTGCAGTGTTCTAAGCAATGTGCGGAACCAAAGGAAACCACTCTCTGATGCCAGCCCACCAGCGGATCATGTAACGCCAGCCAGCTCATCCCCAAAATAATAGGAGCCCCTCCCAAGGTGGCCACATTAAACGCTATCAGTTCGGTGTGCCTTGCCACCTTCATGATCATTGGGACGGTCTGCAAGCTGACTTCTCCTCCCAACAGCTCCCTGCCATCGATCGTGGTCACCTGCAGGGGGTTGCTTAAAGGGATCGTCTGTATCTGGTGTTCAGCTGCAAACTCTTTGCTCATAAAATTGCAGGAGCTGCCTGAGTCCAACAGCGCCATTATCTTTAGAGGGTATCCGTTTTGCAGCTCTAGTGACACTTCTATCACTAGGGCAGGTTTAGGAGGTTCTGGCGTGGGCACTTTCACTGCTCTTTGGCCTGGCTGCTGTGCCCCGACGGTGGCAGCCAGGCGTTGGCTTTTACTTGCTCCGGTATTTCCTCCACTCCTCCCTCAACAGCTCCCACCATCCCTTGCCATTCCTTCCTCTGGGGGCAGACTCTGGCAAAGTGACCTGGCTGTTGGCAGAGATAGCATTTCCGTGCGCCTTTTCCCTCCTTCTTTCCCCCCTCACTGGGCTTTGAAACTGCGCGCGCGCTGTTCCGATTTCCATCGGCTCCGCCGGCGGGAAAGTTGGCTCTGGAATGTCTGGAATGCGGAACTCCTTCCACCGTTCCCCCTTCCCTTCCTGCCTCTCCAAGGCTCTCGCCTCCTGGCGCGCTCCTATGGTCAGCGCAGTTTTGGTCAGCTGATCCATAGAAACCGCCCTGGGACTCCGGGAAAGTTCGTCTTTCACAGCCGAAGCAAGCCCTTCTTCAAATAGCATTTGAAGGGGTTCTGCCGATAAGTCCCACCCCAATCTGTGAACCAGCATGGTGAACTCAGTCCAGTACTCACGGACAGATCGGCTCCCCTGTTTGCAAGCCATTAGCTGTCTGCGCATCACTCCCTGCTCAATATCGCTGGAAAACATCAGATCCATTGCACGAAAGAACTTCATTGTGTCCTTTAGGACGTCATTATTTGTTGCCATCAGGGGTCTAACCCAGTCCCTCGCCCCCCTTTCAAGATGCCCAATCACGAAAGCCACTCGCAATTCCTCGTCAGGGAATTCATCAAACTGCACATTGAGGGCATATTGCATCTCTGTCCTAAAGGCATGGTAGTCCTTGGGGTCCCCCCCCCAAACTTCTGCACCAATCCTGGTACCTTTCTGGTGAACTGGGTGGCTTTCCCCTTCTTGTCTGCATCCTGAGCCCTTCTCTCCTCAAGCCTCGCCGTCAGCAGCGCCAGTTGGATCTCCAACGCTCGGTACCTTTCTTCCAAGCTTGGACCCGCTCCAACTCCTGCTTCTCCGGTTCCGGCTGGGTCGCTCATGATGCCTTCTCCTGCACAAACAGCTTACAAAGACTGTCGGAATGCTGTGATGGGATGATGAGCTGCTTGTGCGTAAAATCGTAGTCCCTCAGAGTTTGTGCAAGTCCACAAACCTCTGTCTGTGACGGAGCCCCTCAGACATGGCTGCTCTAGTCACTTGCAGATTCCGACAGTGGTTGCTTTCGGAATCGTTTCCAGCATAAAAGCTCCTTAACGGAAACACGTCTTCTGGACTCACGGCGTGACAGTTTCCGGCGAGGAGTGGGTCTCCCTATGGGAGCTTCAGATACCTCCCCACTGTTCTCGCTGGACGTGTCCCTGAGCCCTCCCTCTTGCTCGCTTTCCCTCAGAGATCCACCTCTCCCCCTGCTGGTTCCTGCTTCAGCTGCTGAGTCTCTACCAGCCTCCGTGAGCCCTTCCACCACCTGTTCCTCCGATGGCAGTTCCCTGACATCTATTAAGATCAGGTGTTTAATCCTAGGCTTCTTCCCTTCCCACAGGAATTTGGAAATTTCTCTTTGCCATATCTTGAGACAACCTGCTTCGCCCAGTATTGGAATCATTTGAAATAAAAAGATTAATTTTGGAAGCACATTCATCTTTATAATGGAAATCCTACCCAGAAATGTTAATTTTAGTTTACTCCAGGTTACAAAGTTTTTTCTAATCTCTAACCAAGTTTTGGTGTAATTATCCTGAAATAAGTTTATGTTCTTGGGAGTGATCCAAATACCCAGGTATTTTGCTTTTGAGGAGATTTTCAGGCTCAATATTTTTTCTAAATCGTCCTTTTCTTCTGTGGTTACATTTTTAACAAGCATTTTTGTTTTTGTTATATTCAGCTTAAAGCCTGCCACTTCTCCAAATTCTTTAATCAATTCCAGCACTCTTTTCAGACTTTCTTTAGGGTTTTCAGTCATAATAAGTAAATTGTCCGCAAAAGCTTTAATTTTATATGTTTTGCTTCCCAGAGTGATGCCTTTAACAAGCTGATCCTTTCTTATCTGATTGTTCAAGACTTCCATCACCAAGATAAATATCAGTGGTGACAGTGGGCAGCCCTGTCTGGTTCCCTTGTTTATTTTGCACTCCTCAGTAATTCTTCCATTGATGATCAGTTTTGCATATTGTTCCAAATAGATGGCATTTATTCCTTTACAAATATTTTCTCCCAGTCCGATTTCTTCCATTAATTTTTTCATAAACTTCCAGGACACATTATCAAAAGCTTTTTCAGCATCCACCAACATAATAGCTGCTGGTTTGTCAATTTTAATATCCAAATATTCTAATACATTGATCACACATCTAATATTGGGTTGCATAAATCGTCCGGGAAGAAATCCAGTTTGATCTTTATGAATTATCTCTTTCAGCACCATTTTTAATCTGTTTGCAAGAATGTCTGCGAATATCTTGTAATCGTTATTTAACAGTGCAATGGGTCTGTAACTGGCCATGTTTGAGGCATCTGTTCCCTGTTTGTGGATAAGAGTAATAAAGCTGTCCTTCCAGGTTTTCGGTAGCTTTCCATTTGCCAAAATATTATTCATTAGGTCTTTCATGGGAAGAAATAATGCTTGTTCTAACTTTTTATAGTAATTAGCTGGGAGACCATCTGGGCCTGGTGTCTTTCCTAATTGTGATCTCTGTATAGCTTGTTGCACCTCCATAGCTGTTATTGGTGAGTTCAAGATTTCAGTTTTTTCCTTAGGTATTATTGGTAGTTTATTTTTGCCCAAATAGTCAATTATTTTTTCTAGAGTCTCTGGACCTTCTTTATATAGTTTTCCAAAAAAACTAGCAAAGTTTTTACTAATTTCCTTCGGTTCTTGAATCCATTTGTCTTCAATTTTAATTTTATTGATAATTCTATCTTCCTTTTTCTTCTTTAATTGCCAGGCCAAAAGTTTGCCAGGTTTATTTGCAAACTCAAAATTTCTATGTCTCAACCATTTTATCTTCCATTCTATCTCTTCATTTATTATCATGGAGAATTGTGTCTGTAAAATTTTTATACTTTGCTTAATTAGTTCATCATCTGGTTTTTGGAAAAGGATCCTTTCCTTTTTTCTAATTTCCTCCCATATCTCCATTTTCTTCTTCTCCTCTATTTTCCTTTGGAATGCGTTTTGTTGGATAAAGAAGCCTCTTATGACGGCTTTACCTGCATCCCAAACCGTCTCTAGATCTACTCCTTGATTTAAGTTGAACTTAAAATATTCTTCTAAGATTTGCTTGGCCTTCTGTACAGTTTTTTCATCGTTTAGCATACTCTCATTAAGTTGCCACCTTTTAACCTCTTCTTCTTTTCCTTTAAAGTTAACTCAGACCGCGCTGTGATCTGAAATTGTCCTTGGATGAATTTCTGCTTTTGTAATATTATTTAATAAATCCTTTGTTGTCCAGATCGCGTCGATTCGTCCCGCTGATTTATGTGGCTCTGAATAGTGTGTAAATTATTTCTCTGTTGGATTCTTAAACCTCCAAGCGTCAAACAAATTCAGGAGTTCTATTAATTGGAAAAATGTAGTTGGGAGTTTGTTCTGCCTCTTTTCTTTCTTCTTTATTGTTCTGTCCATGCTTGGATTAACTACTCCATTAAAATCTCCTAATAATATATCCCCCCCCCCTAAATATTCTATGACTTTTTCTTCCAGGAATTGATAGAATTTGGATTTTCTTTCATTTGGTGCATAAATTCCAATAACTATTACTTTTTCATTATTGATCTTAACCTCTATAATCACTGTTCGACCTTTTTCATCATTGTAAAGCAGTTTTGGCTCCAGCTGAGGTTTTACATAGATTACCACCCCTCTCTTTTTTTCTTTACTTGATGTAATAAACTCAAGCCACAATCTTTTATTTATTAATACTCTTTTATGTTTTTCCGCTACATGGGTTTCTTGCAGACAGATTAAATCATATTTTTGCTTAACCAGAAAATGTTCCACCTTATTCCTTTTTGATTTTTCATTTAGACCATTTACGTTCCAAGTAATAAATTTATAATCCATACTTTATTTCTTATGATACGTCAACGGGTTTAATGAAATAAAAAATAAATAAATTACACATTCAAGGTCTCAGTCTACGTTTAATAAATTCCCTTCTTAGATCTGTCTCCTAACTCTCAACTGTTTGTTCAATTTCCTCTGATTCTCCCAACAATTGCCTTTTCCCTCCGAGCTCTTTCCGATACTTTCTCCAGAATTTGTCCGCATCTAGTGCCGACAAGCACTTTCTACGTTTCCCTTTAAAGAAAAAGGAGATGCCTTAAGGGTACTCCCACCTACTGCCTTTGCCTTTAGTGCCTCGGCCAGAGGTCTGTAAGCTTCTCTCTTTTTTATCAACCGATTTGGGATAATCTTGTGGACAATAATATCATTTCCTTCTGATTGGAATTTCTTCTTGTTACTAGCTTGTAAAATTCTATTTCTGAAATCCATAGAATTAAAAGAGACTAAACAGTCCACCGGCCAGTTATTTGCTTTTGCTACATTAGATTTGACTCTGAATGCTTTTTCTATTTTTTTGTGCTACTTCTGCTTCTTCTAGGTCTAACCCAGCTGCTAGCTCTTTTGAGATTTTTTTCTCAATTATTTCCTCTGCGTCCTCTGTTATTCCTCTGAATCTTAGGGTATTCTCCCTTCTCTGCATTTGCAACATCGCAATAGAGTCCAAAGTTGAATCCTGCTGCGCTTTCAGATCTGCTGTTTCTTTCCTTATCTTACTCTCTATTTCTCTCTATTACTCCCTTTTCAACTCTCTATTTTCATTTTGTAGTTTTTTTCTGAGCTTCCTCTAGGTTCTGTGTTTTACTTTTAAGGTCTAGCACTATTTTCGTCAATTCTGAATTTTTTTGTACTAACATCTAGAGAGAACTTAATAGCACATAATATTATTGCATTGTACATTATTAACTGAAAATACTCCCCAGCTCTTTTCTTATTATTATTTCTTATTATTTATATTATATATATATATATTCTTATTATTTATATATACTTTTCGTATTTTCTTCCCCCTCTTTATTTCTCTACAAATTATAAATTGCATTATTATTCTTACTTTCTCTTGCTTTATTTTTTTCTTACCCTCCCATCTTTTCTTTGTTTTCTTTTCTTTGTTTCTTTCTTTTGTAATTTTCTTTTTGGGGTTTTTATGTTTTTGTTTCGTATCTCTGTTTCATTTTTGTTGTTTTTCTTTTTTTATAAATATTTATTAAATTTTCACAAATTAGAAACACACACAATACACAATACAAACGTCCACACACAAAAACAAACAAACACGTATAATTTCATTTTTTTAATTAATCATATTTATTAAAATTTCCAATAATAACAGAATAGAAAGGATAGAAAAGATGAAGAAAAGAAATAAATAAAAAGACCCACTTTAAACCCTTATTTTCATAACCTTCTTTCTGGGACTCCCTCCTCCCCCTCCCGACTGTATTCCCCTTTCCCTAAGTTAGTTGCACAAGCTCTCATTCCCAATTCAAACCTAATATGTTGTACCTATTAGCCAATTTAAATTACAATATCCTTAACAAAATAGAAAAAAGAAAAAAAAATTTCCCCCAAGATCTACCCCGTTTCCTTCCACGAATTCCCCCTTTCCCCCCAAAAAAACATGTTAAATCAAAATACCAAAGTTATATAGAAAGATAGAAGATAAAAGATAGAAGAAGATTCAAAAAGTTGGTTACATAGCCTTTGGATTCTAAAATTCCCCCTCCCTTCCCCGGTTTGGATTCCCCATGTCCATCAGTCTGTATGTTGTTGGCCTGGAGGTCTCAAGTCCACAGCCAAATTTTTCTCAGTCCATCTTGCCGGTTTTCTTTAAATTTGCTTATTTTGATGATGTTTAACTTCAAAAATCCAGTCTGGTAGAGGCCTTTAATTTTCCTTGGTCCTTGTTGCTCCTCCCATTGTTCTTTCCGTGACGTAGTTGGTCCTTTGCTCTTTTGTTTCTTACTTTCTCAGGTTTCTGTCTTGTTCAGCTGCAAAACCATTCTTATTCCGAAATCTAGTATCTCTACAGAGGTTTGTTATTCAGGAACAAAAACTTACGTCCAGTTCTTTCCTTGCTTCTATAGAAAAATTCTATTGTATTGTGAACACCTCTGTAGACAAAATAATGTTTCAGTTTTGCTGCTTTCCCAGGAGATAAGACCTGTGCACATCCCGGAGTAGTTTTCCACATACGCCACTTGTAATGTCCCGAAACCCCTCTAGGGGGGTTGCAGCAACTTTGTGTCCTCTAATCCAAAAGTCAAGTTGTTGTTTCTTTCCCCCCCCCGACATTTTGTATCCATATTTATGTCCAATTGTAACAAAATTAACCAGCAAAATACTTGTAACAAAATCCTCTTTATGTTCTCAAGATTTGACAGCTACTTTGACAGCTGTCAAATTCTCCGTCTCTCTCCACCAGGTTCTCCGAATCGCCCTGGTTCCCGGGGGGGGGTTGCCTTTTCCCTCTCACCCTCGACTTTTCTCCTCCAGCACAATTCTTATAATATCCCATCGTGGAACTGATCATTTTTGTCAGCAATAAACTTCTGAATCGATCTTGGTTTCCCAGTCCTTGTTTTAGCGTGTTTACAATCAGGGGGGGGGGACTGACTTCCTTTTTAGATCCCCCCCGCTCGTGCCGAATCCGAAAAAAAATTCCTTTTTTTTCTCCTTTTATACCCGGTTACCCAATTACTCACGGGTTGTTGTTAAATGTCCGAATTTTCAATGGAAGAAGCCAGCGCTCTCCGACGAATGGCATGCGGCTGCGCTCGGCAGGGAAAGCAGAGGACTCAAAGCACCACGCCGCTCCCCGGCACCCGATCCGTAGCCTTTAAAAAGGCTCCTTCACGAGTCAGGAGGGCGCTAACGGTACCAGCCGAGTCCCCATGTCCACGGGCTCCGTGCCCGTGGTTTTTAAGGGTCCCCGCGTCGCCGGCGCGGTAGGACCCAGCCCCTGCCGAGCAGACTCCCTCCGGAGCTCGGAGGGAGTCCGGCATTCGGCGATGGCGCCAACCCGGAAGTCCAAACACGTATAATTTCAAATCCGTTTTTTCTTAAAACTTACTTCACTGACTTCCCCATACCTCCCCTTTCTGCATTCCAATTCCCAAATTTGTTTCAGCAAATCCTCCCCTTAATTT
The DNA here is from genome assembly GCF_964188305.1 of Podarcis bocagei. Classification (NCBI taxonomy): domain Eukaryota; kingdom Metazoa; phylum Chordata; class Lepidosauria; order Squamata; family Lacertidae; genus Podarcis; species Podarcis bocagei. Next base: position 52,850,710 of record NC_138140.1, on the reverse strand, counting down.
TATCCAATTTTTCCTTTTCTTTTCTTTTACCTGATCTTTTACAGCTGTAATCCCTTACTTTCTGTAACCACAACATTTTAACACTCATTAATTTTACAATTTTTCTTAAGATAAATTTTAAATTTTTTCCAATCTTCCTCCGCCGTCTCTTTCCCCTGGTCTCGGATTCTGCCAGTCATTTCAGCCAGTCCCATGTAGTCTATCACCTTTGTCACGGGAATTGGGGTTGCTTGTGTGTAAACCTCTAGCTGTTCCAAACTGCCTAGGGGTGGGTTGTGTCTTTCCCTGACTGAGCAGCCTGTGTGCTGCTGCTGCTCAGTCGCTCGACGAATCCGTGAGTGGGCGTCTCCTAAATTTCCTCCAGCATAAGAGCTCCTTGACGGACAATCTTCGCCTTGCCTCTCTGCGCGTAACCCTTCTGCGCAGAGTGGGCGTGCCTAGGGGTGCCCCTCCACCCTCCTCACTTCCTTCACTGCCAGAGTCTCGGAGCCTTTCCTCCGAGATGCTTTCTCCCTCTCCCTTCTTCCTGGTGTCACCTGGACATTCTTCCCCAGATGACGTTCTCTCTCTACCCTTACTCGTTCCCTCTTCTGCAGAGTCTGGAAGCACCGCCTTCCCCCTCTGCTCCGATGTCAGTTCCCTGACATCCACCTCCCTCCCAGGGCCCTCCCCTCCCCTGTCCTTCCCTCTGACGGTGACGCAGGAAACCCTCGGAAAGAACTCTCCTCTCCATCTGACGATTCAAACACCCCTCTCCATTTGCTGCTGTCTCTCCCCTCTTCCCAATCTTCCCAGTCGGATTCTTCTTCGGGCCAACCCCCTCCCTCCTCTTCGGAGGCGGGAAAACCCGCAAACGCTTCCTCCTCATCGGTGGTGCCAAATTGCTCCCTCCAGAATCTCTCTGGTGGTTTGGGCTTTCTCGGGTACCTGCTATGAAACTCCTCCTGCAGGTACTCATCCCTCATCTCTTCTGCTGGGACCCATGCGTTTTCCTCGGCTGGCTCCCCCTCCCATGCCACCAAATACTCCACCCGCCCCCCTTTCCACCTGGAATCGAGAATTTCAGCTGCATGGCCACTGAGTTCCCTTTCCTCCATCTGTGGATGCAAGGGTGTTTCATTTTGCTGACCCAGAAATTCCCTCCCTTCCCTGAACGGTGAGAGTAAGGACCTGTGGAACACGGGGTGCAGTTTCATGTGAGATGGCAATTTGAGCCTAAAGGCCACCGGATTAACTTGCTGGGCTACTTCGAAAGGTCCCAGCCTCTTTGGCCGTAACTTCTTGCACCCTCCTTTGAACGGTAACCCTTTGGTGGACAACCACACCTGGTCCCCCACTTTTATGTTTTCTCCCTCCCTGCGGTGCCTGTCTGCCTGCCTCTTGTACACTTCTTTGGCTCTCTCCAGGTTTAACTTAAGCTGTTGGTGTAAAGCCTCCATCTCTTCCACAAACCTTTCCACTGCGGGAACACTCCAACTTCCCTCCCCTCCCCCTGGGAAAGCCCTGGGGTGACACCCGTAATTTGCCATAAACGGGCTCATCCCTGTGGACACATGTTCTGCGTTATTGTATGCAAACTCAGCCAGCGCTAATTTGTCCACCCAATCCTTCTCCCTCTCGTTGATGTAGCAGCGTAGATATTGTTGCAGCACACTGTTCGCTCTCTCTGCCTGTCCGTTGGTCTCGGGATGCCGGGCTGTTGAGAAAACCACCTCAACGTCCAGCAGACTCATAAGCTTCCTCCAGAATTGCCGGCCTCTGTCGGGTGAAATCCTCAAGGGGGTGCCATGCAACCTGAAAACATGCTCTGCAAACAATTTGGCCGTTTCTTCTGCAGTCACAGCATGCGAGCACGCAATAAAATGGCACATTTTTGTCATCAAATCAACTACCACCATTACTGCCGTTTTCCCCCTGGCTTTGGGTAAATCCGTCATAAAGTCAATTGATACCACCTCCCATGGTCTCTCTGGTGTTGGTAAGGGTTCCAGTAACCCCGCAGGTGCTGACCTCTCCCCTTTCGCTCTCTGGCAACACTGGCACCCTCGTACATACTGCTTCACATCCTCTTATTTCATTGGGAGTTAAAATTTCAAACTTATTTCAATGGGAGTTAAAATAGATGAAAATGTGAAAATAGCAGCTGAGTTATCAACTCAGGTCAACGAAATGTTTCAAGTTTGCATTCATGTCAACTTTCATTTAAACATCCTGTGTTAATAGGAAGATGGATACTTGCCTGCATGTTCTGAAATGCTAACAAGAAGGTACTTGTCACCTCATGCTCCCCACTGCTTTCCCCAACAGAATGCTAACAGCAAACACTGCACAATGTAGACAGAAAATAAAAAGACTGATATTAGGCTAATATGGCATGCTAAAATTCCAGGCTCTTGTTTGAAAGGAAGTCTCCATGCAAAATGTGTGATGAAAGACAATAGCTTTGTAACCTAGATCAATGCTTCTCAAACTTTTTTCACTGGGCCAAACTTTCAGAATAAAAATTTGCTCACACCACACTAATTTTTTTTCCTGGTAAATAATACATTGGGAAACAAAAAGAAACAACTCCTAGCAGTACTTGCTTTTGAAAAGATATCTAACCATATTCTGCAAATAAAAAAAATATTTTGATGAAATGTTTCTTTGATTGTCCTAGAATCTTCCTGCCACACTTGCCTTCCTCTCCGGCCACACCAGTGTGGTGCTTCACACCCTTTGAGAACCACTGGTCGATAATGCTGGAAGGGGTTATAACCATAGAGTAAGTTGTCCTGCCAGGCTTAGCTCACTTTGGGAGGGACTAAGTTATGAAGCCTTTGTTTCCCCAGTCTACCTGAGAAACTCAATGTATGAGAATGTCTGAGCTGGTTGCTCCAAGTTCAGACCACAGGCGCTCACAAGCCACTTTTGAGTTTAATAATAATAATAATAATAATAATAATAATAATAATAATAATAATAATTTATTTATACTCTGCCCATCTGGTTGGGTTTTCCCAACCACTCTGGGCGGCTTCCAACAAAATATTAAAATACAGTAGTCTGTTAAACATTAGAAGCTTCCCTAAACAGGGCTGCCTTCAGATGTCTTCTAAAAGTCTGGTAGTTGTTTTTCTCTTTGACATCTGGTGGGAGGGCGTTCCACAGGGAGGGTGCCACTACTGAGAAGGCCCTCTGCCTGGTTCCCTGTAACTTGGCTTCTCGCAGTGAGGGAACTGCCAAAAGGCCCTCGGCACCTTCAGTTATACTGTTTAGGGCTTTAAAGGTCAGCACCAACACTTTGAATTGTGGTCGGAAACGTACTGGGAGCCAGTGTAGGTCTTTCAAGACCGGTGTTATGTGGTCTCAGCAGCCACTCCCAGTCACCAGTCTAGCTGCCACAATCTGGATTAGTTGTAGTTTCCGGGTCACCTTCAAAGGTAGTCCCACATAGAGTGCATTGCAGTAGTCCAAGCAAGAGATAACCAGAGCATGCACCACTCTGGCAAGACAGTCTTCAGGCAGGTAGAGTCTCAGCCTGCGTACCAGGTGGAGCTGATAAACAGCTGCTCTGGACACAGAATTGACCTGCGCGTCCATGGACAGCTGTGAGTCCAAAATGACTCCCAGGCTGCTCACCTGGTCCTTCAGGGGCACAGTTACCCCATTCAGGACCAGGGAGTCCGCCACCTGTCCCCCCAAAACAGTACTTCTGTCTTGTACTTCTTATAAATGATTTAGGAAATTTCACCACTGTGACTAAGCCAAATTTTACTTTTCCTTGCAACCTTTTCTGAATGCTGTATGGATAAAGCAAATGAACCTGACCTTTGGAGAGTTGGTAAGTAAACCATTTTTAACCTACCTAATGTGTGGTCTTTTTCTATGCTTGGGGAAGAGGGAAACTTTGGAAGGAAAGGTACATTGTAAGGCATACTGTAAAGGTCTAACAGTCTATAATTCCATGCTTTACCTTGCTACACATCCCGTGATTTTAAATCTTTGCTAGAATTCTCTCACTGAAGGGTACATCCCCGAACCAGGATCTTAGCATCCTATTTCATTACATGAAACCAACACTTAGACAGCCAAAATGGCACAATTTGTACACAAAGCGGGAATTGGAGGAAGTCCAAGTTTGGCCAAACAAATAAATTTCCTTACTCGGGGGCAGGTATGGGAGGGTGGGAGACAACAAAAACAGCTGTGACCATGGAATACTAACTGACTGTTGGAGGTGTGGATAGAAAGAGTGGGAATGGTATTCTAGGTTGGCCTAAACTGGAACACTCCACATGGCAATGCTGTTGCATGTCACAGTTGTACCATCCCCATCTGAAAACCTGGAGAACCACAGTGATTTGCGGTGGAGAAGAGGAGCATGGGGGCAGGGCTTAACCCTCTCTCCACCCACCACTTCTCCTTTCAGAATCAGCTCCTCCCACAAATTCCCCTTAGAAGAAAGGAACTGTTGTGCCTTCGGCATGCTGCTTGCTGCACTTAATGTGTGGTTTGACCCTCCCACTGATATGCGAGAAGCTGCTGGCAGCAGTCAGAAAGATGGGCAAAGCTGGCTTCCTCCCTGCTATTGCTGTGCACTCTGAAGTCCTTGGAGCACCAGGGCAGTTCTGAAAATATAGCAGGCTTTTTAACACCAAGCAGGATTACCCATGAATCTGTGGGAAAAGCCACCTCTATCAACACAGATGCTCCCCCACCCTTTGGACTGGAATGATTTCTTTTTGCAACACACTGATAGGCGATTACAGGTGCCTTGCTGGGAAATGTAGACTCTGAAATAAGAAGGAAGGGATTATGGAAGCATGACTTTCATTGCACCTTAAAAAAGAAAATATATTAACCAACCCAATAAGTTCTTGGAGGATATTTTGCCAGGCAAGCTGAGAGCATGAATGGTTCTTGTGGGGAAGAAACAGAAACTGAACAGGACTCAGAAGCATGGTGGCAGATTCAGAAGCTCAGAGTCTCTTTGTGATAGTCAAGGCAGCCTCTTCTATGATTAGATTATCATATTTAATAATACAATAATAATAATTAGGGATGCATTGGAATGATTGATGCAAATCTCCATGGGTTGCCTTTCAGCTATTTTCTGTGCATTTCTCCATTATCTTTCTTTTGAGTGATTTCAGTTGTGTTTACATTAAGGTTCCGCACTATGTAACTTGCATACCATTCTCTTGAGAATGAATCATAGAACTATGGAGTTGGAAGGGTCCCTGAGGATCATCTAGTCCAACCAACCCCCTGCAATGAAGGAATATGCAGCCGTCCCATACGGGGATTGAACCTGCAACCTTGGCATTATCAGAACCACACTCTAACCAACTGAGCTATCCAGGCTCACTGGGAGTTTCAGTGTTCCCTCTGGTGCCTCCTATGGATGCATGACCTGACTGCATGTCTCCAGGCGCTGCAGTCATCTGTTTGGGATTCCCACACTGCAGAGTTGGTGTTGTCAGTCTTCATGTCACCTTTGCAGACATCTTTGCAACATAGAGTTGGTCTGTTAACAGGCCTGGTGCCTGAAGCCAGCTCCCCATAGATCACGTCCTTGGGGATCCTGCCATCTTCCATCCTGGGGACATGAGCAAACCAGCATAGAGGTTGCTGAGACAGGAGTGTGAATGTGGGCATAACCAGGATTTATTGGGGAGAGAGGCTTTATGTTGGGGGGGGGGGCTGAACTGAGTTATCTGCGACACAGTTGGCCAGTTAATTTAATTAAGTTTTTGTTTATTTACTTGATTTCATGCCTGCAAAACTGATGGATTGATAGTTTAAACGGTTTAGATCCATTTCAGTCCGGTTTCCGTCCTGGTTTTGGGACCAAGACGGCTCTGGTTGCCCTAACAGATGATCTCCGTAGACAACTGGATTGAGGTGGGTCAGGACTTCTGATCCTTTTAGATTTGTCAGCAGCCTTTGACATGGTCGTTCATGATCTTCTGGACCACCGCCTCGCAGACGTGGGGATACAGGGCATAGCCCGTAACTGGCTGTGCTCTTTTATCTCTGGTCAGGGGCAGAGGGTGGCACTAGGGAGGGAAATGTCATCACGCCACTCCTTGGTGTGTGGAGTGCTGCAGGGCGCAATCCTCTCCCCGATGCTCTTTAACATCTTTATGCACCCCCTTGCCCAGATTATCCGGAGCTTTGGGCTGGGCTGTCACCAATATGCTGATGACACTCAGCTCTATCTGCTGATGGATGGCCACACCGACTCGATCCCTAACACACTGACCAGATGCTTGGAAGCTGTGGCTGGATGGTTTCGTGGGAGCTGATTGAAACTAAATCCTTCAAAGACAGAGGTCCTATGGCCGGGTCGGGATGGCATGGGGATGAGAGACCGACTCCCTTCTCTTGTGGGGGCACAATTAGTGCCATTGCCTTCCGTTAAGAGTTTGGGTGTAATCCTTGACGCCTCCCTTTCCATGGAGGCACAGGTTACAGCAACAGCCAAGGCGACATTTTTCCACCTTCGTCGCATCAAGCAGTTGGTCCCTTACCTTTCCCGCCCGACCTGGCCACAGTGATCCATGCGACGGTCATCTCCAGGCTTGACTACTGTAATTCGCTCTACGCGGGGCTGCCCTTGAAGCTGTCCCAGAAACTCCAGCGGGTGCAGAATGCTGCAGCGAGGCTCCTCACGGGGTCTCTGCCATGGGAGCATATTCACCCAGTGCTTTTCCAGCTGCACTGGCTCCTGGTGGAGTACAGGGTCAGATTTAAGGTGCTGCTTTTGACCTTTAAAGCCCTTCACGGCCTAGGACCCTCGTACCTACGGGACCACCTCACCCGGTATGTCCCACGGAGAACCTCAAGGTCCATAAATAGCAACACCCTATTGGTCCCGGGCCCTAAGGAAGTCAGATTAGCCTCAACCAGAGCCAGGGCCTTTTCAACTCTGGCTCCGGCCGGGTGGAACACTCTGCCTCATGAGACCAGGGCCCTGCGGGATCTGATTTCTTTCCGCAGGGCCTGTAAGACAGAGTTGTTCCGCCTGGCCTTTGACTTGGAGCCAATTTGATTCCCTCCCTCCTTCTCTTTCCTTTTTCTTTTCCTTTCTCCTCCTGCGATGAGGCTACATTTTAATATTTTAATGTTGTTTTTAAATTGTAATCATTCAACTTGTTTGTATTATTGCTTGTTAGCCGCCCTGAGCCCGGTCTTGGCTAGGGAGGGTGGGGTATAAATAAAAATTATTATTATTATTATTATTATTATTATTATTATTATTATTATTATTTTATTATAGTTGGAAGTCACTCTTTACCTTATTTCTATCTCTCTCTTTCTGTTTTGTTATCATTCTTATTTTCTCCTTTCTAATAATAATAATAATTTATACCCTGCCCATCTGGCTGGGTTTCCCCAGCCACTCTGGGCGGCTCCCAATCAAATATTAAAAACACAATACAGCATTAAACATTAAAAACTTCCCTAAACAGGGCTGCCTTCAGATGTCTTCTCTTTGACATCTGGTGGGAGGGCGTTCCACAGGGAGGGCGCCACTACCGAGAAGGCCCTCTGCCTGGTTCCCTGTAACTTGGCTTCTCAGAGCGAGGGAACCACCTGAAGGCCCTCAGCGCTGGACCTCAGCGTCCGGGCAGAACGAAGGGGGCGGGGACGCTCCTTCAGGTATACTGGGCTGAGGCCGTTTAGGGCTTTCAGGGTCAGCACCAACACTTTGAATTGTGCTCGGAAACGTACTGGGAGCCAATGTAGGTCTTTCAGGACTGGTGTTATGTGGTCTCGGCAGCCTCTCCCAGTCACCAGTCTAGCTGCCGCATTCTGGATTAGTTGTAGTTTCTGGGTCACCTTCAAAGTTAGCCCCACGTAGAGCGTATTGCAATAGTCCAAGTCGGAGATAACCAGAGCATGCACCACTCTGGCGAGACAGTCCGCAGGCAGATAGGGTCTCAGCCTATGTACCAGATAGAGCTGGTAGACAGTTGCCTTGGACATAGAATTGACCTGCACCTCCATGGACAGCTGTGAGTCCATAATATGTTATCTGTCTGAAATGCATGCAAATGAAGGTGATGTACAGTCAGAAGGACCCTGTGTGAGAGACAGGGTGGGGGTGGGGAATCTCCCAGGGTGAGAGGCTGAGAGAAAAGAAGGATGCTCCTAGATGTGAGCTGGGAGGACATACATTTTTCTGTACGGGACAAATGTTAAGATATGTCGATTCTGTTATCTATCTATTTCTTCTATCTTTTATCTGTTATTTCATTCTTTTTAAAATTCTTTTTTGTGTTATTAGTTTGTCTTTTTTTGAAATGTGAAAAATGTTAATAAAACTTTTTTAAAAAAACGGAATGTGGGCTTGGGAGAACACATCTTTGTTTAAAACTCTGTCCTGCCATATGATACCCAAAATTTTCCTGATGCAGTACATGTGGAAGGTGTTGAGGTATCGCTCCTGATGGTTGTAAGTTGCCCACGACTCACACCATGAAGCAGTGTGCTCAACCCACAAGCCTTGTAGGCCTTCATCTTGGTATTGGATGTTAGCATCACATTCCCCCAGACCCTTTTGAAGAGGTCAGCCATTTCTATAGCAGCCTTACCAATAGGTTTAAATAAAAAAATTCCTTCCAGTAGCACCTTAAAGACCAACTAAGTTAGTTCTTGGTATGAGCTTTCGTGTGCATGCACACTTCTGAAGAAGTGTGCATGCACACGAAAGCTCATACCAAGAACTAACTTAGTTGGTCTTTAAGGTGCTACTGGAAGGATTTTTTTTATTTTGACTATGGCAGACCAACACGGCTACCTATCTACTACTGTTACCAATAGGTTTGTCCAGCTCAGCATCCGTGGATAGGCTGCTTGTTATGGTGGAGCCATGCAGAAAAAACCAAGCATGTGGTCACCAATGCTGATACATGGAGTGCTGGCGAAGATCTGGCCCAGGATCTTGGTCTTCATCAGGCTGATAGCAAGGCCAAACTCAGTGCAGGCTTGGACAAAACAGCTGATGAGCTTTCTGGTGAGTTTCTGAGTGAGCTGTCAAGGCTGTGTCATCTGCACAAAAACATATCTTGCATAAGGACCCGTCACACTTTTGTCTCAGTGTGAGATATGCCAGATTGAACAGGTGCCCGTTGCTCCTTGAATATACGGTACATTATCTTGAGTTGAGCTGAAGGCATAGGGGAGTAACAGGAGGAGGAATATGCAAAAGAGAATTGGGGTAAGTACCCTGTTTCACACCACTCTTTATAGGGAAGACATCTGAGGATGAGCCTCATATTGGACAGTGCCACATATGTTCTTATGGAAGAACACAGTCATAGTGTGGAGCATTTCATCTTGTTGAGCAGTGTGAAGAGTCCTTTTCTGCTAACAGTCAAAGGCCTGTGTCAGCAGTGGCGTAGCGTGGGTTGTCAGCACCCGGGGCAAGGCAAGTAATTTGTGCCCCCTAACCCGTGGATTTGCGCCCCCTAACCCTAACCCCCAGATGTTGCGCCCGGTGCGGCCGGCCCCCCTGCACCCCCACGCTACGCCACTGTATGTCAGGTCTATAAAGACAACGTACAAGGGGCTCCTCTGATCTTGCCATTTCTCATGCATCTGGTGCAGTGAGAAAATCACCTCCACTCCTGACCTTTGAGCTCTAAAGCTGCATTGTGACTCAGGGTAGACCCTGTCAGCAAATGATTGTAATATGTAGAGAACTACATGGACAAAGGGTTTTCCCACAGTGCTCAGCAGGGAGACTCACAGTAGTTGTTGTAGTAATGGTAGTCCCCTTTGTTCTAGACTACTGTGTCCAATTCTGGGCACCACAATTTAAGAAGGGGGTTGACAGGCTGGAACATGATCAAGGTTTTGGAAGCAAAGCCTTATGAGGAATGGTTGAAGGACCTGGGTATGGCTATCCCTGTCCAGGAATGACTGTAGTTGAAGAGCCAGGCACTCCTAGCCCCAACGGACACTTGGACCTCTAGTGACAACGAGATATACAGGAATACCCCCAAGCTAGTTTCTCGAGCATAGGAAGTAGAGTCCCCTTGAACTCGCTGGATTTTCTTTCGCGCTATAGCCTTGGAAGATTCCAGTGTTACTGAGGAAGGCTAGGTGTAGCTTCCTTGGTCAGAAGCAGTGTACCAGCCCAGCGGGAGGGGCTGCTCCAGCCCATCAGAGCTCCAGCTGTTCCAAGTATTAGTCCCTCCTACCTCCTTTCCGCGCCCTCCCTCCACGCCCGGGCGCACCAATAAGAGACGGGGAAAGTTTGCGCGGAGCCAGTGAGGTGGGGGCGGCGTGCCGCTGGGACCAATCAGCGTGGACCTCGGCTTCTCGTGCTGGAGCGTCGGGGTCGGCTTGGCTGCTTCAGTCTGCCTGGCGCTGCGGTCCAGAGAGCCGTTGTGGCGCTTCTAGCTCGATCGCCCGCTGACTGACTGTCCGACTGGCTGACGTCTCCTTTCCTCCTCTTCCTCCGGGCCTGGAATGCACAACCGAGGGCAGCGGTAGAGCGCGGCAGCCGCCCGGAGGCTAAGATGAAGGGCGGCGGGGCAGCTCCGCCAGTCGCGGCGCCCCCTCCTTGTCCACTGCGCCTCTGCGCGATCCTAGCCGCCGCTCTGCTCAGCGTCAGGGCGGAGCCCACCTGCCAGCGCGTCCGCGCCGCTTTCCAGGCGCTCCAGCCCGGCGCCAAGTGGCTTCCCGAGAGTCCCGGGGCAGGTGAGTTCCTGCTGGCGGGGAGCGGGTGTGCGTGTGTACGCGGCGCAGGCGGCGGGTCCGATGGGGTGGGATGGCAACTTTGCAGCGTTGAGCAGCTCCGGAAGCTTGCGCAACTTCAGAGCCCCCCAGCTGGCTTCTGGCTCTCGGCCCCAGGTGGTGGGGGCTTCTGGGGACGTCTGGTCGGCTCTGGACATCGGAGGTCCTCAAGGAAGGTTGAACTGAAGGGGACGGACCCGGGGTCTGCCTGGGTGGGAAAGGCGACTTTTCTGGCCAGCAGGTGCTGGGGCTGAGCCCGGGCATAGCCTCGAGGAAGGCACCTGGGTGCCCCTCCCCCCAAGCTGCTTTTCCTTGGCCCGGCCAGGGCACCCCACGTTCCACCGCTGCTCGTCGTGTCCAGCGGGTGCCGGTCCTGCTCCCAGCGTCCCGTTCCCGGGCAGATTTCGCTGGAGTTGCGGGGCGGGGCGGGGGGAGTTTTAGGGAATCTTGCGCTTTTTCTTATTTGGGATTCGGAATTAAGTCCGCTCTCCTGTCTGGGTTTACTCCCAGGTAAGAAAGCAGAGCGGTCTACTACTGCCGTCTCCAGTTTTGCTCTTACCCTTTGCAAACGCATTTTTGCGCACTCCGAGGGGGGAACTTGTTCATGGAGCAGGGGGGCCCCTGGATGCTTTGATGCCGAGAGGGGGAGAAATGCTGTGCTGTACGGGCGTGGAGACCCGGTTTTGCATGCAGAGGCTCCAGTTCAATCGCGGGCGTCTCCGGGCGGGGAAGTGGGGGTGCCTCTCGTCTGGTCCTCGCCGTCGGGAATTCAGGGCTGCCCGAGAGGACGCCGAGGTCAGGTTTAGGACCAGACAGCTTTTTCTGGGGAGCCCAGTTGGTGTGGTGGCTGGATGCGCAGCGGCGCCTGGATGCGCAGCAGAAAGTTTTCCAAAGCGCAACATGATCGGGGAGATTCTCTGGCGCTTTATACTTCCATTGGAAAATGTTCGTGGAATGTGTTCATTTATCAATGGTGAGGAGGAAGAGTCTCTTTGAATCCCCGAGGGCCTGGCTGCCAGACTTGTCTCCTGGGCGCCCCTCCCATCTCTCCTCTCTCTCTCTTTCTCTTTTGGGGTGGGGGTTCTTGCTCATTGTCCCTTCCTTGGCTCTTTGTGCGAATAAGCAAGGCAGGAGCAACGCATTAGCTCGTCTGCTTGAAAATGGGAGCCAGCCTGTCCCTTTTGAGTTGCTGTTAACGGTCGTATAAAAGAAAGCTGAAGACGGATTTTTGTGACAATGGGACTGAGGTGGTGGGGTGTGTGTCATGGGCGTAGCCAGGATTTATGTTGGGGTTGGGGGGACTCCCACCTGTCATTGTCCTCTGTCTGCCTCTGTCTGGCAGATTCAGAATGAAATGTCTCAACGGTTGTTTTAAATACTTAATTTTGATCACAGGTACTCAGAAAAAGCTGTCAAAATATTTCTACAATTTCTACTTTTAGTTAAGTGTTTTTATTTATTTACTTCATTTAGGGAGCAGCAGCTGCCCTACCTGCCCTCTGGCTATACCCATTGTGTGTGTGTGTGTGTGTGTGTCCACCCTTTCCTTTCTGGCAAGATTGCAGCTTCTGAAGTATTTTTTCCTCTACAGGGAAGGGGCAGGTGTGTTGAGATGCTCCAGGGTAAACTTCAGCTAGCCATGGCTCCTAGCTGCATTGTCAGTGTTCCCTTCCACTGTTGGAGTCAGTGTTGTTTCTGCATGTCAGTGGCTGGGGATTGGTAGCAGGGAGGGGGCTATTTCACTCAGGGCATCTGGCTTTGAGAACAGGATGCCGGCCGACATGGTCCTCTCCCCTCCCTCCTTGGAGGCTGTGCTTTGGCTGAAAGGCTTCTAGGTCGCTTCAGGTGTGAACTGCCCGCTCATGTCACGAGGGGGCGCTCAAGAGTCTCCTTCTCCCTCTCCACTTGCCTTACCTTGCTTGGACCGCAGCCTCGTTCTGCTCAGGGCCTGATCCTGCAGGGACTTTCCGTAGAGCAGCTGCTACACATGTCCTGCGTGTGTTTACTTGGGAGCATGTCCTCAGAGCTCAGGGGGATGTTCTGCCATGTCAAAGGTGCCCAGAATGGCAGCTGGCATGTGCTCCTGGGGCAGAGTGGGGCAGCTCCCAATATCTGGCTCCAGGGGGGCTCTGAAGTGTGGATGGGGGACCCCTAGCTGGAATCTCTCTGCAGAGCAGACTTATATGCTCTGAGTTTCCCTCTGGGGTTATACTTCTGCCTACCTTGCAGGGTTGTTGTGAAAATGTCTGGAGAAACCATGTGTGCTTGTCTTCATCAACCTTCAAATGGTATATATAGGAGTGCACTGTTATCAGCCCGTCCCCAGATAATAAAGCACACTAGAAACTTCACCACATTGGGGCTGGAACTTGCCCCGGAACAGGGAGCTCTGGAAGAAACCCAACTGTTGGGAGGCTTCTGGGCAAGCCCTGTACTAGCCTGGAGGGGGGACCCTGGGGGGCCTGATGCCTGCACCAAGCGGGGCTCCAGGCTGCACTCTCTGCTAGCCAAAGAACACTTCATGGGAAGCCCAACTTGCCATTCTTGGTCAGCCGAGGAGTGAAGCACGCAGGATAGGGATATGCTGAAGCACTGACCCCCTCAGGGTCATTTGAGGACATCCTGTGGGAATCTGGTTGGTCTTTGATGCAAGCAGGATGCTGGGCGTGATGCACCTTAGCTCTGAAAGAGAAGGGAACAAGCCATGTATCATAAAGACACCACAGTCACTCCTGCACTTCAGCCTGAAGGAAACACAATCTCTGGTGGATTGCCTGGAGCCACTGGCATCTTGTACCACACAGAGATTTGGGTGATGAGCAGCAGTGCAATCAGTTCAGTACCAGCTTGGGCAGATGCTGGAGGAAAAAAAGGACACCAGAAATGAGCTTATGCCCTTTCCAGACATTCAAAGTGTCTTCGCTTTCCTCAAAGAATACTGGGAACTGTAGTTTGTGAATGGTGCCAGGAACTGTAGCTCCGTGGGGGTAACCTAGAGTTCCCAGGATTTTTGTGGGGAGCCATGTGCTTTACGTCTGCAGTGAGGATGGGACCAGATTCTCTTTTTCTGTCACTTGAAATGGAACAAGCATTTGTTCAATTTGAATATCCTTAGATGCATCAAAAAGAGCTGAAAACCACACGATTGCCTTTGACTCCATAACATTTTTACATTTCAAATTCTGGCTTAAAAATGCATCTGTAATTAGTTCTGAAAAGAGCCTTAAAAAGAAAAGGTGTTTTGTTAAGGATTGCAGAATGGGATTCTAGGTGACCTAGAGGGCTACCTTCCCCAGGGGGAGCCCAGGCCAGCTCTTCACAGCACCCAGAACTCCAGTTCAGCACCCGTAAGAATAGGGGCGCAAGGAGTTGGAAGCTCAAAATGAATATGCCCTTGATCATGTGGAGCTCAGCATTAATATCTTCCATTTATCTGAATACCACTTTCCCACAAAATTGTGATCACAGCATATCAAGGGAATAACAATAACAGTTCAAAAATCAGTCTGTACAACATTTCAGGAAAGAATGCAAATAAGCTAACCTAATTTTAATGGCTTACAAGTAAACAGGAGAGAGAACCATGCTGAACCCAGGAATAAAATGGCGATGTGCAGAACTGGAGGTGGGGATGGCGAGTCTTGGTTCCAAAAGGCAATCCTCAGTTGACTTCCATGAGCTGGGTGGTGGCTACACTTGGCATTTGTGGCATCTCATCTTTCACCTGGGTTTCCTCTCTGTCACTTCCCCAACTCTCACCTGGGGAGGTTAATGCTGCCATTCCTCCTTCAAGCCCCACATCTACCCACGGTTTCCTTTTTAAGAACCTAAGAACAGCCTGCTGCATCAGGCCAAATGCCCACCTAGTCTAGGTTGATGATCACCACTGCTGCTTGTGGGAGGGAGTGCTGCAGGTTAACTATACGCTTTGTTACACAAAGTCTGTTGTGCACAAACTCTACTCCTTGTGACACTCCTGTAATCTGTGTGGCCAGTATCTGTGTGGATTACTCCCCTCTTAAAGGTAAAGGGGCCCCTGACCGTTAGGTCCAGTCGTGGCCGACTCTGGGGTTGCGGCACTCATCTTGCTTTACTGGCCGAGGGAGCCGGTGGACAGCTTCCGGGTCATGTGGCCAGCAGGACTAAGCCACTTCTGGCAAACCAGAGCAGTGCACGGAAACGCCGTTTACCTTCCCGCCGGTACTTGCACATGACGTGCTTTCGAACTGCTAGGTTGGCAGGAACTCCCCTCTTAAGGTGGCATAAATTGTTCTCCTCTTCCCCATTCCATCCTCACAACAACCTTGTGAGGTAGGTTAGTCTAAGAGATCGGGACTGACTCCAAGGTCACCCAGGGAGCTTCATGGCTGAGTGGGGATTTGAACCCTGGTCTCCCAGGTCACAGTCCAACACTCTTGCAACCATTACACTGCACTGGCTCTCAATTCACAAGCCACCCACTCGCCCCCTTTTCCTTAGCACTGCTTTGTATCTGCACCAGGTTATTTCAATTAGAAAATGCTCATTTTCTGCCAAGCCTTTCAAGCAAACTTGTTTGAAGTTCATAGCAGACATACGTACATACAACTGGAGGAAGGAGGCGAAGAGGGGGCTTGGATAAGACTACCGTATTTTTCTCAAATGAGAAATGAAAGAAAACTGGGAGAGAAAGAGAGGGAGCAATAAACTGGGAGACAGAGCTCCACTACCATTCCAGAATGACTCTTCCCTGATTCCTGAGATTTATGTAGTCAGTTCTGGAAAGTAAATGATCAGCTAAGTGTAATTACTCTGCAGAGATCTTCTAGAATGGGCCTATTCTGAGACAGATAAGAGGCAGCCATTGTGTTCATTATGGCAACATGTTATTATGGTCTTCAGCAAACGGAGGTCCCACCAGCATCCCCACAGCAAGAATGAAATGCAAAAGACTCCTGTCTCTGGGCCAGTCTGGACCTTTTCACACAGCTGCCAGGCTCAGGGTGACCATGGGATTTCTCAACCTGTGGCAGTTCTGTGATCACTGAATCTGTGCATGTATTTTCCAGGGACGGTCCTGGAATTACAAAAGCCATTCGGGCTTCTGATTCAATACTGGGATGTACATGGGTGTAGCCGGGGGGGGGGGCAGCTGCTCCCCCCTCAAATCAATAAAAATACATAGCAAACTGAGGTCCCCCCCCCACAAAAGCCCTGCTGCTCCTAACAAAAATCTTGGCTATGCCCACCCCCCTGGCCACCGCCACTGAACATGGGGAGGAGGATGAGCTGGTGCTTGCCCTGAGTGGCGGCCATGGCAGCAGCAGTGGTGGCTGCACAGCAACGTCCCATTGCCCCTCTATGGCCTCTGCATGGCTGCTGCTACCAGTCTCCTCCCTTGGGCAGCTTGGGGTGGCTCCTGCAGAGTGGGTGGGGAGGAGGAGAGGCTGCTGCTGCTGCTGCAAAGCCTTGCATGATGTCCTGGCTCTGAGGTGCAGGCAGAGGGAAGGGCCACCCTGGCTGGGAAGAAAGGGGTGCAAGGAGTCTGATTTTTTTTAAAAATAAAAAAAATCTCTTTGTGCATCCACACCTAATCTTGCCCCTTTCTAAAAAATTATTTGTTTGTGTTTTTCCTCTTGTAAATCTACAAAGAATAACATAAAATTAAATTGGGATTAAGGGGTTTTCTCAGGACAGTGGAGGAGGGTACGGGTGCTCTGTCCCCTTGGTCTATTGGTGGAGGAGAGGCTCTGCTGGGGTGCTGGTAACAAAAATGGGGGTGGAGTGGGGGAGTAAAGGAGGGTCAGTTGGTGTGTGTGTGAGAAACACACACTATTTTCATCTGAGATGTGTTTGAGGGTACATTTGTGAATAGAGATGGGTGAATTTGTGGAAGCAAGAACATCTCCACAGAGGAGGGGGAGGTAAGCATGTATGTATGTATGTATGTATGTATGTAGCTCAACAGCTGGGTCCCAATTCCTCCACAGTGGCCTTAGCCCTGGTTAGAATCACCAGACATACAGTGAAGCCAAAGTTCAGCTTGCCCAGTTAAGCCCAAAAGGCACATAGAGGGAAGTGCCAGCCAGAGTGGCTTGCTGCCGTTTGGCAAGCATAGAGGCAGGGAAACAACCCTAACAATGACACACAAAAGCCATGGTTTGCAAGCCCACTTCAGCGCACAGCGTCACTTCCTAGTTCACAGGAAGCAACAGTTTATGTGTTCAGGTGTAACATGCTTACATTCACATTTGCAGAGAGCATAAGAGAGAGCACACCATGCCTTCTGCACAGCATGCCCACTGTATCTTGGTATTACCACCAATTTATTGCTCCAAAAGGAGCCCACTTCAAAAGAGTTCCTGGATTTGCAAACCCATCCTCACATGCCAACTAGATAATGGCTAGTGTATATAGACAGATCAGCTTCATGACACACACACAAACACACACACGCAGAGAGAGAGAGAGAGAGACTCCAACAGGGGAGAAGTTTCCACAAATGTGCATACTGAAATAACTGCTTTTGGAGAAGGGGCATGCAAAGCCCCGTCATTTGTTTTTACCAGCACAAATAGGATTGCCTTGGGTTACCTTTCCTTCCTTTTCTTCTGAGCCTCCAGAGGGCATATATATATATTCAGTTAATAATAATAATAATAATAATAATAATAATAATAATAATAATAATAATATAGAGACACACCAGCTAGTCTCCACAAGTTATTCTGTAAGCAGAGAGGGAATCTGCTTTAACCATTGTTTGCTAGTATGGTGACTTCAGCCATGAAAGGGAAATTAAGCTTCCAGACAGCTGTGATAACTTTTATTGCTGTGGCTGTCTGATGCAGAGCTAGCAGGGGAAGAAATCCACAGAAATATGGTCTCCCTGATGTCCTCCTGTGCTTTGCTCTCCAGAGGGCTGAGCACAGTTCAGCAACATAAGCTGTGGTTTTGCTCTTGGTTCTGGGCACCACAGTTCAAGAAGGACACTGACAAACTGGAACGTGTCCAGAGGAGAGCAACCACAATGGTCAAAGGCCTGGAAACGATGCCTTATGAGGAACGGCTAAGGGAGCTGGGCATGTTTAGCCTGGAGAATAGGAGGTTAAGGGATGTTATGATAGCCATGTTCAAATATATAAAAGGATGTCACATAGAGGAGGGAGAAAGGTTGTTTTCTGCTGCTCCAGAGAAGCGGACACGGAGCAATGGATCCAAACTACAAGAAAGAAGATTCCACCTAAACATTAGGAAGAACTTCCTGACAGTAAGAGCTGTTCGACAGTGGAATTTGCTGCCAAGGAGTGTGGTGGAGTCTCCTACTTTGGAGGTCTTTAAGCAGAGGCTTGACAGCCATATGTCAGGAGTGCTCTGATGGTGTTTCCTGCTTGGCAGGGGGTTGGACTCGATGGCCCTCGTGGTCTCTTCCAACTCTAGGATTCTATGATTCTATGATTCTATGATTTAATGCAACATGGACAGCAAGTAAACAAATGACTCTCATACAGACTGAGAAAAGCCAGGAGTGGAACAGAGGAAATTGCTTTAAATCAGGTCAGGCCATTTGGCCACTCAACCTGGGGTTGTTTCATTCAACTGCTAGTGACCACTAAAGGTCTTGAACAAAAAAAGTTTTGGTTGCATTGCAGGGGGTTGGACTAGATGGCCCTTGGGGTCCCTTCCAGCTCTATGATTCTATCATTATGTGGAGAAGAACATTGTCAGGATTTTGTTAGTAATATAGAATTCTCTCTTGGACATTCAGTAAGTACCAGAAAGATTAAACATGCCTTGAGTCTGGTCTTCCTGTTCATGATGTTGAAATGGGGGCCTGTTCATTCTCTTTGCTCCCTGCTGCCCTCCAGGGTGTAGCTATGGAGCCCCAAATCAAGGTGCAATGCTTTCCCCAGGGCAGGAGCTGCTTTAGCCCTGCTTCAGGTGTCAGTCTGGAGGGGATTAACCTACCCAAGCATTTGCCCCACCTTTGGTACAAGCAAGCGATAACTGCAGTGCATTGTCTAGTTGTAGATAGATACGCCTTCGATAGTACACCTGTGTTGGGCTTTTTCTACCATTGCTTTATGCATACTGTGTTACACTTACACATTTGGGGGAGCACTGGGGCCCCTATGTGTTTAAAAGAGGCATCTCCTCTGTGTTTAAGAGAGGCATCTCCTACAGAAACCTGAAATTGAACAAGGTCAGTAAAGCTGCATAACAAACTAAGGACTTATCCTCACTTCCCTTTCCTCTGCACTTTCCAGGCATCGCACACAATTTAAAGCTCCATGTCCAAGTGTCCTGTTGTTGTTCCAGAGCTTTAAAGCTCAATAGGAGCAAATCACAATCCTAGAAAATCTCAAGTGATGTTTGCTCCAATTCAGCTTTAGAGAGCAGGTTTTTGCAGGGGCAAAGTTTGGGGCAAAAATTCTCTCTCCCCCTCCCTCCCTCCCTCCCTCCCTCCCTCCCTCCCTCTCTCTCCCTTCCCTCTATTTGAGTTGATTATTCTCGTTTAAGTCTCTAGAAGCACCAAACTAGGATAATAGAATCAAAGAATTGTAGAGTTGGAAGGTACACTTGAGAGTAATCTAGTTCAACCCCCTGCAAGGCAGGACATCCCTGACAGAAGACCAGTCAACCTCTGCTTAAAAACCTCCAAGGAAGGAGAGCCCACCACCTCTCGGGGGAGACTGTTCCACTGCCAAACAGCCCTCACTGTCAGAAATTTTTTCTGAATGCATAGTTGGAATCTCCTTTCTTGTAGCTGGAAGCCATGGGTTCGAGTTCTGCCTTCCAGAGCAGGAGAAAACAAATTGAAGGTGCTGAGTTCTTCCCTGAGACCTTGGAGGCTGAATTGAACTGAAGGGGAGGAGAATTGCAGTTCATAGCTTGCTCCTAGCAGATGATGTTGGCTGCTTGGACTTTTCCCCTGGCTCACAGCATTTGTGTCTGCTTGCTGCTTCCCCAGCACATCTCTGCAAAAGTGGCAGATATGGATGCCCTCCTGGAAAAATAGGAAGGATTAACCTGTAACATTTCGGTACAGAGAAATGAGACTTTTGGAGAGGAGGTTAAGTGAAAAGCATCTGCAGAACCTGGAGTTGTTGTGGTGATTGGCTTCTCCTGGGCATGTATGCATTATAGATATATATGTGATTTCAAAGTGGGTGCTAATGATGCTTTTGGTCGCTTTCCTCCTTCCCCATTTAGTAGTGTGCGGCAGTTTTCAGGTCTTTTAGTTTGCCACATAATTGAGTTTTCCGCTCTTAATTATTTCAGGCCCGTAAGTTATTCTCTTGATAGCAGAGAAGCAAGGAACAGGCTCCCCCCTTCCTTCCAAACTGCCTCAACCTGCTCGCAGCAATTGCTGTACACTGTGGCCATTTAGGGCTTGTTCCTCCTCTGCCAAGGGATTAATTTTAACAACTTCCTGAAGTGCTCTCTTCCCTTGTGTTCCTCTTCCCTTGATGGCTTTAGGAACTGTGTTATGTATTTATGTGCATAATTAAAATATATGGGAGCTATAGACCCCTACAGATTGGAAATGCGCTCTTTTTATGGTTGGAAATGTTCAGAATCTGTCTTGGATGTTCACATGGCCCTCTGTGTTATTTGAGAATCTTATGATTTTATCAGCAAATGTTAACTTAATCCCACCCCCTCCCCATGAGGCAGAGAACTGTAGAAATTAATATCTTTCACTGTTTTGTTCAGGGATAGAACATCTGCCCTGCATGTAGAAGCTCCCAGGTTCAGGCTCTGGAAGAGCTGCTCTCTGAACCCTTGGTTTGCTGCTGTCAGTCAGTGCAGTTAAAACTGAGGTAGACGGACCGATGACTTGTGCTGGCTGGGTGTGATGGTAATGGTAATCCAAAACATCAGGTTGGCCAGGGCTGTTCTTGAGTGTTCAAAGTACTCCACACACATTGTCTCAGAAACCGTAATGACAGTGCTGTAAGAGGCCCCCAGTTGTCTCCTGCTCCATGTTTTTATTCACTTGGATAACAAAGGCTTGTATCTTCAGGGCAAAGTGCTTCATGTGTTTTTAGGTTCTTGTGATAAGCTAAGAGGAGGTGTTCCTGCAGAAGGTCATCTGGCAGGTTTCTAGGAGAAGCAGCAGCATCTGGGTGCAGGGCTTCCCAAATCATGACTCTTGTGCTACACTAGCTCAGTTGTGGCATGTGTCAAGTCCCCAGAACTCCACGTGGCAGAACCACGTGCCAGGTACATGTGGTGCTTCCATATTTATTGGTTTTGTTGCATTTATATCCTGTCTTTTTCTCCAAGGAGCTTAAGGTAGAGTGCACAGTTCCCCACTTCCTCATTAATCCCCACAACAACCTTGTGAGGTAGCTTAGACCAAAGAGGCATGGACTGGCCCAAGGCCACCCAGGGAGTTTCATGGCTGAGTGGGGATTTGAACCTGATCTCCTGGGTCCCTAGTCTGATGCTCTAAACATTATACCACACTGGGTCATATGGGTGAACATTGAGCCAGTCCCTGTTGGATGCGGCACCTACCCCATTTGTTTTTCCACATGTGTTGGGACTGAAGCCCACCGCAGGTTCCAAACTAGTGACCAGAGGGATATCTGGGGAGAGTGGGCTCCTCGCCACCTGGAGAAACACCTGGAGGAAAGCTGCAGGCAGATGAAGTACAGAGTGATCCACCATGCTGGATTCCTCACTGGCCTGGCAAGGCAGCATGAGGACTGCTGGGGGGGGGGGAGAGGGTGTCAAATTTTGTCACGGGCCTCAAAATAGAAAAGAAAAAGGCCTTGAGGGCTGCAGTTGGACTGCCCTTGGTTGTGTTGGACTGCCCTGTTCTAAATTATTCCATCTTTAGTTTGGGCTAGAAGTTATGGGCATGTGTGTGTGCGTGTGTGGTGATCCTGAGACTACCTGCCTGTGAAAGAGGTGCTCTGCCTGTTGAGTCACAGCCCTAACACTCTCTCCTCTCAACCACACAGGGGCCCTGCCTCGTGCTATGGTGGATTTGCTTAAGATCAAGAGACTTCCTTTGCTTGTGCTGGGGTACCCATGGCATCATCCTTTTCCTGGCCATTGCAACCTCAACCCGGCACAGCTTGACTAAGACACACTACATTTGGGCCTGGAGGCGGGAGGGTGTCACACAGGATAAGGCATAACAGATGCCCTAAGCCAGATCCTCCTTGTGTTCTGGTTTTTATAACCTATTGAGCCTCGTTGGTATACAATTTATCTCTTTTTAATTAGGTTCTTAAAAACAGATAGCCCAGAGCTTGACCTGCGTGTTGTCATTCCCCGCCAGCCATTACCACCTCCTTGTTCTGCACCACTGTGGGCATGGAAAAACTTTCTGCAACAGACGCCCGATGTATTTATTGCATTGCGGATATATGAGCTTTCCAGTAAAATAAAATATGGCACAAGAAAATCTAATTGCCTAATAATTCTCTCGTGCTTTTTTATATATACTGGTATATAAAAAGTGTGATCCCCATGGTACACCTCTGCCTGCCATCAAACACATCCCTGCTAGGCTGCTGCTCCATCTGGTCTTTTTGGGGGAAACTGTTCTTGTTTGAGATTTGTAAAGAAATGGTTTGAAGCTGCCAAATTCCACACAATGCAATGCTTCCCCCCCTTTGGCTTTCTCTCCCACTCCAATTTTCTGGGGGTGCTCTTGCCACAGACTCTTCTTGGATACTTTTTTGAACTCTCGCTGAGATGCAAAGTTCAACTTTGTACCACATTTTTCCGGAACAGGTTGGGCTATGCAGTGGCTGAATCTAGACTTTTGAAGGTCCCTTGCTGGATATGGGAGACAGAAATTCTGGGCAAATGTGAATCAAGAGCCCAACAGGCAGGATGTGCTGCTCCATTGACCAGACAGAAGGGTTGTCTTAATGCTGTTTTGTCTGTCTTAACAGACAAAAGGGTTGTCTTAATGCTGTTTTGTCTGTCACAGGGCCTGCTCCTTTCTGTGGAGGAATTCCAGCCTGGGTATGGTGTCAGGTAGCTAGCCAGGATGAGCACCTTTTAACAGGACATTCGCTCTAGGCAGCTGCTTGGCTCGTGAGTTGTGGTTGCATCTCTTGAGCTGTGGCAGGCAGTCACAAGCCATGGGGATGTTGCCTTGGGGCAAGAGGTTGTGCTCAGTGGTGCTTCTGCTCTGTCCAGCTTCGCTCATCTGTCTTATGCCTTTATTAATGTTACGGAAAAATCTAGGTGTGAGGCTGCTCAGTCACCAGCTCGTTGGGCAGAGTCTGTGGGTCCCTGCGGAATAAAGGAAGGAGTCCAGCCACCAACCGGAGCAAATAGCTGTAGACCAAAGTTTATTGCGCAACAGGTTCAAAGAGGAATCAAGGACTTTTAAAATTTCCCACCATATCCCAGAATACAGTTCGTACAGCATCATTGCTACATCACTGACATCTCACAAAAGGGGAGGGGTTAACCTTGGCAAACATGTCCAGACAAGTCCTTGGTACAAGATTAGCATAAGCAGACATGTCAGGGCAAGACCCAGGTATAAGATTAGCATAGGCAAACACCTCTGAAGTCCCACCACCCAAAGTACAATAGAACTTCCTTTGCATGTCTGGACCCCTTGGCAAGTCCAGTGATGGGGTTAGGCTTTCCTTGGCCAACAATCAGCTCAGCAATTGCCACCTCTGGGCACTTCGTGGGGTAGGAGGTGTGTATACATGTCCCCAGGCTTGGGGAGGTGGCAGTGAAAAGAGTCCTTTTTCCAAGGGCAAAATAGTGTTGAAATAGAGGAAACTGGCAAAGGAGTTGATTTTATATGATTGTTAAAGCTAGGTAACTTCCCTGAGCTGTCAAGTTGAAATGATACATTTATGCATAATATTTGTAACATTTAGCAACTTTAAAGATGTGACCCCCCCCTTAATTTCCATAACAATTAATAAGGGCAGGCTGGTTGGTGTTTGGTCTGTGGGCTGCAGTTGTGAAAACTGAGCAGCAGAAAGAGATCAGAATGGGCACACTTTCCCCCAGTGTTGTATTGCTAGAACCGAGGGTGGGTTTCCTTCTCAGAGGGGGTTGACAATGGCATAGTTGCAAATAAGGGGGTGTTTTGGGAGACTGAGAAGAGCAATTGTGAGATACAGTAGCTTTGAGGTGCCTTCATCTTCCCCTCCCCACCAACCACCTGAAAACAGATCAGAAGATAAAGCAATCTTTAGGCTAAGGACCATTAAGCAAATAAATTATCTTAGCTGCCAGAGAGAGAGAGATTTTTTCTCCAGAGAGCTCTCAGACTTGAATTAAAATGATTGGGAGGAGAGTGTTGCATGCTCCGGCAGATTTGATGCTCTGTGGGGCTTATTCATCTCTCCACCTGAGGCTAGTGCTTGGCAGCTATGCAGCAGAACAAGAGTTGCACCTGAACACTTCCCCAGGGGTGACCAGGTGTGTCTAACTGCCCTCTTTGTCGGTGAGCAGATTTCTGCAGCAGCCTTGCATGGAAGTGAGCTTAGTGTGGTTTAGCACAAACGTTTGGCTCCCAAATGTGTTTACTAGTTGGCTTGCCCTCGTGGGTGGCCGTTTGCCATTTGCAGCACATCAAGTGGTCTGGAAAACAGAGATGGGTGAGTGAGAGAATCTACCAGTTTTGCAAACTCTTCATTTGGGAGGCAATTTTTACTTCTTGCCTGATGCCTGCATTGTAGAGGGTGCTGGACAAGGGGATCCAGAGAATCCTTTCCAACTCTGTAGACATTGAGAAGGCCAGCACAAAAGAACAGGGCAGAAAGAGTGAGGGAGATGCCACACTTTGCAGTGAGATGCAGCTGTTTTGGTTTAGCCAAATGTCCCTGGATCCAGCCCAGCAGGCCTTTATTCTTTCTTCAGGGTTCAATTCCCACTCAACCCAGAAGCTGCTTGGGTGACCTTGGGGGCAAGTCTCTGCCTGTCTCAGCTTAGCCTACCCCACAGGGTTGTTGTGGGAGGGTTAAATGAGGAGGGAGAGAGACACATGCATGCCACCTTGAGCTCCTTGGAGGAAAAGGTGGGATACCAAGGCAATCAATCAATCAATCAATCAATCAATCAATCAATCAATCAATGATAACATAAATAGTCACTGATTCCCACAGTCCTGGCTCAGGAAGGAACAATGTCATTTTCACGTTCTGTTTCCCTGTAACGGCACAGTCCAGCTCACTCCCATACTTCTTCACCTCCCTCCCTCTTGCTCTGAAACCTAATTTCCTGGCTTTGCAGCTGTTCTGGTCTGCTTCCCCTGCATTTAAGTTCCTTAAAACAATCTGGCTTTTTCAGTGCAAGGGGGAATCATGCTAGAAGAGTCATATGGATGGTGAAGCGTTCCTGCGGGGCCAGCACCTGGCTGCTGACAGGGGCCAGCCAAATATATGAAGCCTGAGGGGCTGCGGACAGTCAGACACACACCTCCCAATTCCCTTGACTAAATAGAGCCCCCATGACCAGGCATAGTGTACCTCAATATCACTTGCCGTCAAAGCCCATAGGTTTGCCTCTTTCTTGCTATGCTTTGAGGGCATGTCTTCCATCCTCCTGTGTTACTATCTTTGAGCATGATGCACAGGGACCATGCTGTCAGAAAGACTTCCTGCCCTCACTGAGGCTTCCTGTGGTGATAGAACGGTGTCTGGTTGCCTTCTATAGCAGAGAAAGTGGGCTTGCCAGCCAACGGTGCCCTGTGCAACTGGAGCATCCCCTCCCACCTGGGGTGTTTAATATTTCCCTTTGTGTTTTTGTTTTTAATGTGCTTTTTACTGAGCAGAAGAACAGGCGGTGCTTGTCTGGCATTCCTTTGCAGTTAGCCAAGGAGTCTAATGCCCTTATAAAAATGGATAAAACAAGAGAGGAAGATTTAATTTGTGCACTAGAGATGACTTACTGGAGGGCAAGTGGCAAGGGTCTTGTGCTCCTTGTTCAGGGCAGGTCAAGAGCGCCAAAGGGGCTCTGTCCAGCCCAGCCTCCTGTTCTCACAGTGGCCACAAAGGCCCACAAGCCAGGACTCTCCCCGCTTGCAGCTTCCGGCAACTGCTGCTCAGTAAGCACTACTGCCACCAACCACGGAGGCAGAGCATGGCTATCAGCTTGATCCAAATGTAATCCTTCCCTTTCTTTGCTAAAATGGATGGTTCCAGGGCCTGGTCTTGTGGGTACATGAGGTCATTCCCTTTCCAAAGCTAAGCAGGTCTCAATCTGGCCCAGATTTTCTCAGGAGATCACTGGGGAAGACACTTTGTAGGCAGACGGGAGTCCCATATTGGGAGAAAGGTGGGATATAAATAAATCACACCTGACCTTGCCTTTGCCAACATGGTGCCCTCTAGCTCTTTTGGACGACAACTCCTGCCAGCCCCAACCAGCACAACCCATGCAGATGTGGTCCAAAATAGATGGAGGGGGAGGGGCTCCGGGTTGATGCAAATGCATCAAAATTATATCTGTGAGTTTTTAGAAAAAAGAAAACCTCACAGTAGGGCTGCTATGAAGGGGTTCCTGTTCCACCCCCTTCCTCTCTGGGGTCCAGATGCAATGTGCAGCTTGACTGGTGGAAAGAGAGGAAACAGCACAAATATTCCAATCACAGACCAGAGCTCTCCAGTATTCCTTTACCAAAGCACCCAGAGTCTCTGAACATACCGGTTCCTGCCTCTCTGTTTGAGGACTTGCTGTGTGCTAATGGGATGCTCCCTGATGTTCTGCCTGCAGGATCAGATTTGCAGGTATGCATCCCTAGAGGCCTGACATGCTGCTCCCGGAAAATGGAGGAGAAATACCAAGCCATGGCTCGTTCCAACATGGAGCAGCTCCTGCAGTCAGCCAGCATGGAGCTGAAGTTCCTCATCACCCAGAACGCGGCGACATTCCAAGGTAGGTGGCAGCGTTGCGTGGTGGGTCTTCCAGGTAAGTGGAGCTTCTGCTGGGAAGTCCTGAGGTGGGAAGGCCACTGGCTGGGGTTAGCCAGGCATGCCAGGTTGGGTATCTTCAAAGGGTCAGGGAGTAAGTCTCCCATCCTTCTTCCTGAGTTTATGAAACATGGCTAAGCTGCAACTATGATTGCTGCAGGTGCCCACTGAGTTGCTCAGAAGTTGAGCTTCAGGTTGGCACAGTTCATTCTGGGATCTCCCGGTGGAGATCCAATCTGTTGCTGTAGTACAAAAAACCAGCACTTCTCCTGCCTCACATAATACTCACGTTGCAATCAGCGGTCTGCTGGTCCCTACAGTATTCATAGTCCATTAATAGATCATCTCACTGCAGTAACTACTAAGCAGCGAACAATCACTTTTTTAAAAAGTATGTTTAGAACTTAGTAAAATGAATAATTCCTTTTCAGCCTGGCCTTTGGCTTGATCTTAACTATCCATGGCCTTTTAGAGTGGGTGGGATGTGGGGTTTTTTATTTTGTTTCCAAAAAATGTTTTATACACCCCACCCCCTGTATTTTTCGCTCTATAAGACGCACCAGACCACAAGACGCACCTAGTATTTGGAGGAGGAAAGCAAGAATAAAAATATTCTGAATTTCAGAAGCCAGAACAGCAAGAGGTGTCGCTGTGCAGCAAAAGCTTCTGTGCAGCCTGCATTCGCTCCATAAGACGCACACACTTCCCCTTACTTTTTAGGAGGGAAAAAGTGAGTTTTATAGAGCAAAAAAAACAGCATATATAGAGAAAGAGAGAGAGATTTACATCAATAATATTTTATCTAAATCAAAATCAGCACGTGTGGCTGTTTGGGCTACTGCACTGGATTAATAATAATAATAATAATAATAATAGTAATAATAATAAATTTATTTGTATCCCGCCCTCCGCAGCCGAAGCCAGGCTCAGAGCGGCTAACATCAAATGTATAACACATTAACATAAAATCAGACAATCAATTAAAATACATCCTCAAATCAGATCAGGATCAGAATAAAATCCAGTCAGATGGCAACCCGCAGATTAGGGTTGGGGACCTTAAATGCTCACCAGGCCCAACTGTTTGTGCTGAACTTATATGGGCCTGTGAGGAAAAATTGGGAGGCCTCTTTAATGCAAGTTCTTATGAAAGGGGAGAGGGAGTCAGGCTGTGCCCTGGCCAAAGGCCTGGTGGAACAGCTCTGTCTTGCAGGCCCTGCGGAAAGATGTCAAGTCCCGCAGGGCCCTAGTCTCTTGTGACAGAGCGTTCCACCAGATCGGAGCCACAGCCGAAAAAGCCCTGGCTCTGGTTGAGGCCAACCTAACTTCTCTGTGGCCTGGGACCTTCAGGATGTTCTTATTTGAAGACCGTAAGTTTCTCTGTGGGGCATACCAGGAGAGGCGGTCCCGTAGGTACGAGGGTCCTAGGCCGTATAGGGCTTTAAAGGTTAAAACCAGCACCTTGAACCTGATCCTGTACTCCACCGGGAGCCAGTGTGTCTGGTATAGCACCGGGTGAATGTGATCTCGCAGCAAAGACCCCGTAAGGAGTCTCGCCGCGGCATTCTGCACCCGCTGGAGTTTCTGGGTCAGTCTCAAGGGCAGCCCCACATAGAGCAAGTTACAATAATCCAGTCTGGAGGTGACTGTCGCGTGGATCACAGTGGCTAGGTCAGGGTGAGAGAGATAAGGAGCCAACTGCTTAGCTTGGCGGAGATGAACAAATGCCGCCTTTGTTGTAGCTGCAATCTGCACCTCCATGGAAAGGGAGGTGTCGAGGATTACACCCAAACTCTTAAAGGACGGTGCTGGCACTAATTGCACCCCTGCAAGAGATGGGAATTGCCCCCCCCCCATCCCATATCCTCCCTTCCCAGCCAAAGGACCTCTGTCTTCGAAGGATTTAACTTCAACCGGCTCCCATGTAACCATCCAGCCACAGCTTCCAAACATCTGATCAGTGTTTCTGGGGCTGAGTCAGGATGGCTATCCATCAACAGATAGAGTTGGGTGTCATCAGCATACTGATGGCAGCCCAGACCAAAACTCCGGACAAGCTGGACGAGGGGGCGCATAAAGATGTTGAAAAGCATCGGGGAGAGTATCGCACCCTGAGGTACTCCA
The DNA here is from genome assembly GCF_964188305.1 of Podarcis bocagei. NCBI lineage: Eukaryota > Metazoa > Chordata > Lepidosauria > Squamata > Lacertidae > Podarcis > Podarcis bocagei. Next base: position 52,821,962 of record NC_138140.1, on the reverse strand, counting down.
CACACCAAGGAGTGGCGCGATGACAATTCCCCCCCCAAGCGCCACCCTCTGTCCCCGACCAGAGAGAAACGAGTGCAGCCATTGAAGGACTGTGCCCTGGATCCCCACGTCAGCAAGGTGGTGGTCCAGAAGTTCGTGATCGACCATGTCGAAGGCTGCTGACAGGTCTAGAAGAATCAGCAGCCCCAACCTGCCTCGATCCAGCTTCCTATGAAGATCATCTGTTAGGGCGACCAGAGCCACCTCGGTCCCATGACCAGCGCAGAAGCCAGACTGGAATGGATCCAGGGCCGATGTTTCATCCAGAAACCCACCAAGCTGTTCAGCAACCACTCTCTCAATCACCTTACCCAGGAATGGAAGATTCAAAACCGGGCGGTAATTGGATAGATCTAAGGGATCTAATGACGTTTTCTTTAAGAGCGGGCGCACCACTGCCTCCTTCAGTTCCCCTGGGAATGTCCCGGTGCCAAGAGACAAATTGATGATATCACCCAGGGGGCCCCGCACCTCGTCTGGACACGCTCTAATCAGCCAAGACGGTCACGGGTCAAGAGGACAGCTTTCCAGCTTTCCAGCTTGGAGGAGTCTGGATAGTTAATGATCATCACCCCTGTAGACCAGGGGTAGGCAACCTAAGGTCCATGGGCTGGATCTGGCTCAATCGCTTTCTCAATCCAGCCCATGGTTTAAATAAAATGTGTCCTTTTATTTAAAATGCATCTCTGGGTTATATGTGGGGCATAGGAATTCGTTCGTTATTTTAAAAAAAAATATAGTCCGGCCCCCCACAAGGTCTGAGGAATGGTGGACCCGCCCACAGCTGAAAAAGGTTGCTGACCCCTGCTGTGGACTCTGTACTCAAGAACAGTGATCTTAACAGCACCACCAAGGATCTGTTCTTACCTGCATAATCTCCTGTCACAGCTGTACAGATGTCTTTGAGCTGTGCATCTACATCCACCCACAAACATTTCAATAAGAATTATTTATGTTTTAAACAGCAACAGATTGGTAGTTATAAACATCTATTTGAAAACTGAGGTGTGTGTTGATATTCATGCAAGGCTGCTGCAGAAAGGTTGAAACGCAGACAAACCAAACCATGAACCCCCAGGCCATCACAAGAGTGGAGGAGTTTCATGATAGGAGTCCTTCAGGTAAGCAGCCTTTGGAAGTTTTCCTGCCTGAAGTGTTAACAAGTTTTCAGTCGTGGAAACTTGGGCTAAAGCAGGTATTACAACACCATTCTCCCAGAGAAAAAGCCTGGGATTGTCAGAAGGGGGAAATAGCAAGTTGTGGCTCTTTCTCCATCTGCGTGTAGCAGGGTGAGATAGTGGTGACTCCCCTCTTCTGGATCATTTATTTGGGGTCTTGGCAGTCTATCTCTGTGGGGGTTTTATAACAGAATCTAAACAACATAAGGACAAATCTAGTAAGAAACCGAACAGCGCTATGAAAAGTCTTTCCCTTAGAAACAGCTAGTTCTGTGAAGCCTTCCAGAATAAAAAACAGTCTTTACCTGCTGACAGGAGGACAACAAAGAGGGAAGCCAGTCTTGATTCGCAGGGAAGAAAATTGCAAGCAGCCGTTGAGGAGGCCCTCCTCTCTCATGTCTCACAGTACTTTTTGTTACTGTGCTTAGAGAGTGATGAATAGTGTCACTGCCAGGTCCCCTGCACTGGTCAAGGGTTGCTAGTTTCTGATTCTCTGTCTATGCTAGACTTCAGTTGCAAATGCAAGTGGGGGAAGTATGCAGTTTTGCTAAGAAATATCCTGACCAGGACTGCTGGGAAGAAATAATCTGATAGCTCAGAGCTTCTTTTTACAAACAAACAAACAAACAAACAAACAAACAAACAAACAAACAAAAACTGTTGAGTTGGAAGGGACCAGGAGGGTCATCTAGTCCAACCTCCTGCAATGCAGGAATTTAACCTTTTATTTCCACACCCTTGATACCTGGGGCTGCTCGGAGTCGGATTGCAAGAGGTTCCAGGGCCAAGATGAATAGGAAGGGAGACAGTGGGCATCCTTGTCTTGTGCCTCTTTGGATTGCTATGGTATTGGAGTCCATATTGTTAATTTTGCTGAGATTGGGAGTAAATTTCTTTGAGGGTTTTTAGGAAGTGGGGCCAAATCTCGTGTTAGTTAATACTGCTACTAGATATTTCCATTCTAAGCAATCAAAAGCTTAAAAGAAGGTGCCTAGGAACATAATTGTCAGTGGGAGTTTGGTTGTTGTTTTTTAAAAAAATGATATTTATTACTTTTCTAACAGTTTCAACACAACACTACAAACAAAAAAAGAAAAAAAAGAACAATAGAAATACAATACAAAAACACTACATAACACATTGAACTAACAAAACAAAACAAAACAAAAACAATTTAAAAACACCTCAAACATTTTCAATATCTTATATTTCATTCACTTATTTCCAGCGACCTCCTCACACCTCCCTTTTTGTATTCCACTTCTATTTAGTTGTTTCAGCAATTCCTTTCCATCTTCCTCTGTTTTATATCCTATAATTATCTTAACACATTCTTGCCTTATTTTTTCCTTTAATTTTCTACTCATCTATTTATACTTAATTCCTTATAACATTTCTACTAAAGCCATATAACTTAATTCCAACATTCTTCTAACATTCATTAAATTTTACAATATTTCTATAAATAGTCTTTAAACCTTTTCCAATCTTCTTCCACCGACTCTTCTCCCTGGTCTCAGATCTTGCCAGTCATTTCCGCCAATTCCATATAGTCCATCAACTTCATCTGCCATTATCCAACACTTCAGTGCTTTCAAGAAGCAGCCATTCTCTCAGCCAGCAAAAAGCAGATGGTTCACAACAAAGTTTATGGGTCTGGCAGGGCAAGTCCACCTCCTTCTTTGGCATCCGTCAATATCTTAAATTTTACTCGAGGCTTCCTGCCCTGCCAAACAAATCTAGAGACGTCCCTCTGCCACCTCCTAAAACCATCCATCCCATCCAAAACTTGCAATGTTTGAAACAAAAGCAACATCCCCGACAACACAGCAACCCTCATCCCCACCACAGCAACTCGGCCCAACAATAACAACTTCAGATTTGTCCATATTTCCAAATCCCCCTTCTCTTCAATCCAACGTCCTTCACAGTTATCCTTGAATAGATTCACATGTTTGGCGGTCATACTAACCCCCAAATACCTCTCTTTCTCAACTGATGTTAGTCCTGTCTCCTCCCTGAAACTCTGTCAAGCTTTCCTTTTCCTCAGATAGGGCTCTGGTCCTCAAATTCGTCTGTTTTTCTTTAAGTTCAATCATAACAAATGTCAGCTTATGTTCATCAAGTTGTCCTTGTATGGATGGGACTCTCTCTCTCTCCAGTTGTATTGCTTTACATTCAACAGTAAGGGTTTTCTCCTTGACTTCATCCGCAGTTTGCCGTATCAGAGTAGATTCCTGTATCAATTTCTGGATGGTTTCTGTATTGGTATTCACCTTTTGTCCCAGATTATTTAAACTTTCTACAATTAAGTCTATTTTAATATTTGCAGCATCCACTTTCACATTTATCACGTCTGTTTTCTTGTGAAGCTATTTCAGCGAATCATTTATTTTCACTAATGCGACCGCTAAGGCCTCTTCTGTCGACATTGCATCTGTTTTTTCCTTTCCATTTGCCATAACACTTAAGAGATTCAAGGTCAATCCCAGAGTCTCACAATTTTTTATCTTGCAGCTGGAAATTCCCCTAGCCCAGCTCCTGTAAAGCAACCAATTTCAAAAGCTTCCACTAGGGGAAACCAGTTTCTATTTGTATTAGTCAGTAAAGTCCTCTTTTAAAAACAGTTCCAATAATTCAAAGTTAGTTTCAGTTTTCAGTTACTTTTACTCCTTTTTTTTTATAAGAATAGCCAGAGACTGTAGAAACAATGTATTCTCTTGTTTAGCTACCTGTCAATGAACGTTCTAATCACTGTCAATGAACATTCCAAAAGACATCGATCCTGCTAGCAGCCCGTTTCCAGGGTCAGAGCGGCGGTATTTTAACTCTCTTGACTCTCTCCTACAGACATATTCAGTCCACCACTCCCCCCCCTCTTCTCCTGTCTCCAAAGGGGGGGTTTAGTTCTTTGCCGATGGAGATTTAGTCTTTTACAAAAGGCTTTCCAAAACTTCAGTTTGCAGCCTCATTGCTTTAGTTTATTTACAAAAGGGGGAGGCGGACTTCCTGTATTGAACCTCCCCATTTCGATGCCAAATTAAACGTTTAAAAATCCAATTCTCCCGCTTCAGCTCTACTCACGGATAATTACTTTAGAGTCAAATTGTCCACAGGAAAAAGTCAGCGCTCTCCGGCAACAGCAATGTGGCTTCGCTCCGTGGAAGAAGCAGACAATTCGAAGCACCGCGCCACTCACCCCACGTCGCTCCTGATCCCCGAAACTGGGTTTCCCTGCGAGTAGGGGAGGCGCAAAAGGTGCCCGCCGAATCCCACGTTCACAGGCTTCAGTTGTTTTGCTGTGTTCTATAAGATTTAGTAGTTTCCCAATAGGATCTGCTATGTTGCAACCAGGGACAAAGTCTGCCTGATCTGGGGTGATTAGTTTGTATAGGAAGATTTTTAGGTGGTTAGCCAGGATTGATGTGAATATATTAATATATTACTATTGAAAATGGATGGAGGGGTATATGTATGTATATATATATATATGTGTGTATATATGTATATATATGATGTTTTTATTTGTTTGTTTTTTCAGAAGGGGATAAAGAAAAGAAGAAAAGTATAGTACTACTTTAAAAGGGGGGGAGGGGAATGAAAATGCCAGGACTTCAAAAAGTTTATTTTTTTTTAAAAAAAAAACATGTTGAGGTGTTGTAATCAAAAAATAAAAGGTAGAAATAAGATGTAATGATAGACATAGTGAGAAAGCAGGATTTTTAATATGAGAAAATAATAGTAAAAAATAAGTGAGTAATAGAAAATGTGTGAAAATGAATAAAAAATCAAGACTAATGGTATTCATGGAAAAAGGAGGTTGTGTATATAATTAAAAATGTATTGGCGGTATTTTTGACTCACAGGCACTTTTAATTTCACTGCGGGGCCCACAGGGCCTGGATGTCGGGCCCTTGCGTGAGGGCTAAGGCGGCAGTCCCAGTGGTTCAGGCCTCCTGCGTGGATGCCATTACACTACTTCAAAGAAAAAATAAATGAAATAATAAATTAGAAAAAAATAAAATTAAAATAAAATAAAAATTTCCAGCAGGGGAGGTCCGGTCCCGTGTTGCGTTTGTCCCCCCCGGTGGTCTCTGGCGCACGATTCCCCCCGGGCCCGGGCCTGCCCTCTCATGCTGGCCACCAGGGAGGTTGCCTCGGGGTTGGGCCTGGGATAGGCTGTGTGATTCCTCCTGCCTTTTTCCCTTGGTGGTGGCAGCAGTGATGGTGGGGAAATGGTTCTCAGCTGTTCAGCTCTCCAGGCCTCAGAGATCCACTGGGCCGTCAGTCGGGGGCTCCCAGTCCCGGCAGGGTTGAGACCGCTGGGCGGGCTGGGGGCTAACCCAATCAAGAGCAAGCCACCTCCCACCCATCTGGTCTAGCAAATCACCCACTAACAGTGCCTCCTCTTATCTGCATTGAGCTTCAGTCTGTTGGCTCTCATTCAGCCCATTCCCAAGGTAAGACACTGGTCCAGCACTTCCACTGTCTCACCTGCAGAGGTAAAGGAGCTGTGTGTCATCAGCATATTGCTGACAATGTACCCTAAACCTCTGGATAACCCCACTCAGAAGCTTCATGTAAATGTTAAATAGCATAGGGCAGAGCTTTCCAAACTGTGTGTCATGACACATGAGTGTGTCGGCTGCAGTGTGTACAGTGGCGTGGCGTAGCGTGGGTTGTCAGCACCCGGGGCAAGGCAAGTAATTTGCGCCCCCTAACCCGTGGATTTGCGCCCCCTAACCCGTGGATTTGCGCCCCCTAACCCTAACCCCCATATGTTGCGCCCGGTGCGGCTGGCCCCCCCTGCACCCCCACGCTACGCCACTGAGTGTGTAGGTGTGTTGTGTGAAAGCTCCCCATGCTCTTGCTGGGGCTGGAAAAGTTTAGTTTAACTTCCAGTTTGCTAGTAAAACCGAATTACTGTGCCAAGAAATGATGCATGTCTAAAAAGGGTGACATGAAAAGTTTGAAACAAAATAAAAAAATTCCTTCCAGTAGCACCTTGTTTTTGTTTAGTTGTGCCCGACTCTCCGTGACCCCCTGGACCAGAGCACGACAGGCACTCCTGTCTTTCACTGCCTTCTGCAGTTTGGTCAAACTCATGCTGGTAGCTTCGAGAACACTGTCCCACCATCTCCCACCATCTCGTCCTCTGTCGTCCCCTTCTCCTTGTGCCCTCCATCTTTCCCAAAAGCATCAATTCTTGAGCAATCAGCCTTCTTTATGGTCCAGCTCTCACTTCCATACATCACTACAGGGAAAACCATAGCTTTAACTATAGGGACCTTTGTTGGCAAGGTGATGTCTCTACTTTTTAAGATGCTGTCTAGGTTTGTCATTGCTTTTCTCCCAAGAAGCAGGCATCTTTTAATTTCGTGACTGTTGTCACCATCTGCAGTGATCATGGAGCCCAAGAAAGTAAAATCTCTCACTGCCTCCATTTCTCCCCCTTCTATTTGCCAGGAGGTGATGGGACCAGTGGCCATGATCTTCGTTTTTTTGATGTTGAGCTTCAGACCATATTTTGCGCTCTCCTCTTTCACCCTCATTAAAAGGTTCTTTAATTCCTCCTCACTTTCTGCCATCAAGGTTGTGTCATCTGCATATCTGAGGTTGTTGATATTTCTTCAGGCAACTTTAATTCCAGCTTGGGATTCATCCAGCCCAGCCTTTCGCATGATGAATTCTGCATATAAGTTAAATAAGCAGGGAGACAATATACAGCCTTGTCGTACTCCTTTCCCAATTTTGAACCAATCAGTTGTTCCAGATCCAGTTCTAACTGTAGCTTCTTGTCCCACATAGAGATTTCTCAGGAGACAGATGAGGTGATCAGGCACTCTCATTTCTTTAAGAACTTGCCATAGTTTGCTGTGGTTGACACAGTCAAATACTTTTGCCTAGTCAATGAAACAGAAGTAGATGTTTTTTCTGGAACTCTCTAGCTTTCTCCATAATCCAGCACATGTTTGCAATTTGGTCTCTGGTTCCTCTGCCCCTTCGAAATCCAGCTTGCACTTCTGGGAGTTCTCGGTCCACATGCTGCTTAAGCCTGCCTTGTAGAATTTTAAGCATAACCTTGCTAGCGTGTGAAATGAGTGCAATTGTGCGGTAGTTGGAGCATTCTTTGGCACTGCCCTTCTTTGGGATTGGGATGTAGACTGATCTTCTCCAATCCTCTGGCCACTTCTGAGTTTTCCAAACTTGTTGGCATATTGAGTGTAGCACCTTAACAGCATCATCTTTTAAAATTTTAAATAGTTCAGCTGGAATACCATCACTTCCACTGGCCTTGTTATTAGCAGGGTGTTGGAATGAAATCACGACAGACGAGTAGCAGGTGTCATGTGAGAGAGGCGTCTGCCGGGGCGAGCCCTGGGAACTCTCTTTTATTGAATATTACAAAACATTGCCACAGGTGTGCTTGTGGCTGATTGGTTGATACAAACACAAAGAAACTTGTTGCTGATTGGTTAACATAAGTACAAGGTGGGAATTACATGTGGACATTAATCATCGATAGATTAAAGGCTGGGAAACGAAGCTGGAACTAGACAGGCATGAAACCTCCTAATTAAATTATAACTAAAGATTAATATGGCTAAAACAATTACTAATGATTGATCATAACATGAAAGAATATAATAAGTGAATTCCGTAGATGTGGTCAGCTGTGCATTAAGAACAGGTCATAGTGTCAGTCTAAGGAAATGAGAGAATGTCTTGGTCTCGGTACAAGCTGTGCAGTGTGTGCAAAAGGCAGGGAAAAGCTTATAAACAAGAGTTCCCAGAATGCAAGAGAAAAGAAGCAATGCTTCCCCATAATGCAACAGTTATGCGCAAAAGGATGACTTCCCTTTAGCAGTGCTTTCTATGGCCCATTTGACTTCATTCTCCAGGATGTCTGGCTCAAGGTCAGCAACTACACTACCTGAGGTGTATGAGGCACCCATATCTTTCTGGTATAATTCCTCTGTGTATTCTTGCCACCTCTTCTTGATGTCTTCTGCTTCTGTTAGGTCCTTACCACTTTTGTCCTTTATTATGGTAATCTTTGTACAAAAAGTTCCTTTCATATCTCCAATTTTCTTGAACAGATCTCTGGTTTTTCCCATTCTATTGTTTTCCTCTATTTCTTTGCATTGCTTGTTTAAGAGGCCCTTTTGTCTCTCCTTGCTATTCTTTGGAAATTGGATTCAATTTCCTGTATTTTTCACTATCTCCCTCACATTTTGCTTGCCTTCTCTCCCCCGCTATTTGTAAGGCCTCATTGGACAGCCACTTTGCTTTCTTGCATTTCCTTTTCATTGGGATGGTTTTCGTTGCCGCCTGTTGTATAATGTTACGAGCCTCCGTCCATAGTTCTTGAGGCACTCTGTCCACCAAATCTAAATCCTTAAACCTGTTCCTCACTTCCACTGTGTGGAATTTGATTTAGATTGTATCTTACCGGCCCAGTGGCTTTTCCTACTTTCTTCGGTCTAAGCTTGAATTTTGCTATAAGAAGCTGATGATCTGAGCCACAGTCAGCTCCAGGTCTTGTTTTTGCTGACTGTATAGAGCTTCTCCATCTTTGGCTGCAGAGAATATAATCAATCTGATTTCGATGCTGTCCATCTGGTGATGTCCATGTGTAGAGTTGGCTCTTGTGTTGTTGGAAAAGAGTGTTTGTGATGACCAGCTTGTTCTCTTGGCAGAACTCTATTAGTCTTTGCCCTGCTTCATTTTGATCTCCAAGGCCAAACTTGCCAGTTGTTCCTTTTATCTCTTGACTCCCTACTTTAGCATTCCAATCCCCTATAATGAGAAGAACATCCTTCTTTGGTGTCACTTCTATAAGGTCTTGTAAGTCTTCATAGGATTGGTCAATTTCAGTTTCTTCAGCACCAGTAGTTGGTGCATAAACTTGGATTACTGTGATGTTAAAAGGTCTGCCTTGGATTCGTATCGAGATCATTCTATCATTTTTGAGATTGCATCCCAGTACAGCTTTCACCACTCTCTTGTTGACTATGAAGGCCACTCCATTTCTTTTACGGGATTCTTGCTCACAGTAGTAGATATGATGGTCAGCTGAACTGAATTTACCCATTCCCGTCCATTTTAGTTCACTGATGCCCAGGATGTCAATATTTATTCTTGCCATCTCATTTTTGACCACATCCAGCTTACCCAGGTTCATGGTTCTTACATTCCAGGTTGCTATGCAATATTTTTCTTTACAGCATTGGACTTTCCTTTCGCTTCCAGGCATATCCGCAACTGAGCGTCCTTTCGGCTTTGGCCCAGCTGCTTCATTAGCTCTGAATCTACTCGTACTTGTCCTTTGCTCTTCCTCAGTAGCATGTTGGACGCCTTCTGACCTGAGGGGCTCATCTTCCAGCATCATAACTTTTATATGTCTGTTGTCTTTGTCCATGGAGTTTTCTTCGCAGGGATACTGGAGTGGCTTGCTGGTTCCTGCTCCAGGTGGATCACGTTTAGTCAAAACTCTCCACTGTGACCTGTTCATCTTGGGTGGCCCTGCATGGCCTAGCTCAGGGGTCTGCAACCCGCGGCTCCGGAGCCACATGTGGCTCTTTTACATCTTTGCTGCGGTTCCGGGGCGGATACTAGCGAGGGGAGGAGGCGCATTGTGCGCCCCGACACTCCTCACTGTGGCGGGCGCTGTACTGGCTGTGACATCGCATGGGGGCGGTGTGTGCGTTAGTCACGCACCATCCCGACGTCACCTTCCCACCCGCTGTCAGATCGTGGCTCCGGAAATATATTTGTTTTAAATGTCGCAATGGTTTTGCGGCTCCCACTTGTTGTTTTTTCTTCGGAAACTGGTCCAAGTGGCTCTTTTTGTCTTAAAGGTTGCAGACCCCTGGCCTAGCTCATAGCTTCTCTGAGTTATTCAAGCCCCTTTGCCACGGCAAGGCAGTGATCCATGAAGGGGGCTCCTTGGAGAGTACCTTAGAGACCAACTAAGTTTGTTATTGGTATGAGCTTTCATGTGCATGCACACTTCTTCAGATATACTTAAACATAAGTCACCAGACCCTTATATATAGTGAGAGGGTGGGGAGGGGTATTGCTCAGAAGGGTGGTGGGAATGGGTGATTGGCTGATAGGTGTGGTAAACCTGTTGACGACTGTTAATGACTGCAATTGGTCTTACAGGAAAAAGCAAGGGGTGAGATGGCTAAAAATAGCTTTATCATGTATAATGACATAAGAATCCAATGTCTCTATTCAGACCAGGTCTCTCCATGGTTTTAAGTTTGGTAATAAGTTGCAATTCACAATTTCTCTTTCCAGTCTATTTCTGAAATTCTTTTGTAATAAGACAGCTACTTGAAAAGTTTGGAAATCTCTGGCATGGGGGATAAAATTGAACCATGAGGAACCCCACATTGAAGGCTCAACAAGGCCAAAGAATCACCCTCTGGAAACATCCATCCAAGTAGGACAGGAACCACTGCATGAAGTGCCACCCACCCTTAATTCAGATAGCCAATCCAGAAGGATACCATGGCCAGGGGTATCCAAAGCCATTGAGAGGTCTAGGAGAATTAACAAGGACACATTCCCCTGTCTCTCTCCTGATAGAAGTAATCATACAGGGCAGCCAAAACAGTTTTTCAGCCTAAGCTGGACCTAAACCCTGACTGAAATGGATCTAGAAAATCAGTTTCCTCCAAGAGTGCCTGGATCTGTTCCACAACCACCTGCTCAAGAAAGGGAAACTGACAACAGGCTGGTAGTTACTTAAGAAAGCAGGGGTGCCAACTTGCTCACCACATTGAGGGGGCCCGGCCTCATGTGACCTTCCCACCCCTGCCCAGTGCATTAACACTTTCCTGGTGGCGATGGGGGCTGGGGAGTGTGGAGGCTGATCTTCACCTTCCATGCCTCCCGCCCCCACCTGGTGGGCCAGCACTCACCTATTGACTGCAGGGAGTGAGGCGGGTGAAGCCCCTTCTGCACCCTATAGTTGGCGCCCATGTAAGAAAGGGAGTCTCATGCACAGGAGAGAGGTTGGTCCTGCTGCTTGCTGCCTTCTGGCAGCCATTCACAGCTATTTCCACCATTCCATCTTGACTGTTTAGTGTTGGCTTTTTGCAGTTTGGTGGCGCTGCAGAGAGCTTGCTGGGGAGACCATGCATTAAAAAGGGACTCAAAAATAACTTAAAGGTTTTAATAAGAAAAACAAAAACTCCATTTACACTAAACACATCAACAGACCAGACCCAACCACCAACCCATCCCCCAGGGTAATGGGAGAGCTAGGTGCTGCTCCTTATATAAAGGTAAAGGTAAAGGTACCCCTGCCCGAAAGGGCCAGTCTTGACATACTCTGGGGTTTGTGTGCCCATCTCACTTTATCGGCCGTGGGCCAGCGCTGTCCGGAGACACTTCCGGGTCACGTGGCCAGCGTGACAAAGCTGCATCTGGCGAGCCAGCGCAGCACACGGAATGCCGTTTACCTTATATACTCTACCCAATTGCTGACATAGTTTAATCAGTACAACTCAGCAGCACCTGCTATGTTTCACAGCTGTAAAGCTGGGTCTCGTTAGTTTGCTCTGGCCCTTGCTCCGGCCCCTTAAAGACATACACATGGAGTGGAACAATGATGAACCTTTACATTTAAAGAAACCATTCAACATTTCCCCTGCGGTTCATCATTGTGGAACAAAAACATAAAGCATACTTTGTACATGTTTTTCATGTGTAACCTTTGGAAGAGCTTTAGTAAAAATGTCTGCAATTTGACTATCACCTGGAACATATTCAAATACAACCATTTCATCAGCAATTAGTTTCTTTACAAATTCTAAACGTAATCTTAAGACTCTAGTGCGCCGCGTATTGGTCTCTGAACACAGGATAGCAAGTCCACTCTGGGAATCAAGGTAAACTTTTACTGGTAGTGTTACTTGCATCTGTAGGTCTGCAAATACTTGCAGATACCATTCTACATCACGAGTGGCCTGAACGCATGCGCATAATTCACTCTCTGTTGTGGAGAGACAAATAATGGTTTGTGTCTGGGACTTCCATTCAAATGGACAACCGTTATAACAAAACATCATACCAGACACACCCCTGCAATTATTTTGTTCTACTGCATGAGATGCATCGCAGAAAATTTCAAAACCTTTGTCAATACTTGTTGTAAACTGCAACCTATAATGTTTGGTATGTTTAAGGTACATTACCACTCTCTTAAGAGCAGAGAAACATTGTGTAGTGGGCTTTTCCACAAATTTTGCCAGAAAGTGAAAAGCATAAGTTATATCTGGTCTTGAGATTCTTTGAATGAAATTTAGCTTGCCTATAGCAGAACGATACAAAGTTTTGTTAGGAAATGGCTTATCTTCACCTGTAAAGGTGAAACCACACACCATAGGTGTTTCCTTCCCATTTGCATTTTCTAAACGTAGCATTTCAACTAGATCATCAATTTTTGCAGTTTGATGAACCAGAAAAGATCCATTTTTGCCTTTCTCAATTTGCATGGATAAGTAATTTTTAGCTATGCCTAATTCCACCACATCAAATTTCTTCTGTAACTGTGAAACTACCTGTTCATATTCCTGTTTAGTTTTTGTAGAAATTAACACGTCATCTACATACACACATATTTTTGTTACAGAGTTTGCCCTTTCCTTTATAAACACACAATTGTCTGCCTTTCCTTGTGAAAAACCAATATCTAGCAATTCTTTTGCTAAAGTTTGGTGCCAATTCCTTCCACTTTGGTGCAGACCATAAAGGGATTTATTTAATTTGCATACCAAACCTTCAGCAGCGTCTATGCCTTCAGGGACACGCATAAAAATTTGTTCTTTTAAATCTGCAAACAAATATGCAGTTTTTATATCTAGGTGATAAACAGAATTTCCACATTGTGATGCATCTTTTAACAAAAGCTTAACTGTTTCATATTTTACACTTGGTGAATAACACAAATCATAACCTTCGCCTGGAATTTATTGAAAGCCCCTAGCAACTAATCTAGCCTTGTACCTTACAACTTCATTTTTGTCATTCATTTTAACTCTATAAACCCATTTTGAATCAATAAGTCTCATATCTGGGGTTTGTGGTACAAGAGACCAAGTGTTATGCTCTTTTAAAGAAGCTATCTCAGAGTTCATAGCTTTATACCAATTTACAGCTTGGTGCTTAGGTAAATTCTGAACATCATTGTAGCTTTTTGGCTCAAAAACCACCTTATTGGCATACACAGTATTAAAATGTTCATCTGCAAATCGTTGTGGCTTCTGTTTCTTTCTATCTGAACGTCTCAGTCCGGAAGGAGAGTCAGACTCCTCAGACTTAATGGGACTAAGTGAACCACTAGTTTCAGGTTGTAAATCATCACTGTCAGACTGAAGAGGTGCCTGTAGGCTAAGCTCACGGTCAGAAAACTCAAGAGAATCTAACCTCCCCTCAGGTGCCTGTGACTTCAAATTATCAAACAAATTATCCGATTCAGCAGGCTTTTTGTCTTCTTCCATTAATTCAGAAGCACCATTTCCTGCTGCTGCTGCTTCGTCTTCTTCCTCTTCTTCCTCAGTATCATTTATACCATCAGTATCTTGGAAAACAGCAACTCCATTCCAATTTACAGTTTGTATCATGCTTCTGGTAATATGAAATTTGCCAGTTGCTGGTATGTAAATTCTGTACGCCCCATGCTGGTAGCCCATTAATTTTCCCTGAGCACTACGTTCACCCAATTTCTGCTTAGCGGGATAATGCATAATTACATCTGAACCCCAAATACGTAGATATTTCAGATTAGGGCGTTTTTTAAACAGCTTCTCATAGGGGGTGACATCTAAACCAGAATGATAACTGCGATTTCTAACATAACAAAATGCATTAAGCGCTTCAGCCCAAAACGCTTTGGGCAGATTAGCATCGTGCAGATAAGTTTTAACCCCTGCCTGCAAGTCACGCTGCACAACTTCAACAAGCCCATTTTGCCAGGGACTTCGGGGGCAAGATAACTCATGAGTAGTCCCCTGCGCTTCCAGGAATTTCTCAAAATCCTCAGAGACAAATTCCCCGCCCCGGTCAGAAAACAGGTTCTTAATAGGTTTGTTAAAGTGCGTTTTTACCCAGTTGCAAAAAACCTTATACTTCTCAAACGCTTGGGACTTCTCAGCTATTGCATAAGTCCAACAATATCTACTATACTGGTCTATCAGGGTAAGCCAGTACTTCGAACCTCCTAATGATGGTGGGAGTGGCCCAACTAAATCACAATGTACACGCTCAAATGGCTCAGTTACTTTTCTATCTGAGCACCTACCCTTGCGTGCAACCTTAATCTTATTCTTGCAACAGGATAGACACTGCATAAAGAATTTACATGGTTTTAAGTTGAGGCCATTGACAATATTCTTTGTCTTAATTACATCAGCAAAATTCAGGTGTCCCAGAATTCTGTGCGCCTCGTGGACACACCCAGAATGTGGCCTTACATTCCTCAACTCCTGGCTTGACTGTGCTGCTCTGCAATTTATAGACGATTGTGAGTAGGTAGGAAAATACAGTCTATATAAACCATCAGATTCCCGGGCATACAATAGACGTTTGTTCCCATCGAAAAACTCACACATAGACTTTAAGAAACGCACAGTTATGCCTTGACGAGCAAAGCACCTTACTGATAATAAATCGTCCACTGACGGGCAGTAAATGCAGTTTGCTATTGTAATGTTTAAAGAGTCAAGTTTAACAGTACCTCTGCCAAGCAACTGCAGGACTTGTGAATTGGCTAAATGTACATTACCAATTTCCTCTTCGAAAGAAAAAAACAAGCTTCGATCATTGCAAACGTGCTGAGATGTTCCTGAGTCGATAACAAAAGACTTCCACTTGGCATCTTTAATTCTTTTACGATCTGTTGTCTGAGCATGAAAAGCTCGCGGCTCGTTTCTGTCTGTACTATATGATGCCGGCTGCTGGGCTGACGACCGTGATTGACGAACAGAAAAAGGCTTGGGAGTACTTTGCTTTCTTTTGGATCTGCAGTCCCTTGCAAAATGTCCTTGCTTATTGCAGAACCAACAACGCTTTGCAGCTTTAAATGCAGTTGTATCACCACAAGTTTGCATATGGCGTTCCTCATTCTTTCTGGAAACAGGAGTGCTTATGGCACAAGCCTCCCTTCTATCCAACTCACCCATTAATCTTGCCGTTACCCCTTCCACAGTTAATTGTGCTGGTGGAACGGCAGATATCTGGCTAGCTACCCCATCAAAGCCCTCATTAAAGGAACAAAGGATGATAAAAACATACTGAATATCAGGTATCTCCATGTCCCTTCGAATTAATTTGCAGCGTATTGCCTCCAGATGTCTCGAGTGTGCTGCCAAATCACCACCAGGCTGCAACTTCGTCTGGTACAACTGCTTGAAAAACGTCAATGCAGACGCTGACTCTTTTCTAACATGCACTGCTGCAAGACTGTCCCACATTTCTTTGGCAGTTTTCTTATTTCTTATATAGACTACTTGCTGGTCGCTGACTGCCAAATTAATTATCGCCCTGGCTTTCGCATCTCCTTTCGACCAAGCATTAGTCACAGGGTTAGGAGAGTCATCAGTTACATAGGTCCATACTTCTCTAGAGGTCAAAAGCGCCTCCACCCGAAAAGACCATAAACTATAGTTCTCATCTGTTAGCTGTGGGAAGACCAGAGCCTTCTCAGCTTCAGGAACCCGGTCAACCATTCTGGAACTCTTCCAGACCCACAAAAACTACACTAACAGGAGAAGGAGTTTTCAAACCTTTCTCAGAGTCCAAAAATATGCAGTCATCCACTCAGCAGCTGGGCCCATAACCAAAGATGTTGGCTTTTTGCAGTTTGGTGGCGCTGCAGAGAGCTTGCTGGGGAGACCATGCATTAAAAAGAAAGGACTCAAAAATAACTTAAAGGTTTTAATAAGAAAAACAAAAACTCCATTTACACTAAACACATCAACAGACCAGACCCAACCACCAACCCATCCCCCAGGGTAATGGGAGAGCTAGGTGCTGCTCCTTATATAAAGGTAAAGGTAAAGGTACCCCTGCCCGAAAGGGCCAGTCTTGACATACTCTGGGGTTTGTGTGCCCATCTCACTTTATCGGCCGTGGGCCAGCGCTGTCCGGAGACACTTCCGGGTCACGTGGCCAGCGTGACAAAGCTGCATCTGGCGAGCCAGCGCAGCACACGGAATGCCGTTTACCTTATATACTCTACCCAATTGCTGACATAGTTTAATCAGTACAACTCAGCAGCACCTGCTATGTTTCACAGCTGTAAAGCTGGGTCTCGTTAGTTTGCTCTGGCCCTTGCTCCGGCCCCTTAAAGACATACACATGGAGTGGAACAATGATGAACCTTTACATTTAAAGAAACCATTCAACATTTAGGACCCACCTAAATGCCCCAGGTATTCTTGGTAATTATCTCTTGGTTCTCCTGAGAAAGGTTGTGTTCTCACGTCCTTGTTGTGGGCATCCAGAGTCGCTTGGTCCTCTGTTGTTGGAAGGCTGGCTTTGGACACGATGGTCGCTCAGTCTGTTCCAGTGGCTCTGTTGGATGTTAGCACTCTTAAAAATGCAAGAAGTTTGCTAAGATTGTGGTGGTTTGTATGTGTTTAAAGAGAAGGAGAGAGATTGTTACTATACTGCATCACACAGCTGGTCTCATCTCCTTGTTGGTCTGGAATAATTTCTCTTTTTAGCCTGAGACGGTCTAATATCTTGGTGTGGAAATGGCACCTAGCCATTTATGAAGTACCCCCAACTCCTTCAGAGCTCATTTGAGTATTTTGTGTCGTGACATCTGAAGGGGCTGCTCAAGGAACAGACCCAGCTCTGCTCTGCGATGGTTGTTCTGTGTTAAATTAAATTTTCTGTCCACTGAAATCACATCAACCTCACTGCTGATAAAGATCATGGGGAATTGCCTGGCATTTGCCAAAATCTTATCCAGGCATGTCTGTTACTGTGTTCACTTAGCAAAATTTATTTATTTATTTTTTTTATAAAATTTTTATTGGTTTTACAAACTTTTTTAAAGACAAACAAACACTTAAAAAGACAAACATACACATATAATGTCATAACATATTTTCCTAAACCTCTTTTCTAGGACTTCCCCATACCCCCCCCTTTCTGCATCCCAATGTCCAAAATTTTTAGCAACTCCCAATTGTTACTTTCAATCTCTGTCATCCTAGTCCTCTCTGTATTCTAATCTTATATCGCTGTATCCCTTTGTTTCTATAAACCACAACACTTTAACATTCATTAAGTTTATGATAGTCCTTGAGATAGCTTTTAAATTTTCGCCATTCTTCTTCCACCGTCTCTTTGCGTTGGTCGCGGATTCTGCCTGTCATCTCAGCCAATGTCATATAGTCCATCACTTTCATCTGCCATTCTTCCAGAGTGGGTAGATCTTGTGTCTTCCAATACTTTGCGATGAGTATTCTTGCTGCTGTTGTAGCGTACATAAAGAAAGTTCTATCCCTCTTTGACACCAATTGGCCGACAATGCCCAAGAGAAAGGCCTCTGTTTTTTTAGGAAACGTACATTTAAGTACCTTTTTCATTTCATTATAGATCATTTCCCAGAAAGCCTTAATCTTCGGGCACGTCCACCAAAGGTGATAGAAGGTACCTTCAGTCTCTTTACATTTCCAACATTTATTATTGGGCAAATGATAAATTTTTGCCAGCTTGACTGGGGTCATGTACCACCTATAGACCATTTTCATAATGTTTTCCTTTAAGGCATTACATGCCGTGAATTTGATACCGGTGTTCCATAACCATTCCCAGTCAGCAGACATAATGTTATGACCAATATCTTGTGCCCACTTAATCATAACCGATTTGACTGTTTCATCCTGTGTATTCCATTTCAGCAACAAGTTGTACATTCTAGATAAATTCTTAGTATTGGGTTCTAGCAATTCAGTTTCTAGTTTTGATTTTTCCACCTGGAAGCCAATTTTCCTGTCCTGTTTGAAAAACTCCATTATTTGGTGATATTGAAACCAATTTTCTACTTTATGTTTCAATTTCTCATAACTTTGTAATTTGACACTTAGCAAAATTTATTAGATTATGAGACCTTCAGGCCTTTGCATGTATAACAGGAGTAAAACAGACAAATAAGGGCTGGGGAAGAAATGGTGGTTTTACATGTGCTTCTCTGTCCGTTTGCTATAGAGGGGTTTTCACAATATTAATTTTGTTTTCAAGAGCCTGCATTGTTCTTCTTTTTAGACCATTATCACTTGTGGTCGTGTTAAGCTCAACTCAGTAGAGATTCACTGGGGTGGAGATACCACCAAGTTAAAATCTCATACCAAACACTAGTGTCAATTCTCTGGCATTTGTGAAACATGCATTTTTATTAATTTGTGAGAAATGAATATCCATGGTAACTTAAGGGAGTCTGGGGAACCTGGTGGGTTGTCACAGTGTGACACAGAAGTCTCGTTTCTATGGGCGCTTCCAGATAATCTGCTTATTCAGCACCCTGGTTTGCCTGTGAGGCAGTGGCGTAGCATGGGGGGTACAGGGGGGGCCGGCCGCACCGGGCGCAACTTCTGGGGGGGCGCGCTCGCTGCCTCCGGAGTCGCCGAAGAGCCTCGGGCACAGGCTGTAGCAGAGCCCCATGTCTCGTGGAACCGACAAGCTGGCAGCGGCTCTCAGCGCTCGCCGCGGTACCCACGCGTCAGGGCCGCGGAGGGCGCACCAGGCAGCCCCTCCTCACTGACGGGCAGCGTTCGCCTGCAGGGCTCGGCCAGCGCGCTGGGCTGGCTGCGTGGAGTCGCCGAGGAGCCGCCGCCTGCCATGCCGCCCTGGCTGCTTCAACCGCGTCTGACAGCCGGCTCGAGGCTCCTTCTGGCTCCTCCCGACGGGGTGCTATTGGCGCGCCGGAGGCCGACCGACGCACTGGCCCCAGAGCCCCCCTTCCCGCGCCAGAAAGAAGCCCCCTCCCCGCGCCAGAAAGAAGCCGCGTCGGGACTAGCCGGGCCGGGGAGGGAGACCGAGAAGACTGCGCGTCTTGGCGCAAGGGGGCCCGCGGCACCCAGACGCGGAAGGGACCCTCTCCCCCTGACCTGCCACTGAACTGCAATTTCCAGCTCCCTTGGCAAATCCCAGTCCCCAATCCCCAAGATGCTTTATTTGAGGCAGGGGTCCTTTAATTGCAAAAACACCACAGAGGGCAGTAGTCACCACGAAGTTTGCCCCAGAGTAGAGCCGTCAGTATTAATGACCATGGTTAGGGGTTAGGGGGCGCAAATTACTTGCCTTGCCCTGGGTGCTGATAACCCACGCTACGCCGCTGCTGTGAGGTGTAACATATCCTCCCATTAATCATTCAAAGTGCAAAAAGTCTGCTTGAAAAAGAAAGAAAGAGAGAAAGAGGAAAAATTGTTGGGCTAGAGCTCCTTAACCCACTTTAAATGCACAAATCTCGAATTGCAGTATGTGCTTCTCCCTGCCTGGCAGGCCTTTCCCCACCTCCCCTTTGATGGCAGGACCTCGACTGACTCCAGCTACAAAAGAAAGAACAAATGTAAGGGCAGAGAGACTCTGCCTGCTATCAGGGGGTGGTTGACTTCACCTCTGCTGACCCACCTCCAGCCCAAGGAGTTGCCTGCCACAGGCATGATGTGCATTTTAATGAGTTGAATATAGTGAAAGATTATGAGTCATGGGGGTTGGGAGAGTGTAGGTATGAACTTAACAGTGCTTAGTTTATCTTTTGGCTACTATTGTGCTAGTGTCACTAAAATTGTTTTACTGATTATAAATGCAGTATTGATTTGTTAATGATATAATATGACTTTTCCTTTTACAGTGGTACCTTGGGTTAAGAACTTAATTCGTTCTGGGGGTCCGTTCTTAACTTGAATCTGTTCTTAACCTGAAGCACCACGTTAGCTAATGGGGCCTCCTGCTGCTACCGCGCCACCGGAGCACAATTTCTGTTCTCATCCTGAAGCAAAGTTCTTAATCTGAGGTAATATTTCTGGGTTAGCAGTGTCTGTAACTTGAAGTGTATGTAACCTGAAGCATCTGTAACCCGAGGTACCATTGTATTGTGACATTTATCTTATTTTTTAATTGTTGCTTCATTAACAGTAATCACAGACTGATGTGGCAATGTGGAGAAGTGAACTTACAACTGGAAAAAATGAGAAACTGAAAGATTTGCCCATTCCTAGCTGTGGGCACTTCTGCTGGCATAAAAGTACTCTGAAATTTGGGTAGATCATGTGGTAATTGTCAGCATGTCACCATATCACATGCTACACCATGTTACAGTCATGTTTGTTCCCCCCTCTCCCTGGCCCTCCCATGGTGCTCTGAACAAGCAGAAACTTTTTCTGGTGGTTTAAATGTGGCTGGGATAACACACAAGCTTGTTTTATTGGCCTTCATTTAGAGGTGCTGTTCCTCCTCATTTGCACTGTTGGGGCCCCACCAGCAAATGTGCTGTCATTCCTGATAGATTTTGGCACTCTCCAAAGTCAGTGGATTCTCGGCTACTGTAAGCTGTGCCTCCAGTTTTGGTTTTTTAGCTCATTCTTTCTCATCTGTCAGGTGAAAATAGGCAGTTTCTATACAACAAACTTCTATCAGGCTATCTTAATCACTTTAGAGGCACCTACGCCACAAATATATCAGATAGCCAATCCTAATCCTGGAGCCAGCTAAAAGCGGAGGCTGAATTATTTATTTTGTTACAATGAAAATGTCTGAATTTTATTGAGTTTTCTTGGAAGAACTTTATCATACTTGAAGCTTGCAAGATAAAAGATTGGTGTTCCATCTCCTAGAATATTCTTTCTTTCATAAAAAAAGCAGAGTGTACCTGTCTCCTTTTAAGGTCCTTTTACTTTCAAACTCAAATCAGTTTTTGCCATGTTAACATTGAGATGAGACCAGTTGCTTTTAAAAAGGGAAAGGTCTCTAACAATGTTAAATAAATGGCTTCACTAACTGTGCCTGCTCTCAAAGTGCACCCTGCAATGGAGTGTGCCTCTGGGGGTGAAGTCAAACCGCTGTGTTAGCAGCACTGAAGTGCCCTCCCCAGGGCACAAGCCTGGGCAGTGTGTTTGGAGCTCCTGGGCTGCCCAGGCAACAAGACCCCCCTCTTGGCCGAAAGGAAAGCAGAGCAAGACGTTTGGCACCAGCTGGGCTGCAGGAGTTGCTGGAAGGGGGCGTACAAGGCACCGTCCGACCCTCTTAGCGACTCCACTCTGGATTTGTGTAGGGTTCACTCCTTAGCCTTTCCTTCTCCCAAAGATGTCCCACAAGGCAGTGGAGGTTTAGCGTCAGAGTTTTCCTTCTCCTAGATGGGCTCCCTTCCCAGGCAGAAGGAAACATGTGCAGAAACATGAGGGAAACATGTGCAGAAACAGCCTTCTTGACTGCTGGATCCACTAGTGGTCTCGTCTCACCATCCGCCTGAGCCTTTTATATGCAGAGGAAGTCCCTAAGGGTTAGAGACCCATTGACAACCTTCACCTGGTTTAGCTGGGTTTTATGGGGTGCTAGGGGAGGGGTGGTACCCATCGTGCTCCTTCTGGGATAGTTTGCCCAGCTTTGGTCTCCACCCTGCACTCAGCTATCACCTGTGGCTCCTAGATGCTGTCAGCATGCAACAGTGGCCACACCTCTGGATGGCGTAAAACTCTATTGCAGTGGTCGGCAAACTAAGGCCTGGGGGCTGGATCAGGCCCAATTGCCTTCAGGATCCGGCCCGCGGACTGTCCGTGGATCGGCGTGGGGATTCTGTTCGTTCGGGCTGCGCCATTCCCCCTCCCTGCACCATTCCACCCCTTCCACTGCAGTGGTGCCTCCTCCTCCCTCCCTCCTCCTGGCTTCTCCCCGCCCTGCCTAGAGGAGGAAGGGGGCTGGGCTGAGCTGGCTGAGCACCATTTTAAGCAGCCCCTCTCTGGAGCCAGCCCTTTCGCGCCACTCATCTTCCCTCCGCCATTGCCGCCCTGGTCCTCCTGTGGGCCAGAGAGCAGAGCGGATGAGCTCCCTCTGCCTACCCACGAGGAGAAGCAGCAGCAGCAGTGGTGGTGGTGGCAGCCCCAGGGAAGGTAAGCACACGGGTGGGGAGGAGGACTACTTGCCCCCTTCACCTCTTCTTCCAGTTCCTCCCCCCAGTGCCGCTTCTCCAGCCCACCACAAGGACTGGCCCATGGCTAAAAAATTTGCCAACCCCTGGTCTATTGCCTGATAATAACTATCCCCTTCCAAAGGCAGGAGCAAATAAAAGGGTCTTTGAATTCCTTCTGAGTGGGGAATGGGGCTGCCTGATGTCCCCCCCCCCCAATGAAGAAGCTGCCACAGAGAAAGCTTGTGCATGAGAAGAACAAGGTGGATTATCTTTGGGTGGTATTTATTTTGGAGAATGAAACTGTTGGGTATTCTTTCTGAAGTTATTATGGGTTACAGTAGTATTTCTGATGCTCTTCTCCTTTGAAACCAATGAGGTCTGACAATGCAGAGCAAGGCAGCTTTCCATGTCTGCTGAGAGGAAAATCCAGGGACAGGTTTTGCATTGCTCTTTTCTTGGCACCCTGTGCTGCCGCTTAAAAAAATATGTTTTGGAAATTGGTGTTGCTCATGCAGAAAGAAAGCAAAGGACTGAGTTGCTAGTGCTCATACTTTGTTCTGAAGTTTGGGCTTTTTGTATGCCCTTGGCACCTTCCTTCTACATCAGCTGCCACTGATTGTGGTTTCTATTCATGGCAGAACTTTGGGGTCTGCGCTTCCATGCCACCCTTTCAGTTTGACTTTACACGTGTCATTGCAACCTTTATCTTTTGGTATCTTGGAGGGGTGGTGCTAAAGTGGACCACACCCCCAGTCCATTTAAATAACTATTGCATATGAAATCCTCATAATTTCCCCACATTGCATAACCAAAATCCCATGTTCCAAAATCCAGAGCTGTGTTTTTAATGCGCACCCCCCCCCCGTGGTGAATGAATGGGTGGAGTAAGATTGGGTATGTTAATGTCAGCATGCAAAGCCAGAATTCAAAGCAGCGATTCTGAATAACTGGAAAGCATGGTGTTGATGGTAAGGAAGAGTGGGCAGCAGAATACTAAGCAGGAGCAGAACTCTTGGAAGGGGCAGCTCTGCCTGGGTTGGAAGGGCTTCCTTAGCAGACTGTCAAGCCCCTCATGAACAGACAGAGAGTGCAAAGTGGCAGTTAGCTACTTGACACAATGCAGCTAGCTGTGACACAATGCACTGCATTCCAAGGGAAGTAGGATGTGAAAGTGTCTGTGTTCGCACATTCTCTTTGATCGCAGATTTCACAGCTTTTTTAAAAGTGGGCTGGCAAGCTGCTCCCTTTGGATCTCAGAAGCCAGTGGACCTTCCCTTCCCATGTTGCCCAAAGCCTGAAAGTTGGTTTATGAAACTTGTTTCCCACCCCCCCAACTCAAAAGTCAGAGTGGCTTATGTCAATAGAATAGACACACAGTAACACAAAATCCATAGAATGAATAGCAGCCATGACTACTGTTCTACATGCAGTGCGGGAGGTGACATGCCTCTTGACACCTGTTGCTGCATATGGCAGGGGGGCAGAAGGATGTTGTGCTCAGGTCCCGCTTTGGAGCTTCTTGCAGGTTGGCCACTGTGAGAACAGGATACTGGACTAGGTGAACCAGCGTAGGAGTGGCCATTCCCTGCTTTCCCCTCAGAAGCTGCTAGGAAGCTGTAGATCAGGAGAATGTCAAGTGCTTCTCTCTGGTGGATTGCATGCTTGAAGAGCAGATCTGAGGAGTGGTTCCTGGCTGTTTGGAGATCAGAAATAATACTTGCATAAAGTGTCAAGTTTGCATAGATTCTGTTCCTTTTGCAGTTGGGGTGCTTTGGTTTTCGAATGAGCACGTCAGTGACATACCCTCCAAGTGCCCTGATTTTCCAGGGACAGTCCTGGAATTACAAAAGCCACCCCAGCTTCTGATTTGATCCTGGAATGTCCCTATTTTGCCTGCCAGTGCTGCCACCACTGAGCTCAGGAAGGAGGAGCCAGCGCTTGTCCCAAGCAGCAGTAGCTGCAAGGGAGCAACATCCTGCTGCCTCTTCCTTAGGCAGCTTTGAGAGGCTGCTGGAGAGCAGGCAAGGAGGAGGAGGAGGAGGAGGAGGAGGAGAGGCTGCCCCATGTGACACGCCAGCTCTGAGGGGCAGGCAGAGGGCAGGGCTGCCCTGGGTGATAAGAAGGGGGGAGCAGAGTAGAGCGCAAGGAGACTTGAGTTTTTAAAAAATGATTTGCACCTCTGCATCTTCCTAAAAATAAATAAATGATTGGTGTGTTTTTCTTTTTGTAAATCTACCATAGAATAAAATGAATTAAAACTGGGATTAAGGGGTTTTCTCAGGATGGTGGGGGCATGTGTGCCGTGTCCCATTTGAGGAAATGCTTTGTGGGGGGTTGAGGAGGGTTAGTTGTGGGGCGTGAGAAATGTTGGACGGGATGCAGTGAGAGCAGTGGCCTCTTGCACCAACCTCCATCCTCCATCGGGCCTTTTCTCTCTGAAGCATTCAAACGTGGTAATTCTTGTCTTCCATAATTACACTGAGGCAAGAGTTATCTTCACCAGTTCAAGTCCTGATATTTTTCGTAAAGCTATAAAATAGCCAAATTATGTTTTCAGGATTTTCACTAGGCAGCCATAAATTTCAAGATACCTTCCAAAGCTGTATTTATGTTTCCCGGTGCCACTATTTTGGCTTCTCCCCCCCTCCCTCCCCTCTTCCTGCTCCCCACCCCCAAATCCTTAGTGCAAACTCTGGACTTGCCAAATGTGCTGGGTCTCTGAGTCTGAAGGATTAAGCAAGGAGATAAATTCTCCCCAACTGTGCTGGAGTATTTAAAATGCAGAGAAGTAGCAGTCTGTAAACATTGCAAAGCAGGGCAGGGCAGGGAAGGGGGGCTGCTCGGAGGGGCAGCCCTGAAGTCAAGGACAGGCATCTGTTTTATGTTAAAGAAACATTTCGCTGGATAGTCATCTGCTTTGCTTTTAAAGCTACAGCAAGATGAAGCGATAAAAAGGCCAATGACACATTTCAAAGCGGAGATGTGAACTCTTCCTGAGCCAATTATGCTGTCAATATGCCCTGATTTTGTATCTTCTCTCACAAACTGGGTCACCTCGGAACCATTACTCATGTTGGCAACACTTGCCAGGCGCTGCAAAATCAATTCACCCATTTATAGTCTTATGATATGTTATGGCAGTATATTAATGTGTGTTTAAAATAAAAGGAGAGAGGGAGCGTGCACACAGGAGAAGCTGCCCTACATATAATGTGAGGCACATTCACTCTGCACAGGCCTAACACTTTGCAGCTTTTAAGCATTGAGTTGGTTCAGCTGATCCTCCAAACCTTGGCTTGGAGGATTGGGAATGAACTGCAGCTTCCTTCCTGCCTTGGTTTGCTGTGACACCCGGATCAGGGAAGTAAACTTAACCCCTAACCAATCACTGAATGCAAATAAATGAATGAAATAAAAGTTTTTAGATGAACATGGTGTATTTCTCTCACATGCATATGCAAGAATTGAAAAAACTGTCAAAATTAAATATATAACTGACAGACAATAAAACACACAATAACAGCTCAATGATCCTATATGGTTTTAAAATATTTTAGTAGCAGCACAGTGCACCACCTCCCATAAATCTGTTCTGATCTCTAGCTATGTAGGCTAAATATTTTAATGTTTCAATATTTTAATGTTGTATTTTAATTTTGTTTTTAAGTTGTAATCATTCAACTTGTTTTTATTATTGCTTGTAAGCCGCTCTGAGCCCGGCCATGGCTGGGGAGGGCGGGGTATAAATAAAAATTATTATTATTGTTGTTGTTGTTGTTATTATTAAATATGTCTTAAAACTCCCAGCTATGCCATAGAAGCAGAATGCAAAGGCATCACAGCTCGAAATCCAAATGACGAAAAATGGCAAATCTTATGGAACTCAACCCTTGTAACCAGATGTGGGTTGCCTTTGGAAAGTCTTCCTCAGTGGCATCCTTGTGCATGGACTTGGATACCGTACATACTCAAGTATAAGCTGACCTTTCAGCACATTTTTTATGCTGAAAAAGCCCCCCCCCGGCTTATACCTGAGTGAGGTGGGCGGTGGCACCACCAGGTTTGCGGTGTGGTGAACCAGCTCATACTCGAGTCAATAAGTTTTCCCAGTTTTTCGTGCTAAAATTAGGTGCCTTGGCTTATATTCGGGTTGGCTTATACTTGAGTATATATGGTACTCAATTATTAAAAATATGCAGAAAATGCTTCTTAATAATGTAAAACATAAATCTCCACTTTTCCAATTATACTTTTAAGGGGAAAAAATCAGTTACACTGCATGTTTTCACAGGGAGTTGCATGTCACCGTGCTGCTGAAGAATTTTAAATTATTTCTTTTTAAAGCTATGAACCTGCAGCAGTGGTATATGCTTCATGGTAAGCCCTGATTTTTATTGCAGCTGTTAATTTTTTCCTTGCCATTTTTACTCATCATAGATTTTATTTAATGCTATGACTTAATACAGCAAATATAAAATATAAATTTAATCAGATTTCAGATTTGAGCAGAATCCATCTTTATTTACACATCTATTCTCAACTTTTTGTGACAGGAATATTCAAGTCTTCAAATAAGACTGTTTTCTAGGGACAGAAGAGACATCCAAAGTAAGAAGACTGTGCTAAGCACCGTCATCTACAGCTTCAGGACAAGCACTTTTCTCCTCTTCCCCTGGAAATGTTGAGCAAGTGTGTTAATCATTTAATGTGTGACAGAAATAGGACTGTGAAACTAAACCATTTTAAAATGGAATCTCAAGCCATGTTAGGTTTCTTGGAACACAAGCAGAGGCCTTCACTATGGTGGCTATGACTTCCTTGATGTTAGGTCAGCTTGGTTTACCCAAAGAGGCTTAAAGAGAGCTAGGGACCATGCTTGACTCTTCAGTCTACTCTTGATGAAGTCCAGATTTATTTAAGTTGCTTATTAAAATAAAAACTTAGGGTTTAAACGTCAGGGCTTATGTTCTCTAGGTTTAGTTTACTCAAGTCAGGCAAACCATACTTTGCTTCCAAACTACTACTGGAAATGGAAGCTTGAACTAGGTTCCCAGTGATGATTTGTAGGTAAACTATGGATTGCTAAAACCAGGAAGAGAAGAAGTCCTAAACCTATGAAAGGAATTCAGCATTGTATTATCATCGTTCCAGTAGTACAAGCATTTGTTTACCAGCTAGTGTTCTGGGCAGCATTCTCCTGTTCCTCCAGAGGTGGTGGTGGTGGGGGAGAGAGATGGGAAACGGGGGAAATCCTTACCAGAAGAAACACTTGTGCTAGATTTCGCTAATGCACCAGTCTACTTGAACTGGTCCTTTGGTTTTGAAGATAATATGAATTGGGCCATTATGTCTGAATTCCTAAATCATGGTAAACACAGGGCTAACAAGCAAGTTAGATGTGGGTTTGCAACATGCAGACCATGATAACCACCACACCTTTTCTTGGCAAAGTAATGAACAGGGATGGCATTTGCTTCTCTTGATGCATTCTCTCTAACAGCAACAAAGCAGGCAGGTGTTTTTGGTGTGTGTTGGACATCTTTGCCTGGTTTAAAAGGTGATGCACCATAGGTAGTGCTAACCCAAAATAATGCATTGGAATAGATATTTTGTGACTATCCTCCATAGTCTGTTCGTTGGTGGGAATCACAAGCAAGGATTGTTCTGTTCTGCTCAGGTCCTTCTTGTAGGCTTCCAGTTGTGGTGTCTTGTTGGCTGTGGTAGGTAAAGTATCTCTGAAAAAAATTACGCATCACCTGGGAAGACAGGCGAACTAATGCCAGTGTACTGGAAGAAGCAAAAAGTTCACGTGTTGAAGCAATGGTTCTTCAACATCAACTTCGTTGGACTGGTCATGTTGTACGAATGCCTGATTGTTGTCTTCCAAAGCAGTTACTCTATTCTGAACTTTAAAATGGTAAGCATAATGCTGGTGGTCAACAAGAGAGGTTTAAAGACGCTCTCAAGGCAAAACTAAAAAAATGTAGTATAAACATCGATATGTGCTTTGAAGACGCTTGAACTCAGGACGCAAGGGAGAAACGTGTTAGGAGGAAGGCATGCTTGGCAAATCCACACTGAATCATAGAATCATAGAGTTGGAAGAGACCACAAGGGCCATCGAGTCCAACCCCCTGCCAAGCAGGAAACACCATCAGAGCACTCCTGACATATGGTTGTCAAAGAATCATAGAATCATAGAGTTGGAAGAGACCACAAGGGCCATCGAGTCCAACCCCCTGCCAAGCAGGAAACACCACCAGAGCACTCCTGACATATGGTTGTCAAGCCTCTGCTTAAAGACCTCCAAAGTAGGAGACTCCACCACACTCCTTGGCAGCAAATTCCACTGTCGAACAGCTCTTACGGTCAGGAAGTTCTTCCTAATGTTTAGGTGGAATCTTCTTTCTTGTAGTTTGGATCCATTGCTCCGTGTCCGCTTCTCTGGAGCAGCAGAAAACAACCTTTCTCCCTCCTCTATGTGACATCCTTTTATATATTTGAACATGGCTATCATATCACCCCTTAACCTCCTCTTCTCCAGGCTAAACATGCCCAGCTCCCTTAGCTGTTCCTCATAAGGCATCGTTTCCAGGCCTTTGACCATTTTGGTTCCCCTCCTCTGGACACGTTCCAGTTTGTCAGTGTCCTTCTTGAACTGTTGTGCCCAGAACTGGACACAGTACTCCAGGTGAGGTCTGACCAGAGCAGAATACAGTGGCACTATTACTTCCCTTGATCTAGATGCTATACTCCTATTGATGCAGCCCAGAATTGCATTGGCTTTTTTAGCTGCTGCGTCACACTGTTGGCTCATGTCAAGTTTGTGGTCAACCAAGACTCCTAGATCCTTTTCACATGTACTGCTCTCAAGCCAGGTGTCATCCATCTTGTATTTGTGCCTCTCATTTTTTTGCCCAAGTGCAATACTTTACATTTCTCCCTGTTAAAGTTCATCTTGTTTGTTTGGGCCCAGTTCTCTAATCTGTCAAGGTCATTTTGAAGTGTGATCCTGTCCTCTGGGATCAACTCCCACCCAGAAACCTATGTCCCCACTGTGGAAGGACGTGTGGATCCAGAATTGGCCTCCACAGTCACTTACGGACTCACTGTTAAGACCGTGTTCATGGAAGACAATCTTCCTTGGCTACGAGGGGTCGCCAAAGAAGATACTTGGCTGTGGAGAGAACAGGACTGGATGGGCCACTGGCCTGATCCAGCAGGCTGCTTATATGTATGTTCTTAGAACTGTGTATATTACAACAAGCATTTGGGGGTGATGGAGGGCAAGGACTGGCTTTCTAATGCTTGGTGGCTTAAACACAAAGGGAGAACTGACTGCTCTGGCTAAGCCTCTAGTGCATTGGGGGAAAACAATTTCCACACTTGGGCAAGAGGAACTCCTATCTGTTTCCCCCTCTTTTGGGGGCCTGGAGTTAATGGCAAACCTTGACAGCCACTTTAGCTCAAGTGAGAGTGAAAGCACACATGCCCCAGGGGCACTGGAGTGTGTGTTTATCATACAGGGGGGGGGCACCTGCAGGTCTTGTAATTAGTGTTTGAAGGTCAATGACCTGGCAACCGGCCAAATAGGTCACTGACCTGGCAACTGGCCAAGGGTGTTTATCATTCTTGGGTATATTAAGACATTGCCTCTTTGCTTCGCTGCAAGGAAGCTCTGTCAGATTGGTACTGAATTCTGTGCTGTATTATTATTATTTATTATAAAAATTTATTTACTGCCCTATACTCAAAGGCCTCAGGGCAGTCCACAGAACAAAATCAAAATATAAAACCACAAGATATATAATCAAAATAAAAACAATGCAATGTATTTATGCTTTGAGTTGTACTTGCTTTGCATTTGAAGCCTGCACCTTCTGTTAGGGATCTAGTGGAAGCCTGTATATAGTGAAATTGCCCTAATGCTTTGCACTGCCATGAACCTACACACTTGGGGAGTTGCACACGTTTGGCACACAGCATGCGGCAACAGTTTCTAGCCTGGTCTGGGAATTCAAGTTGCCTTTCTGTCTAGGTTGCTCTCTAATCCGAGGTCTTTAGGGGATTCCTCACATGCCAGAAGGACTCTCAGCTGCCCAGAAATGAATGCCTGGCTGACAAGAGTCTGAAATAACAAGGGACAAGGATTTTGTGTAGGGGAGAGCTATGCCAGGGGCCCCAGGAAGCTTAGGGGCGCCTGGGAAATGGACTTCCTGGTCAGACAGAGCTGGAGGGGATGGTGCATTTTCCCTAGATGCATACAACACCCACTCCCCCACTATTTTTTACTATGTCCAGAGGCTGCTGAATTGCTTCAATGCCTGGTCCCTTGAACTGGGCAAGGGTCTTGCTAGCGCCTGATTCTCTGTGCTGCACGTCTATTGCATTTGTCATAAACTGCTGCAAATGGTAGAAGTAAGTGGTTTTGCCAAGAAATATCCTGACCAGGACTGCCGGGAAGAAAGAATCTGATCGGCAATCCGATGGTTAAATCTGAGAGTGGATACAATGGTGGGTTTTGCTTTCTTCTCCCTCCCACATTTTGGAATGCAGAAATAAAGAAAATAATCAAACTATCAATTCTAGCATGTAGGGGGCTACCTTATCTAAATTATATAATTCAGTATTTGAACGATTGGTATTAGTAATTGTATTATAAATTGGTATTGTTATAATGAGGGTATTATTGGATTGTAATTGAAAACTAATAGAATTATTATCAGAGTTTAATTTTCAGGTAGTAGGAAGATAAATGTTGGAAGTCTGTGGCTGCGAAGCAGAGGTAGCCCAGGCTCCTTCTCCCATTTGGGGGGCGGTCAAAGGGCTGGAGCTCCCTCCTCACAGAGGAAATGGGGTGTGTGTGTGGCTTGAGTGTTTTTCTTCCTTTCCTGCTAGCAATGCAGACTCTTTGCCACACAAGGAGGATGGTTGCCCAATGCCCAGACTCTCATCACAGCTCAGAAAGAACCCCAGCAGAGATTGAAAATCACAAAATATTCAGGGAAGTGAAGTGTGGAATTATAGCCTGCTAGACCTTTAAAATATGCCCTACCAAGTTCCATCCAAAGTTCCCCACTTCCTCTAGCATAGAAAACGACCACACATTTGGGTAGTTAAAGGGAGCCAGTCAGGTTCAAAATGGCCCTTTCCCCCTGTGCCCCAGATTACTCCTGTGTGATGAGGAGTTTTTCTGACAGCACCACATGCCACATCCTGTCCATCCATCCATCCATCCATGTCTGCTGGGTAAAGCGGGATGCACCCTTCCAATGTAAGGTGACCTCAGCTCACACAGCTGCCAACAGATGTGCCCAAAGGTACTGAAAGTAAGGTGTACATACTTAATTTTATTTGAAGCATCTTTTACCCTGCCCCTTTGCCCCAAAGGCTCCCACAGTTGTTTGTGAAAATCAGTAATAGGTTGGTTCCTGTCTGCAGGCTTACCATCCAAGACATGTCACAAAATGAAAAGGGCTTGGAAGGGAGAAGGAAAAGCTAGTTCCAGCACTAGCTCCTGGCTGCAGAGTGGATGGAATGGAAATGGGTTATCTAAATGAATAAGGAAAGAAATGTGATAATCCAGACACAGTATGTGAATCATTCTTCTTCAATGGATCAACTGACATAAAACTGCAATCCAAAATATATACAGTGGTGCCTCGCGAGACGAAAAGAATTCGTTCCGTGAGTCTTTTCGTCTTGCGATGTTTTTCGTCTTGCAAAGCATGGTCCATCGCAGGTGCGCCTCTTCAAGCGGCTTTTTTAAAAAGCGCAAGACGTTTTCGTCTTGCGAAGCAAGCCCATAGGGAAATTTGTCTAGCGAAGCAACGCAAAACCGAAAAACCCTTTCGTCTAGCGAGTTTTTCGTCTTGCGAGGCATTCGTCTTGCGGTGCACCACTGTAGTCAATTGTGACTGGTTGATAGCCCATGCTAATCCTGCATCTCTAGCTTGGAAATCATGCCTGAGAGGCAAGCGCACTAATTCATTGTGCCAAAGACGATCTTGTATAACTCTCACTTGGAAGTGGCTTTTGTGTGTGTGTGTTTAGAAGCCTTTCCAAGTGCTTTAAGCAGTAAAGTGAGGCTCCATTTGGAAAGCAGGAATAGTTCTCCTGCAAAAGTTCTGCTTGCTCCCCCCCCCCCAATATACTGTATTTTTCGCTCCATAGGACGCACCTGACCAAAAGACGCACCAAGTTTTTAGAGCAGGAAAATAAGAAAAAAAAATCTGACTCAAATGTTGTACTAAACTATTTAAAACAGCAAAGTGGGTGGCTCCTGTCCACTTTGCTGCTTTAAAGTGAGCCACGGTATGAAGAGATTGGAAAAAGGACAGACATTCCATTATAATGTAGCTGTTTTCATTATCACTGGGAAGTCAGTATTGGCAGCAGTCACAAAAATTAAAATTTGAGCATTTTACTGTTATGAATCAAGAATATTAATAGTCAGGGAGAGAAACCAGGGCTGTGCAAATGAGAAGTGTTTTCTCAAAACAGGCATGGATGTTTTGAAAGGAAGATTCAAAATGGGGTGACTCAGCAAAGAACTGAGGAGGAAAAGAGGGCAAATAAATAGCTCCCATTCAATAACAAGAGAACACAATGTTTTTGGTTTGGTATAGGTGGACTGTACTTGTAAGAATTTGTATAATGAATTATAGATTTGGAGTGGAATATCAGTGCCTCTTTTCAGCAATAAAGATTAGCTGCTAGGAACATGGTCCACACACAAACACACAGGATGTCTGGTTATAGTTGTGCAGTTTAATCTGTTCCTGAGCCAGATGCCTGCTCAGTTTTAGCTGAGCTCACTATTACTGGTTTGTGGAGATGCTTTGCATGCATTGATGACTATTTCTGCAAAACGGCTACTTGAAGAAATCCCCAAACTTAATATTTTTAAACTTCAAATGGAGCTCAGAATCCAGTTAGGCAATCCTTTGCAGTTGAATTAGGAGGCACCGAGAGACAGCAATTTGCTGCTCCCCCCCCCCCCACGAGCAGCCCAGGAACACACAGCCTTCCCGCTGCTTGCAAACCTTGTCGGAGCTTCAGGGGAAAGCAAAGGCTGCCGGCAGAGCAGTGTGGCTTCCGCCCCACCCCCAAAGAGCACCCCAGGAGCGCGGGGCAAAGGCGCACAGCCTTCCCGCTGCTTGCAAACCTTGTCGGAGCTTCAGGGGAAAGCAGAGGCTGCCGGCAGAGCCGCGTGGCTCCTCCCCCCACCCCCAAAGAGCAGCCCAGGAGCGCACAGCCTTCCCGCTGCTTGCAAACGTTGCCGGGGCTTCAGGGGAAAGCGGAGGCTGCTGGCAGAGCACCGTGGCTCCTCCCCCCATCCCCAAAGAGCACCCCAGCAGCGCAGGGCAACAGCGATTTGGCTCCAGGGACCACACATTCTCTCCATAAGACGCACAGACATTTTCCCTTCCTTTTTAGGAGGAAAAAAGTGCGTCCAATGGTGCGAAAAATACGGTAGTTTTTCATTGTCGGAGGGCACCAAGATTGTGTTTTATAAAGAAGCAATTTAAAAACTGGGAGAGCTGTGAAACAGTTTTTGGGATTAGAGATCATATGCTACAAAGCACTGCTTTAAAGAAATGTTTGCTAAAGTATGGATTATGCTAAATATATATTTCTTCCTCTCCATGCCCCCTTCCTACCCTTACATGTCTATCCCTCAATTTACTGCAGCAATTCATTGACGATGTACAATAGCTTTTGCCCTTGTGGTGGTTGGGAGGGGGGAATTGAGATGATTTTATCTCTCCCCCCTTCCCCCAATTTTGCTGTATTGCCACACAATGCACCCCACATGTCTGAATTTAGCTGTTTGAGATTGCAACTTGGGGAGAGCACACATACAACTATTAAGTTGTGTTCTGTTATGTTTCTATTAAGTTGTTTTATTATGTTTCACTAGCTGTAAACAGTCAAAATAAAAAAATTCCTTCCATTTTTTTAAAATTATTTATTTATTTATTTATTTTATTTTGACTATGGCAGACCAACACGGCTACCTATCTGTAGCTGTAAACAGTCACTGAAAAGCTGTGTTGGGAAGTCCAGCCATTCAGCTGGAAACTTCACCACATTGGGGCTGGAACTTGCCCCGGAACAGGGAGCTCTGGAAGAAACCCAACTGTTGGGAGGCTTCTGGGCAAGCCCTGTACTAGCCTGGAGGGGGGACCCTGGGGGGCCTGATGCCTGCACCAAGCGGGGCTCCAGGCTGCACTCTCTGCTAGCCAAAGAACACTTCATGGGAAGCCCAACTTGCCATTCTTGGTCAGCCGAGGAGTGAAGCACGCAGGATAGGGATATGCTGAAGCACTGACCCCCTCAGGGTCATTTGAGGACATCCTGTGGGAATCTGGTTGGTCTTTGATGCAAGCAGGATGCTGGGCGTGATGCACCTTAGCTCTGAAAGAGAAGGGAACAAGCCATGTATCATAAATAATAATAATAATAATAATAATAATAATAATAATAATAATAATAATAATTTATTATTTATACCCCACCCATCTGGCTGGGCCTCCCCAGCCACTCTGGGCGGCTTCCATAAAAACCAAAAATACAATAAAATATCACACGTTAAAAACTTCCCTGAACAGGGCTGCCTTAAGATGTCTCCTGAATGTCAGGTAGTTGTTTATCGCTTTGACATCTGCTGGAAGGGCGTTCCACAGGGCGGGCGCCACTACCGAGAAGGCCCTCTGCCTGGTTCCCTGTAGCTTTGCTTCTCGCAATGAGGGAACCGCCAGAAGGCCCTCGGCGCTGGACCTCAGCGTCCGGGCAGAATGATGGGGGTGGAGACGCTCCTTCAGGTATACTGGGCCGAGGCCGTTTAGGGCTTTAAAGGTCAGCACCAACACTTTGAATTGTGCTCGGAAACGTACTGGGAGCCAATGCAGGTCTTTCAAGACCGGTGTTATGTGGTCTCGGCGGCCGCTCCCAGTCACCAGTCTAGCTGCCGCATTCTGGATTAGTTGTAGTTTCCGAGTCACCTCCAAAGGTAGCCCCACGTAGAGTGCATTGCAGTAGTCCAAGCGGGAGATAACCAGAGCATGCACCACTCTGGCGAGACAGTCCGCAGGCAGATAGGGTCTCAGCCTACGTACCAGATGGAGCTGGTAAACAGCTGCCCTGGACACAGATTTGACCTGTGCCTCCATGGACAGCTGTGAGTCCAAAATGACTCCCAGGCTGCGCACCTGGTCCTTCAGGGGCACAGTTACCCCATTCAGGACCAGGGAATCCTCCACACCTGCCCGCCTCCTGTCCCCCACCACAGACACCACAGTCACTCCTGCACTTCAGCCTGAAGGAAACACAATCTCTGGTGGATTGCCTGGAGCCACTGGCATCTTGTACCACACAGAGATTTGGGTGATGAGCAGCAGTGCAATCAGTTCAGTACCAGCTTGGGCAGATGCTGGAGGAAAAAAAGGACACCAGAAATGAGCTTATGCCCTTTCCAGACATCCAAAGTGTCTTCGCTTTCCTCAAAGAATACTGGGAACTGTAGTTTGTGAATGGTGCCAGGAACTGTAGCTCCGTGGGGGTAACCTAGAGTTCCCAGGATTTTTGTGGGGAGCCATGTGCTTTACGTCTGCAGTGAGGATGGGACCAGATTCTCTTTTTCTGTCACTTGAAATGGAACAAGCATTTGTTCAATTTGAATATCCTTAGATGCATCAAAAAGAGCTGAAAACCACACGATTGCCTTTGACTCCATAACATTTTTACATTTCAAATTCTGGCTTAAAAATGCATCTGTAATTAGTTCTGAAAAGAGCCTTAAAAAGAAAAGGTGTTTTGTTAAGGATTGCAGAATGGGATTCTAGGTGACCTAGAGGGCTACCTTCCCCAGGGGGAGCCCAGGCCAGCTCTTCACAGCACCCAGAACTCCAGTTCAGCACCCGTAAGAATAGGGGCGCAAGGAGTTGGAAGCTCAAAATGAATATGCCCTTGATCATGTGGAGCTCAGCATTAATATCTTCCATTTATCTGAATACCACTTTCCCACAAAATTGTGATCACAGCATATCAAGGGAATAACAATAACAGTTCAAAAATCAGTCTGTACAACATTTCAGGAAAGAATGCAAATAAGCTAACCTAATTTTAATGGCTTACAAGTAAACAGGAGAGAGAACCATGCTGAACCCAGGAATAAAATGGCGATGTGCAGAACTGGAGGTGGGGATGGCGAGTCAGGGTTCCAAAAGGCAATCCTCAGTTGACTTCCATGAGCTGGGTGGTGGCTACACTTGGCATTTGTGGCATCTCATCTTTCACCTGGGTTTCCTCTCTGTCACTTCCCCAACTCTCACCTGGGGAGGTTAATGCTGCCATTCCTCCTTCAAGCCCCACATTTACCCACGGTTTCCTTTTTAAGAACCTAAGAACAGCCTGCTGCATCAGGCCAAATGCCCACCTAGTCTAGGTTGATGATCACCACTGCTGCTTGTGGGAGGGAGTGCTGCAGGTTAACTACCGTATTTTTCGCTCCATAGGACGCTCCTGACCAAAAGACGCATAGGACGCTCCTGACCAAAAGTTTTTAGAGCAGGAAAACAAGAAAAAAAATCTGACTCAAATTTTGTACTAAACTATTTAAAACAGCAAAGTGTGTGGCTTCTGTCCACTTTGCTGCTTTAAAGCGAGCCATGGTATATAATGATGAGAATGGAAAAAGGACACATTCCATTATAATGTAGCTGTTTTCATTATCACTGGGAAGTCAGTATTGGCAGCAGTCACAAAAACTAAAATTTGAGCATTTTACTGTTATTAATCAAGAATATTAATAGTCAGGGAGAGAAACCAGGGCTGTGCAAATGAGAAGTGCTTGGAGTATGGAGGAACAGCAAAAAGATGATGATGATGATGATGATGATGATGATGATGATGATAATAATAATAATAATAATAATAATAATAATAATTTATTTATACCCCGCCCATCTGGCTGGGCCTCCCCAGCCACTCTGGGCGGCTTCCAAAAGAATATTAAAATACTGTGAAGCTAAAGATCAAATGATTGTGCTCCAGTTCCTAAATCTCTGAAGTTTTCTCAAAACAGGCATGGTTGTTTTGAAAGGAAGATTCAAAATGGAGTGACTGAGCAAAGAACAGAGGAGGAAAAGAGGGCAGATAAATAGCTTCCATTCAATACCAAGAGAACACAATGTTTTTGGTTTAGTATAGGTGGACTGTACTTGTAAGAATTTGTATAATGAATTATAGAGTTGGAGTGGAATATCAGAGCCTCTTTTCAGCAGTAAAGATTAGCTACTAGGAACATGGTCCACACACACACAGGATGTCTGGTTATAGCTGTGCAGTTTAAACTGTTCCTGAGCCAGATACCTGCTCAGTTTTAGCTGAAATTACTATTACTGGTTTGTAGAGATGCTTTGCATGTATTTATGACTATTTCCCCAAAACTGCTACTTGAAGAAATCCCCAAACTTACTATTTTTAAACTTCAAATGGAGCTCAGAATCCAGTTAGGCAATCCTTTGCAGTTGAATTAGAAGGCACTGAGAGACAGCAATTTGCTGCTCCCCACCCCCACCCTCCACTCCAGGAGCACACAGCCTTCCCTCTGCTTGCAAACCTTGTCGGGACTTCAGGGGAAAGCAAAGGCTGTAGGCAGAGCAGTGTGGCTCCTCCCCCCACCCCCAAAAAGCACCCCAGCAGCACACAGTCTTCCCTCTGCTTGCAAACCTTGTCCGGACTTCAGGGGAAAGCAAAGTCTGTAGGCAGAGCAGTGTAGCTCCCCACCCCCACCCCCACAAAGCACCCCAGCAGCACACAGCCTTCCCTCTGCTTGCAAACCTTGTCTGGACTTCAGGGGAAAGCAAAGGCTGTAGGCAGAGCAGTGTGGCTCCTCCCCCCACCCCCAAAAAGCACCCCAGCAGCACACAATCTTCCCTCTGCTTGCAAACCTTGCAAACCTTGTCGGGACTTCAGGGGAAAGCAAAGGCTGTAGGCAGAGCAGTGTGGCTCCTCCCCCCACCCCCAAAAAGCACCCCAGCAGCACACAATCTTCCCTCTGCTTGCAAACCTTGCAAACCTTGTCGGGACTTCAGGGGAAAGCAAAGGCTGTAGGCAGAGCAGTGTGGCTCCTCCCCCCACCCACAAAAAGCACCCCAGCAGCACACAGCCTTCCCTCTGCTTGCAAACCTTGCAAACCTTGTCGGGACTTCAGGGGAAGCAGAGGCTGCCGGTAGAGCCGTGTGGCTCCTCCCCCCACCCCCAAAGAGTAGCCCGGGAGCGCACAGCCTTCCCGCTGCTTGCAAACCTTGTCGGGACTTCGGGGAAAGCAGAGGCTGCCGGCAGAGCACCGTGGCTCCTCCCCCCACCCCCAAAGAGCAGCCCAGGAGCACAGGACAACAGCGATTTGGCTCCAGGGAACACACATTCGCTCCATAAGACGCACAGACTTTTCCCCTTACTTTTTAGGAGGGAAAAAGTGCGTCCTATGGAGCGAAAAATACGGTATACGCTTTGTTACACAAAGTCTGTTGTGCACAAACTCTACTCCTTGTGACACTCCTGTAATCTGTGTGGCCAGTATCTGTGTGGATTACTCCCCTCTTAAAGGTAAAGGGCCCCCTGACCATTAGGTCCACTCGTGGCCGACTCTGGGGTTGCGGCGCTCATCTTGCTTTACTGGCTGAGGGAGCCGGCGTACAGCTTCCGGGTCATGTGGCCAGCAGGACTAAGCCACTTCTGGCAAACCAGAGCAGTGCATGGAAACACCGTTTACCTTCCCGCCGGTACTTGCACATGACGTGCTTTCGAACTGCTAGGTTGGCAGGAACTCCCCTCTTAAGGTGGCATAAATGGTTCTCCTCTTCCCCATTCCATCCTCACAACAACCCTGTGAGGTAGGTTAGTCTAAGAGATCGGGACTGACTCCAAGGTCACCCAGGGAGCTTCATGGCTGAGTGGGGATTTGAACCCTGGTCTCCCAGGTCACAGTCCAACACTCTTGCAACCATTACACTGCACTGGCTCTCAATTCACAAGCCACCCACTCGCCCCCTTTTCCTTAGCACTGTAAGTGGAGGGAGAATCAAGACTTGTGTTCCATGGAAGGTCTCCTCTTCTTCTGGCTTACCAGCAACACCTGCTCTGTCAATCAAGTGCTGACACTACCTCCAGGAGGAGTAGACTTTTCCTGCATGCTCCACTCCTCCACCGAAGGAGAATGGCTGGTCTGCTTGCCTTTCTGCTCACTTCTGACTGCTTGTAGTTTATAGTAACAAGCCACCCTTCCCTTCCATCCAAAATCTGTTTCTTGCGAGCTAATTTTACCATACTCTTCCAGTAGGGTATACTATTTCTTCCTCCAGAGTCTGCTGTTCCTGTTCCACAATACTCCAGAATAGGAGGTGTTTCGTTCTGTTAACTATGACTTGGAGTTTTGAGAAGTTTGTCCTTAGCTCAACCAGTAGTTGATGGAGGGGGGAGGGAGAAAGATGGGGTGTGTGTGTGAAAATGTTTATCTATTAAATTCCTGCCCCATTCTTCTCAAAGTAGCCCAGAGCAGAAAACATCAAAAGGATAAAATAATGCAACATAAAATAAAACGTAATTTAAAAACAACTTAAAAAAACACCCAACTTTGCTTTCCCCCTCTCACTGAGACTGGATTCCCAGGGTAGAGCGTCTTCCTGCCCTCCTGAAACCA
Source organism: Podarcis bocagei (assembly GCF_964188305.1). Lineage (NCBI taxonomy): Eukaryota > Metazoa > Chordata > Lepidosauria > Squamata > Lacertidae > Podarcis > Podarcis bocagei. The sequence goes on along the minus strand of NC_138140.1, from coordinate 52,781,884 downwards.
GAGCTAAGAATTCCTTGCTTTAAATGGACCTATTTTATTAAGAGTTTTGTGCAGTTGGAGGTGAACCCTCAAGGAGGTTCTTGCACCAAGGTGAGAGAGGAAACAAACCAAAATGGAGATTGGGGGGAGGGATGAGATTTCCACAACAACAGGCGTGAAAGTAAGAGAAGTAGTAATATCCTCCCAGAGTTGCTTACTTCAAGGTTGCTCTGGCCAGTATCATTCAACAATCAAGTGCTTGGCTAAACAGGAATGTTTTTAAATTTCTTCTGAGCATCAGTGATGAGACAGAAGCACCTTGTTGGAGAGGACTGGATTTCACATCTGGGGAGAGAGACACCACTGAGAAACGCTGCCATGCCTGAGAGTGCATCTCGTATGTCTGAGAGTGTGGCTGGGAGTTATCAAGAAAACCTTATGAGAATTGTTGGAGTCTCTGATATGGAAGAAGGGGCAGGTGGAAGAAGCTCCCTCCACAGCCACTTACATTTTTATTTTTATTTTTTAAATAATATTTTATTGCTTTTTTCCAGATATATATGTAAAGTCAAGTACATAATAAAATCCACAAAAGAAAAAAAATAAAAAGAAAAAAGAAGAAACAATAAAACGGAAAAATTCATTTTTTCAGAACATTTTTCATAACCCTCTGGACTTCCCCGTGTCTCCCTCTTACCTGGCAGGAGAGACACCTTGATCACAGCCACTTACATTTTTAATCTTTGCTGTGTGGTCTTCACAGCCCCTCCACAAAGACAAGTGCTGGCAAGAAACCAGGAAGCCCCCTCCCTCCTTTTAAAGTGGAGCATCTTAAAAGAACAAATAAATTCAATGGCATCCCCTGTCTCTCCCTCTCTCTTCTCCTCCACCCAACTGCCTTTTGAATTCAAAAAGATTGGCTGCCAAACACCTAGGATGAAAAGGGTTTCACAAGCTCCCCATGGCTCTTGAGATAGGAAAGGTGTCTAAAGATTTTTGCCCCTCCCCTTTACTCACAATGTAGGTCAGGCCTTTGGATGCAATTATGAAAGGGGGTGCCCCAAACAGCTTTCTCCCCCCCCTGCTATTCACCTTCTCCGATGTGGCATGACAGAACCTTGCAAGTGTGGTGTTGGTTGTGTTTCCAGCCCTCCCCCCCCCCCCCGGTACTTTGTAGTGAGTACCTTGGATTTTGCAATGTGCTTCTCCTGCAGTGGAGTGGCTGGGATATGAAAGGGTTTCTAGGGAAGAATTGCTCCCTCAGCAAACAGTTCTGTTATCTGAAGACTATGTTTATAATAGCTGTGTGTATTCAGAATCAAACACAGCACTTGACATTCAGGGATGTGTGTGGCAGGGGATGGGGAGGGGAGAGAAGTCTTTTAAATGTATCTGAAAGGACACAGTTAAAAAGTAGTACCCAACCTGTTATGTACTGAAGTTCTCCCCCTGGCCACCAGGAGTATCGTGTATATAGTTTTCACTCAGGTCCACGTCAGTTAATTTAGGCAGGAAATCCTGGGCTGTTGTTGTTACAATGTTGACAGCTGGCTGCCTATAAAAGCAGGCCTGCTGAGCTGTTTGCGGTTCAGTTCAGTTCCAGCTTACTATAAAGAACCACTTGGAGAAATCTCTGTGTCGTCTGCTTTGTCAACCCACTACTTAATACAACCAATAGGCCCATTACGACTATTTTCCTCTTCTTTTGCTGCATACAATTATCTTTAACATAGAAGAGTCAGCTTTTAGCACTAGTACTTTTAAGTAAAAGTGTGTGGCTTATGTCTTGATGGCAAGGGCTTCCTTGATCTAGGGACTGTAATTGTGCACTTGCTTCGTCTCGCTCCTTCTCCAAAGGGCATCTCTCCCAAGCGCCCTTTGGCACAACTCCTTTGACCCTCAAGCCCAGCAGAAACTAGGCCAAAGTGCCTAGAAGTGGAATAAAGACAAGTCTTGCCATGTTTTCTGAAAGCTCATGGACTGCAAATTCATGCAGCTGTAGGGAACCTGTGGACCTTGTAGTGATGTTGGCCTCCAAATCCCATCAGCCCCGGATAGCATGGGGTCAAGGGTCAGGAATGATGGGAGTTGAAGTCCGTCATCTCTGCAAGGGCATCGGTTCCACATCCCCGACTGATACGTTTTTAAATTTCATGGGGAAAAGATGCATTCTCTTTTTAATTATGCATTGTTATGAGAAACAACTGCTCCTTTTCCCTTATGGGGTACCCAAGAGCCCATATAGAGTCCTTTTGTAGGTTCTCTATTGGTAGGAAAAAATAACAGAGGCCAACCAGAGAATATTGAGAAGCAAAGCAGCTAGTAAGCCTGATCTTTATTAAACTGTTGCAACAGGGAGCTCAGGAGGGACGCAGAACAAAAGTGTGCCTGCCCTTATATTGACTTTTTAAATTGCCCACCCTCAAACTTCAGGCCACCCCCAGAAACATCATACATACATCACAGGAGCGGCGGACTACAACAGAAATCTGTTTTTCCCCCCTCTTGTCTGCTAGGTTGCTTGATTGGATTACCTGAGCATCCTGGTTTGTTATTGGTATGAGCTGTTATTGGTATGTGCATGCACATGGAAGCTCATACCAATAACAAACTTAGTTGGTCTCTAAGGTGCTACTGGAAGGATTTTTGTTTGTTTGTTTCGACTATGGCAGACCAACACGGCTACCTGGCTACCTACCTGTAACTGGGCATCCTGGCCACTCTTTTGTTATTCAATTCCTGAATCCAGGTCACAGGTCACAGCTCACACCCTATTCATATCTTAAATGTGCCATTAAGGAAAGATTTGTGAGTACAGAGACAATGGGGAGATTTCTCATTTCCTTCGACCTTGCTGAGAAATTATTTGAGGTCATTCTGGGAGAGAGAAAATGGTTTCAGGACTTTTCTGTGGGTTTCAGACATGTGGTTTACATATTTGTATGTCCAAATAAAAAAATTCCTTCCTGTAGCACCTTAAAGACCAACTAAGTTAGTTCTTGGTATAAGCTTTCGTGTGCATGCACACTTCTTCAGATACTTCAGATTCTTCAGATAGGTATCTGAAGAAGTGTGCATGCACACGAAAGCTTATACCAAGAACTAACTTAGTTGGTCTTTAAGGTGCTACAGGAAGGAATTTTTTTATTTGGACTATGGCAGACCAACACGGCTACCCATCTATATTTGTATGTGTTTGCTTGGTACATTTATGAACATATATTTTATATATTGTTGTTGTTGTTTAGTCGTTCAGTCGTGTCCGCCTCTTTGTGACCCCCTGGACCAGAGCACGCCAGGCACTTCTGTCTTCCACTGTCTCCCGCAGTTTGGTCAGACTCATGTTTGTATTATATATATATATAAGACCTTAAAATTCTTATAACAGCATGAAGGTGCCAGGTACACAGCCAACAATTATTATGCACTCTTAAAAAAAAAAGGGGGGGAGAACATACTGTAATGTGCCATCTATAAAAACTTTAGATTGCATTTGCACAAATAGCAGTTGCTTCTGTACCAGATCTAATGCAGCTATTGTAACCAGTGTTTCAAGTGATGTTTAATAATCAAGCAAGTGCAGTATAAAATGAAAATATAAGCAGATGTTTATATAAAACGGGAGGGGATAAGGAATGCTTTCAGTAAATAAAAATTTCTTTAATTGTAGAGTTTAGGTTGTGTCACAGGCTGCACCATCTGATGGGATGAGGCTCCCACCTTCTGTCAGTTGAGGGGCAATTGTGATAATGATCTTTTTTACTGTGTGAGGACTTCATTGCTGCCATTGTGAATATGGATAGACCCCCCCCCTGAAGCTCCTGCTACAGTTATGAGAGGGTTTGGAGAAGAACTGTCAGTTGCTTCATAGAGCTGTTGACTTCCATTGGATACCACAGAAATTCCACTTTATGTTCATAAGTATGGATTGGGTGGAAATTAAATTGGAAGTTGCTAGGCTAATGTGTTGGTTCCCATATGTACACAAGTTCTCTCCTTCCTTATTTTATGAAGGATTTGCACCTCTGAAAGCTTCTTCCACTGGGTTTCATTAAAAAGTAATTTAGCACTTTTTGATGTGTTAAATAAATGCCATTCTGTCTGCTGATTATTACTATTTTTTGGTCTTTTGTTTCCCATCTCAGGCAACCCTTCTAAAATGATGGCAGCTTCTGGTGCTTTGTCTCCTCTCTGTGTGACAGGTGACCCCCCCCCCGGAATGTCCAGTTTTCCTTTCACTAAGTGAGGCAGCCAAAGAGGTCATGCAGTATTAATGGGGTACAGATCTCCGATTCCCCCCCCCCTGCTTATGCATTCTGACACTTCTGACATTTCCTGAAGTGTATGATGTTTCTGAGGAAAAACAACAACTTGGCTTTTGCTAAAAAATTAATTATCTTGCCACTTTCCATCCCCCTTCTCCCCCTCCCTCCACTTACCAAATCACGATGGGCTTTTGTAAGAGGACAGATCCTTTTGAATGAAGAAAGAAGGGGGGGGGAAGCAGCCCAGTTGATAAGAGGATGACAGGAGCATTAATGAGGTCTGCATCATGGTAAGAGGATCTAATTAGGCATTGATTATCTGCCTGGTGCTTCAGAGATGGTAAACCTCTCTCTGGAAAGTGTTGCATTCTTTGCAATTACTCTACCCAGTGACTTTCCCCCCTTTCTCTCAGAGTTTCCTCTGCATCCTAAATTAATCTTCCACGTAATCATACCAAGAGGTCTCTGGGTTCTTTTGTTCTTATGTGGGATTCCTGGGGGTGTCCTGTCCCATTGATTCCAGAGGGTGTAGCTGGGGTTGCCTGCTACAGAAATAGCAAAGGGACTTGAAGGCAAAAAATGCTTATGGGGCAGAAGGTAAATGTTGGTTTTATACCCCTTCTAAGATGATATTCCCCAATCAAAGCCTGAGGATTTGGCTCCTAGTCCCCTGAACAGGTGATGATCACATGACACCCCAGAACTTATTTATTATTTTTTACACAGATTGAATTTGTATTTATGATTTTAAAAGTATGTGCATCCATAAACAGCATTATTTTCGTAATTACATTTCTGACCACTTTAATATGAAGCAAGATTGCAAATCATAATGTAATCTGAGAATAAAAAAATTATTACAATACTACTGCCTTTTGCAGCTCACCTTGGAATAACAGGAGCTGTTTTTTTACATTGGTACTACCCAGGGACGCGGACTTATAAAAAATATTGGGGGGGCCCGGGAAAGCTCATGAATAATAAATAAGCTCATGAATATGCAAATAAAGTGGCGCCGCCTCTTCGTGAGCGAATAGGGGAGAGCGTGCTGCGCTTATTAATCAGCTCCGGAGCGGAAATTGGGTGGAGCTTTTGCTCGGGAGGGAGGGCAGGAGGCATGCAGCCCGACCCTGTGCATTTTGGGCTGGGGGAGGGGCGGCGATGGCCCTCTGCTGGAGGGGCGCCGGAGATTATTGGGGGGGGCGGAGCCCCCCCAAACGAATTTTTGAGGGGGCTCGGGCCCCCTCAGACCCCATGGAGTCGGCGCCTATGGTACTACCATTTTTCAAAGGTGACTTGGTGGGCAGAATTGAGAAATCTAAAATGTTTAGTGGGAGGACAGCGATTTCAAGGTTACTAGTGTAACTCTCCTGACTATGCCTCAAATATTTTGTAAATCCTCTACGTACATGGCATTAAGAGTAACAGCCAGGGTTGTGCAGACACCATGTTTGGCTTTTTTGACAGCATCATGGGTTTGTTTCCTGTGTGCCACACTGCACCACTGCATCCCCTGAGCTAAGAGCCTGGGTGTTCGTGTGGCTTAGAGCATCAGACTGGGACAAGATCTGAGGCTGTTTCTCCCAAAGAATGATCCAACATCAGCTTTCCAAGCACACAGAGTAGATGGCAGTAATTATATAATTCCTTTTTAGCGGGATATGGCTTCTTGTGAAAATGATATGAAAGAAAGCATTTCTTAACTTCATTTGAGCTCTGTTTGAATGGCTTTGGATTTAATGCTAGATTATGAAGACCAGATGAATTAGACTCAAGAAATGAAGTTGCCCAATTTGGGGGAGGCAGGGAGAGTGGAAGTGTGTGGAGGGCAACCTTACTAGGCGAGGGAAACAGAATTTTGATGTGTGGCATTCCTTTGATCAAGGAAATGAGCCCAACCTTTTGTGGCTTTCCAGCTGCAGAGCGAAAGCTGTACCATGTTTACACAAGACCCAGTTCCAGTAAACTTGATTAAATATGTGGTGCCAGAGTTTTGGGATGGCTTGCTAATCTTTATGGCTGCTGTGGGAGACAGATCTCTCAAAATGGGGTCACAAAAGCAAAGTTTGATGAGTGCTCTGCCACTGGGTGGGTGGGTGGGTGGGTGGGGGGCTTCCTCTTCAACATTCCTCAGTTCACTGCCCCTTCGGCAATTTCTTTTCTCTCCCGGTTGCCATTACAGTTAATGAGAGTGGCAGGCGCGCTTAGAATTTAGACTCTGAAATCTGTTTCACTGTAGGCAGCTCAGCAAGAAACCCCGGAAGCCAGCGAACTTCTAAGTTGCTTGTGATGCAGCTGTGCCTGCTTGATAGTGCATGGCAGCAAAATGGCACTTGTGGTGCATTTTTTTGAACTTCAGAAGTAAACCAAGCAAGACAAATTGGAAGCAAAATGGAAGCTGGTGCTTTTTGTTTTTCTTTAGGGCTGTTGCCCCCCCCAAACTGAAGAAAGGCAAGTTGTGGCGAAGAAAGATCTTTGCAAGAGGGTGGGGGCTGTGGTTGTAAAAAAGAGAGAGAAAGAATTCAAAGAGGTTTACAAAAAGATAAAACAATAAGCCCACAATCTTGTGGCACAGTTTCCATTGCATCTTCTTCAAATAATGATTATTTTTTATTTTTAAAAAGTGTGTGTGGGGGGGTTTGAGGGGTTTCATGTTTCAAAAACATTTTGTCTCCCCCATACCACATTGGATACAAGTAGATATGGATTCTGTAACCATTCTTCACCTGGAGGAGAAGCCATGGGTTTTCCCTCCACCCCAGTTTCATCCACTCAGTCAGCCATCACACAATAGCGCACAAGCAGCAGAAAACCTCTTGCCTGCAGCCAGATGCTGCATAGGTCAAGCAACTGTTGTTGTGCAAACACACCCACTTGCTGGCAGGGAGAGCAGGCCAGGCAAGGACCAGAATGATGCTCAGCTGGCCTCTGCCTGCCCCTCTGAAGGGCTGCTTAACATTGTAAAGGAATTACCAAGGAGCGATGTAGTTAATGCCACAAACTGTTAACAAAAAATACAGTGAAACTATTAACAAAAAAATACAGTGTGATTTAAGCATTCTAAGTTCCACCTATTACATTAAAGAATGATTTTAAAAAACAAGGTGTTCCAAAAGTAGATGCTGAAAATTATGACCCTGAAGCAATTTAAAAAACAAACAAACAAGGGAACATTTACAAAGAGATAGACTGCAGTTTAACTGAAGTGTTAAGGTGGTTGCTAATAGATTTGCATTATTAAAATCACATTCTGTCTTCACTTTATGATTTCAAAATATCAAATGTGTTACCCTTTAAATAGGACAGTTTGATTTTTTACCAAGGAAAGACTGGAGGTTTGGTCCTAATATAGCCTGTAAATTTGGAACCAGTTTAAATCAATACCCATGTGATTCAAGAAATTACAGGAATAGGTGGAATTTCTGTACTCTGCAGCCTAGTTTCATCACCTTTACTCTTTTTGGTGCAATGCACAGGAAATTCAGTATGAATTCAAGTAGGGTTCTGTCTTGGGCCCGGTCTTATTCAACATCTTTATCAACGACTTGGATGATGGACTCAAGGGCATCCTGATCAAATTTGCAGATGACACTAAACTGGGAGGGATGGCTAACACCCCAGAGGACAGGAACACACTTCAAAACGACCTTGACAGATTAGAAAACTGGGCCAAAACAAACAAGATGAATTTTAACAGGGAGAAATGTAAAGTATTGCACTTGGGCAAAAAAAATGAGAGGCACAAATACAAGATGGGTGACACCTGGCTTGAGAGCAGTACATGTGAAAAGGATCTAGGAGTCTTGGTTGACCACAAACTTGACATGAGCCAACAGTGTGACGCGGCAGCTAAAAAAGCCAATGCAATTCTGGGCCTCATCAATAGGAGTATAGCATCTAGATCAAGGGAAGTAATAGTGCCACTGTATTCTGCTCTGGTCAGACCTCACCTGGAGTACTGTGTCCAGTTCTGGGCACCACAATTCAAGAAGGACACTGACAAACTGGAACGTGTCCAGAAGAGGGCAACCAAAATGGTCAAAGGCCTGGAAACGATGCCTTATGAGGAACGGTTAAGGGAGCTGGGCATGTTTAGCCTGGAGAAGAGGAGGTTAAGGGGTGATATGATAGCCATGTTCAAATATATAAAAGGATGTCACATAGGGGAGGGAGAAAGGTTGTTTTCTGCTGCTCCAGAGAAGCGGACACGGAGCAATGGAGCCAAACTACAAGAAAGAAGATTCCACCTAAACATTAGGAAGAACTTCCTGACAGTAAGAGCTGTTCGACAGTGGAATTTGCTTCCAAGGAGTGTGGTGGAGTCTCCTACTTTGGAGGTCTTTAAGCAGAGGCTTGACAACCATATGTCAGGAGTGCTCTGATGGTGTTTCCTGCTTGGCAGGGGGTTGGACTCGATGGCCCTTGTGGTCTCTTCCAACTCTATGATTCTATGATTCTATGATTCTATGATTCTAGGTACCTAAACAGCAGCTCCTCCCTCCTTAGGCAAGGCAGATAGAATAGCCTGCCTATAACGGCTCCCACAGTCTCCCCCCAAGAGAAATTTGGAGGCTTGTGTCCTCCTGGGCACCCCTTCCCCTTCCTACTTCCAGAGCACACATGGTTCTTCCTTAACTTTTTCCTCCACCTGAGTAGACCTCAGGAGCATCGTTTGGAATTCGCTGGGCACCAGGTGCCTTTTACAGCTGGCTATTGGCCACTTGCAACCAAGTGAAGATGACTGGGCACCAGAATGGCACCTGCCATCTCCACCATGCCTGGGGATCCTTGGCTTTTCCCTGTTTTCACACACTAATACCCCATCCTGTAAAATTCTATCCACCTGCACAATCAGAATGAATTTCTGGAACTCAAAACTCATCTGGCCTCAAAATGGCAACTAGACATTCTGTTTTGGTGTCTGTAACCCTGGTTTAAGGAGCCATTTGGTGCCCAGCTTATATAACTGAATTTCTAACACTGCTCAGGAGTGAAGACCTCATCTGTCAGGGAAGCATTTCTGAGCCAGCTCTGTATTTCACAGGAAGGGGAAGTAGTTCCAGCTCCAACTCCTGGCATCTCTGGGTGAGGCTGAGAAAGACCACTGCCAATTCTAGTAGATAGCACTGATTTAGATAGGCCCAAAGGTCTGACCAAGGTATAGGCATCCACGGGCAATCCTGCCACTGCGTTCTGCACCCCCAAGGATAGCTTCACATAAAGTGCATAGCAGTAAGCCAGCCCTGATATTATCAATGCACAGGCAACCGTGGTCTATCCTGATCCAGGAATGGCTGGTTCTGCTCTCTTCACTTCAGAAAAGCTGGAAAAAGTGCAGAAAAAAGGTAACTGATGTATGTGATCAGGAGGCTGCTCCCCCATGAGAAGGCTGTTGTGGCTGTCTAGGTTGGAAAAAAGATTGTTGAGGGTGGGGGCCTAGTAGAGGTTGATAAATCTGTGATTGTTGGGGTGAAGGTGGGATAAGAAGATTTTTCTTTCCGCCTATTAGAACCTGGAAGTTCAACAAAATTGATTAACAGTAAATTCAGGAGGTGTGGAGGGGAAAGAAGCACACAGCACAAAACCTGTGGAATTTACTGGTGGAGGATGAGGTGATGGCCAATGGCTTTAAGAGGGAATTGACACATTCCTGGAGGCTAAATCATCCTCTAGCAATTAGCTTGTGTGCTCCAAGGCAATATACCAGTACATCTAAGTAGCAGGTGCTGGGAGAAGAGTCAACAGCAGAAAAAGGTCCTTGCCTTCATGTCTTGCTTGTGAGCTTCCCGGAGATATCTGCTTGGCCATTGTGGGGTTCAAGATGCTCAACCAGGCCTGAGTTATTTAAATATTTACCACTCCTCTCTCCAGTCAAAGAAGACACCCAGGATGGCTTGCAGCTCAATAAAAGCAAAACAGTCCCCACACTCGGGCTTTCAGTCCAGAAAGACACAGAGACAAAGATGGCAGAGGAAATGAGCAAATTTAGGCACTGTTTCGTAGTTGCCACTTCTAAGGAGCTGCTAGAATGGAAGCAGTTCAAGGAGAATCCTGCACATCTTCCTTTCCGCCCTCTGCTTTTGCCAGGGGACAGTTGGAGGGGAGGGAGGGAGACAGACAGGGAGAGAGGGAACCAATGCACAGGTGGCTCTTTCATAAGCACATTTCTCCAGCTTGATGGGTGCAAAGACAGGCAAGTGAATCCCACTCCTTGCTCATAACGTGCATTCAGTGTTGTTAACAAAAGCAGCTGCTCCAAGAGTTATTATGATCTGGTTCCCTAAGCTTCATTTGCTCTCATTTCCATTCCCTGCCCCATCACCTTTGGAAACTGATTTTAGAACTCAGGTATGGAAGCTTTTGCAGACTGAAACTATTAGACTGCCATTTAACTGCAAAATGCAGTCAGATTTCCAAATGAAAGATGGTGTTGCATCCCTAGGCAGCTAATGCTCTAGAAGTGTGTGTGTTTGAGAGTATTCCTTAGAGGATCAGCCTGATAACATATTTCTTCCCTGTTTGGATTTCCAGGTACATAAAACATTCAGTGGAATTAAAACATCCCTTCAAATGTTGAAAGCAGAGCTGAGATTCTTATCTGGCTTGGGAGACTTGGTTGCTGCTAGGGTTGCCTTTACTCCCAGAGCCCTGCTAAGCCTTTAATTGGTGCTTGGACTTGAGATAGTGAAGCACTTCGTGTTTAGAGGAAAGGTTTCCGACTTATAGGCCTTAAGGGACTGCAGCGTTTGAGTGTTCATGGAACCTGGTACTGTTCCATTTCTCCTCTTCACTGCTGTTACAGATAGCATTCTTATAATGAAACAGGCCAAGCATGCAAAAGGAAGGGAGATAGTAGTAATGGGGGACTTCAATTACCCGGATATTTGTTGGATGTCAAACTCAGCCAAGAGCATAAGGTCAAACAGATTCCTCACTGGCCTTGCAGACAACTTCATTGTCCAGAAAGTGGGAGAAGCAACAAGAGGAACAGCCATTTTAGATCTGGTCCTAACCAATGTTGATGACCTGGTTAGTGGGGTAGAAGTGGAAGGATCATTAGGCGCGAGTGATCATGCTCTTCTGAAGTTTACAATACAGCGGAAAGGAGCAGCCAAGCATACTAGGACTCAATTTCTTGACTTTAAGAAAGCCGACTTCATAAAACTTAGGGAAGTGCTGGGTGAGATCCCATGGACAGTAATACTAAAAGGAAAGGGAGTTCATGATGGCTGGGAGTTTGTTAAGAGGGAGATACTAAAAGCACAACGTCAGGCAATACCAATGAGAGGGAAACATGGAAGGTGCCTAAAGAAGCCAGGGTGGCTATCTAAAGAACTTTTAACTGAGTTAAGATTAAAAAAGGATGTGTACAAAAAATGGAAAAGGGGGGAAACCACCAAAGAGGAATTCAAACAAATAGCCAGCACGTGTAGACACAAAGTCAGAAAAGCTAAAGCACAGAATGAACTCAGGCTTGCTAGAGAGGTTAAAAGCAACAAAAAAGGCTTCTATGGGTATGTTCGTAGCAAAAGGAAGAGCAAAGAAACAGTGGGGTCACTCAGAGGAGAAGATGGTGAAATGCAAACAGGGGACACAGAAAGGGCTGAACTCCTCAATGCCTTCTTTGCCTCAGTCTTCTCCGATAAGGAAAACAATGCCCGACCTGAAGAATTTGGAGCAAATGATTCAGCAAAGGAAACACAGCCCAGAATAACTAAGGAGATAGTACAAGAATACTTGGCCAGTTTAGATGTATTCAAGTCTCCAGGGCCAGATTAACTGCATCCAAGAGTATTAAAAGAACTGGCAGATGTGATCTCAGAACCACTGGCAGTCATCTTTGAGAATTCCTGGAGAACAGGCAAAGTCCCGGCAGACTGGAGGAGGGCAAATGTTGTCCCTATTTTCAAAAAGGGGGAAAGAGAGGACCCAAATAATTACCGCCCAGTCAGTCTGACATCAATACCAGGGAAGATTCTGGAGCAGATCATTAAGCAAACAGTGTGTGAGCACCTAGAAAGGAATGCTGTGATCACCAATAGTCAGCATGGATTTCTGAAAAATAAGTCATGTCAGACTAACCTGATCTCGTTTTTTGACAGAATTACAAGCCTGGTAGATGAAGGGAACGCAGTGGATGTAGCCTACCTTGATTTCAGCAAGGCATTTGACAAGGTGCCCCATGATATTCTTGTAAAGAAACTGGTAAAATGTGGTCTTGACTATGCTACCACTCAGTGGATTTGTAACTGGATGACTGACCGAACCCAAAGAGTGCTCATCAATGGTTCCTCTTCACCCTGGAGAAGAGTGACTAGTGGGGTGCCACAGGGTTCTGTCTTGGGCCCGGTCTTATTCAACATCTTTATCAACGACTTGGATGATGGACTCAAGGGCATCCTGATCAAATTTGCAGATGACACCAAACTGGGAGGGGTGGCTAACACCCCAGAGGACAGGATCACACTTCAAAACGACCTTGACAGATTAGAGAACTGGGCCAAAACAAACAAGATGAATTTTAACAGGGAGAAATGTAAAGTATTGCACTTGGGCAAAAAAAATGAGAGGCACAAATACAAGATGGGGGACACCTGGCTTGAGAGCAGTACATGTGAAAAGGATCTAGGAGTCTTGGTTGACCACAAACTTGACATGAGCCAACAGTGTGACGCGGCAGCTAAAAAAGCCAATGCAATTCTGGGCTGCATCAATAGGAGTATAGCATCTAGATCAAGGGAAGTAATAGTGCCACTGTATTCTGCTCTGGTCAGACCTCACCTGGAGTACTGTGTCCAGTTCTGGGCACCACAGTTCAAGAAGGACACTGACAAACTGGAACGTGTCCAGAGGAGGGCAACCAAAATGGTCAAAGGCCTGGAAACGATGCCTTATGAGGAACGGCTAAGGGAGCTGGGCATGTTTAGCCTGCAGAAGAGGAGGTTAAGGGGTGATATGATAGCCATGTTCAAATATATAAAAGGATGTCACATAGAGGAGGGAGAAAGGTTGTTTTCTGCTGCTCCAGAGAAGCGGACACGGAGCAATGGATCCAAACTACAAGAAAGAAGATTCCACCTAAACATTAGGAAGAACTTCCTGACAGTAAGAGCTGTTCGACAGTGGAATTTGCTGCCAAGGAGTGTGGTGGAGTCTCCTACTTTGGAGGTCTTTAAGCAGAGGCTTGACAACCATATGTCAGGAGTGCTCTGATGGTGTTTCCTGCTTGGCAGGGGGTTGGACTCGATGGCCCTTGTGGTCTCTTCCAACTCTAGGATTCTATGATTCTATGATTCTAGGTATCCAAGAAGTGGAAATTATGTTGTGCTTTGCGAAAATGGAACACAGCCCAGGAATTAGAGCCTGCAGTTCCAGTAAGCAAGTGGAACCGTTGAGCATTAAACGTTTCTCTCTTTGCTTGCTCATTGTGGATTGCAATGGGCTCTTTTATCTGTATAGGCTGAGAACTTCAATAAAGTCTGGGCGATGGCCAATTAATGTTCCTAGTCAATAAGAAAGGAGCCCCCCTCTGCTCGCACAGGTCTGAGAGTGCTGCATATTTCAAAATGATATACAGTAGAGTTGTTCCATGTTAGCAAAAGGCTGCCATTCCAAAACAGCCAATGTTCTTTTTTATTTATTTAAAGAAGTATAAAGGCCTCTCTGTTTACAGTGCTGATTAATTTGTGCATTTTAACCTGAGTTTTGTAGCTGGAAGCAATGTCGGGAACCAATCCAAACACAAGATGAAAGTAAATAGTATCGGACTTAACTATCTGGCTGGGTGGTTGAACCAGTGGATTTGGTTGCATATAGTTGAGGAATTGCAAGGAAATTAAAACAAATATTTTTAGTCTTTCATCAACCACTTTGAGATCTACGGATGAAGGGCAGTATACAAGTTTAATAAATAAAAATAATAAGTATTTGGTATTTTCTGGACCTGCACCCAACACTTCACTGGATCTTTGCAGAGCACACGCCTGCCTGCCAACTTTTTTGGAGAGAGTTAGAAAGGGATGCTTCCTCCTGCATGGTGGCATTCTGGGCCTGGAGGGATATCTGACTGTGCAGTTGACTAGGGTACCCGCCCTTTGCTGTAGAAGAGGCAGCCCAGGCAAACAAAGGGTTCTTGCTCTGCATGGAGATACCAGGAAGCTTAAAAGGGGAAAAAAATAAAACAAAAAAGGATTTGTTTTGTGCAAGGCCCTTTGCTGGTTGCCAAATGCATGTCCTTGGACCACATTTTTCTGCCAGTCTAGGCAGTTTTCTGAATTGATCATTCTACATCCTAGGTTTTCTTTTTATGAAAAAGTCTCTAGTACAAATCTAACATCAAAACCTGGCATGTTTACTGGCTACATTTTACATTGCTCTGGTATATGTTTTTAATGCTTTAAAAGTGATGCTTTGACAAATCTGTTCATACCTGAGGCCTCCAAATGAGTAAATTTTATCTCCAAAGTCATTGCTTCATTCTGAAGCAGGTTTTAAGTGGCTCCCTCAATTGTCTTCCTCTTCTTCTTCTTCTTCTTCTTCTTCTTCTTCTTCTTCTTCTTCTTCTTCTTCTTCTTCTTCTCCTCCTCCTCCTCCTCCTCCTCCTCCTCCTCCTCCTCCTCCTCCTCCTCCTTCTTACAAGTGGAAGATGATGGGAGGTCTGTTTACTGAATAATGTAAAACAAAAGAGCTTTGTTCCACTAAAAAAATCAATTAAATCACATATAAAGCATAATGCACTGCAAATCTCTTGTTGAGTTTCCATCTGGGCAGTTAGCTGGATTGACAGGTTTGACACTAACACTCATTTTTAAAAAAGTGTTTCTTCTGTCTTTTGAAGAATTAAGTAACACTTTATGGAGAAGTGCATGTTGTGTAGAGAGGCCTTCCTGAAAAATCTCCATCTCTCTCAAGTACAAAACAAAGAAGCTCCAAATATCCAGCACAATTCTTTATGGCAGGCCACAATTTGCTTCTCAGTTGTGCTGTGGGGCTGTCAGCAAGGGTGGTGCTCCAGGGGGGGGGGCTACCAAGTGTGACAGGTGTGGAGAGAAACTGGTGGGGAGGGCACCTCACTCACTTTGCTGGAACATGTGGGTTGCCCAGTGATGGTGGCAGTAGATTTCAGGTAAAGGTAAAGGTAAAGGGACCCCTGACCATTAGGTCCGGTCATGGCCGACTCTGGGGTTGCAGCGCTCATCTCGCTTTACTGGCCGAGGGAGCCAGCGTACAGCTTCCGGGTCATGTGGCCAGCAGGACTACGCTGCTTCTGGCGAACCAGAGCAGTGCACGGAAATGCCGTTTACCTTCCCGGTGGAGCAGTACCTATTTATCTACTTGCACTTTGACGTGCTTTCGAACTGCTAGGTTGGCAGGAGCTGGGACCGAGCAACGGGAGCTCAGCCTGTCACGGGGATTCGAACCGCCAACCTTCTGATCAGCAAGTTCTAGGCTCTTTGGTTTAACCCACAGCGCCACCCGCGTCCCTAGATTTCAGGTAGGCAAAAGCAAAATACTCCTTTGCATAACAGGTTAACAGTAACCCCCCCCCCCAGTTGCTAATCAGCAGCTAATAAGGATTAGGCAAACAGATGGCAAAATGGAACATTCAAGTTCAGCAGCCTTCCATCTCAGAATATTAGCTACCTGGAGAGGGAGGGAGAATGTTGTCTTTTTTAAAGGTGCCTGGAAACATCAGCCTGGTGGCAGTTTGGACAAGTTCTGTTGGTCTGATACAGCAGGATTCCTGTCATACTGTGGTTTCCTATTACACATGTAAAAGGAAAAACACATATGGTAAAATAAACGGAGGTTTCCCTGGATGCCTAGATCCAGATTTGGGGCAAGTACTCATTGGTGGGGGAGCCCCAACACAGATTTAAAATCACAAAACATTCAGCAAAGTAAAGCATGGAAATATAGGTTGTTAGACCCTTCTATGTTTTTTCAAAAATTCTCCACGTCCTGCAGCATAGAAAGAGATCACATATTAGGTAGGTTTAAAATTGTTTCCTTAGAAATCCTTTAAAAGTCGGATTCATGTGCTTTTCCAAACAACTTCAAGAAAAGGCAGGCAGTATAACTTTGTTTCCAAAATGGTAAGTGTAAATTATTTGTATGGAAACACAAAGGTGATTTGCTTAAACTACACAGTCCAAGCTTGGAGGATCCAGTTTAGGTAAGGTAAAGGTAAAGGACCTCTGGAAGCAGGGCCCTCTTAAGCATATCCGGCGCTGTGCTGCAAAGATCCCTCCGGTGCCCCTCCTTTCCTGACACCACCAAGAAAACAGGAAACTTAAGCCAGTAAAGCATGTGACTCTTACTCTTAGGGTTGTGGTTTCAAACCCCATGTTGGGCAAAAGACTAGATGGGCTGGACTAGATGACCATGGTGGTTCCTTTCCAACTCTGTGAATAGTTCTGTTATTCTGTTGTATCTGAAGGGCTGTTCACAAGGAAGATGGAGCAAATTTGTTTTGTGAGAGATGCTTGTGCTGTGATTCCTGCGCTGGAGGGGGTTGGTCTAGAGGACCCTCGGGGTCCCTTCCAACCATCCAGTTCTGTGATCTGATGATTAAAATACTCCAAGAAATAAATAAATGGGCTTCTCTGTGGCAGTCACTGGAAAGGGCTCCAGGGGCGGCCATCCCACAGAAAGTTTGGCATGTGCCCTGTAGCCCAAGCCCCATTCACCAGGCGAGACCCGGTGAGCCGAAGGACCTGAAGGACCGCTCCACAGTGGCAAGAGGGCTGCCCAGGAGAGCTGGGCTGGGGATCTATCTATATCCATCTATAGGGCTAATCCATTTTATCTTAGGTAGGATTTAAAGATTAATAAACTGCCAGCGATCAAATCAAATCCATCTCCTTCTCATTTTAACCCACCACCCCTCCTGGGAAGAAGAAAAAGAAAAAAAAAGGGGAGGCAGGTAGAGAAGGTCATATGCAGATCTTCAGACACATTTTCTCTCCAGCAAAGACTTGATAGGTGGGGTGCCTTCTGGTACCTGTCCTTACAAAACTTGACCCCCCCAAAGAAGTGTGTTCCCAATAACAAAGAATAACAAAGAATATTAAATAATACAAATGCATATCTTGGGTTTGCATCATGACGATCCAAGGTGCGGGGAGGGGAGGGAGAGGGAGGAAGAGGGAGAGAGAGAGAGAGAGAGGAACTGATCTACATATAAATGCTAGCTAGCAGAGAGATCTAGGAGGAGAGAAAGAAGCAGAAAGGGGAGGCGATCCCTAAATGCATTTCTGCAAACTGAGGTTTGAACGGGACATTTAAAGCAGAAGAACGCTCTTTTGCAGAGGTGAATTTGACCATGCCGTGGGTGAAAATAACCTGGAGGAGGGAGGCAGAGTGTGCCTCCCAACCCATGATTTTGTTTGGTGGCTGACGCTCCTTCCTCTTCTTTTAGCCGAGCCTGGTGAGGGGCTGGGAGGCAGAAGCGCTCATGTTTGCTGCCTCTTGGACAGAGACACACACACAACACCAAAGAAAGAGAAGGACAAGAGGGGAAACAAACTGATGGGTTATTTTCCCTTTTGAAAAGCAAAACAAGGAGGTGCCTGCCCCAGTGGTGGGGGAAGGGGGAGCCGCTTTGTGGTTTGACAGCGAGCCAGGGAGGGAGGGAGAGGAGCAGCTTTGCCAGTGCTGTTGCTCACGAGCAGCTGGCTTGCCAGAGAGTCAGCCGGGGAGGGAGGGGGACAGAGGAGCTGCTTTGCTGGGAGGGAAGGAGCCCCACCAGGGCTGCCGATTGGCACAGCTGTGCCATCCGCCTGCCCGTCGGGGCTGCCAATTGGCATGCCCACTGGCCTGCCGGGGGGTGCCGGTGCTTTCAGATGCTTTACCACTCACCCCTTCCTCCCCCACTGTCGCCAGCAATATAGGTGGCAGGGTGCAGCTGGCGGGACTCGCCTGGGCGCCCCTGAGAGGCCTGCAGCCTGGCGCAATGCGCCAGTAAGCCCAAAGAGAAAGACGGCTCTGCCTGGACTGTTAAGTCCAGTCAAAGGTGACTATGGGTTTGCGGTGCTCACCTCGCTTCAGGCCAAGGGAGCCGCCGTTTGTCCACAGACAGCTTTCCAGGTCATGTGGTCAGCAGGATGAAACTCCTTCTGGCACAACAGAACACTGTGACTGAAACCAGAGCGCACGGAAACACCGTTTACCTTTCCGCTGCAGCGGTACCTATTTATCTACTTGCACTGGCATACTTTTGAACTTCTAGGTTGGCAGGAGCTGTAACAGAACAACCATTGCTCATCGCATCGCAGGGATTCAAACAGCTGACCTTCTGATCGGCAAGCCCAAGAGGCTCAGTGGGTTAGACCACAGCGCCACCCACGTTCCAGCTTAGACCTCCTTACTGGTAGCGGCGGAGCATATGCCTTCGCTGCCCAGGGCGGGCATGCTCCCGAGGGGCACGAGGTGCGGAGGGTGCCCTCCCATGTGCCACAGTTTAGGGTAGGAGAGGGGCAGGGAAGCTGCTGCTCACTCTCCTCCTGCTCTGTGCACTGGCTCAGAGATGACCCAGCAATGGAGCTGCTGCAGTCGGGTGGGCCTCGCCACGGCTGAGGAGGGCTGCTCTCTGCTGCTGGGTCAGAAGAGCTGCTGTCGCCGGGTGCGAGGTGTGCTGCCCACTCACCTGCCATTTTGTCACCCCCTCAGTCATGACACCTGGGGTGGGCTGCACCCCCTGCACCCCCCTTCCTACGTCTCTGCTTACTGGTAGGGTTCACATGGTGGAAAGGGAGAGAACAAAGAATTTGGTAACCCTTCCACTGAAGGTGAGGGGAAGTGACCTAGCTAAGCCTAGCGGGACAACTTATTCTATGGACTTAACTCCTTCGTGCAATAATTAGAGTTATGCATGTTGGTTATATGATACTGGATATCCCTTACATAACACAAAATGTAAGTCAAACTGGGATGCCTAATGGGAGATTTTGTCTTAGCTGCAGGAGTGACCGCTCCACTAATTCTGACTCTTCATAGGTGTTGCCATGTTGTATTTTAAGAGTTCTCTTGTCCATAGTGCCCTGTCTCCATTAGCATTAAGCAACCTACTCCCTTTCTTTCTCTCAAGCTACAATGGTTCAGTGGTTAGTATGGCAGACTAGAACCAAGCAGATCCAGTTTTGAATACCCACTTGGCCCTGAAGCACTTTGAGTGATTTTGTACCAGTCTCTCTCCATCTCTCTCTCTGGCTATGCACACATCTTACACTTAAAACACATCCCCTCCCTGCAAAGAATCCTAGGAGCTGACAGACTCCCTTCAGCCTAATCTTTCTTGCATGGTTTGTTGTGAAGATGAAAGGGGTGTAGGGAGAGAGATGATGGCAGAGGGAAATCATTGATTTCTTTGGAAGAAAGACTGGATATAAAAGTGTAAATACATTTCTCAGCATCTCCCCCCCCCCTGCAGTATGTGGATAATGCTGACCTACCTTATAGGCTCATCCTCAAAGATTGCTGAAAACAATGTAATTTGAATGCGCAGTGTGAAGGCTTAGTGAAGCAATATTTAACAAGTAACTGTGGTTAAGCTTTAAAATATACCTTGGGTTATTTCCTGCAATTATATTCCAGTGTAGTGCATAAATTGTAAAGGATTAACGGAGCAATGAAAGATGAGCCCTGCAAGGGAGGACCACCTCCCTCCTCACCTTTGGTAATTAAATATTTGCTAAGAAGCCACACATTATAAGCGTCATTGCCTTGTTGGTGCCTGCTACCTCTGTCAGCCATTACACATGGCTGCGTTTCCCATAAATGCAAAGGTCTAAGAGTACAGTCTATTGAACATGATCCCTAAATTTAAGCAGAAAGTTGATGCCAGAGTGCTCTTGAGGAGTGGAGGGAGGACTTGGTTTTCAAAATTTGCATGCAGAGGTAGCAGTTTCCTCCTAATTTAATTAGTAGATACCTTGCCACAAAAATCCCATAATTAATTGTTGTGAAACTGATAGGTAACAAAGTGTATTTCCACTTCTGTAACAGTTCATATCTTCCTATATGCATAAAAATGTAAGGTGCCATCATGCTCTGCAGCTTACATAGCTTCTGATAGGCAGCCAAGCAGCTGCAGCCTGTGGATCTGGCCGGCCCCTTGGGAGCTGTTTCCCCTCCACTAAAATGTGTATGGGGTATAAGGGGTGGTTGGTCAGGTGTGTGTGCGGGGGGGGGGGGAGAGCAGAGGGCTAGGCAGTGGGGCAGCCCCTGGTCATAAACATAATAGTATTCCCATAACACAGGCAGCATCTCACTAACCAATTCAATAAGCATAGTAACCATTTCAGCAAAGCTCAAAGCAGCAATGGGAGGTGGAGGATTAAGTACAAAAATAAAAATCCATTTAAAATGAATCAATTCCTACAGAGCAGCAGCAGTAAAATGAAATGAAATGAAAGCACAAATCCTTAAAAGAAAACCCAGCCCCACCAGCCCCCATTATATTAGCCCAAACTGATGTAGGATGTCAGAAAATGTTCTCAGCATCTTACCTTCAACCGTCCAAACATTTATAAAATTTATATACTGCTTTTCACCACAGTGAGGTCCCAAACCAACACAACCTTTTAAACATTCTGCAAGTAAAATCAAGCAGCAGTGGTGCAACACAAGCACTCCTAACTTTCAGAGCAGAACTAGCCAAATCTTCTCAATGCTTAGGAGGACAGATGCGTGTTAAATAGGACCCATGAATGGGCAGGTTGGCTGGGGAACTCCTCCTGGGACCTGACTCTTCTGGCCCAAGGAGAGCAGCACTTCTCATGGCAGGGATGGGAATGGATAATGGCCACATGGTAAGCCAAAGTCTTGAGGGTGCCTGTGGTGTTCGTACAGAGCCCCTGGTCGTTTCACGGACTATTGACCTGTACACCACTGCTTTATTCTTCCGCTGCCACCAACTGGGTTTCTTCTGGTGAAATACTGAGTCTCAGTCAGGTTGTAAACAACGAAGATTAAAGTTTATTGAAGAACAAACAAGTTTTAAATATATTCAGAACGGTTTCTCAGATGCATTCCCTTAACTAGATGTGGCACTATCTCACACTGTCACACTCTTCTCTCTCAGTTCTATCCCTGTCTCTCACTCTAGTTGTCACAACCGCTATGTTCGTCTTACTGGCTCTGTCTCCTCTATCTCCCAATGGTGAAACCCCTGGGCTGAGCCTCAAAACCAGGTAGGCTCCACCTCTGAGCTTTCTCATTGATCAATCTACATTAACTATTTTCCACCCCCCTGTACAAACAAAATCACAAGGAATGGGCAAATGCCACAGTGCCCAAGGGGGGAGAGAAAAAGAAGACAAAGCCAGCTGGAAGACTGGGCTATTGGGCACTTCCACTTCCTACAAACCTCCAGTTTGTTTTTGCTTTGATGAAATTTGCATGACAAGGAACAATTATTTTAGACAACTTCTGTTGCTCCCCCAGTGTCCCCTGGACATTCAGTGTAGCATTTTCCTCCACTAGAGAGGAATAGTAAAACCAATGAGCCAGGCAGTTGAGTGTGGTGCAGAAAAATCACATGATGAAACTGCTAATTGCTGGAGCTCAAGAATTCACTTTTAAAGCTGGAATTGTTGCTAAGGCATTTTAAGATTCTGTCCTTATGGCTGCCATTCTTGGCCAGGTTCTCCTTATTTACTTATTTACTGTTGACTATTTCAAAGGTCTGATTATGAGCCTGAACACCTGCTCAGTCAGCTCCTGGGTAAAGTTTGTGCCACTTATCCCCTCTCCCAGACCATTTCATTGATCACTGCTCCACACTGCAAAACAGTAAAAAAATAAGCAAAACAGACCCCACAGCTCAGGAATTATCATGCCAGTGGCCCTGGGAGCTTCACCATTCCATAGTGAAATTAGGGCCCCAAGCCATATTTTTCCAGGAGGTGTTAATTATTTTCTTCTGGTAACCAGATTACTTGTGCCAATTACTCCAAGAGACCAGCTTCATTGTTTAAGACAAAATACTTTTACTTCTGAGGGACGCGGGTGGTGCTGTGGATTAAACCAAAGAGCCTTGGGCTTGCTGATCAGAAGGTCGGCGGTTCGATTCCCTTCGACGGGGTGAGCTCCCGTTGCTGGGTCCCTGCTCCTGCCAACCTAGCAGTTCGAAAGCACCTCAAAGTGCAAGTAGATAAATAGGTACCGCTCCGGCGGGAAGGTAAATGGCGTTTCCGTGTGCTGCTCTGGTTTGCCAGAAGCGGCTCAGTCCTGCTGGCCACATGACCTGGAAGCGCTACGCCGGCTCCCTTGGCCAATAAAGCGAGATGAGCGCCGCAACCCCAGAGTCGGCCATGACTGGACCTAATGGTCAGGGGTCTCTTTACCCTTTGCCTTTATTGTTACTTCCATTGTTTATTGTTTACCTTTATTGTTACTTTATTGTTACTAGCCTGTGACAAGATGTGAGGATTTCATTAAATAGCCCCAAATAGTTTGCATGTGCTCACTATACTGCCAGTTTCTTCCTCCTCTGCTGCTGATCCCATCACTCCTACTGTCAAGACTTCTGTTCTTGCTTATTTTCTACAGCAACCCCAGTAATCATTATCTGTTACCTTTTACAGTGGTACCTCGGGTTACATATGCTTCAGGTTACATACGCTTCAGGTTACAGACTTTGCTAACCCAGAAATAGTGCTTCAGGTTAAGAACTTTGCTTCAGGATAAGAACAGAAATCGGGCTCTGGCGGCGCAGCGGCAGCAGGAGGCCCCATTAGCTAAAGTGGTCTTCAGGTTAAGAACAGTTTCAGGTTAAGAACAGACCTCCAGAACGAATTAAGTACTTAACCCGAGGTACCACTGTATATCATAATGAACTTGACATTACTCCAGGTGGCATTTGGCTTTTTCACCTGGCTACCTGCTGTGTATCAAAGACATGGGTAGGCAAACTAATGCCTGAGAGCCGGATGCAGCCCAATTGCCTTCTAAATCCAGCCCGTGAACTGTCCGTGAATCAGCGGTTTTTACATGAGTAGACTGTGTCCTTTTATTTAAAACGCATCTCTGGATTATTTGTGGGGCCTGCCTGGTGTTTTTACATGAGTAGAATGTGTCCTTTTATTTAAAATGCATCTCTGGATTATTTGTGGGGCATAGAAATTAATTCATTTTTTTCCTTCCAAAATATAGTCCAGTTCCCCCACAAGGTCTAAGGGACAGTGGACCGGCCCCTGCTGAAAAAGTTTGCTGACCCTGATCAAAGACATCACTAGTGCTTCTCTGCTTCTATCTTTCTATATAAGCAAGTGAAGGTTGGGTCTCTCCCCTTGCCCCAACACTCTCTTTCTCTTTCCAAGCAACCTGGTCCATAAAGACCTCCCACTCCCCCCCCCCCAATATTTTTTATTGAACTTTATAACACACAACATAAATAATCATGACTGTTAAGTCAGCAAAGTGTCAATTGTGGTGGTTCTGTTCAATATGCTTAAATAGTAAGGAGAGGAGGATGGTAAATGAGCTTTGTGAGCAGGGTGGGGGGAATGGGGAGGGCAGAATGAAATATCAGAAATCTTTAAGCTATATCTGTGTTACAATTGGGGCCAGTCAAAGATGACATGTGTGCTGTTGGTGGGCAGGTGTCCTCGTGCTTGTTGACAAAGTCCATAAAATGATGCCAGGTTGCAACCGACAAGCTCCCCCTTTTTCTAAAAGTGCCATGAGCCAGTCTGGCAAGTCGAGTTGCCGTTTCAAAATTTATAAATCTGAGATGCTAGGCACTTGAAGCCTAGTGTTGACTGAGTTCACAGGTGTTGATATGACATTTGGGAGCATGGAGGCTGTCATTGTTTGTGGAGTTTATTAGTGAAAGAGACAGGAGTTGCATGATAACACCATGCTCTTCTTCCACGGCTCTAGGGTCATCCTCTTTATGTTCACATGTATTCTCTATCTCCTCATCTGGGTTTATTTCCTCTGGTTCTCTGGTTAGCTGATTGGACCCCTGAAATGATCTTGCTCCTCTCTGATTCATGATGGCTTGTTTTGATCAGCTGAAAATTCTGGTCTCCATTTCTGAAGTGATTTTGCAAGGAGACCTTTGGCTCCAGCCAACTGATAATTGTCCCAGTAGTTAAAGGCCCCTTTGGTTGTGATGCATGCTGGAGCTGGAGAATTTGGAAGCAATCATTTAAGCAATTCATGGAGTATCAACTGGTCTTGGTCCAAGGAAGAAGGATGGCCAAAGGAAGCAGATTACCAAGTCTCTCTGTTATCCCTCAGCTTGCAGCGTCATTTGTCCAGAAAGTGGGAGAAGCAACAAGAGGAACAGCCATTTTAGATCTGGTCCTAACCAATGTTGATGACCTGGTTAGTGGGGTAGAAGTGGAAGGATCATTAGGCGCGAGTGATCATGCTCTTCTGAAGTTTACTATACAGCGGAAAGGAGCAGCCAAGCATACTAGGACTCAATTTTTTGACTTTAAGAAAGCCGACTTCATAAAACTTAGGGAAGTGCTGGGTGAGATCCCATGGACAGTAATACTAAAAGGAAAGGGAGTTCATGATGGCTGGGAGTTTGTTAAGAGGGAGATAGTAAAAGCACAACGTCAGGCAATACCAATGAGACGGAAACATGGAAGGTGCCTAAAGAAGCCAGGGTGGCTATCTAAAGAACTTTTAACTGAGTTAAGATTAAAAAAGGATGTGTACGAAAAATGGAAAAGGGGGGAAACCACCAAAGAGCAATTCAAACAAATAGCCAGCACGTATAGACACAAAGTCAGAAAAGCTAAAGCACAGAATGAACTCAGGCTTGCTAGAGAGGTTAAAAGCAACAAAAAAGGCTTTTATGGGTATGTTTGTAGCAAAAGGAAGAACAAAGAAACAGTGGGGTCACTCAGAGGAGAAGATGGTGAAATGCAAACAGGGGACACAGAAAGGGCTGAACTCCTCAATGCCTTCTTTGCCTCAGTCTTCTCCGATAAAGAAAACAATGCCCGACCTGAAGAATTTGAAGCAAATGATTCAGCAAAGGAAACACAGCCCAGAATAACTAAGGAGATAGTACAAGAATACTTGGCTAGTTTAGATGTATTCAAGTCTCCAGGGCCAGATGAACTGCATCCAAGAGTATTAAAAGAACTGGCAGGTGTGATCTCAGAACCACTGGCAGTCATCTTTGAGAATTCCTGGAGAACATGCGAAGTCCCGGCAGACTGGAGGAGGGCAAATGTTGTCCCTATTTTCAAAAAGGGGGAAAGAGAGGACCCAAATAATTACCGCCCAGTCAGTCTGACATCAATACCAGGGAAGATTCTGGAGCAGATCATTAAGCAAACAGTCTGTGAGCACCTAGAAAGGAATGCTGTGATCACCAATAGTCAGCATGGATTTCTGAAAAATAAGTCATGTCAGACTAACCTGATCTCGTTTTTTGACAGAATTACAAGCCTGGTAGATGAAGGGAACGCAGTGGATGTAGCCTACCTTGATTTCAGCAAGGCATTTGACAAGGTGCCCCATGATATTCTTGTAAAGAAGCTGGTAAAATGCGGTCTTGACTATGCTACCACTCAGTGGATTTGTAACTGGCTGACTGACCGAACCCAAAGGGTGCTCATCAATGGTTCCTCTTCATCCTGGAGAAGAGTGACTAGTGGGGTGCCACAGGGTTCTGTCTTGGGCCCGGTCTTATTCAACATCTTTATCAACGACTTGGATGATGGACTCAAGGGCATCCTGATCAAATTTGCAGATGACACCAAACTGGGAGGGGTGGCTAACACCCCAGAGGACAGGATCACACTTTAAGACAACCTTGACAGATTAGAGAACTGGGCCAAAACAAACAAGATGAACTTTAACAGGGAGAAATGTAAAGTATTGCACTTGCGCAAAAAAGAAATGAGAGGCACAAATACAAGATGGGTGACACCTGGCTTGAGAGCAGTACATGTGAAAAGGACCTAGGAGTCTTGGTTGACCACAAACTTGACATGAGCCAACAGTGTGACGCGGCAGCTAAAAAAGCCAATGCAATTCTGGGCTGCATCAATAGGAGTATAGCATCTAGATCAAGGGAAGTAATAGTGCCACTGTATTCTGCTCTGGTCAGACCTCACCTAGAGTACTGTGTCCAGTTCTGGGCACCACAATTCAAGAAGGACACTGACAAACTGGAACGTGTCCAGAGGAGGGCAACCAAAATGGTCAAAGGCCTGGAAACGATGCCTTATGAGGAACGGCTAAGGGAGCTGGGCATGTTTAGCCTGCAGAAGAGGAGGTTAAGGGGTGATATGATAGCCATGTTCAAATATATAAAAGGATGTCACATAGAGGAGGGAGAAAGGTTGTTTTCTGCTGCTCCAGAGAAGCAATCTGGCTATAGAATGTGAATTCTCCTCCCAGTTGGCAGCTTGTGATGCCCAACATTAAAAAAGGAAGCTGTGATTTGGATGTGTCTTCTCTGCATACCAGGGAGCTACTTCCTTGAGAAGCCAGAGAGAAGTTGCAAGATTACAGATGATTGTTCTTTCCAATTTGTCTTTTATGCTCCTTTTAACATATGTGTTACATCATCACCACCCTTCTGCTGTTGTGGGAAGAGTACCTGGTCTAGATGGATCTTTTGTCTGCTCCAGCAAAGTACTGGTAGTTTTTGCTGCCTTAAACCCCTTCTCCAGGGAGTCTGAAGGAAAGCCAAGCCTGTCTAAAATGTACCACCACCTTTTTTCCCTTCCTGGTGTTCTTGCAAGCCTTTATAGGCTGCAGAGTTCCATTTGGAAGGCAAAGCACAGGACTTAAAAATAATAAATAAAGGTTGGGGAAAGAAATTCATTATTCCAAGAGAGTGCACATTCCATTACAACTGTCCTGAACTGCTACAAATAATGGATTTGTTCTCAGAGGCTTTTATGCTTCTGGCTTCCAGTATTATTATAAAGTCCAGACTTTAGAAGTGTTGTAAAGGACCTTCCCTCTCCCTCCCCTTTCTCCACATTACAGAGACATCTTCTCATTTTTTTCTGACTATGGAAGCCCTCTTGGAAGATAGATAGATAGATAGTTTATTACGGCCATAGGCCCATATCAATACATCATACAGCAACACAGGTATAACAAGATAAAATTAATAAATGAAATTACGTTTAAATCAAGTACATCTCAGACCGTAAGTTTCTAAATTCCATTAAAATAAGAACAGTATAGCGCTTAAAATATCAAATTATCAGTATAAATCAATATTATTTAGGCAAAATCAATAATCATAGAGTAATCCATTTTTCCTTTTATAGGCTAATACTGCTATCAGAAATCTGGCAACAGAAAGGGACCTACTCGGATCAGAATCTTGCAATAAATGCATTAGCTGTGTTTCCAAGGAGTCACCTGAGATTTCCAATAATAAAGGGGACAAAAATCTGATCCGAGAAACTGAATGTAGTGAACAGCAGAACAGTATATGTTGTAAAGATTCTATAGATCTATTATCGCATACACACACCGCTGAGATCCGACCATTGGAAAATCTATTATTCAAGACATTGGAAGGAAAGGCATTAAATCTTGCCTTAATAAAGGCATATCTGTGGGCCGCTACCGACAAAGAGGTCAAATAAGATGGTATCTGCTGTGAGGGCACTATGCCAAGATTTAATGGTGAGCAAGTGCCACTACCCAAAATGGTGTTTTGTTGTAGGTCAATCTCCTCAAGTTTTTGAGTGATTTTTTTTTTTTTTTTTTTTTTTTTGCTGTGGCTAGGTCCAATTCCAATAATTCTGATGGAGACGATCCATAGGTCACTACTTTAGAATGGATCTCTTTTGCCCCTAGGACGGGAAAATTGTCTCTCCAAAGGCATTGGATCAAATACAGATTCGGGAGCCTATGCCTTAAGGACAACCAGTAACAAAGGCTGTGCCTCCAAAGAGTATTTTCTAAAGATGTAGTTTTTAATTCTAAGCGAATAGCTGCATTACTAACGCACTGAGGAAGTTTTAGCAGTCGTCTTAGAAATTGATTTTGAATTACCTCCAAGGGCATCAAGTTTACTGCGGTCCCCCATAAAGGAACAGCATATGCCAATGTTGCAATTACTTTAGCTTTGAATACTTTCAGGGCAGATGGAACATGAAGAGCCCCGTCCGAAAAGAAAAAAAGCAAAAGCGCAAAGGATAGGGCCTTGGCCTTGTTTAAAATATGTGTAATATGGGCCTTCCAACCCAGATTATATTGGAGAAAAACTCCCAGGTATTGAAATTTATAGACCTGTTCAATAGGTTTTCCATCTAATTGCCACTTATAGGATTTCCGACTTTTTGAGAAGATTTGTACTTTTGATTTAGATTGATTTATAGTGAGGGAATTTGTTTTACAATATGAAACAAAGAATTTTAATGCTCTCCTGAGGCCAATTCTTGAGAAGGATAAAATCACAGCATCATCAGCATAGAGTAATAGTGGGCAACGATAGTTTGCGAGACGGGGGGCATGGGTGATTTCCTGAGATTCAGCCAATGGTATCCTCATGTCACTAATGAATAAATTGAAAAGAAAAGGAGCTAGGATACATCCTTGCCGGACTCCTCTGTTGATGGGCACAGAGTTTGTGAGATCACCGGCTGGGGTTATTCTCACCCTAGCAACCGACCCCTCATGCAGCTGGATTATTAACCATAAAAGTCTTCTATCAATTCCCCATGGGGTCAACTTTTCCCAGAGCAACCTTCTGGGGACGCTGTCAAATGCAGCCTTAAGGTCGATAAAAGCCGCACAAAGTTGGCCCCGATTTGAAGAGGAGTATTTCCGGGCTAGATGGTGCAAGACTAAAACATGGTCCGTAGTTGACTGGTTCGGTCTGAATCCTGCTTGCTCGGGGCCTATCAGTTCCTTTTCTTCAGCCCATTGGGTAAGTCTATTCAGCAGAAAACGTGTGTATATCTTTCCAACTACTGACAGTAAACTAATATTCCTATAATTCTCCAGATCGTCTGGGGAGCCTTTTTTATATATTGGAATTATAATAGCGTCCTTCCATATTTTTGGCACCCTTCCAGTTGTATTAATAGCATCGAAAGTAACAGCCAGGATTTTTGCCCACCAGTCGGAATGTAGTTTTATGGCTTCCGCCGGAACCAAATCTAGCCCAGGGGCTTTGCCGATTTTAAGTTTAGAGATTAAATTCAAGATTTCATTGGGGTCAGTAGGAGGCCAGATGGGGAGATGGTCAAATACATCATCAAGAACGTTGGTATTGGAATCTGGTGACGCAAAATATTTCCTTAAAAAGGATTCCCAGACCGGGGCAGGAATTATTGTTAAGGGGTATCTCCTTGATCTTCTATTAACCAGTTGCCAAAATTTCCATGAGCTACATGAACTAGAGGCGACTATTAGCGCCTGCCAGCGTTAGGTAGTCAAATCATGTGGGAATGGGATTCTAACTTTGGGGGAATTTCAGCTTCAAAAAATCAGTAATTTTCTTTTCAGAAGGTGGCAATCGTGCTATACATCCCAACTGTTTGAATTTATTGGGGTGGTTTGGCTGTAAAGTCGTGCCACTCATCTCGCTAAAGGCAGATGTTTGGCCTAAGGTAGTCGACTTTTCAGAGCCAGATGGTAGAATTAGGGGGGTATTACTTAGAGAGAGCGAAATTAAGTCAACAGATATCGTGCCACTAGTTGAGTGATCATTAGTTGTTTGAATAATTTTGTTAATACGACCTGTCGGGTCTTCAACCAGATCATTCTTCGGGGCTAAAAATAAAATGGAGTCGTCTCTCATTTGTTGGTCTGGTTCAGCTGGTTCTGTTACCGGTTCGATGGTATCTATGGATTTATTCAACTTGCACACGTTAAAAGAGAGTGGGTTAATAAAATTACAAGTGAGTGGACCCATATGGGACACTTTACATGGAGAACCTAATTCAGATTCGTTAAGTTCCCTCATTTTGTCCCAGGCAGATGTTGTAGTCATATTTGCCTTAGAGATGGGGTGCATAATAGATGGGTCTGGTGATGGGGTTTCCGCCTCCAGAATATGGATGAGTGGGTTCATCTCCGCAACAACCAGTTGGCTGGTAGGGGTGGGTGCCTTCCCAACCCACAGGTCCAGTTCTTGGTGGTATAAGCGTGGGACAGAATCTGAACCACAGTCTCTATCAAGCATATTTTGTTTAGGTAATCTCAGCTGTTCCTCCGTCACTTTTGTCAGGCAGAAATAAAGGGAATCAATTTTATGGAGTATTTCTTTCTGAACTTCTTGCGGGAGAATGCTATAAGAGTGGAGTCAGTTATTATCAAAGCTATCAAGGTCGATTCCCTGATTCTCCGCATACCTGGGCCCACGGAAGTCCAACCTTTGAGAGTCCTTGGCAACCAGACCAGTAGGATGTTTGGAGATGTCCTCCGCAGAGTTTATATCAATTAGAACATGTTGGTCAATCTCATGTTGAGTTTTTGGCAAACTTACAATATGGGGGATAAGTGGAATTGGAGGTGCTTCATTTTTAAAGTACCTTGAGATTCTTATACCACTCGTCTCCAGGTGTTCTCTACATTTGTACACTAGTTTTGCCAGTCTCCCCTCGTAGAATGAGACCACTGATCTGGCAAGGAATCCGTTGAAGTATAGATATTCCACTTGGGCCAAATTAGTAGGGTTATTAAGTATACCCGGCATATAGATCTTTAAAAGGTTCAATAGATGGGCTTTACGCTCTTCTTGTGACAGGAGTCCTGGGGGTTTAGGATAATTTGATAAAACGAGTTTGTTTCGGTACAGCACCAGATTCCAGTTTTTATTTGTTAGATTTGTCTGATTTCTCTTCTTAGAAGGATTGGTTTCATCTACAGATAGAATGTAAGACCATGGATCTTGGATCAAAATGTCTTGCTTGGAGTTAGGTGTTGGGGTAGGTGTTAAGGGTTCCAAGCAATCCATCGCAGCGTCAGGGCAAGGGTTTATAGAACATTCTTGCTTAGAAGATTTCCTAGTTAGAAGTTTCTCAGTGTTCCCACTGTTCTCTTGAGAAGATTAAAGAGCTTTTTAAAATCCATTTTTTTGTAACGCACTGCCTTAAAATTTTTAACATTTCTGCTCTTTTTTACCCTTTTCAAGGCAGAAGCCCTACAAGATCTCTTGGCCTTCCTTGGTGGCCTGTTTTTGCAGGTGGTAGGAAGGAAGTTGTTATTACTTTCCAATTCTATTTTTTTAAATAAATATTTATTAAGTTTTCACACATTTTAAAAACACATACAATACACACCAAACAGAAATATACATACAATAACAAACAAACACATATAATTTCAACTCCTTTTTTTCTTAAACTTACTTCCTCGACTTCTCCATACCTCCCCTTTCTGCATTCCAATTCCCAAAATTATTTCAGCAAATCCTTCCCCTTAATTTAACCAATTTTTTCCCCTTTCTTTTCTTTTACTTAATCCTTAACAGCTGTAATCCCTTACTTTATATAACCACAACATTTTAACATTCATTAATTTTACAATATTTCTTAAGGTAAATTTTAAATTTCTTCCAATCTTCTTCCGCCGTCTCTTTCCCCTGGTCTCGGATTCTGTCAGTCATTTCAGCCAGTCCCATGTAGTCTATCACCTTCATCTGCCATTCTTCCAGAGTGGGTAGATCTTGTGTCTTCCAATACTTTGCGATGAGTATTCTTGCTGCTGTTGTAGCATACATAAAGAATGTTCTGTCCTTCTTTAACACCGATTGGCCAACTATGCCCAAGAGAAAGGCCTCTGGTTTCTTGGGAAAAGTACATTTAAGTACCTTTTTCATTTCATTATATATCATTTCCCTGAAGGCCTTAATCTTCGGGCACGTCCACCAAAGGTGAAAAAAAGTACCTTCAGTTTCTTTACATTTCCAACATTTATTATCGGGCAAATGGTAGATCTTTGCAAGCTTGACTGGGGTCATGTACCACCTGTAAATCATTTTCATAATATTCTCTCTTAAGGCATTACATGCCGTAAACTTTATACCGGTGGTCCACAACTGTTCCCAGTCAGCAAACATGATGTTATGACCAATGTCTTGTGCCCACTTAATCATAGCTGATTTAACTGTTTCATCTTGCGTGTTCCATTTCAGCATTTGGTTTATGAGGTTAACTGTTTTTTGGGTTGTGTATGTCTATGGTGTTATATTGTTTAAAACCTTTAATAAATATTTTATTTAAAAAAGAGAGAGAACTGAACACGTTCAGTGACCTCCAAGAGCCACAGAATGTTGGAAAATAAAATTGGGCAATGGAGCCGGTAGTGAATTGGCCTGCTTGAGCCCCTTACAGCAGGGGATATGGACCTTTGGACCTCCCAGATGTTGCTGAATTGGAACTGCTATCATCTCTGGCCATTGGCCATGCTGGCTGGAGCCGATGGGAGTTGTAGTTCAGCACCCTGCCTTATAGCTGATGGTGTCCTGGGTGGGGGTAGGGAATGTTTCAGAAATTACGGGGGCGGGGGGACATATTTAAAGTTGTTAAATGTTACAAATATTATGCAAAAAACGTATCCTTTTGACTTGACAGCTCAGGGAAGTTACCTAGCTTTAAAAATCATATAAAATCAACTCCTTTGCCAGTTTCCTTCATTCCACCTCCCATTTGCTTCATTGACCAAGGACTTGGAAGCCACTTGGTCCCCACCATAATCCCTCAAGTGGGAGGTCATGTATTCACAGGAAGGTACTCATAGGTGTCAATCGTTGGGCAAAGGCACTCCTACAGACTTGCCCAGGTGACAGACTATGCAAACCAAAGTTCTATTGTCCTTTTGTAGTAGGTGCTTAGAATGTTCTTCCCAATACATATCCTGTATCCGCCTGTTGCCCCAACACATTCCTCCTGTGTTAATCACGTATAACCCTCCCCTTTTCTGATGTAGCAGTGATGTAGCAATGATGTAGTGATGATGTTTAATGAACTGTATGCTGGGATAAGATAGAAACTTTTAAAAGTCCTTGTCACCCCATCCTCGGGGTTCAAAATTCCTCTTTGAACCTGTTGCACAATAAACTTTAGTCTACAGCTATTTGCTCCGGTTGGTGGCTGGACTCCTTTCTTTATTCCGAAGGGACCCACGGGCTCTGCCCGACCAGCTGGGGGACTGAGCAGCCTCACACCTAGATTTTTCCGTAACAGGAAGGACTCCTTTTTTAAGGAGTGAGCATGTTGTTGCTTGTTCCAGATTTCCTAGCCTAATTCCCAATGATTCAACTGAGCCAGTATATTTAATACGGACTGAGCAAAGAAGAAGAAGAAGAGTTTGGATTTGATATCCCGCCTTTCACTCCCCTTCAGGAGTCTCAAAGCGGCTAACATTCTCCTTTCCCTTCCTCCCCCACAACAGACACTCTGTGAGGTGAGTGGGGCTGAGAGACTTCAGAGAAGTGTGACTAGCCCAAGGTCACCCAGCAGCTGCATGTGGAGGAGCGGAGACGCGAACCCGGTTACCCAGATTACGTGACTACCGCTCTTAACCACTACACCACACTGGCTCCAGTTACAAATCCACTGAGTGGTAGCATAGTCAAGACCGCATTTTACCAGCTTCTTTACAAGAATATCATGGGGCACCTTGTCAAATGCCTTGCTGAAATCAAGGTAGGCTACATCCACTGCGTTCCCTTCATCTACCAGGCTTGTAATTCTGTCAAAAAACGAGATCAGGTTAGTCTGACATGACTTATTTTTCAGAAATCCATGCTGACTATTGGTGATCACAGCATTCCTTTCTAGGTGTTCACAGACTGTTTTCTTAATGATCTGCTCCAGAATCTTCCCTGCTATTGATGTCAGACTGACTGGGCGGTAATTATTTGGGTCCTCACTTTTCCCCTTTTTGAAAATAGGGACAACATTTGCCCTCCTCCAGTCTGCCGGGACTTCGCCTGTTCTCCAGGAATTCTCAAAGATGACTGCCAGTGGTTCTGAGATCACATCTGCCAGTTCTTTTAATACTCTTGGATGCAGTTCATCTGGCCCTGAAGACTTGAATACATCTAAACTAGCCAAGTTTTCTTGTACTATCTCCTTAGTTATTCTGGGCTGTGTTTCCTTTGCTGAATCATTTGCTCCAAATTCTTCAGGTCGGGCATTGTTTTCTTTATCGGAGAAGACTGAGGCAAAGAAGGCATTGAGGAGTTCAGCCCTTTCTGTGTCCCCTGTTTGCATTTCACCATCTTCTCCTCTGAGTGACCCCACTGTTTCTTTGTTCTTCCTTTTGCTACGAACATACCCATAAAAGCCTTTTTTGTTGCTTTTAACCTCTCTAGCAAGCCTGAGTTCATTCTGTGCTTTAGCTTTTCTGACTTTGTGTCTACACGTGCTGGCTATTTGTTTGAATTCCTCTTTGGTGGTTTCCCCCCTTTTCCATTTTTTGTACACATCCTTTTTTTAATCTTAACTCAGTTAAAAGTTCTTTAGATAGCCACCCTGGCTTCTTTAGGCACCTTCCATGTTTCCGTCTCATTGGTATTGCCTGACGTTGTGCTTTTACTATCTCCCTCTTAACAAACTCCCAGCCATCATGAACTCCCTTTCCTTTTAGTATTACTGTCCATGGGATCTCACCCAGCACTTCCCTAAATTTTATGAAGTCGGCTTTCTTAAAGTCAAGAAATTGAGTCCTAGTATGCTTGGCTGCTCCTTTCCGCTGTATTGTAAACTTCAGAAGAGCATGATCACTCGCGCCTAATGATCCTTCCACTTCTACCCCACTAACCAGGTCATCAACATTGGTTAGGACCAGATCTAAAATGGCTGTTCCTCTTGTTGCTTCTCCCACTTTCTGGACAATGAATTTGTCTGGAAGGCCAGTGAGGAATCTGTTTGACCTTATGCTCTTGGCTGAGTTTGACATCCAACAAATATCCGGGTAATTGAAGTCCCCCATTACTACTATCTCCCTTCTTTTTGCATGCTTGGCCATCTGCTCCAGGAAGGCATCATTTATGTCCTCCGTTTGGCTTGGGGATCTATAGTAAACTCCCACAATGAGGTCACTGTTATTCTTCTCTCCCTTAATTTGGACCCAAATGCTCTCACTTTGGCTTTGAGGTTCTAAATCTTGGATCTCTTCACAGGTATACACATCCCTGACATATAACGCCACTCCTCCTCCTTTCTTGTCTGGTCTGTTTCTCTGAAATAGATTGTATCCCCCCATTATTACATTCCAATCGTGGGACTTATCCCACCAGGTTTCAGTGATGCCTATTATGTCATATTTAGTTTGCTGTACCAAGAGCTCAAGCTCATCTTGTTTATTTCCCATGCTTTGCGCATTAGTGTACAGACATTGAAGTCCATTAATCATTCCCCCGTGTCTCTTATTTAAGGATTTTTTCCTCCCACCACTAGGTCTGTGTGCTGTTTGCTCTGTTTGGTCTATGACATTTGGATGATCATCTTCATCAATTGATAGACTCCTACCTTCAGGAGCAATGTCTCCCTCCCCCACATTAGTCAGTTTAAAGCCCTCCTGATGAGGTTTCTGAGATTTTTGGCAAAAACATTTCTCCCAACCGTTGTGAGGTGCAGCCCATCGCTTGCCAGAAGTCCATCTTCAAGAAACTGCAGTCCGTGATCTAAGAATCCAAACCGTTCCTCTTTACACCATTTGCGAAGCCAGCTGTTCACTTCCACTATTTTTCCCTCTCTCCCTGGGCCACGGCGTTCAACTGGGAGGACAGATGAGATGACAATTTGTGCATTTAGTTGCTTCAATTTCCTGCCCAGAGCCTCGTAGTCTCTTTTGATCTTCTGGAGGCTATTGCTTGCAGTGTCATTGGTTCCCACATGAACCAAGAGGAAGGGGTATTTGTCAGTGGGTTTTATGATTCCTTGCAGTCGTTCAGTTACATCTTGGATCTTAGCCCCGGGGAGACAGCACACCTCCCGAGACATCTTGTCAGGCCCACAGATCACTGCTTCTGTTCCCCTCAGTAGGGAATCCCCTATCACCACTACACGCCTCCTCTTAGGTTTGGTCGGGGTTCTTCCATGAGCTGTCCGTTCCAAGGTCGCCTGCACATTCCCTGAGGACTGACTTTGCTGCTCATCTTCATATACCTGATTGAGTGTAATGAGGGAGAGATCCTCAAATGGAGTCTGCTCTTTGTCTTCCATGCTAGGGGAGAG
Organism: Podarcis bocagei; assembly: GCF_964188305.1. Taxonomy (NCBI): domain Eukaryota; kingdom Metazoa; phylum Chordata; class Lepidosauria; order Squamata; family Lacertidae; genus Podarcis; species Podarcis bocagei. The sequence goes on along the minus strand of NC_138140.1, from coordinate 52,745,502 downwards.
GACTTCAAAGCGATTGTGTATTTCTAAACAATCAGAGCGAACCCTGGGCCTCCTACTTCTTTGAGTCACGTTTCTCCATATATCTGGCTCCTGTGTTGGTGAACTAGCCTCCTTCTCAGGGGTGTCCCCTGTCTCCTCCTTGGTGGAGACGGTGTTCTCTGTTGCTTCCAAGAAGAGCTCCAGCTCTCTAATTCTTTGGAGCGTAGCTACACATTCCTCCAGTTGCTGGACTTTGTCTTCTAAGAGGGCAATCAACATGCAATTGCTGCTTAGGGGAGGGGAAATGATAAACACAGCCAGAGAATATAGACACAAATTCATTTCCTCATAAATGAAATGGCATATAGGGCATTTCACAACAGCTGGCCATCTGCAGGCATCTGTCTTTAATATCTCTTCTTTCTGCCATCAAAAGGGCATTTTATTTCCTGGAAAACTTCTCATGGTCTGCTGTCCTTAACACGTAAAAGGGCAGAGGAGAGTTTTTGAAGTCCATAGCTTCTCTTTGTCTAATTTGCATTATTTGCCAAATGAGAAATCCCAGAGTTTCCCCAAAAGTTTGGAATGGCAGTATTTTGATAAATTTGGAAGCACAAAGCCAAGAACATATAATAAATGTTTCCTTTTGCCTGCCTGAAAGAAAAGGTTTCCCCAAAGTGTCAGAGAACGTAGTGGTTTTTCCCAGTCTGGTGCCTTCCAGAGCTTTGAGATTATCACTTCCCTTCAGCCAACATCAGAATATTAAAAAGAAATTCAAAGGTGCTCTAGAATGAGAAGGTCAGCTGAGCCAAAACCATGAACTGTGTATCTGTTCCAGAATTGGCTTCTCAACTCGACTAAGAACCAAAGCATGAGAGTAGGGGAATGCCGTCAGTTTCAGCCTTTAGCTGCTAAAATGTGGGTCTTGACAACACCACAGTAACACCTGTCTGATGTCTGTCTCTTGTCTTTGTGGTGGATGTCCTTGTATTTTCATGAATTGAAAGTGTGCATTTTCCTAGTTGCTAAAATATATGTATGAGAGAGGAGTCTGTCTTTCTCTGTTTCCTTCCTTCTGAAAATTAATTACACCCCACTGTTTTCACTGATGCTCTGCATATCAGAAAATATCTGGGAACCCTCTAAGTGCCAGCTTTACTTCCTTAAGCAATATTTCTAAATGTCAAGATAATGTAGTTAGGAAGCCATGAGCATTACTGCCACCCAGGATGAGCAGCGGTTGCATTTGCCTGGGATGGCATGGAGCAGGTTCCATGCGGGTTTGGGAATCAGCCCTTTCCTTGTTTTACAAAACACACACACACACTTTTTCTTAAAAAGAAAAATTACTTTCTCCCTTGTGCCCACCCCCAACATGCTGCTGTTCTTTCCCCCAAGGAGCTAGTATTTGAGAAAAGCAGATTAAAACACAAGAGGTGAAAATGTATTACTTACACCAACTGATACAGGCTTGAAAAATGCATTTCCAGCAGCATTTTTGCATATTTGACCATTGCAACACAGTGGTTGGAAAGATATGTGCATTTGTTGCGTGTTTCTTCTTAGCCTCTGACAATGTTGACTTTCATACAGGTGCTTGATCAGCCTTTAGCAAACCATACTGATGGGTACCACTGATGGTCCGTTCATGCTGGGAGTGAGAGGGATTAGGACAGTGGTTCTCAACCTTCCTAATGCCGTGACACTTTAATACAGTTCCTCATACTGTGGTGACCCCCAAACATAAAATTATTTTCGTTACTAGAATCATAGAATCATAGAATCATAGAGTTGGAAGAGACCACAAGGGCCATCGAGTCCAACCCCCTGCCAAGCAGGAAACACCATCAGAGAACTCCTGACATATGGTTGTCAAGCCTCTGCTTAAAGACCTCCAAAGTAGGAGACTCCACCACACTCCTTGGCAGCAAATTCCACTGTCGAACAGCTCTTACTGTCAGGAAGTTCTTCCTAATGTTTAGGTGGAATCTTCTTTCTTGTAGTTTGAATCCATTGCTCCGTGTCCGCTTCTCTGGAGCAGCAGAAAACAACCTTTCTCCCTCCTCTATGTGACATCCTTTTATATATTTGAACATGGCTATCATATCACCCCTTAACCTCCTCTTCTCCAGGCTAAACATGCCCAGCTCCCTTAGCCGTTCCTCATAAGGCATCGTTTCCAGGCCTTTGACCATTTTGGTTGCCCTCCTCTGGACACGTTCCAGTTTGTCAGTGTCCTTCTTGAATTGTGGTGCCCAGAACTGGACACAGTACTCCAGGTGTGGTCTGACCAGAGCAGAATACAGTGGCACTATTACTTCCCTTGATCTAGATGCTATACTCCTATTGATGCAGCCCAGAATTGCATTGGCTTTTTCTATTTCTAATTACAAATAAATGAAATTTTGTCTTGAAGCATGGTGTAGCATGGGTAACAGTCTTAATATAACAACAGTAAGCTACATTGCTACATTTTGTGACAGTATGCGTAAAAAGCCAACATCAGTGCAAAGGCTGAGATTGCTTCTTTCTCACCAGATCAGAAATTCTTGGGGCAGTCTTTGCAAGAGCACAACGAATATCATCTTCTACAACAAGTCTACTTCTGTAGACCTGATAACCAACAAGCTGGAAAACTCTGTTTCACAAAGATATGTTGTTGGAAATGGAAGAAGAAGGCGCAACACATTCTCAGACAGAACAGGATATGAGTGCAAACACTTGATCCAGAATTTTGTAACTGGCCTTGTAGAGAAATCAGTTCTCGCTGCATCGCTGTTAATAGGTTCAATGAACTCCTCTTGTGCTGTCTCAGGAGCATCTTCAACTTTGACTGTGAATGGGCTTCTGGCAAGTGCAAATGGGGTGTCAGGTAGATTTGGAAAGTATGAGGAAATTTCGTCTGCAAGCATGTGCAAGTGTTCTTTCACAGAAATTATCATCGTAATCCTTTTGTCTGGTTCAATGTCATGTTCCTCAAAGAAAGCACATAAGGGAGGCAACAGGAAAATTTTATTTTCATCCATTTTTTCTTTTCTTTTTTTTGCCAAAGCTAAAGTTTCATTTGGAATGATCGGATCTTTTCAGACAAATTGAGGCATGTTGCATTTGGTCCTTGCAGTGATAAATTTAACTCATTCAAGATGGCAAAGATGGCAACCAAGTAAGCTATTTTCTGCAGTTCACTTTTATTGCTGAAAATTGCTTCGAACTATGAGGTCTGGCTGGAAGAAACATTGTCCCTATTGGGCCAGAGCGTCTCCGAGATCTGGTGTTTAATACCAAGGACTATCAAAAAAACCGGCAGAGAGGAACTGAGAGAGAATTGAGAGCCTCGGACGTGAGATCTCCAGGCTGATAGTAGATTAAGACTGATGGACATTTGTTGGGGATTGAAACCGTTAAGGGGACGGGGTGGGGTTTGGGGATCCAAAGGGTGCATAATTATAATCCTTCTTTTTTCTTTTTATTCTTTTTTGTTACTAGTATGAAAAGTGGGGAATTCGTGGAAGGGAATTTGGGTCGACCTTAGAAAAAGGATTTAAGATTTAAGAATAAACATTGATGCATAAATTTTGATGTTGTAAAAATGGTCTTTTAAATTGAACTAAATATAAAAAGGTTAAAAATTGGGGATAAGAACTTGTTGAATTAACAATTTGAATTGGAATATAAGAAGGGGAGGTGTGGGGAAGTCAGAGAAATATGTTATAGAAAAAGAAGGGTTCTAAACTGTATATGTTTTCTTTTTTGTTTTTTTGTTTTTTGTTTTTTTTGGAAATGGAAAATTCTTAATAAACATCTATTAAAAAAAAGGAAAAAAAAGAAAAGTGCTTTGAACTGCGGTCTTGCTTTCTGATTAAAAAAGGTTTTGAGTTCATCACGAAACTCAAAAACACATTTTAAAACTTTTCCTCTAGACAACCATCTTACTTTAGTGTGAAATAGCAGAGCATTGTTCAGTGCATCCAACTCGTTGCACAGTTGCGAAAACAGGCGACTGTTTAAAGTGCTCGCCTTTACAAAATTGACAGAACTTATGACGCTTTTTTTACTTCTTGTAACTCTTGTGGCAGCATCTTCATTGCTAATATTTGCCGATGAATCATACAATGAGTTCTGATGACTTTTGGTGACTCAGTACCAAACGTTGAAATCCAGATCGACATCCTAGCATAGCTGGAGCACCATCTGTGCAAACACCATAAACCTTTCCCCAAGAGATCTTATGCTCTTTCAGAAACGAACCAACTGTATCAAATACAGCACGTGCAGTAGTTGTCATTTCAAGAGGTTTGCAAAAAAGAAACTCATCTTTAAAGTCACCATCATTAAGATACCTCATGTAAACCAGTAACTGTGAACAGTTTGCAACGACTGTAGATTCATCAAGCTGGATACTGAATATTGGAAGTGGAACAGATTTAATTTCCTGGATTACCTGATCAAGAATATCAGCAAACAGGCTTCCTGTTTCTGGTGTTGAGAAATGGCTGACTCCCACACGATCAGACCCCAGCCATGCCGGTAATTCAGGGTTGATATGGGGATAATTAGCCCATGCAGACTCCCAGGGTGGGGGAGGACTGTTTCGTAGACCCACAGACCGTCTGAGATTGTCAGTTTGCATCAAAGTCATCTAAAACCTTAGCCTCAGAGCTTGCTCCCTAGTCCTCTCTTGTGTCAAGATGTGTCCTATTTCCCTCTCCCTTGATTGCTGGCTTGGATCCTAAACCCTGCCTCATTTTGGGCACAGGCCTGCTTCTAGAATCATAGAATCATAGAATCATAGAGTTGGAAGAGACCACAAGGGCCATCAAGTCCAACCTCCTGCCAAGCAGGAAACACCATCAGAGCACTCCTGACATATGGTTGTCAAGCCTCTGCTTAAAGACCTCCAAAGTAGGAGACTCCACCACACTCCTTGGCAGCAAATTCCACTGTCGAACAGCTCTTACTGTCAGGAAGTTCTTCCTAATGTTTAGGTGGAATCTTCTTTCTTGTAGTTTGGATCCAATGCTCCGTGTCCGCTTCTCTGGAGCAGCAGAAAACAACCTTTCTCCCTCCTCTATGTGACATCCTTTTATATATTTGAACATGGCTATCATATCACCCCTTAACCTCCTCTTCTCCAGGCTAAACATGCCCAGCTCCGTTAGCCGTTCCTCATAAGGCATCGTTTCCAGGCCTTTGACCATTTTGGTTGCCCTCCTCTGGACACGTTCCAGTTTGTCAGTGTCCCTCTTGAACTGTGGTGCCGAGAACTGGACACAGTACTCCAGGTGAGGTCTGACCAGAGCAGAATACAGTGGCACTATTACTTCCCTTGATCTAGATGCTATACTCCTATTGATGCAGCCCAGAATTGCATTGGCTTTTTTAGCTGCCGCGTCACACTGTTGGCTCATGTCAAGTTTGTGGTCAACCAAGACTCCTGGATCCTTTTCACATGTACTGCTCTCAAGCCAGGTGTCACCCATCTTGTATTTGTGCCTCTCATTTTTTTTGCCCAAGTGCAATACTTTACATTTCTCCCTGTTAAAATTCATCTTGTTTGTTTTGGCCCAGTTCTCTAATCTGTCAAGGTCGTTTTGAAGTGTGATCCTGTCCTCTGGGGTGTTAGCCACCCCTCCCAGTTTGGTGTCATCTGCAAATTTGATCAGGATGCCCTTGAGTCCATCATCCAAGTCGTTGATAAAGATGTTGAATAAGACCGGGCCCAAGACAGAACCCTGTGGCACCCCACTAGTCACTCTTCTCCAGGATGAAGAGGAACCATTGATGAGCACCCTTTGGGTTCGGTCAGTCAGCCAGTTACAAATCCACTGAGTGGTAGCAGAGTCAAGACCGCATTTTACCAGCTTCTTTACAAGAATATCATGGGGCACCTTGTCAAATGCCTTGCTGAAATCAAGGTAGGCTACATCCACTGCATTCCGTTCATCTACCAGGCTTGTAATTCTGTCAAAAAACGAGATCAGGAAACTGCTTCTTTAAAGGGTGAGACTGGTTGATCCTTTTCTTTGCAGGAAAGTATGAAATTTCTGTGTGCATTTCCCTCTCCTTTCGGGCTGGTTTTGTAAAAGCAAGTAAAAATTACGGTGTGTTTTCCAGAGTGGAAGTAACATCTTTGTCACTTAGCTTTTTGGAGCTCAGCCACGGATGAATAAAACGTTCCGCTAGTGCATTATATTTCTTCAGTATAATTGCACTAAAAGGGCACAGTGACATAGTGTACAGAGCATAATGAGCTATAAACAAAAAGAAAGAGGAGTGGGGACAAACAAAGGACTGCTATGGAGAACTATCCCGGGTGAAGGAAGCTGTTGGAGGTGGTGGCTCAGAGACCACAGACAGGAGTCAAGTGGCCCAAGAAACAACTCTGTCAGAGTGACAGGTTCTCAAAATGTGAGACCCAGGTCAGAGTCAGCAGTTTTAAGACTAGATGGGACCCTCCTGGCTTGGGAATTGTAGTATTGCACATGGGCTGTCTGTGGTGGTGATGCCATTGTATGCTGGAGATGAGGATCTGCTTCTACTTGACACTGGGAGCCAACTTTGGACTATTCAGTCCAGATAGTGGAGTCTCCACTTAAGATGCTTAAGGGATTGTCTGAAGTGAGATTGAAGTTACATTGAAAAAATATAATAAAACAGCAACTAAGTGGGTCACATTTGAAGGGTCCCCAGGAAAAGCCACCTCAGCTTTAATGTCCCTTTGATGTGCAACTTCCACCACATTTCCATACACATTCTTTGGACCTCCTTTACCCTCCATAATCATACTAAGGGTGATTATTGGGCTACTGGAGAACCCAAGGCCGGGGTTGCTGGCTGCCCCATGATCTTCACTGGAAACACATAATGTTTATTTTCGTCTTGTGAACCACTATGAGATCTTTTGATGAAGGGCAGTATATAAATCAATCAATCAATCAATCAATCAATCAATCAAACAATCAAACAAACAAAAAACATTGACCAACCATTGAGAAGATTTGTGCCACCTCAGTGCCACATCCACTTTTATACATGTGAAAATATCCATGTCTTCTATTATGCATGCAGATCCATGAGATCCACAGAAAAAGGGCAGTATACATATTTAATCTTCTTTTTCTTTGGCGATCCCTCGTAGCCGAGTAAGATTGTCTTCCATAAACACGGTTTTAATAGTGAGTCCGTAAGTGACCATGGAGCATAGCTGTCAACTTACAGATTTGAAAATAAGGCACCAGCAGCCTCAAAAATAAGGGATCAGCAGCCAAAATAAGGCATCTTAGACAACCAGCTGCCAAATGAAGCCTCAAGCAGTGGTTCCCATGTTGTGACCAGCATGAAGTGGGACTGCCCAGCTCCCCTCATTCCCCGCAAGCCTTCCTTTCGCCGTGCCCTCCGCCTCTCGCTTCTTCCGCGCTCGCTCATCTCTCCCCACCACACTTCCTAGGGAGGGAGAGAGGAAGGGGACGGTCTCTCCAGCTCCGCCTTGAGCTGAGGGCTGCTGCAGCCCCGCCGGGAGAGGCGAGGTGAGAGGGCAGGGAGGACATTGGGCTGCTGCTGCTAACCCTCTCCCTCCCCAGCAGGAGACTGCTGCTCCTCCTGCCTCAGTTTTCTTTTGCCTGCCCCGCAACCATGGCGCGTGGCCTGTGGGGCTTTTCTTTGAAAGTGAAAGCACCCTGGGCGCGCAGAGGCATAGAATCATAGAATCATAGAATCATAGAATAATAGAGTTGGAAGAGACCACAAGGGCCATCGAGTCCAACCCCCTGCCAAGCAGGAAACACCATCAGAGCACTCCTGACATATGGTTGTCAAGCCTCTGCTTAAAGACCTCCAAAGTAGGAGACTCCACCACACTCCTTGGCAGCAAATTCCACTGTCGAACAGCTCTTGCTGTCAGGAAGTTCTTCCTAATGTTTAGGTGGAATCTTCTTTCTTGTAGTTTGGATCCATTGCTCTGTGTCCGCTTCTCTGGAGCAGCAGAAAACAACTTTTCTCCCTCCTCTATGTGACATCCTTTTATATATTTGAACATGGCTATCATATCACCCCTTAACCTCCTCTTCTCCAGGCTAAACATGCCCAGCTCCCTTAGCCGTTCCTCATAAGGCATCGTTTCCAGGCCTTTGACCATTTTGGTTGCCCTCCTCTGGACACGTTCCAGTTTGTCAGTGTCCTTCTTGAACTGTGGTGCCCAGAACTGGACACAGTACTCCAGGTGAGGTCTGACCAGAGCAGAAAACAGTGGCACTATTACTTCCCTTGATCTAGATGCTATACTCCTATTGATGCAGCCCAGAATTGCATTGGCTTTTTTAGCTGCCGCGTCACACTGTTGGCTCATGTCAAGTTTGTGGTCAACCAAGACTCCTAGATCCTTTTCACATGTACTGCTCTCAAGCCAGGTGTCACCCATCTTGTATTTGTGCCTCTCATTTTTTTTGCCCAAGTGCAATACTTTACATTTCTCCCTGTTAAAATTCATCTTGTTTGTTTTGGCCCAGTTCTCTAATCTGTCAAGGTCGTTTTGAAGTGTGATCCTGTCCTCTGGGGTGTTAGCCACCCCTCCCAGTTTGGTGTCATCTGCAAATTTGATCAGGATGCCCTTGAGTCCATCATCCAAGTCGTTGATAAAGATGTTGAATAAGACCGGGCCCAAGACAGAACCCTGTGGCACCCCACTAGTCACTCTTCTCCAGGATGAAGAGGAACCATTGATGAGCACCCTTTGGGTTCGGTCAGTCAGCCAGTTACAAATCCACTGAGTGGTAGCATAGTGAAGACCGCATTTTACCAGCTTCTTTACAAGAATATCATGGGGCACCTTGTCAAATGCCTTGCTGAAATCAAGGTAGGTTACATCCACTGCATTCCCTTCATCTACCAGGCTTGTAATTCTGTCAAATAACGAGATCAGGTTAGACTGACATGACTTATTTTTCAGAAATCCATGCTGACTATTGGTGATCACAGCATTCCTTTCTAGGTGCTCACAGACTGTTTGCTTAATGATCTGCTCCAGAATCTTCCCTGGTATTGATGTCAGACTGACTGGGCGGTAATTATTTGGGTCCTCTCTTTTCCCCTTTTTGAAAATAGGGACAACATTTGCCCTCCTCCAGTCTGCCGGGACTTCGCCTGTTCTCCAGGAATTCTCAAAGATGACTGCCAGTGGTTCTGAGATCACATCTGCCAGTTCTTTTAATACTCTTGGATGCAGTTCATCTGGCCCTGAAGACTTGAATACATCTAAACTAGCCAAGTATTCTTGTATTATCTCCTTAGTTAGTCTGGGCTGTGTTTCCTCTGCTGAATCATTTGCTCCAAATTCTTCAGGTCGGGCATTGTTTTCTTTATCGGAGAAGACTGAGGCAAAGAAGGCATTGAGGAGTTCAGCCCTTTCTGTGTCCCCTGTTTGCATTTCACCATCTTCTCCTCTGAGTGACCCCACTGTTTCTTTGTTCTTCCTTTTGCTACGAACATACCCATAAAAGCCTTTTTTGTTGCTTTTAACCTCTCTAGCAAGCCTGAGTTCATTCTGTGCTTTAGCTTTTCTGACTTTGTGTCTACACGTGCTGGCTATTTGTTTGAATTCCTCTTTGGTGGTTTCCCCCCTTTTCCATTTTTTGTACACATCCTTTTTTAATCTTAACTCAGTTAATAGATAGCCACCCTGGCTTCTTTAGGCACCTTCCATGTTTCCATCTCATTGGTATTGCCTGACGTTGTGCTTTTACTATCTCCCTCTTAACAAACTCCCAGCCATCATGAACTCCCTTTCCTTTTAGTATTACTGTCCATGGGATCTCACCCAGCACTTCCCTAAGTTTTATGAAGTCGGCTTTCTTGGGAAGTGGCTTGGGAGGGAGAACCCGGGTTGGAAAACACGTGGGGTCCCACGGAGGCAATCACTGACGGGTATCTGGTGCAGGAATTCCACCGCCTGTTCCCGGACAAACCCAAACCACTAGCGAGATTCTGGGAGGAGCAATTTGGAACCACAGACGATGAAGAGGATTTTGTGGAGTTTTCTGTCTCCGAAGGGGAGGGAGAAGACGCTTCGGAGGAAGAAGAATCAGACTGGGAGGCCCACCGCGCGGGAAGGGATCAGAGCGGGTGGGAAGCGGGTTTTGAATCCTCAGAGGATGGCGACAGCTCCTTCTGGGGGTTCCCCACATCGCCGGCCGAAGAAAGGGACGAAGTTGGGTCAACAGGTCGGGCCGGGGGGTGGAGGGGGTCCTGGGGGGGAGGTGGATGTCAGGGAACTGACATCGGAGCTAGAGGCGGAGGGAAGGCTCTCAAATGAGGCTGGAGAAGGGCCCAGCAGGGAGAGAGGCAGCTCCGCAGATGGGGAAGCCAATCAGCGCAACACCAGGGATATAGAGGGGCTGATGGGGGAATCGACGAGAGGGCTTCAGGACTCTTCACCGGACACCAGCGGGGAGAGCACGGGTCCTCCGCTACCCACGCCCACCCTGCGCAGAAGACTTCCACGCAGAGAGAGTAGGAGGAGACTGGGTGTCAAACAACTTTTATGTTGGAAAAGATTTAAGAAACGCCCACTGACGGATTCTGCTAGCGACTGAGGCAGCCACGAAGTGAAGGGCTGCCCAGACTGAAAGGTTTAGCAAGGCAACAAAGCCTGGAGAGGCGGCAACTTACGCACGAACAACCCATACACATTACACTTTCCTAGATCTGAAAGGCCTTCTTTTTCTTGTCAATCATGCATTCAATCAAACCAGTGGAACATATTAGTCAGTGATCTGTCCAGCAGTCGTCGGCGCTCGTCATAGCTCTGGTAAAGAGCACATCATGGCGGTCTTTAGCATGGAGAATAACATAGTCTAAGAGGTGCCAGTGGTTTGACCGAGGATGCCTCCATGAAGTTTTAAATTTATTTTTCTGTCGAAAGGGTGTGTTGGTAATAACAAGGTTGTGAGCTGCACATATCGTCAAAAGTAAGATTCTGTTCTGGTTGCTGTTGCCAACTCCTTCTTTCCCAATAGTCCCAGGCCACAGATCGAAATCTCGCCCAACTCTTGCATTAAGGAGGATAATTTTATCTTCCTTAGGCATCTCTGATAGGATGGTATCCAGCTGAGAGTAAATTTCTTCTTTAATGTCTTCATCGTCATCCAGTGTTGTTGCATAAGTGCTATAATTGTAGCCTGTTGGTTTTTTGTGAGCTTTATTCGAAGGGTTGAGAGTCATTCATTAATGCCGGTAGGGACTTCTGACAGGAGCTTCACAAGGTTGTTTTTGATGGCGAAGCCTACCCCATGTATTTGATGTTCTTGTTCAGATAGACCTTTCCAGAAGAATGTGTAGCCTCCTTTTTCTTCCTTCAGTTGTCCCTCGCCTGCTCTTCGAGTCTGTTGAAGTGCTGCAATATCAATATTAAAACTTCGCAGCTCTCTTGCAGTAATGGCAGTTCTGTGTTCAGGATGCCTGTTATCTGTGTTATCCGACAAAGTCTGTATATTCCATGTTCCAAAGTTCAATTGTCTTTTACAACCGCTAGGTGGTGACCCCACTGGGCGCGGTAATCCAGTCAGGGAAAAAGGGAGGCAGACTATGTTTAGGGCACCGTTTCCAGCCCCTCCCCTTTTTGGGGTGAGCAGACTGGATCCTTAAAAGGGCTGCTCAGCCATGGATACAGCTGCCAAGCTGCTCAACTGCCTCATTCCTTGAGTCAGAACGACTGAATCGGAATCCACCGCCCATGTGCCTGTTTATGACTAGGGGCTTCCAGATTTCACAGTCCTGCCCCTGTTACCATTTGCTGATCGCCATGGGACTTTGGGGGTTTGGGTTGGGTTTTTGGAAGATGCTTGTGCATGAATTTGTTTTATGTTTTATGTGTGTAGATCAGTCCACGCTGACCGACGCAGTCTTTGCAGTAGGGCTCTGTTCCGATGACATGGAGTAGTCATGACATACCGGTAGATTCCTATCTGCTGCAGACTTCATCCGCCTTCACAGCTGTTGTAACATACCGCTTGTTATCATCCGCCTGTTTTGCCATTGAGGACTTATTGGATCATTCTTTGTTTAGCTCCTTCCCTTTGACCTTACCGCCTTGGGTGACCCTGCTGGGAGTGCGAGATTCCTGATGGCTTCGCTCACAAGGGTCATAGGAACATGCAAGCCCACTCACCATGACAAGGTGATGATCCAGTGAGTGGGACGTATTTAATAAGTAAATAATGATGATGATTTTAAGGACTTCTTCATCCATAAGCTCTGACAACCACCTCTTCAATCCCTGTCTCTAGATCTGATTTCCAAGTATGCTTTATTAAGTTTGTTTAACCCAGTTGTATCTTAAATTAGTCTCAATGGTACTTGGGGTTATGTTCTTTCCCCCCATTTTGGTCTTTGCTAAATACCTTTATTAGTTTTGCACTGTAGCATTTATAGTAGTAACATTCCCCAATATTGCATACTGTTCTTATTTGTAAGTTTGAGGAGGTGTGATCCTTTTAAAGACCTGAGTCCTTGGCTAAGTGAATCAAGCCACTGGCTTTTCACTAGACATCTCATTTGCCTACATTTGCTATTCTCACTTACAGCTTTTGTCACTTTATACAAAAAGGTATTAAAGTGACTTAAGATAGACTAAAAGTAAAGGTAAAGGGACCCCTGACCATTAGGTCCAGTCGTGGCCGACTCTGGGGTTGCGGCACTCATCTCGCTTTACTGGCCGAGGGAGCCGGTGTACAGCTTCTGGGTCATGTGGCCAGCATGACCAAGCCGCTTCTGGCGAACCAGAGCAGCGCACGGAAATGCCATTTACCTTCCCACTTGAGCAGTACCTATTTATCTACTTGCACTTTGATGTCCTGGTTGGCAGGAGCAGGGACCGAGCAACGGGAGCTCACCCCGTCACAAGGATTTGAACCGCCGATCTTCTGATCGGCAAGTCCTAGGCTTTGTGGTTTAACCGACAACGCCACCCGCGTCCCATTAAGATAGACTACAAACAGATAAAATATATCTAAAACCAGGAAATGTAAAAGCTACAGATAGAACAAAATTCCTAAAATGCTCACTGAACAACACCTCCCCACCCTGCTAAATAATAAGCTCCACAGTAGAGGCTCACTTGACTGCTAAAGGTCTGTGACTGCTAAAGGTCTGTGGGCACCTAAAACTAACCACTGTGTCAGGTATGTATTCCTGATGAGAGCATTCCATAAATGTGGAGCCACCACTGAGAAGACCCATTTTAAACAATTCTGCAGAAACATGACACAATGTTGGGTTGACCTTGAACTGCATACCATCTACACAAATTGAATGTAAAGGATGCTGGCAAGATGTGGAAAAGGCATCAGGTTATTTGGGTTTAAAAGCGGACAGCCTCACAGTGGCTATCATAATGGCTGAATGAAGCCTCCCTGCTTTGCAGGGTATTTGCATCTGAATTCAGCAAGTGGGGGGAGGGGGAGGACTGGCTAAAGGCATATGCTCAGCCACTCCTGAAAACAGGATGCTGGAGAGATCTTTTTGCCTCTGCTCCAACATGCTCCTCTATCAGCTATCGCTTAACACCACTTTGCAAGGTAAATTACAAACTGGGAAACTTGAGCCTCCTCTATCTTCAAGGCCACTTTTTAAAAAACTCCCCATTTGTATCACTTCCAAGAACCCAGGGGATGTATGCAGTAGCCTTGTCTGCCCGCTGTAATTTTAAGCCCCTTTGATTACATTCCCCTTGGCTTTAATGTTACATATCTCACCGTATGTCCACCGTAATTGAAAGGGATATGGGGCAAATTTGATCTGTCTAGATTTGACGTATGCTGTCCTTATCTCAGCCTTCAAGTCATTAAGAAAAAAACTGGCATCGATCTCGGCCTATCTCAACTAGATTGGGTTGCAATTTTTCTTCCTAGTGAGTGGAATATAAATCAATAAAAGGCATCTGCTTCTAGAATCAAGTCTGATATGGTCCTGTCATTTATATATTGTAAATCCAATGATGGCTGATCAAATCAGTGGTCCTACTGTTCCAAACGGACATGATTGAATTGTCAATAAAAAAAGATTTTGCATTAAGTGCGGAGAGCTGACACTATGCTACAAAATGAAACAGTGAGTGAGATCACTAAAGTTACTTGTGTGCCATTTCTTTTATTCAGGCACCAAAGGAAGAAAATACCAGAAAATACTTGGCCTACTTTGCTGTTGGGTTAATTTGATTTTTAGTAGTTATACACCCTTGCTGAAAAGAACCTGTAAACACTGGTGGCTTTTTCGAAGGGAGTTTTGAAGTAGTTGCTTTCCTGTTCACCCCATGGCGAGTGGAGAGTTGGCCCTGGGTGACCAAGGTTGGAAGTTTTACAAAATCTGCTTAGATTTTCTCTAGTTGGTTTATTTGATTTTTTCCCCTTCAAAAATAATAATGTTTAACATGCCTTTCAGGCAAAAAGGCTCCCCTAGCATCTTCCGTATGCAAATGATACAGAAGAAAGAGAGAGGAGAAAATGGGGGGGGGGGGAGGAAGAGGTGAAACAGATCAAACTCAATTACCAAAGTCACAAAATTATTACATAGACTGCTTTTCACATCTGCACTGGCCCAAAGCAGTTTCCGACACAATAGAGTAACGCAACCTTTAAAACATAATGGATCCAACACAACCAGAATATTGCAGTACACAATGAGTCCTGTGATTCAGAGGAGGCTTAACTAAGTCCGCTATATACCTGCATGACCTGCAGGTGAGAAACACTGATGCTCTCTTCTTGTTTCTTCTTGACATGCAAACTTTCCCTTTCTTGTAGTTAAGCTTAAGATATTTCCAGTCTAGCTACTTTTCTTTTATTGCTGCACCTAATCAGAGATGCTGTCATGACTAAATTCGAACCTGAAATTGTTTTTCTGTCATTTGCCCTTTCTGCCCACTTGGCATTGCCTTAATGGTGCTTAGGCCAGCAGAAACTGTTTTGTGGCAAAAAGCAGTTGCAGATAATAATTCTCGTGGGAATAGTGGGAATTAGCTTATCTACTTGATTCCTATTTTTTATATGTATACACTTACAGATTCTGATTGCAAATGCTGAAATGTGTTTGTTTCAGCAAACAGGGAGCAATGCCTCAAGCCACACAGTGTTTCATAACCACCAGTCCGTTCTCTGTTTATCCAGATCTGCATTCCAGTCTCTAATTCAATAAAACGGCTCTTTGGAAAAAACTTTGTGTGGTGTCTGTATGTCTCGACTTTCGTAAAGGAAATGTAGGAAAGTGGTGGGACTGAGCTGTTGGAAGCTTCCCCCGGTGAGCCAGGAGCTCAGAGACAGAGCTGGGCAATTTTCCATATCATATTCCTGCATTGCAGGGGGTTGAACTAGATGACCCTTGGAGTCCCCTCCAACCCTACAATTCTATGATCCTATGGCAAGGTTCATGATTTATTGTGAACATGCTAGACGGCTCCCACTTCGGGTCTCCTCTGCCACAAGTGACAAGTCCTCACCCCGGCATAGTGTTATCTCTGAAAATGAGGTTGTGGTTTGTTTCTCTTCAAATGTAAGCTAAGAACAAATCTTGGCTTCATACTGCATAACAATATAACACAGTACAAAGCAACAAACCAGGGTTCGTATCCTATGCTAGTTCTACTCAGAGTAGACCAGGTCTATTTAATATCAAGTCTGCTTCGAGTAGAACTCCATTGGATACAATCCCACGAACTCTAATTCACTTGGAACACCGAGCAGAAGACCATGGTTTGTCGATCCTCCTTGCACTAGGAGAGGAGTAAAGCATGATCCGACTGCATATTCATGATTAACTGTTCACCGTGGTTTACCATGCTGTGTGACTGTTGCCACAGAAACATGCCAGAGCTCAGGAAGACCTTGTTGCTGTGGTGCAGCTTAACTCTCAAGTGAAGCCCTGTCCAGGAGGATACAGAGGCTGGCTTGGGCAGGGGGTGCCAAGCTGGAGTCTGAATGTATTTCATTGTCTAGGCAAATCATAGAATCATAGAGTTGGAAGAGACCACAAGGGCCATCGAGTCCAACCCCCTGCCAAGCAGGAAACACCATCAGAGCACTCCTGACATATGGTTGTCAAGCCTCTGCTTAAAGACCTCCAAAGTAGGAGACTCCACCACACTCCTTGGCAGCAAATTCCACTGTCAAACAGCTCTTACTGTCAGGAAGTTCTTCCTAATGTTTAGGTGGAATCTTCTTTCTTGTAGTTTGGATCCATTGCTCTGTGTCCGCTTCTCTGGAGCAGCAGAAAACAACCTTTCTCCCTCCTCTATGTGACATCCTTTTATATATTTGAACATGGCTATCATATCACCCCTTAACCTCCTCTTCTCCAGGCTAAACATGCCCAGCTCCCTTAGCCGTTCCTCATAAGGCATCGTTTCCAGGCCTTTGACCATTTTGGTTGCCCTCCTCTGGACACGTTCCAGTTTGTCAGTGTCCTTCTTGAACTGTGGTGCCCAGAACTGGACACAGTACTCCAGGTGAGGTCTGACCAGAGCAGAATACAGTGGCACTATTACTTCCCTTGATCTAGATGCTATACTCCTATTGATGCAGCCCAGAATTGCATTGGCATGTTCCAACCTCCAGCTTTGTAGTTTGCTGTGGGCATCAGAGCAGGAGCACACATGGAGATGCCATGCAGAGAAGGGCCTTGGGTGGTCTCATCTGGGTCCAGGCAGGTTTATATGGGGAAAGAAGGTCCTTTAGGTGTGGATATATTTTAGTGGACAAAGAGGAGTATAGCATGATGAACTTGCACAGTTTTATGCTGTTCACTTTTGCAACAAATTGTTCCTTAACCATTGACAGGTGTGTTTTTCCCTTGCAAATTACAAAACATTCCACAAAAGAGGCTGTATTCTACTGCCACGTAGATATTTTCCAGTGTTGTTTATTTCAAAAATTTTCCATACTGCTTAATACTTACAACACTCTCTTAGTGTTTTATTATTAGTATAGTGAAATGCATTATTTTTCTCCCCACTTACGTTCAAATTTTCATTGTTTAGGAAACTCTCCTCACCTCAAAATAAAAAGCAACGATGAGACAGTGTCAATATGTCAGAACCACATGGCAATACAGTGGTGCCTCAGGTTATGTACTTAATTGGTTCCGGAAGTCCGTTCTTAACCTGAAGCGGACTTTCCCATTGAAAGTAATGGAAAGTGGATTGATCCGTTCCAGACGATAAAAAACACCCCCTAAAACAGCAATGTAACATGAATTTTACTGTCTAACGAGACCATTGATCAATAAAATGGAGGTAATAATCAATGTACTGTACTATAAAATAAATAAGACAATATTTTAGATGAAAAAAATTAACATTTATTTCTTTTCTTACGTGCACTGATGATAGTCAGTTTGGATGGGGGGCTTTTATCCATTTCTGCAGCCACATAATCAACCATTAGCTGAACTGGGTTCCACATAGTCACAAAACCAAGTCACAAAAATCAAGTCACAAGCCACAGTCACAAAAGCGAAGTCACAAGTCAGTCCCATAAAATGAGGAACAAGTCACAGTCAAAAAACCGAAAAAGCTACACAAACCAAAACGCAAAAAGGAACCAGACGATGAAAAGTGACCCCTAGAACAGCAATTTGACATGAATTTTACTATCTAACTGTTATGTACTGAAGTTCTCACCCTGGGCCAGCAGGGGGATACTGTAGATAGTTTTCACTCAGGTCCACATATGCAAATAAGGGATTGAAAGTGATGTTCAGTGATTGGATAGTTACAGAAAGTGGTTACTGTTGCTTTGTAGTTGAGCTCTATATAAGCAGGCTGGCTGAACCCTTCAGTTCAGTTCTGTTCTGGCCTGTGAATAAACAAGAGCTGTCTGAAGAATTGCTGTGTCGTCTGATATGTTCATCCACAACTTAACACTAATGATGCCATTGATCCATAAAATGAAATCAATAAAACAGTACAAAATGAAATGTGCTTTTTTTCTTACCTGCGCTGATGATAGTCATTGGTTGGATGGGGGCTCAGGGTCCTCTTCCATCATCACAATCGGCTTGGCTCCCAGAGAGCTCCGTTTTGTTTGGTTTGGAAATGGGGGGTTGGATAGACCCCCCTATGCAGGGACGTTTTGATTTTTCAAGTCCGGCAATGGGCCGTGAGATGTTTGGGGTTGTGGGGGCTCTTAACTCTGGAGGGACTTTGAAACATATTTTTAAATACCATATGGAGTTTAGTGTGGACTATAGAAAAGGGGCTGATTTCTCGATATGGGGCAAAAATACTGTTAAGTTGGAGTTTCCACGAGTGAATGGAGCAGGAGATAAAGTAAAGTACAGGTATAAATATGAAGAAGATCTGCGGAAGGGATATGGAAGAGACTTAAGGGCCTCGGACACAAGATTACCAGGTTAATGAGCTAAATGGATGGGATAGAAAGGACTGACAAAATCCAGGACCAGGAGAAAGAGACGTTGGATGAAGATTGGAAGAAAGTTTTTAAAAATGTTATTAGGATTGTTTTATAAAATTGATGAATTTTAGAAAAATGTTGGAATGAAATTATTTGGCTTTAGCAGAAATTTTAAAAGAATTATGTAAGAATATGTTATGGTTATGAGAAATTGGTAAATAAGATCTAAGTTTTAAGTTTTAAGTTTTTTTGATAGTAAGATAAGGTTAAAATAGATTAAGGTAATTTAATGATAGAATATTATGAAAAATGGAAAGGATTTGCTGTGATAATTAATAACTAGAATACAAAAAAGGGAGGTGTGAGGAGGTCGATGAAATAAGGCAATGACAGTTAAGGATTTGGGAATATTGGATTTGTTTTTAAATTTTTTGTGGTTTATTTTTGTTTTTTGATTGTGATTGTGGTTGTTTTTTTGTTTGTTTGTTTTTCTTTTCCTTCTTCTTCTCTTTGTTTTTCTTGTAATTTGAAAATTCTTAATAAATATCATTTAAAAAAAACACAAAAACAAAAACGCCAAAGGGGTTGTCCTCTTTACCCATACTTCTGTTGACAGTTTCTTTGAACCTAAGCTGTTTTTTCTCTGATGGCTCCATTCATCGACTTCTGATATTGGCCTACCTTTCCAGTTTCACATAATAACAGTTTGTTCTATTTCTTCCCCTCCTTTCCACCTGAAGTAACCCAGGACAGTGTAGCATAAAATACAAATGCAAAGAAAATAATTCTTTTGTCTATTACATAAACTCTTATTTTCTGACATCTTTCTGCTGAAAGAACCCTTGGTAAAAAGGGTGGACATATGAGATGATAAAACTGAGTTGATATGATTGCATGCTTAATCACAAAAATGGACAGTCTTACTCCCTATAAAGGGGGAGGAGGGACGTTCTTACAGATTCTGCAGATATCATAAAGCAAGAGAAATGTGTAAAATACAAAGCATTATGCGTAGTACTAATGCATTCCTTTAAAATAAATAAAAAGAAATTAAAAATATTGTCCTTCATGAGAGCTGGATAACTTTCTTTGTTTCTTTTCTGGCTTCAAGCATACATTGCAGGCGACGGCTTAGTCAGCTGCATAACTAACAAAAAATACACCGTATCTCACATTGTCCAACCACATTGTTGGTTTGTATGCTAACCAACTCATATATGACTGATGCAAATCATTGGACAATTTATTCCTGTTCCACTTCAGTTTGTTTGCATTTGGCTTTCACTTGCCAGAAGCCTCTTTTCTTTATATAGGAAAGTGAGTCTTCCTCTGGATTCCCAACAATTTTGGTTAGTGCACATTAACAGGAATTAAGTGCGCGAGGCATGTAACTTTTTAGTGTATTGTAGCTGAACCAGTTAATTCCCCCCCCCCCAAGGGGATATTAGCAAAATCAGGTGGCAATTGAGATTGTTCTTCAAAATTCCCTAGTTCTTGTGCCTTCCCTTCCCTTCCCTATGAGATATGATAAATAAACATTGCAGTCTAGTAGGTGAACTGTGGTTTGGCGACCGCTGAACTATGGTTTGATGCTGGCACTCCTAACCTCCCCCTTTGCTGCTTAGTGATACCTGTGGTTTCTTGTAGCATCTGAATTGACACAAGCCTTATTATTGCCAACTATTGTTTTGCTCTCAAACTGGAGTGTCAAACCAGGATCTCTAACTTTGGGTGTTTATTTTAATTAAAAGTGGATCATTTGTCAGAATAAGCTATTTTTATGAGCTAATTAAGCTTAAGCTGAAAGTGAAACCACTCATTGGAGTCTAGATCTTGGTCCAAAGTAAACAAGCTTTTTCCTGGAGAGTTCTGGATGGCTGCGCCTTAACTTATCTACTCCCCTATATGTTTTAGATATCTCTTCTATATCTCTGGGGAAAGGGCTCATCAAAAGAGGCAGGTTCCATGCCTTCAACTTGGCTGGCCTGTTCCCAGTGCCTCCATTGGACTTCTCCTTCACTTTCTCTGGTCGGCTCTTGTCTCCCCACCTGGGCTGCTTTCTTTCTATCAGGGAGATGAATTAAGAGTGGCTGCATGGCAGCTGCTTCTTCCACAAGCTAGAGCTTCCAGGCTATGTCAGAACAGTCTTCTCAGCAGCCATTGCTTAGTTTGGTTTCCCTCTTTTTGAGAGATGGCTTTTAGTGGTTGTGTAGCATCAGGAAGAAATTGGGAGTGCAGAAGACAGAGGGAAGGCAGAGGGACAAGTTTGCAATCAATTTCATAAAGCTTTGCAAGAGTTTAACTCCTAGGATTTTACATCGTCCAGAATTGTATGTTGAGTTCAAATTTCCAAACAGGTAGAACAATGCTGCTGTCCCCTTCACCCCATTTTAATCTTTTTGCTGCCATAGCAGCAGAATTCATGAGTCTAAACATTTTAATAATGGAGATGTAGATTTAAGAGTCTTCAATAATATATTCTCTGTTGGTTTCTGCATGCAAACATTATGAAATATGTATTCATAGTGCGGGGATGATTACTCTACTTTTGATAGCATGTTTTCATCTTCCAACCCCTTTCCTTATTCCAAAGCACCTTGATATAATTTATTTATAAATCAGACATTCTCTTGATCTTTGAAACCTGGCCTCTGCAGACTTTCATGAGCTGTGTCTCCATCACCAGAGAATCTGCAATCCTGGTAAGTCCTCCCCCTTGAAGAAATTCAGTGTGGGTTTTTAATTGCCTGAAAACTCTTTCTAAACTATCTTGTATGTTCAAAAGATATTTTCGGATGATCTCAATGCATTTTTAGCTCACCATCTTATTTTATTTAATTTTGTAGTGTAATATTAATAATAAAAATGAAGAAAGATTCCCAGGGATGTCATGGCAGAAACTGCTACTGGAACAGTTTGTCCTTATATTCCCTGGGAATATAATGTGTGCTTGTGTTTGCAGAGTAAAACAATCTCTGCTACACTGTCATTTGCTGTGGTAAGCTTAACCACTTGACAGAATTTTCATGCGCATCCACAGCACCAAATAACTATGGCATAGAGGTCCATCCATTGGAAATTAAATGATTGTCTAGTCTTGCATAATCTTTTTACCTAGCAGACATGTTTGAGCAGTCCCTAAGATCAAGGTTAGCTACTCTCTTGGCATCCATCTGTCTTGAGAGACAATGGGGTGCGCCTTCGGGGGTGAAGTCAAATTGCAGCATTAGCAGCATCAAAGTGAGCTCTTTGGGGTGCAAGCTTGGGCTGTGTGTCTGGAGGTCCTGGGCTGCCCAGACGACAAAACCCCCCTCTCAGCCTCACTGATGTGGTCCAAAGGGAATCAGAGCAAGACGTTGGGCACCAGCTTGGCTGCAGGAGTTGCCAGAAGGAGGCGTACAAGGCGCCTTCCAACCCTCTTAGGGACTCCACTCTGGGTTTGTGTAGGGTTTACTCCTTAGCCTTTTCTTCTCCCAAATATGCCCCACAAGGCAATGGAGGTTTAGGGTCAGAGTTTTCCTTCTCCTGGATGGGCTACTTCCCAGGTGGATGAGCCTCATCTGCCCCTCACTCCCCCCTACAGCATGTGCAGAAACTGCCATCTTTACTGTTGGACCCACTCAAGGTCTTGTCCACTCCAACTGCTGGAGCCTGTTTTTGCATGCATGCAGGGAGTGTGTGTGTAATAATATATATTCCACAAAATATTATAAAGAGGTGTCTTTATAATATTATAACAAAAGAATGACAAAAGAATAACAACAATGTCCCTTCTTCTGCTTTAAGTTTTGGCCACGCTATAGATTCTTTCAATTGATTCAAACTCCAGAGCGATATCACGAAGCATTTCATTAATGCTGTAAAAGCTTCTCATAAAGTTGATTCTTGAAAAGTGCTCTAGTGCTCCACAGATACAGACGTTAAATCAGCGGTCTCTATCCTGTGCATTCCTCAACAGTAATTTGATGTCTGCCTGCATTATTTTGATTAATTTGATTGCAGACCAGTTTTTCAGGCTGAGCTCCATAGCTTTGTTTGCTGCTATCATGACATCTGCAACTGTTTGGATACATTCGGATGTGAGGTTTTTGCACAATCTTGGGGCAACTCCTTCCAGAGTGGCTAACACTGTTGCATCAAGTGACTTTTCTTCTCATTCTGAATTATTTTTGCCAATCCTTTGAGGCTGTGCTGCCATAGTGGGACTGCCATATTCCTGTTCCAGCAGTTCTCCGCTGGTCTGAGAAAGAGTAAAAAACTAATCGTCCAGTGTGTTGTTATTTTGCAGTTTTCGGCTTCTACAGGGGATAGCCCGGGGGGAGGCGGCGTGGCACTAACACAGTTTGAAGCAAATGATTTAATTAAAGCAGACTGTGCTTCTAATTGCCTTCAGGGTGAAGGGGAGTCATGGTTTAAGATGCCCTTTTCACTCCGTGATGTCACTACTCCCCTTTAATAGTTTCCAGTTTTGACTTCTTTTTCTCCTTGTGTGGTTCTGCAGATGCGCCTTCAGAAGGCCTCGGAGATGTATCTATACATTGCCTGAAACTGGTTTAAAGTTAAAGTTGCAAGAGCGATTTTAGAATTTCCAATTAGGCAATGTATTCCCGCAGATTCCTGCCCTGTTCGCCACCAGCATTACACATGTCAATCAAGCCACCTGATGGATGCCTGGTGCTGCCTCGCCTCGCAGCCCAGCCACCAGCCTTGGGGGTGGGGTTTGCTTGTTAGTTTGGCCCAGTTCTCCAAATCGATTCTGTCTTCTGTGGCTTCAGCTATCCCCCTCAGTTTGGAGTCACCTACAGATTTGGTGAGCGTGTATTCAAGTCATGTATAAAGATGCTGGACAACAACAGGTCCAGGACAGAACCCTGTGGCACCCCATTTGCCATTTCCTTCGAGGATGACTAATAACCACTCTTTGGGTTTTGGTCAGTCAACCAGCTACAAATCTACCTAACTGTGGCATTTCCTAGCCTCTCTGCAAGAGTATCATGGGGAACTTTGCCAAAAGTATTAAAGCAAGAAACTCTTGTTTTTTAGCCTGTAATTTATAGGCAGTTATTCCTTTCAGCTTCCTAAGTTACTTAATGCAAGGCTCTGGCTGCTGTTGCAAGCTCTGCTGCAAAGGCTCCCGTAACTTGCTCTCTCTTCAGCCATAATTTGAGCAAGGGGCCATGGGCAGGAGAGGGAGGAGACATAAAACCTTATGCTTTTGAAACTTTAATAGATATACAGATATATATATTTAATATTTCATGTGAATCATTTTCATGCCTGCTGCATCCATTTCCCCCTCCCCCTCATTCCCAGGGTGGCAGAATAGAAAGCTGTTACTCCAAACATGGTTAGTGACCTGTGAACCGCAAGGGCTGTTTGTGACTTTGCCATCACTTTATTAAGGGTGCCCTCGAGAGCTGAGGAGGCCTGGAGCCGTGCGGCTATTTAGCACTAGAAAGAATATAAGCCTCCCCTCTTTCAACGTGTTCCTTTTATGTCCTGGTGGGTAGAAAGAGTTTGTCATTTTGTGTATCCTGAGCAGGGAAGTTCTGCATGACTCTGGGTGCAGAATTATACAACTGGGCCAAAATCTATGAGAAATGTGCATGTGCTTTTTCCATCCAGAGGTTTGTGTGGGATTCCATAGGGAAGATGCAGAAGGCTTCACTTGCTTCAGTTTGACTCAATTTAATGTGCTTACTTCCTGCTGAATGTCACAAGGGACCTCAAAGCAGTTTACATATAAAAATAGAATAAATCATAAAATTACAAATCACAGAATGCAGTTAAGGTATCAAAAAAACTTCCAGCAACATCAATATCAACAGGTACAAAAACTGTTCTATAAAAGCAAATGGGCTCAAGGCTGGAAAACAGTCTTAACGATGGACACCATAAGCTGGAAAGAAGCAAGGAAATTTCCATAGAGGAATGAACTCCCAATAAGCATCCAGAAGGACGGTGTTCTAGAACTAGGGGGCTACTGCCATGCCAGAGCCATTGGGTTCTCCGTCTCCTTCATCTCTGTACGTAGGCTGCCTGAATTAATAGACCTTTAATGTCCTCTCCATCTTATGAGTCACCTGTTCAGTCTCTTTTTTTTTTTTTTTTTAAATTTTATTTTTTTTTTAAAATAACTTTATTACAATCACATATACTTACACATACAAAGAAAAATTGTACCATATAAAATAGTACAAACAGCACATTAAAATATACACACCTCGAAGTAATAGAGAAAAAAAACACTATACAAAAGAAAAATTCCAATCATACCCTTACACACATTTGACTTCCATTAACCTCAGCTTTGGATTAAGTATTCTATATTATTCTTCTGCAGTTATTTTCATTTTTCTTTACATGTCGTAGAAGTTAACCGTCGTCTACTGTTAAGTTATTAATTCTCAAATTAGTCTCAAGATAACTTATGAATTTAGACCAATCTTCAATCTTTTTACTCGAGCTATCCCGCCTAACATATTGGGTAAGTCTCGCCAGGTCCAAGTATTGATACACTTTCTCCTGCCACTCTCTTATTGTTGGTATTTCTGGGGATTTCCATTTCTTTGCTATTAATATTCTCGCAGCAGTGGCAGCATACTGGAAAAAAATCTGATCTGTCTTTTTTATTTCCTCCCCAACCATCCCTAGTAAGAACGCTTCGGGTTTCTTGGGAAAATTATACTTTAGAATTTTCTTTAGCTCCTCGTGAATTTGTCCCCAGAAACCCTTCACTTTCTCACAGGTCCACCAAATATGAAAGAAAGTCCCCACCTTATCTTTACACCTCCAGCAAGTGTTATCTATTGTTCTATACATTTTCCCTAGTCTTGCCGGGGTCAGGTACCAGCGATACATCATCTTATACAAATTCTCACATAGGTCAGCACATACGGTAAATTTCATACCTTTCTTCCATAATGTTTGCCATTTGTCATATCCTATCTCATATCCTAGATCTTTATTCCATTTAATCATTACCTCTTTGATCATCACTTCCTTGTTTTCACTTTCCAGCAATTGCCTATACATTTTAGATAATAGTTTGTTATTACTCTCCATAATCTCCACTTGAAATCTAGATTTATTTTCTCCCATACCTATTCTCTTATGCTCCCTCCATATTGCGTTAACTTGATGTAGGTGATACCAATCCTTAATTTTCTCTTTCAATTCATCCTGTGATTTTAACTTCCACCCTTCTTCTGATTTAGTTAAAAGATCCTCATACGTCCACCTTTTACCTATCATATTTGATTTCTTTATTTTAATAATATCCACGGGTGATAGCCACCAGGGGGTGTATTGTTCAATCACATTTTTCCTCCTATTCCAAACTTCTATGAGTGATCCTCTAACAATATGATTATAAAATCCTCTGTGGACTTTATCTTTTCCCTGCCAGAGGTAGGCATGCCACCCAAATCTTAAATCAAATCCTTCCAAATCTAATAAGTCAGTGTCATTCAGGGTGGCCCATTCCTTTATCCAGAGTAGGCATGCCGCCTCATAATAGAGCCTTAAATTTGGTACACCAAAACCTCCTCTTTCCCTGGAATCTATCAGATATTTAAGTTTCACCCTGGGTTTCTTCTCTTGCCAAATATATTTGGTCAAGATCCTTTGCCAGTTTTTAAAGCAGGTGGTACCTTTTATAATTGGTAAACTCTGAAACAGGAATAGCAGTCTCGGGAGGACACACATCTTAATCGATTCCATCCTCCCGGTCCAGGATAAGTTCAGTCTACGCCAAGTGTTCATATCTTTCTTAATTTCCTTCCACAGTTTGTTATAATTGTCCTCTACCAAATTAATGTTCTTTGGGGACAACCAAATTCCCAAATATTTCACCTTATTTACTACTTTAATATCCACCTGTTGTTCTAGCTGTGATCTTTCTTGTATTGTCAAGTTCTTTGTTAATATTTTAGTTTTTCCCCTATTTAGTTTGAATCCGGATAGTTTACCAAAATCTTCCAAGAGTTCTATCGCTCTGTTGGTGGTTTCTAATGGGTTCTCAAAGAAACTTCAGTCTCAAGTGAGAGCCCCAGGGTGAGACCCTTTGGGCTAGGCACCAGCTTTACATGGGACCTGGGAAGGTGGGAGAAGGAGAAGAAACAGTTCTTCTGAATCAACCCACTTGGCACACATGTGACCCTTGCTTGGCAGGAGCTGCTGGTCCAATATGGCTCAACAGAAAGGGAAGAGGTCATGGCAGCAGTTGGATGTTGTGATCTGGCTCCATTAATGTAACTAGGGCAGCATTCATGTGACTCTTTCTCCAATCTGTGTGAAGATGCCAGGTAGACCCCAAAGGCGATATTACCTAATATTGATCTGCTAAAATGATGTTAAATGCTCTTTTTTAAAATGCAAAATGCTAAATCTCCATAAAGGGACAGCTTTTTTAAAATATTACTCTTTCATTAAATGTGTAATAAATGCATAAGCATATGTCTGTGGTTCCATGTTAAAAATTAAAATGATGCTTTAACCTAGGATAGAGTATAGCATTTCAATTTAGTAAAAACAAAATGCAGAATTTAAAAACTCTATGTTAACTAGAGGGGATTCAGCATATTTAACAGCAACATTATTAAAATGGCTCCAAGTTACAAGAAAGGAGATTTTGACTAACATTTGGAAAAACCTTCTGACAGTAAGAGCTGTTCAGCAGTGGAACGGTCTCCCTCAGGAGGTGATGGACTCTTCTATCTTGGAGGTTTCTAAGCAGAGGTCATGGATGCATTAGCTGAGTTTCCTGCATTGCAGGGGAGGACTAGATGACCCCTGAGATCCCTTCCAATTCTACAGATCTATGATTCTATTATTCTAAAAATGACCACAATACCCTATTGGTCAGCAAAAAAAGAAAGGAAAAAGCAAAGCCTGTTAAACCTTTTAAACCATCTGTGTTGGAGCACATTGGCATATATTAAATGTACACTGGAAAGGAAAGATCTCCTGTCCTCCAAACATGCTTCAGTAATGCTCTGATTTATCTTCTGTCTAGGGGGAGTTGCTAGTTGGTTGGGTAGGCAGGGGGTGTGAAATTATTTCCAGTTGGGGAGAGTTACACATTTCTTCAAGGTTGCTTTTGATTTGCTGTCAACATGGATTCTATAGTTGAAGACCCTACTCTTAGAAGAAGACCCACCTCTCACTCTCCTGTTTCTGCTTTCTGGAAAAGGGTTCACTGACCCCTCCTCCTTTCTTTCTTTTTTTCCAGAAGCCTTTGAAATTGTAGTGCGACATGCGAGAAACTACACCAACTCCATGTTCAGAAACTATTATCGCAATATAGCTGCCAGAGCTTTTAAATTTGTGGGGGAGTTTTTTACGGACATATCCTTGTACATCCTGGGCTCAGACATCAACGTCAATGACATGATAAACGAATTCTTTGACAGCTTGTTCCCATTGGTCTACCCGCGCCTGGTGAACCCGGGCTCACCGAAGCCTTCGCTGGAAATGACCGAGTGCCTCCGACTTGCCCGGCGAGACCTGAAGGTGTTTGGGAACTTTCCCAAAATCATGATGACGCAGGTGTCCAAGTCTCTCCAGGTGACGCGAGTCTTCCTCCAGGCACTCAACCTTGGCATTGAGGTGGTGAACACCACCGACCACTTGAAGTTCAGCAAGGACTGTGGTAGGGCCCTGTTGAAGATGTGGTACTGTGCCCATTGCCAAGACCTTATGATGGTGAAGCCATGTGCTGGGTTCTGTGGCTCTGTGCTCCAGGGGTGCCTGGCCAGCCTGGTGGAGATAGATAGCCATTGGCAGGAGTACCTCCGTTCTCTGGAAGGGCTGACGAGAGGCATGAGGGGCATCTACAACATGGAGCATGTGCTTCTCAGTCTCTTCTCCTTGATACAAGATGCCATCACATACATGCAGAAGAATGCTGGGAAGCTGTCAGCGACGGTGAGTTCTCCTTCCAGTTTTTACAGACCATTTGCTCTGCAGTCAGAAGCAGTTCTGCTCCTGAATGCCAGTGGAGCCGCAGGAGGGGAGCTCAGGGCCAGTTTGCTGGCTGGCCATTGGGAGAGCAGGATGCTGGGCCAGGCATTCCACTGGCCTGATCCAGCGGGCTCTTCTTATGTTTCCATTGTTTATTTCTTTGAGAGAGCAGTGGAAGAGGGGTGAGGGGGAAAAAAGACATCATACAGAAGCAACTACATGTGAACATGCGCAATAGAGCTCAGCAACAGCTTAGGAAAATCCCAGTTCTCAAATCAGGCTGATCCAGGGTTTGCTTGGAATGGGTTGAGGCATTCCTGGGTTGGAGGCACCTGGAAAGATCTGGCACTGTCAAAGTGGGTGGCCGTTTCAAACCCTAATTAAACATGCATTTGTGGGAGGGGGGATAAGGAGATGCAGGCAGATACTCTCACCTGTCCTTTCCCCCCTTCCTCGCTGCCGCCTGCATAGTACCCCCAGAGTCGTGGAACTTCCTCCCTGCAGAGGTGTGTCTGGCACCATGAATGCTGAAGGTGCGCCTCTTTACCCTATTTTCAGGGCCCACCTTGTTTCAAGTTGCTTTGGACTGTTTCTGATACTGTGTTTAAATTATTGTAACCTGCCCTAGTACCTTGGGGTGAAGGAAGGGGAAATGATAAACAAACAAACAAACAAACAAACAAACAAACAAAAATATTAAATTAGGATTTAAAACATGAAAATGAAGTACTTTGGTGTATTATAGAACTGTAATGATGTTGGCCACATTTACCCATAAAAACCAACTGCCTTCAGGGTCATTTTTGTTATTATTATTATGTATTAAAGCAAAGGGTGGTTTACAATATAAAAACACAAAATGCATAACATAGTAAACACAACAATACAACCCTCCCACAGTTTCTAAGGCCTGGGAGAAGAGGAAAGCTTTTGCCTGACAACTAAAGATATGTAATGAAGGCACCAGATGAGCCTCCCTAGGGAGAGCATTGCACAAACAAGGAGCCACTGCAGAAAAGGCCCGTTCTCATGTTGCTGCTCTCCGGACCTCTCATGGAGAGGGCACATGAAGAAGGGCCTCAGAAGATGATCTCAGGGTCCAGGAAGGTCAATATGGGGAGAGGCAGTCCTTGAGGAATTGTAGTCCTGAGCTGTTTAAGGCTCAGCACTTTGAACTGGGTCCAGAAACTATTTGGCAGTCAGTGCAGATGGGCCAGGATTCGCATTATATGCTCAGACTATCTTGCCCAAGGGAGCAACCTGAATGCTAAATTTTGCAGCATCTGAAGTTTCCAAACCATCTTCAGAGGCAGTCTCTTGTTGCAGTAATCTAATCTAGAGGTTACCAGAGCATAGACAATTGTAGCTCTGCTACAGAGGGCCTCAGTCTTACCTGAATTGAGCTTCAGTTTGTTGGTTCTCATCCAGTCCATTACCAAAGCAAGACAACAGTCCAACTCATTGAGTGCCACACCTGAAGAAAAGCAGAGCTGTGTGTCAACAGCATATTGCTGACAACGTACTCCAAAATTCCAGACGACCCCACTCAGCAGTTTCATTTGGAAGTGGAACAGCTTGGGAGATAAACTGAACCCTGAGGAACCCTGAAAGCCCTTCCCAAGCGACTACCTCTGCAGTGTCCATCCAAGAAGGACTGGAACCAGTGCAAAGCAGTGCCACCCACCCGCAACTCAGACAGATGTTCCAGAAGGATACTGTGGTTTATGGTATTGAAAGCCTCTGAGAGGTCAAGGAGAATTAACAAGGACACATTTCCCCTGTCTGTCTCTCAACAGAGGTCATCATACAAGTTGACCAAAGCAGTTTCTATTCAAAAACCAGGCCTAAACCCCAACTGAAATGGATCTAGAAAATCACTTTCCTGCAAGAGTGCCTGGATATGGTCGAGGATTCTTGTGAGAATTTCACAAAAAAAGATTTCTGGATAAGACTGCAGCATATGTACAAAGAAGCAAAGTGCTACATCTAGATATATTTGTCCATAATTCCATATTTCTAAACCAACTGATTGTGGGGGATATTCCCTAACAGAACTAATTGTAAATGAAGTTAATGTCAGATTGCAAAAAAGGTATTGCAAAAATACCTGCATTCTGATTCCTCCCCAGTATATCTTCAGAAAATGCCCCCCCACCGAACCTCATGCTCTGGAGGAAGGAACAGACACAAGTGTACATGAGAAGAATGGGAGTGTCCAGTATACCTGAAGGAGCGTCTCCACCCCCATCATTCTGCCCGGACGCTGAGGTCCAGCGCCGAGGGCCTTCTGGCGGTTCCCTCATTGCGAGAAGCAAAGCTACAGGGAACCAGGCAGAGGGCCTTCTCGGTAGTGGCGCCCGCCCTGTGGAACGCCCTTCCAGCAGATGTCAAAGCGATAAACAACTACCTGACATTCAGGAGACATCTTAAGGCAGCCCTGTTCAGGGAAGTTTTTAACGTGTGATATTTTATTGTATTTTTGGTTTTTATGGAAGCCGCCCAGAGTGGCTGGGGAGGCCCAGCCAGATGGGCGGGGTATAAATAATAAATTATTATTATTATTATTATTATCCTTCACTCAAGTTTTTTCAGGCGAACAGATGTCAGATTTGCTTGCAGACCAGCCTTGCCAGTGATGTTTAAGGTGCACCTCTGGCAAATGCTGCTGATGACCAGTGTAAAATGAGAGAGGCTTCCCTTTCCTCTCCTTGAAATTCACTTTGCATTGACCAGCCTGGGGATATGGGGTCTTGATGATGGCTAACTCTCATACAACAACATGGGGCTGGATCCAGTGTTCTCTGTTCATTGGCACAAGGACTTTTGCACTAGAGGATGGGTGAGTTTGAATGTTGCACAACAGAGGAATCCAGTGCAACAGTTGTGCTAGTGGACACTCGTTGCCCAGGCAATTGAGGTGCAGTCTGTTATGCAACAGTGTTATGAGCAATCTGCTTGTTCATTCGTTTGTGCAACAATTTTCTGCTGGCACAAAACATTTCACCGTTGGAATGAATGTGCAGTTGATTTACAACTTGTGTGATTGCAGCTTTACGCAGCTTTTTGGTGGCCAGTCAGCTGAAATCACACAAATTAAATGCACACAAGGTGTGTTAAATGCACATAAGCTCTCAGACTTGCTTACTGGAGTCTGAGAGGTTCACAGAGCCTGGCAAGCAAGGCACAGAACAAAGCTCACTTGGCATGTCAGCTTCAGAAAAGGTGGAGATGGTTATGTGAGGTTGTTCTGGCTATAGCCACAACTTTGTGTGCAATCCCTGGAATGTAACCCTGTGCATGATGCATGTCAACTGTCCCACTAAATGACTTTAACTTACTGCTCCATTGGCTACAATCTATAGATTTCTTTTCTTTTTTTAAAAAAATTCATCCATATAATAACAAGAAAATGGAAAGAAACATTGGCAGCTCATGTCAACAATTAAAATAATACACAAATCCTGAATTATATATCTTAATGCAGTTCGGCCATATGTACAAATAGGCATCTAAATGAAATTGATGGTTGTCAGATCCATATTTAAAAATTTGTGCATCCCTACAAGAATATTTGACTTAGCCTGAGTGCTTTAGAATGACCTCCCTTCCAGTTGAGCAATGTGTTGTCAGAATTAATTATCTGTGCTGATTGTTCTTCTTCCTCATTGCATTCCCAGGAAGTCCCATGAGTATTTGCAAGCAAGAAATACTCAGTTTGCAGTCTGGAACTGATGGATTTAGGAGGAAGGGTCAATTCTGACCACTAGACATGCTGGCTGGCAGGAACTGTCTAAAATCCAGATGCTGCTATAAGCTGCTCTGAGTCAAGCATAGAGTATTGTGGGATTGGCAGAGAAATAGCTTTGGCTTGGTAGAATGCTGCTGTAGATGCAAGATGCAAAAAGGGCCTGGAGAGCTTTATTTGGGGCTGGGAGAAAGAGGAACAGCACTCACAGTTTGAAAGGAATGAAGTCATAAAGTGTGATGAAGGATTTCTGCCTTACAGAAGCTCTCTAATTGCAGGGAACTAGCTGACAAGGTGAGGGGAGGGGTGCTGGGAGGAGGAAGGGCAGGTGATTTTAAACAAATGGCTTTTTCTCTTCTGGGGTTAATAACTCGTGAACAATTTACTGGTACATTAAAGGTAAACAAAGATTCAAATGGATAACTTGGAGAACCTTGATTAAAGCACTTGTGAATAAAGCTGTTCAGCATTTCATTTCCTACTCACAGCACCAATTTCACTAAAGTATCTGGGAGAGAAAAGGCTGCAGGTGACTTCAACATCCGTGCTGAGGGTGCCTCAGTTCTCTCGCTCAGGAGTTCATGGCCTCCACGGCAATAATGGGCCTGTCTCAGGTGGTCATTGGTCCAACATTGGTCTGGAAATAGAGGGTGACCATCACCTCATTATTATGGTCAGAACACTTCATGGTGAGGTTTGGAATTGCAGCGATGATTCTCCCCTGCAAAGGCAAGGGACCAGTTATGATGGTCCACTCCCAGAGACTGATGGAAACTGATGGATTCCTGACTGTTCTGTGGGATTTTCCAGAGGATAGAGCAGGTGATCCTGTTGAGCAGTAGCATAGCTAAGGGGCGGGCAGGGAGGGCGCTTACCGTGGGGACGGGTTTGCTGCCCAAGGTGATGCCCAAGGCCAGGCGCCCAAGAGCCTGGTGGACTACTCCCCAAATCAGCATGGCCGGGCTTGGCTCCCAGGGTGCTGGGCTGCTGCGTCCGCCCCCAGCCACCAGAGGGCAGCTAGGAAAGATGCAACTGGCCTGTGCTGGTCCTACGGGGCCTGCAGTGTGCCTGAGCCACACATCTCTCCTGGGAGTTACGCAGTGGCTCAGGCGCCTGCAGGCACTGCACTCTGCCTGAGAAGGCAGCATGGGACTGGCCTCCGCCCACAGCCTTCCCCTCAGCTGCCCTCCAGCAGGACTCAGGAGAGTACCTGTGATTGACTGGAGGGCGCCAGAGCCGCTGTGCTGCGTCACTCGCAGGGGCCCTTCAGCTGTAGGGTGACCCACAGGAACACAGGGGCTCGGGCCCCAGCCCTGTGCTGCTTTTGCGGGCAGCGCTGGGCCAGCCAAGCACACTGCATCTCACTCAGTGTCCCTATGGGAGGGACACAGTTCTGGCAGCATGCCTGACCTGGCTCACCCTGCCCTATGGGTGGCTCCCCCCCCCACGTGGGTGGGACACATGCCCTGGGCAAGCACCTTCCCTAGGTGCCTGAGCGGTTTGCCATGCTGCTGCTGTGGAGGCCCTAGTTTCCCCATGGAATGGTGAGTCTCATGGGGCCATTGACATGATCGCTTCTGAGTGCCCCCTCCAGTGCTGTGGGTCTGTTTTGTTCCTCCATGTGCTGAGGAGCTGTGGTTCTCAGACCACAGACCGGTTGGAGCGTAAGTGAGGAAATGAGATTCAGGCTCATAATCAGGTCTATCGTGGTAGTGAGGGCAGCAAAGAGATTCCATGTTTCTGCCTCCATTGCATCTTTGAGGAACCGTCCAGCGGAGTTCTGTGTAGTCCAGAGGTTGGTTACTCTTGTAAGAACTCTGCTTAAGGGTCATTTCCCTGCCATTGTCATTCTTGCATCATTTCTCACCCCTCCTAGTGCAAGAGCACTATGGGATGCGGAGGAGAGGCCCCCTGCTGTGCCTTTGTTCAGGAGCTGCTCTGTGGGTGTAATGGGATGCTAAATGGTTTCTGCAGCTTCCGCTGCTGATCTATCCATGATTAGGCTTGCAAGCCAACAGCTGACATTCAAGGTTACAAATGCAGGTTTTTAAAGTAATTTACATTTCCCACCATTTTTACCCTCTCTTATGAGTCTTCTCCATCACACACACACACACACACACACACACACACACACACCCTGCCCATCCTCAAGTTCCTCCCTGGTAGTTGTTTTTTATCCTTTAAAGACAATTTCACTTGGCAGAGCTGGTTGAGGAAAGCAGCCTCTATAGTAGGAAAAGAGCAGAGATTTTAAAAATGCCTTCAGCATCAACCATGGCTTGAGAACTTGACAGGATTTGGTTTGCTGGCAGATGTTTTGGACTGCAGTTCCCATCAGCAGCCTGCCATGCTGCTTACAGATGATGAGAGTTGTAGTCCAAAACACCTGGACTTAGGAAAAGCTGGTTTCCTGTCTAACCAGATTCCCTCTGAAGTTGGTAGCATCTTGTAGCTGCCCATCCATTCCATTTTTTGTGTCCCGTCCCCCCGCATCTGTCATTCCTCCATTGACTTAGATTGTAACCTCCCCAGAGCAGGGGCCTGTCTACTTGCTCATTTGAATGGTTGTGATGTCCATCAAACACATTCAAGGTGTTGAATAAAGCACAGGTTGTCAGGTGTGGGGAAGGTGAGTGTGGCAAAATGGTGTGGTGGGTCAAATTAGGCACTCTTGTGGGCCTGCGTTCACCCAGAGGGTCAGAGGTTCCCCATGGCTGCCTTAGAGCAATGTGGTTGACTGAGGTTTTCAACCTGAGACCTTCAATCTAGCAGTACAGATTAATATTACAATGAAAGGATACTAAATAGGTTCAAGGTGTTGTTGATGGTGCATGAAGCCTATGTAGTTTGTATCAGGCTACTCAAATCAACCCCTGTACTCTGCAGGTGAGGGCTTCCTGCAGATACTATATTATCAGGAGGTTCATACTGTAGAATATTGGTAGGAATCGGGCCTCTGATGCTGTGGCACCTACCCCTTTGGAGTTCCCTCCCCCTGACTATTAGACAGGTCCTGTCTCCATTCTGTTTTCAGGGTCTGCTGAAGACCTTCCTCCTTCAACAAGTCTTTTAAGTTGAGATCTTCCCTGGGCTGCATCTGCACTGGAATTGCTCTTAAGATATCTTCATCACTTACTGTTTGCTGCCCTGGGAGCCCTGGGAGCATTATTTGACATAAATAAATTGGATGTGTAGATCTGCTCTTCACTAGTGGTCCCAGGGCAGGTTATGACAATTGTAGAAGAAAGAGAATGCCAGCATCTACAGCATAGAATGGTCTTCAGCAGACAAACCAGCAAATTACTGCTGAGACTGTCTCACCGCCACTGTAACAGATGGGGCTATATTGAAGATATGAGGGGTGAGCCAAAGGCTGGCGTGTGGCTGCCTCATTGACAGAGTTCCCTCCAAGTGGCCAAAGCGAGTGAAAGGAAATTCTCTCACACCCTCTTACTGTGCCTTCCATCCTGTTTTAGCCCTAATGCTTTCAATCAATTTTTAAATTGACATTCATGGAGGCAAGGAGGATAAATAGCTTTTTATGCCTAGTTATGTTTCTGTTAGAGCTATTTCACACTCCGATGTTGAAAAGGAGAAGAGAAAACATTAGGCTGTGGCAGAGGGAGAGAAGGGAAGCAGGGCCGTTCCATTGGCTCTGTTGAGACAGCAGTTGCACCTTTCAACTCCCCCCGTGGTGGATATCACCAATTGAGGTGATGACAACGAAAAAAGTAAATATGGAAGGGAAAAGAGTAACATATGAGGATATTACCAGGAAAACAGATCAGGGGATAAAGCTCAAACCATATGAACAAATTGGAAAGATGCTAACAGTGTGGCTACAATATCACCAGATTAGTGACTTATTAAATTCCTACTTGGCAGGGGGTTGGACTCGATGGCCCTTGTGGTCTCTTCCAACTCTATGATTCTATGAAATGAAGACAAAAAGAGAAATGGGTTTAAAGACAAAAAATCAAAATTCCAAATCAAGTTAATAGAGTGTAAAGGTAAAACCTTATCTAGAATATATAGTCTGTTGCTTGAATGGTATACAAAAGACAAAGAAGTAAAGGAATCAATGATAAAATGGGTGATCGATATTGGGCATAACATCGAATTGGAAGCGTGGAAAAGACTATGGAAGGAGGGTTTGAGATTTACAGGATGTATGGCTTTAAAGGAAAACCTGCTAAAAATGATGTATAGATGGCATTTGACACCAGTAAAATTAGCTAAAATGTATAGAAAAAGAGAAAGAAAATATTGGAAATATAAAAAAGCGTGTCTATTTGATTTAATAGGAACGGAAATCAAAATGGGAGACCAAAATCTGTTTATGTATGTTATGGCCGCCGCAAGAACCCTCCTGACCCAAGGATGGAAATCACAAGACATACCAACCATCCAGGAGTGGCAGGTGAAGTTGATAGAATATGCAGAACTTGCCAAATTGTCAGGGAGGATCCGGGACCAGGAAGATCAAAGATACCAAAATAATTGGAGTAAATTTATTGAATATTTAAAGAAGAAATGAAAAGAGGTCAAGACACTAGCAGGATTGACATAATACTTTCAATGTATAACAGTATTATTGTGAGAATGATGTGCGCGATAGAAAGGGGTTAAATATACCAATTGTAGGGTGGGAGGGGAGTCGCAACTCGGCAGAGTCAAAGGGAATATATGGCATTAATGTGGTTTTTTGGAAAAGAATATGTAACGAAAACAATAAAAATTTACTTGGAAAGAAAGAAAGAAAGAAAGAAAAATGTTGCCAGTCCTTTGCAAACTCTAGATCTGTCTGCCAATTGCGTAAAAATCTCCTTCTTCAGGCTGCAACTTGTGCATTGTTTAGTGGGTCATTCCTAGGGCATCCTTGATGTGAGCTGCACTGACTCTGCTCCCAAGGGAACTACTAGGTTAAAACTTGGCTAATTACTTTGTTAGCAGGTCTGCAGAGAATGAAGCCAAAAGTAACCTTCCTTAGCACAATGAAGCTCTCTTGTCTCTCTTTGCAGTGTGTGTGTGTGTGTGTGTGTGTGTGTGTGTGTGTGTGTGTGTCTTTCTCTCTCTGTGTGTAGTCAAGACATAGCATTACATACTTTCTGGTCAAAAGATTCTAGAGAATGGGTATCATTCATTTATATATTCTTTTCTTTTCCCACATCCCCATGAGTGAAATGGCTCCAAGTTCCCTGCAAATAAATCGAAGTGAAATAAAAATGAGTTATAGCAATAAAAGCAGGATTTGAAGTAATCCACGGCAGCAGAATCACATGCAGGCTGCTGACCGGATTTCAGAATGATGTGTATTGATTGAAGCCAAATGAATTAACTCCCGGCTTCTTAAGGGCTCCATTATTCATCTCTTAATTTCTTTTCTACTACCCATTAATAAACTTGCTGGGCCCAAAGCCCTGCAACGGGAGTGTGCTGTCGGGAATGCTTCGCCCTGCCCTAGTCCAAGGAGTCCCTTGGTAACTTGAGCTTCATCTGCATTATGCATTTGAAGCTGTATCATGCCACTTTAGAACAACCACAGTTTCCCCCCAAAGAGTCCTGGGAAGTGTAGTTCATTAAGGGCGCTGAGAGTTATCTGGAGGCCCCATTCCCATCACTGAGCTACAATTCCCAGAGCAGTTTAACAACCCAGCCTCTCTTTCCAGGAAACACTGTAAATTGATGCTCGGGGTGGGGTAGGGGGCAGGAATAGGGGCCTCCTGACAATTCTCAGCACCCACAACAAACCACAGTGCCCTGAATTCATTGGGGGAAGCCACAACTGTTTAAAGTGGTATGATACTGATTTAAATGTATTTTGTGCAGGTGGGGCCTTGTTATGACTGCTTTTGACTCTGTTAACATAGGAAGAATATTTGGGCAGATGCTTGTACTTGGAACTCTATGGCTGAATGATGCCATCAAGTGAGGTGGTTTACCTGCCTGCCCTGTTGGTTGCACCAGCCCTTGCCAGCCTTGTCTCCTCCATGTCTTCTTCAGCTACAGCTCCCAACAGCCCTGCTGGTGGGAGTTGTAGTCCAACAACTTCTGGAAGCTGCCAGGTTGGTGACAGCTGGGTGGTTGACAGTTGCCTTCCAGAATCTTTCCTGATCCTTCTAACTGAATCCAGGGCCTTCTGCCTGCAGAACTGTGGGAACGTTTATATAATTTAGCAGAGTTTAAACGAGCCCCTGTTTGAGTTTCTGCAGCGACAAGCAGGTTGCTAACTCGTTTGAGTCCTAACAATAATTATACCTTCCTGGTTGATAATCCCTTTCTGTCCCTCTTAAAGAAACCACTTTACTATCAGATTCATTCAGGTTTATAGAGTTGTTCCTGAAGGCAGGCTTAGGTTACATAACAGATAAACTATATACTAGATAGCAGTGAGTCATGAGAGGACTGCATCCGAGTAGTTACCAGTTACCACTCCTTGCAGCAGCCGACCAGCTGACTAAACTGCCTGCCACACAGAGCCCGTCAGTCCTCTCAGAATGTTGGACTTGACTGACAGCTTTATATCCCACAAGAACATGGGGTATACCAGCTGAGTCATGGGTCTTCCCCATAACAAGATGGCAGTTGCTTGGTTTGCAGCTTACTTAAAGGGGTTCCATGTGCCATGATGTTCCGCAGTCATTTATGCTGGCTGGTCTTTCTATCCTAAATCAATTTTCACCCCTAGTTCCCTGCCCCTCCCAACATCAGTTGTGGAAATGAGGCTTTTAGGCACTCACCTAGAGAGGAGTGCATCAGTGCTGGTGACATTAATTCGTGGAAGGATTCACTTTTACTGGGCTGTTTTGCCATCCTGTTTATTTACTCCTTGGCTGCATATTCCAGATATATTGACCCATGTTTGCCGGTAGATAAGTTTTAATCTTACTTTTGGTGGTAGCAATTAATCTTCTCTCCCCGCCCCCTTCTTGAATAGGAACGCACTTCTCGTGAACAACTTTGTCTGCTTCAAGAAGTGTTGCCTTTCTGCTAATTTTATTGGCGTGAGAATTGGAAAGAGATCCTTGCCGCACAAGATGGCCACCATCTTGGATGGCTTTAAAGGAGAATTGCACAAATTCATGGAGGAAGAGAAAGCTACCAGTGGCTACCAACCCTGACTGCAGTGTTCTGCCTCCACTGCCAAGAGACAGCACTCCTCTGAATACCAGCTGAAGGGAGAGAGTGCTGGAAGTGTTGGAATGCAATTCATCTTGCACTGCATGGGAAAGTAGATAGGAGAGAGGAGCCTCCAGATTTCCCAGACTATCATTTCTTTCCTAACCTGTGCTGACCTTCACTCGGGTGCTAGATTGACTCTAGGGTTGCTGACCTCATTTCCTGCTTCTTGCTTCTTCATTCCCATCCTGGCAGAGGAGACAAATATTATGCCTCTCCTGTTGAGGGGCAAGAGGAGGGGAGGCAACCTAAGGCCCAGGGGCTGGATGCGGCCCAGTCGCCTTCTCAGTCTGGCCTGCGGACGGTGCGGGAATCAGTGTGCTTTGACATGAGTAGAATGTGACCTTTTATTTAAAATGCATCTCTGGGTCATTTGTGGGGAATAGGAATTCGTTCATTCCCCTCCCCCCCAAAAAATAGTCCGGCCCCCCACATGGTCTGAGGACAGTGGACCGGCCCATGGCTGGAAAAGGTTGCAAGAGCAAGCATGGCTCAAGGTACCTCCACCGTAGTTAAGTAGAGCTAGTGATCTTTCCTATTAAGTACCATATGTACTTCCTGCGATAAACATAGCTTTTATATTTTATTTTCCTGAAGTCAGAGTTTCAGTGTGATTATATCCAGGGTAGCTCCTCCAACAGAGATTCAGTATTAAGTTCAACATCTCCTGAACATTTTTACTCCAGGTGCTAACAGAGTGCTGCTGCGGTCCTTCTTGACAGTTTTCCCCAGGCCCCATTAGCTAAAGTGGTACCTCAGGTTAAGAACAGTTTCAGGTTAAGAATGGACCTCTGGAGCGAATTAAGTTCTGAACCCAAGGTACCACTGTATTATGAGAAGAGGATGCTGGACTCAGTGGGATATTGGCCTGATCCTGCCTCTTCCTATGTTCTTTCCCAACCTCTGGCTGCTTGTCCCCCAGGGGAGCAATGGTAAGAAGGTTTTTGATAGACAAAGTTTTTTTATTTTATTTTCAACCAGGTCTAATCTAATCCAATTAAATATTATTACAGAGATAATTTAACCTGAAATGTGGATTAGGAAGTACAAAGGACGCTCATCAGATTTTCTTTCTTCATGGAGGAATTAAGTTATTTTCAAATTCAAATCCTGCATCATTGAATTGTTCTTTTTATAAAGATGTGGATCAGATTTTTGTTTTGCTATGTTGCTAAACAAAAGATTCTTCGCTTGCTGTATATCTTGTTCTTTCTGAACATGGCAGCGAGTGCATTTCAGCTTCTGAATGGATAGATTAGATCAGGTGCCCTTTGCTGGAGAATATCCTTTGTAAATATGCATGACATCGACCCAGCTGCCATTTTCTCCTGAACATTCCAGCTAGTTCTCCTCTCCGTACTTTGTCAGAACTGGCAGAGTTCTGGATCAGTGGATGTCTTCTTGGAAATGTAAGAAATTGCTGTGGACCCCACAGAATACTCATTTCACATAAGGAAAAATGGGGTGATTAGAACCACCTTGCCCAGCCAAAATACCCCCCCCCAAAAAAAAACCCACTGCTGCCCCAATTCAGGCAACACCTCCCTCCAAAACAGGCAAAACACTCCTCCAGTCCAAAATAACTACCAAAGATTAGGCAAAATGCATATTCAACCCCAACCACTCACTCTACTTTTCCTTTCCTGTGAAGATAGTCTCAGCCTCATGGGAAAGAATTCAAAAGACGGGCATTTTTTATTTTAAAGAAAAATCAGGAGGGGCAGTGACCTTTGGATAACAACATATATGGGACCCAAGGACCACAGAGAGAGAAAGAACAATAATTATTGGGGTTTTCATAGGTGCGTTTAGGTTTTTCTGTATTCAGAAGATTCATTTCTTTACCTCTTTAGTTCTGAGCATTGCCAGTTATTCTGTGAAATGGGTATTTTGTGGCTCCCAGAACAGTTTTTCTTGGGTATCGGGCTATGGCTGTTGGTTCCCAATGATCCCTTGAAATAACGCATCCATCCTGACTGTTTCTTTCCCCACTCCCAAGAAACGGGAGGTTCTTCTTACCAGTAAGTTTAAAAACCATGCAGGCACCTACTTGATGTCCTGAGCACCTGAAGTTGGCTCCTGCAGTACATTTTAAATGCAGCCAAGACTGGAGGTCAATGTTTGTCCTGATCTTCTGACCGTTTGTCTTATCTAATGTACTTACTTGTTCATAGATAGGTGTAGGTAGCAAAAGAGTTCCTGGAATGCTTCCAGGAAGGGATTTCTATTGGATTGTAAATCTAAACTAGTTGAGCGTCTTACAAGGTTGCTTCATGTGTTCCCAAATTGTGATTACCTTCTACCAGCTGATAATTAAACGGCCAGTTTTCGTTGGTATGCCATGCTGGAACACTGTTATATAAATATGTACAATTGCTACTAAGTTGCTAATAGGGAGGAAAGGAAGGAGAGAGGTCTAATTAAGGAGATAGGATATCATCATCAGTTTCCTCCCTCTCCTCTCCGCTCTGCTTTTCACAAGCAGTAATTTGAAAAGGGCCCTATTAAAGTCATTGGTGGACAAGTTAATGCTCCGTTTCCTAGAATATTGTTCTTCACTCTGAGGATGATAGTCCATCATAAGGGGGGGAGGGGGCGCACAGGCACTAATTGCAGAAAACCCAGTCAAAAATGCCTCTGCTTTCCAGAGTTTGATAGCTCTAGACTCCCCCCACCCTTTTGTAAATCTTTTGCTTTCTCAGAGGGAAGCTGTTAAACTTCTTGTGCTTCTTTTGTGCATTGTAGTGATTCACAACAGTTCCTCCCTGTCCCAAGTTTGGAAGAAGATGTCTGTGGTTTGTCACTGCTGGTGCTTAAATGATATCCCCCCGTAGTCTGTTTTAATTTATTTATTTCCAGCGCAGGCAATGTTGTGCCTTCCAGATGGTGTACCAGCATTGTGATCACTTTGGGTGGCCTTTTCTGAACTTTCCGTGAATTCTACAATAGCCATTCTTTGCTTTTGAGATGTGAAGTGTGCTGTGATCTTTGTAACTCAGACAAAGACATAGAGCAGTGGCTCTCTCACCCTCCTGGTTTTGTTGAACTCCCGCAGGCATGGAAAATGGTTAGGGATGATTCGTTGTTGATTTTACTTGCCACATTTATATCTTGCATTTCCTCCAGGGAGCTCAAGGTGGCATGTGTTGTTCTCTTCCTCCTCATTTCATTCTGCACAACATCCCTGTTAGGCTGAGAGACTCTGAGTGGACCAAGGTCACCCAGGGAGCTTGAGGGCTGAGCATATATTCGAACCCTAGTCTACCAGGCCAGTACTCTGATTACTACATTGCACTGTAGTCCAACAACTGGACAACACAAGCCATAAACACTGGATGCATTCAGGTAAATCAAGGGTAGCTTAATTTAGCAATGAGCAGAAGGCAGATGGAGATTTATTTCTAGCTCTCTGTGCAATTTAGAATAGTTCAGCTGGAGTTACACTCCTCTGGATGCACTCTGGTTTGTCAGTGTCCTTCTTAAAATGTGACACCCAGAATTCAGTGCTCCAGATGTGTTCCAGATGGGATCTGACAAGCACAGCATAGAGTAGAAGCACAGCTCCTTGCAATCTTGACACTGTGCTTCTGTTAATACAGCCTAAGATGTAAGGGGCAATGCCAAGTTAAATTGTAGACCCATGCATCCCAAGTGTGACTCATGGGATGCAATCAGCCTTCCTCCACCTGGTGTCCTCTAGGTCTTTTGACAGGGGGTTGGACTCGATGGCCCTTGTGGTCTCTTCCAAGAATCATGATTCTATGATTCTATGATTCTATGATTCTATGATTCTATAACAATGCACACCAGCCCCAGGCAGCATGGCCAATGGTCAGAGATGATGTGAGTTATTGTCCAAAGCATATTGAGTGCGCTGGGGGCATGGGGGTGGAGGAGGCTGTCTCTTCCTACCCTGTAAGCCCCCATTTTGTGACTGGTGAGCGAGGTCCTTGCCCAAAAGGTAGACTCTGCATGCTGGAAATCTGCTCATGTCTGGTTTAGGAACAGCTATATGCGTTGCTTTTAGCCAAAGGCCTTTCCCAAATGTACGATGCAGTCAATAAATAAATAAATAAATACAAAGTGGTACAAAATAAAAAATACAAGTTCTTAAAAATTAGGCTCTTGCCATTTGCTCTCACCAATTTCAGACTGGAAACAAAATGATATTTATTAGCTGAAGACATCCCTTGCACAGTTAACAGCTCCTTTTGCTAAATCAGTTTTTTCATTGAGGAATATCAGAAGCTGCCTCATAGTATTACCCAAACTCCTTTTCCATCTAGATGGACTGACCATGATTCTTCGGAGTTTCAGGTGTGACTTTTTCTCACGCATTCCTGGAGATTAATCCTGGGACCTTCTGCATGCAAAGCAGGTGATCTGTCTTGGAGCTACATCCCCTTTCCATAGTTGAAATCCAGTAAAAGTCACAGCTCTCTTTGATGTGCGTCAGAATTGCATCTGGCTCCATTTCTGCTATGTATAGTTGTTGGCACATTTGACATCACTGGCTGACTTGAGTGTCCGTAATCCTGCTGCTTGTGCACAGACACCCACCCACCCCAGCCTTCTTCTCCCCCCACCTCAATGCTGACACCTTTCTGTGATTTTTACTTGCTGCTGAAGACAGCTTCCTAATTTGTTGTTTCTGTTCTGCACTTAACCTTTCCAATTCTCTTGCCGCAGCCTCATGTCATGTCTGCTGGTATGTAAATGCTTAGAGTCTGCTAATAAGCAATTGAATATGATTTGCATTAGGAGGGTGGGCACAGCACAGTAGGTCTGCTGAACCTCAGCCACCCCCCCCTTCAAGCATTGCTAATTACTTGCTAGAATGTAAATTGCTCACAGGGAAAGCAAAGAGAATCCTGTTGCCTTTATACAGGCAGATTTGCAAGGCCTGAAGAATAAATGGACTCCAGTCTCCGCAAGCAGCTCATACCTGAGACTGCCTCTGTGTGTGTGTGTGTGTGTGTGTGTGTGCACGCGCGCACACACGAACACACACACACACGTGTCTGCATGCACCATTGGTTTGAGGAAGGGTCAAGTAGGGTCCAATGTTACAGAGGTCTGGCTGGGCAGAAACACTGCAGAATCTGAGCCAGGGGGAAAATGTAGGCTGCAGCTCAGTGGAAGAGCAGCTCCTTTTTAAGTGAAAGGTCCCAGGTGCCACGATTCCTATGGAACTGACT
The DNA here is from genome assembly GCF_964188305.1 of Podarcis bocagei. Taxonomy (NCBI): domain Eukaryota; kingdom Metazoa; phylum Chordata; class Lepidosauria; order Squamata; family Lacertidae; genus Podarcis; species Podarcis bocagei. The sequence continues at coordinate 52,701,040 of NC_138140.1, read as the reverse complement.
TGGAGGGGAGGGTCAGATCAGGACAAGGGGTGAGAGGAGCCCAAAGAGATGGAGGCTGGCAGCCCAGGGATCCAAGTTGGCTGGGGAGGACATGAGGGCTGGCGAGTCAGATCCCAGGGAGAGACCTAGTGGGCGGTCACTGAGCCGGCCCATGCAAGCCTCTCCAGAAGACCCCGTTCTGCTGCCTGTGCCATTAGATCCTTCCTCCCTGCCCACTTCAGCTGAGACACCTCTGCCTAAAGAGGAGGTGTCAGGAGTAAAGTCTGGCTCCCTGGAAGGAAGTGCTGGCTTTCCTCCTGGGGCACGGACAGTCTGGTGCAAACAGTGGTGCAGCGAAGGAGTTCCATTTTGCTTGCCCAGCCCAAAGAGGCACCTTGAGTGCAATGTCTTTGCTTGCTTAGCTATGTATTATACCTGCTGCGCCTTTGACTTCTGGATTCCCCAAGTACCATACTGATTTGAGCATGCTTGGTGGGGGCACAGGAGAGGGCTGCTCCCAGACTTTGGAACTGCCTTCCTGGAGAAGCCAGGCTGGCTCCTGTCCTTCAGCCAGTTTTGACTGTGGTCTCTCTGGAGGCAGAGTCCAGGGTACCTCCCCCTGCTGCCATCACACTCTTCAACTGTGATTTGACTCTGCCTCTAGGAAGAGTTAACCCTTTCCTGGCTGGCGCACTCTCTGCTGACCAGAAGAACTTTATGGGAGGTCCAGCTTGCTAATCAAGATCAGCAGCTGCAAACTCTGACAGTTCCATTGCCCCTCAGCTTGCAGGGAGCAGCAGTCCTCTGAATGCCAGTTGCTGGGGTTCAAAAGGGGAAAGAGTGTCACTGCTGCCTTCAGTTCCTGCTTGCGGGCTTGTCCACAATGTGAGCAGGATCCTGGGCTAGGTGGCCTTTTGGCCTGATCCAGTGGGCTCCCCAACCCCCTATTTTTTAAAGTACAGTAGTACCTCGGGTTAAGTACTTACCGTAATTCGTTCCGGAGGTCCGTTCTTAACCTGAAACTGTTCTTAACCTGAAGCACCACTTTAGCTAATGGGCCTCCTGCTGCCACTGCACGATTTCTGTTCTCATCCTGAAGCAAAGTTCTTAACCTGAGGTACTATTTCTGGGTTAGTGGAGTCTGTAACCTGAAGTGTATGTGACCCGAGGTACAACCGTACTGGAATTGAACCACTTAATAGATATTCTGCCGCCACCCCCTGCCCGCTCTGTGTGTCTCATTCTGTATTACTGCCACCCCACTCAACCTGATGTTGACATCTGTCATGGTTGTGGCCATGATGTATATGTCAGTAGCATGTTTTTCAGGAGTGAGTGTTAACTGGTGTGACAAAGACTGTGTTATTCTAAGCATTTATGTTTTGATGCTTTTACACATTTTGACAATGAATTATTGAAAGCTCTTGCATTATTGAACTGTCTGCTGGGCACAGAGTGTGTTTCCTTCTCCTGTGGCATGTGAGGTCATGTCAGAAGAACTTAAATTTTAAAAGTTGCTTTTACATAACTTTGTCCGATTCACTGCCTTTGAAGTAGCAGCCAATTATTACAGAATCTTTTGGTTGTTTTATTTGTTTAATTTCTAATATGTATAAACTGTTCTTCCAAAGACAAGTAACAAGGCAATATGCAACATGAAAATACAATACTGCAACAAAAACATTTGCGGGAAAAGAAACACTACAGTTTGTCAATCAAACGATCTGGTTTTCAGTGGCAGAGCCTACACTTGGGAACTCCCTGCCTATTGATATCAGACTAGTGCCTTCACTGTATGCTTTTCAGCACCTGCTAAAACTTTTTTGTTTAGGCAAGCTTGTTCAGACATGTAGAATGTTTATGTGTGTTTCAATCTGGTTTTTAGCTTACGGATGATTTTAATTATTCTTTGAATATTTTAAATAGGTGTTTTTACTGATAATTCAGTGCTTCATTCTTTTGTAAACTGTTTTAAGGTTTCTTTGGTTCTACTAATCAAGTGGTATATAAATTTTATGAAACAAATAAATAAATAGCTGGATTAAAAACATCAATGTTCAAAAGGCCTGTCTGAACAGAACATTTTTCAAGAGATGCCTTAACTTTCCCGCCCCAACCTGGCCACAGTGATCCATGCGACGGTCACCTCCAGGCTTGACTACTGTAATTCGCTCTACGCGGGGCTGCCCTTGAAGCTGTCCCAGAAACTCCAGCGGGTGCAGAATGCTGCAGCGAGGCTCCTCACGGGGTCTCTGCCATGGGAGCATATTCACCCAGTGCTTTTCCAGCTGCACTGGCTCCCGGTGGAGGACAGGGTCAGATTTAAGGTGCTGCTTTTGACCTTTAAAGCCCTTCACGGCCTAGGACCCTCGTACCTACTGGACCGGACCGTCTCTCCCGGTATGCCCCACGGAGAGCCTCAAGGTCCATAAATAGCAACACCCTAGAGGTCCCAGGCCCTAAGGAAGACAGATTAGCCTCAACCAGAGCCAGGGCCTTTTCAACACTGGCCCCGGCTGGTGGAACGCTCTTCCTCATGAGACCAGGGCCCTGCAGGATCTGATTTCTTTCCGCAGGGCCTGTAAGACAGAACTATTCCGCCTGGCTTTCAATTTGAACCTGGCCTGATCTTTTGTTCCCCTTCCTTCCCTCTCCCTCCCCTTTTTGTGAAGATTGCCTGCTCTGGGATCCCACAGCTGGTTCTCCCCTGGTCTCCTCGCTGGCCCAAGTGGGACTAATTTAGCCAGCCAGCCCTGGTGATCAACTAATGTTTATTGGATGGATTTCCCCCTTCAAATCAAATTTATTTTTGATTTTATTGTTATTTAGCACCCTGCTTGTGGTTAATGCTTAGCTGGAATGAAATATTCAACGCAGCAATAGAGAAATTAAAATAATAATTTATTTGTCAGACAAATAAATGAGAGACACAGTGGTATATGGATACCAAAGCTCTGCCCCCTCCAGCCCTGATGGCCAGCACTTATATTCCCTCAGCCCAGCCCCCTTGCTCCTCCTGTGGCTGCCTCTGTCCAATCAGCATGGTTGAAATTCTTATTGGCTGTTTGCTAGAACCAATCATAAAAGATACACCCATTTCCTATTACCTTTTATGGGAGACAAAGAGCTATATTTCCTTCTATCTATAAATGGCAAACAAGTAGCCATATATCTTACATTTACCTCGACCAGGCACCTTAATTATCAGATTATCTTTGGCCTATTGCCCTATTGCCCTATTCACTGCAAAACAGATGGCTAATGGTTCTAATTTTATCTTAAACAGAGATCTTGGATTCACCTTCTCACACACCATCTATGAAATAAGAATCTAACATAAGAATCTTACATTTCTTACTTTCTAAATCCTTTGCATAATTACATTTAAGCCAATATATTTCATACATAACATATATAGATTTTTAGAAGAAAAGGAACTTAGAGAACTTAGAGAATTTAGCTTTTACTAAGTTCTCTGAAGCTTCAAAGCAGCTTCAGAGAGAAGCCTCTTTCCTTAGCCAGCTGCTGTTTCTATTTGCCCTTTTAACCTTATGAAAATGTGGCTCGAGTCTTCTGTTAAACAATAAAGCTTCTTAATTGTGTCTTTGCAGCTTGATTATATTCTGTAATTTGTATGGTCAGTGTGACCTTTTGCTCCTAGCCTGTAATTTCCTTTTACAACCCTGAGGCACTTGCTTAAACAGGGGCCCTTAAACAGGAAGTTAAACAGCTGCCAGAGTATTCAGGCAGCTGCTTTATGCCTGGCATGAGAGAATGAGAGATACAAACATTTACAAATATATTTTTTAAGCTCATTTTAAAAATGCAGGTCTTCATCAGATGCCTCATTGCCTCGCAAGACGAAATTAATTCATTCCGCGAGTTTTTTCGTCTAGCGAATTTTTCGTCTTGCAAAGCACGGTGTCGGAAAAGTTTTGGAAAAGCTTCAAAAATCACCAAAGTCTTCAAAAACCTCAAAAAAGGCTACCACACCGCGTGCTATGAGTTGCTCCTCGAAGTCAAGTTGCAACTGCACCTCTTCAAGCAATGCACCCTGGGTATTAACGGTTTAAAGAAAAAGGAAACAAACTTGCAAGACGTTTTCGTCTTGCGAAGCAAGCCCATAGGGAAATTCGTCTTGCAAAGCAGCTCAAAAAACGCAAAACCCTTTCGTCTAGCGAGTTTTTCGTCTTGCGGGGCACCACTGTAGTTAAACAATGGAACTTGCTCCCACAGTTACAAGAAAGGAGATTCCAACTAAACATACAGAAAACCTTTCTGATGTTCGAAAGTGGAACGGTCTCCCGCGGGAGGTTGTGGGCTCTCCTTTCATGGAGGTTTTTAAGCAGAGGCTGGACTCCCATCTCTCATGGATGCTTTAGCTGAGCAATGCCTGCACTGCAGGGGGCTGCGCTAGATGACTCTACAGTTCTACGATCATATGGCTTACAGAAGCTAACTAGACTGGCAGCTGGCTCTTACTCCAGTACCGGCCGCAGGACAGTGTCCCCCAGCACACCTGAAGGCAGCAAGCTCTGTCCTCCCTTGGGGGAGAATGCCCAGTTAGAACGGCCAGGAGGCTGCTGCCCCTGCCTCCAGCATCCGCCCAATGTCAGAGCCAGCTCTGGTATTCTGCTGTCAGACTTCCACTCTTCCAGCTGGCCTGTTTAAGTGATTTGGGCCACTAGTCCAGGCAAAGTCTCCCTTTTTCTGGTGTTTTTAAAACAGCGTTAGCATGAATTTTCTTACTTGTCCCGTAAGTCCCCCAGCCCAAGGTAGGAAGAAGGGGGGGGGGAGAGCATGATTACTCCTGCTCCCACTCTTTATGTCAAAATGTGTATAATGATTACAGGCGTGCAACAATAAGAGGGCGATTTGAGGTGGGGGCAGCGAGAAGTTTATCCACTTTGTTCTTAATCAGTATTCGCTCGGGAGATGTGCCTTTACAGAAAGCGATGCAATCCATTGAGAATCCTGGCAGATTTAAATCTGCAATAAAAGCCCTGGGGAAATTAAGAAGACAAAACATTAACCACAGACTAAACATTAACATATATTAGCATTTTTATTACACCTGTAGAAATGTTAAATGGAGCTGGCTACTACTATTAAAAAACTTTATGCTCTACACCCCATCATTCCAATGTATGTTTTAAACATTTCCCTTAAAAAAAGAGAGGGGAATTTAATTAAACTGACTTCTATAGCAGTAAGCGCTTAATGGAGTTGAGGGTCACCTTATGGTAACTTTAAATGGAAGAAATGCACTTATTTGCACTGCAGAGCATTCTGCTAACAGGTTGCTGCAGGAAGGGGGCGGCGGCGGGGGGAGCTGCTTATTGCAGAGCTGCAAAGGGTGGAGAAGTTGGGGACTGCAAAGATGAAGCAGTTGAGGGAAAGACTAAACTTTATGATAAATATTTTTAAAGATGCAAAATAGTAGGGATTAACATTAATTAAAACTAAGCGGGAATAAACTTATAATTAGGGACAGGCGAATCTTCTGGTTTCAGTTTCCCTGTTTTTCATTTTTCCATTCTTAAATCAAGTTCTTCACCATTCTGCAGCAATTTGCAATGCTTTAAAAAGAAAGAAAGAAAAAGAAAATACCACACAAGGGCCAGAGTCATAGCTAGGCAGCGGCAGGGAGTAGCTGTTTTTTTGCCCCAGATGAACCCAGGCAGGACACTGAAATAGTCCTTGAGATATTTTTCAGCTGATAAAAGGTAAAGGGACCCCTGACCATTAGGTGCAGTCGTGACTGACTTTGGGGTTGCGGTGCTCATCTCGCTTTACTGGCCGAGGGAGCCGGTGTACAGCTTCCAGGTCATGTGGCCAGCATGACTAAGCCGCTTCTGGCAAACCAGAGCAGTGCACGGAAACGCCGTTTACCTTCCTGACGGAGCGGATACAAACAAGCTAATGGGAGAGTCAGTGGTCAGGCTCCTCTTCTTTGTTTGAAGGTCTTGCAAGATGATAGTCTCATTTTAACTGTAATTTGTATCTTATGTTCTTATTTTAAAAGATAGTGTGTTCTACATGCAAATTCTTGTATGCTTCGTTTTTGCAGTCTGTGACCATATAATAAATGATTGTCTTGAAATATTTTCAGAGTTGTAATGTGAATTTCTCCCCATAAACACACTTTTGGTGTATTTTTAACTAATGCACATTTTGTTCCCCCTAATATTGTGTATTTTTGTATGTTGTTTTCACTAATATGATTCATATTAGTGAAATTGGTGGGGGAAATTGACCTTCTTTGCCAGAGCACAGTAGGGCTTACTTAGCAATTTCCTTGCCTGTGACTTGGCAGCAGGGTGGTGGTGGTGGTGGTGGTGGTGGTGAGATGGCATGTTGAAGAGAAGAATTACAGAGAGAGTTGGATAAAAGAAAGGAGGGGAAGAAATGATTGCAGGGAAACTGAAAAAGCAAAAGCTGCTGTGGAGTGGAAGCTGTTTCATAGAGGATGGTTTCAGGTGCCAAGGAGCTTGTTGCTAGCCAGCTGAGATCTAACTAGTAATTAAAATAGAAATGTCTTGACAGCAGAACAGCTGCCTGTGTAAATGGTGCTGCAGATAATACAGTGATGGCAAAGGAGTGTCTATGTTTGTGTTGCTGATTTAATTACTGAACTGCACAGTGAGGCTGCTAATGGGGAGGGGTGGTTTTCTTTTAATCACAGAGCATGCAGCTGACTAAGGGCAGAGGAAAGGCATATAGGTAATTTGCTACATGGTGGGGCTGCTCAGGTACAGTTCTCCAGCAAACCAAACTCAGACCATGCTTTGAGGTCTTGGCAAGTCAAGTTCACATGCAGCAGCAAAAGATGCTTTGCTTCTACTTGCTGTTACAAACTTCTGATTACCGCACATGGAGAGTGTGGGGAAGGTAGCACTTGAGCCTAATGCTTGAAAAAAAATTGTATGTGTAACACTAAACTATGGCCCAGTGTTAGATTTGCAAAGAGAAGGGCCTGGCTTGGATGTATGCTTCTCAATTTATTAAGCCAAGGTTATGTGAGCCTTTCACCCTTGCTGCCTGTTCTCTCATTGGCTTGCTGCAGTTCAACACTTTCTGGGTGCAGTTGGCCATGGTTTCTCATTGCGTCCAAACCAGGAAACTAGATTTGCCAGGATCTTACGCCATTGTTTGAAGTTGGCTTAAGCACCAGTGGCATCTGGAGGACACCTGAAAGCAGAGTGAGATGCTGACCCATCATTGCTTCCTGTGGTGGCCAACCAGATTCCTCCAGGGAGTCCACAAGCAAGACACTGAGCTCTCCTCCAGGTAGGATTTCTGCCTGGAAGACATACGAAAGACAATATTAGGAATATAGTCGACATCTTGGAAAAGTTGGAAGCTAAAAAAAAATTGTAAAGCAATGTTAATGTTTATTGATGCGGAGAAGGCCTTCGATAATCTGTCTTGGAGATTTATGATACAAAATCTAGAAAGTATTGGGGTTGGACAGGAGTTTTTAAATGGTATCAATGCAATCTACCATGAACAAAAAGCAAAAATTATAATTAACAATGTGGTGTCAGAAGAAATTAGAATTGAAAAGGGTACCAGGCAAGGGTGCCCATTTTCCCTTCTGCTTTTTATATCGGTCCTGAAGGTCTTGTTAAGCATGATAAGGAAGGATGAACAAGTTAAAGGTATTATAGTAGGCTCAAAACAATATAAATTAGAAGCCTTTGCTGATGATTTGGTGTTAAGGCTTCAAGATCCAGCCTCCAGTGCAGCAAAAGCATTGGAGCTGATACAGGAGTTCGGACAGGTGGCAGGATTTAAGTTAAATAAGAGCAAAACCAAAGTATTGGAGAAAAACCTGGATAATGACGAAAGGAAAATATTGCAAGAAAAAATGGGCCTAGTCTTAGTGAAAAATGTTAAGTATCTGGATGTAAATTTGTCAGTGAAAAACTTGAATTTATATAAAGATAACTACGAGAAATTGTGTAATGAAATTAAAAGAGATCTTTAGAGTTGGTCAAATCTAAAATTGTCATCAATGGGCTGAATATCTGTGGCTAAGATGAATGTATTGCCAAAGATGTTGTTTTTGTTTCAAGTCCTCTCAATTATTGATAATGCGAAATATTTTAAAGAATGGCAGAAAGCTTTGTCTAAATTTATCTGGCAAGGGAAAACCCCCAGAATTAAATATAAATTATTAACAGATTCAAAAGGAAGAGAGGGATTCTCCCTGCCAGATTTGAAGATATACTTTTGACTTCCGGAGGCGGCGCCATCGGCAATGGCGGATTCCCTCTAGTCTCGAGGGAGTAGCTCCGCTGAAATCGGGTCTTGCCGCTATGGCGAAGCGGGGACCCTTTCGAAAAGCACAGGCGGGTGAAGCCTGTGACCGTGGGACTCGGCGGGCACCCTTAGCGCCCCCCCAATCTGCGAGGGAACCCTGTAAAGAGTTCCAGAGCGAAACGGGGAGTCTGGCGCGGTGCTGAGAGTCAATTGCTTCTTCCGTGGAGAGAAGCCGCGCAGCTGTTGCCGGAGAGCGCTGACCTTTTTCCTGTGACAATTCGGCTAACAAACAACTACCTGTGAGTAGGTTAAGTTTGAAGATTGGGAAATTTAAGGAAAAAAGGACTAATTTGGCACTGAAGCGGGAAGGCGTAAACAGGAAGTCCGCCTTCCGTTTTTCTGTAAATAGATCAAAGCGAAGACTGTCTAAGCTAAGACCCTGAAAATTGTGTTGAAAAAGACTTAAATCTTAACATCAATTAAAAGAGAACTCCCTCCCTGAGGTGCGGGAGAGGGGAGGGAGAAGGGGAAGTATTTTTTGCCTGCAAAAAAGAAGAGAGAAAGGGAACAAAGACCATCACTTAATGCCTGGGAACGGACTGTCAAGGGACAATGGAACTGCCGTATTGTGAATCGCGCTGTTAAAGGATAATGCAACTCTTTGACAGCTAACTCTGTAAGAGAGATACTTTGATTCTGAAGGCTCCCTCCGGACTTGAAACTGTTGCTTTTCTTGGTTAAAGGGGGGATTTCTGAAAGTTGGAAAAGCTACTTTATTGTTACAAGTTTGGACTGCTACTGTGTCCCCCTAGAGGAACATTGAAATTGCTACAATTGGCCAGGGAATTTTCCACTCCAAATTGGCCAAGGGGAATTTTCCACTATAAAACCGTGGGAGCGACCTTGATCCTTAGATAAAGTGTTATGGCAGACTTGACTCAGGAAAAAACAAGAAGATCGGGTAAAATTAGACTGCAGCAGCGTAGACCGTCAGCATCTGGCCTCCCTGCCCCACCAGGGGAAGATCCAGCTCAGGTGGCGCCTAAAGGAATGGCATCTGAAGGGGGTTTAGCTTCAGCACTAGATAAAATTTTTGAATCTTTGGAAAAAATAAGCAAACAAGTTGCTGAAGCGACAACTAAAATTGATCAAAACACTTCAAGCATTAACAACTTAGGGCAGAAGGTGAACTCAAATACAGAATCTATTGAGAAACTGCTGCAGGAATCTACTTTGAACCGAAAAACAGCTGAAGAAGCCAAGGAAAAAGTATTGGCTGTAGAGGAAAAGATACCACCGATATGTAGACAGCTGGAGGACCATAAGTCATTGTTGTCTATGACTGAATTAAAAGAAAAACAGACAAATCTAAGGATCAGGGCTGTACCTGAACTTGAGAAAGATAGTCTGATTGACTTTCTTACGCAGGAATTTGCAGACTTTTGGAACTTAGACTCGGACAAGTTAGACTTTAAGATAGTAAGTGCTTTTAGACTTGGAAGAGGGAGGAGAAAGAACAGGGTGAGAGACTGTTTGATTGCCCTCCGATCAAGAGAGGAGAGAGACAGAATATTAAGTCTGCACTTCCAGAAGACCTTGGAAATAAGTGAATCAAGAGTGGAGATATTTAAGGACATCCCTAAACATCTTTTGGATCTCAGGTCCAACTACGGAGATCTAGTGGCCCTATTAAGAGGAAACAGAATCATTTTTAGGTGGGAATTCCCCCAAGGCCTATCTTTTACCTTTAAAGGAAAAAAGTTTAAAATAAGATCAGTGGAAGATAAAAGAAAATTTCTGAAAGAACACGGAGAAGACCTGCAAAAAGAAGCCGAAGAAGAGCCAAGAGCCTTAAAACCAGGAATACAAGACATAGTACCACTACCTTTGGGACTGGACAAGTTAGAGAAGGTGAGACCACCGACAGAACAAGAACAATTACTTGGTGCAGTTGGAGGAAAAGCAAAAAAAAACACACCATGTCCCTGCAACTATTAAGTTGGAATATTCATGGATTTAACTCCTCGGAGAAAAGGAAAAAAGTATTTCATCTATTGAAAAAGGAACAATTGGACTTGATTTGTTTACAGGAAACACATGTGATTAGGCTTCATAGGAAAGTATTGATTAATAAAAGATTGGGTCAAGAGTTTATTTCATCAGACAAGGTTAAAAAGAGAGGAGTAGTAATTTATGCGAAAGAGAGCCTATCACCGAAATTTATCTTTAAAGATGACCAAGGAAGATATGTGGCAATTGAAATCCAAACACAAGGAGAAAATTTTTTGATAGTAGGAGTATATGCACCAAATGAGACATTGTTAGACTATATGGAATACAATATTATCATGATGGGAGATATGAATGGAGTGGTATCTACAAACATGGATAAGTCGCAGAGACAGGTAGTTACTAAAGATGGCAGACTACCAAAAACCTTTTTTGAGATGACTGACAATATGGACTTGATTGACATTTGGAGAATAAAGAATCCCTTGGGCAGAGAGGGAACCTTCTTCTCTGAAGCCAAAATGACATGGACAAGAATTGACCAAATCTGGATAACTAGGGGACTGGCACCTAAGACTCGAAAAGTGGAAATTTGCCCTAAAACTTGCTCCGACCATAATGCTGTGAAAATGGAGATGAAATTAACACCCACCGGTTCCTTCAGATGGAGGATGAATGACACCTTGTTTAGAGATCAAGAAGTTACCAAGAAGGCCCAAAAAACCTTGAGAGACTATTTTGAGATAAATATGAACACTACCATCGAAAAAAGAGTAATCTGGGACGCAAGTAAAGCAGTTATGAGGGGGTTTCTAATTCAACAGAATGCAATAAAGAAGAGAACTCAAAATGAGAAAAAATACAAAATTTTCGAACAAATAAAAGAGGGTGAGAAGAAATTGAGAGCGAAACCAAAGTCACAAGAGATTCTGAGAGAAATAAAGTTATACCAAGTTCAATATATGAAGATGATGAATCAGGAAATAGAATGGAAAATTAAACAGATGAGACAAAGGACATTTGAATCGGCTAATAAATGTGGAAAACTGTTAGCTTGGCAAATGAAAAAAAGACAAAAACTTAACACCATTACCAACTTGGAAGTGGAAGGAAATAACATCCAGAATCCAGTGGAAATTAGAAAATGCTTCCAGAGGTACTTTAAACAGTTATATACACAAGGGCCACAGAAAGAGTTTGATTTAGACCAATTCTTAAAAACAAATGGACTTCAAAAAATCTCTCAAGAAAATAAGTTAATGTTGAATCACAAAATAACGGAACAGGAGGTGGAAGGTGCCATTCAGAACATGCTGTTGGGCAAATCTCCAGGGCCAGATGGCTTAACCTCAAAATATTATAGATCTTTGAAGGACTGGATAATTCAACCACTAAAGGAGGTTTGTAATGAAATTTTGGAGGGGAAAAAAGCGCCAGAGTCGTGGAAGGAAGCCTATATTACACTAATACCGAAAAATGAGTCTGAAAAGACACAACTTAAGAACTACTGCCCCATATCCCTGCTCAATGTGGATTACAAAATTTTTGCAGATATATTGGCTAAAAGATTGAAAAAAGTTTTGGTTGAGGAGATACACAAAGACCAAGCTGGCTTTCTCCCGGGCAGACACTTGTCTGACAACACGAGAAATATAATTAACATTTTAGAGAAGCTGCAAGTGAATATTAATACTAAAGCTGTTTTAATTTTTGTAGATGCGGAGAAAGCCTTTGACAATATTTCTTGGAGTTTCATGAAGAAAAATCTTCAGGGGATGGGGGTTGGTCAAGGGTTTGAAAATGGTATAAGTGCAATTTATTGCACCTCACAACGGTTGGGAGAAATGTTTTTGCCAAAAATCTCAGAAACCTCATCAGGAGGGCTTTAAACTGACTAATGTGGGGGAGGGAGACAGTGCTCCTGAAGGTAGGAGTCTATCAATTGATGAAGATGATCATCCAAATGTCATAGACCAAATGGAGCAAACAGCACGCAGACCTAGTGGTGGGAGGAAAAAATCCTTAAATAAGAGACATGGGGGAATGATTAATGGACTTCAATGTCTGTACACTAATGCACAAAGCATGGGAAATAAACAAGATGAGCTTGAGCTCTTGGTACAGCAAACTAAATATGACATAATAGGCATCACTGAAACCTGGTGGGATAAGTCCCACGATTGGAATGTAATAATGGGGGGATACAATCTATTTCGGAGAAACAGACCAGACAAGAAAGGAGGAGGAGTGGCGTTATATGTCAGGGATGTGTATACCTGTGAAGAGATCCAAGATTTAGAACCTCAAAGCCAAAGTGAGAGCATTTGGGTCAAAATTAAGGGAGAGAAGAATAACAGAGACCTCATTGTGGGAGTTTACTATAGATCCCCAAGCCAAATGGAGGACATAGATGATGCCTTCCTGGAACAGATGGCCAAGCAAGCAAAAGGAAGGGAGATAGTAGTAATGGGGGACTTCAATTACCCGGATATTTGTTGGATGTCAAACTCAGCCAAGAGCATAAGGTCAAACAGATTCCTCACTGGCCTTGCAGACAAATTCAGCATGGATTTCTGAAAAATAAGTCATGTCAGACTAACCTGATCTCGTTTTTTGACAGAATTACAAGCCTGGTAGATGAAGGGAACTCAGTGGATATAGCCTACCTTGATTTCAGCAAGGCATTTGACAAGGTGCCCCATGATATTCTTGTAAAGAAGCTGGTAAAATGCGGTCTTGACTATGCTACCACTCAGTGGATTTGTAACTGGCTGACTGACCGAACCCAAAGGGTGCTCATTAATGGTTCCTCTTCATCCTGGAGAAGAGTGACTAGTGGGGTGCCACAGGGTTCTGTCTTGGGCCCGGTCTTATTCAACATCTTTATCAACGACTTGGATGATGGACTCAAGGGCATCCTGATCAAATTTGCAGATGACACCAAACTGGGAGGGGTGGCTAACACCCCAGAGGACAGGATCACAGTTCAAAACGACCTTGAGAGATTAGAGAACTGGGCCAAAACAAACAAGATGAATTTTAACAGGGAGAAATGTAAAGTATTGCACTTGGGCAAAAAAAATGAGAGGCACAAATACAAGATGGGGGACACCTGGCTTGAGAGCAGTACATGTGAAAAGGATCTAGGAGTCTTGGTTGACCACAAACTTGACATGAGCCAACAGTGTGACGCGGCAGCTAAAAAAGCCAATGCAATTCTGGGCCTCATCAATAGGAGTATAGCATCTAGATCAAGGGAAGTAATAGTGCCACTGTATTCTGCTCTGGTCAGACCTCACCTGGAGTACTGTGTCCAGTTCTGGGCACCACAATTCAAGAAGGACACTGACAAACTGGAACGTGTCCAGAGGAGGGCAACCAAAATGGTCAAAGGCCTGGAAACGATGCCTTATGAGGAACGGCTAAGGGAGCTGGGCATGTTTAGCCTGGAGAAGAGGAGGTTAAGGGGTGATATGATAGCCATGTTCAAATATATAAAAGGATGTCACATAGAGGAGGGAGAAAGGTTGTTTTCTGCTGCTCCAGAGAAGCGGACACGGAGCAATGGATCCAAACTACAAGAAAGAAGATTCCACCTAAACATTAGGAAGAACTTCCTGACAGTAAGAGCTGTTCGACAGTGGAATTTGCTGCCAAGGAGTGTGGTGGAGTCTCCTACTTTGGAGGTCTTTAAGCAGAGGCTTGACAACCATATGTCAGGAGTGCTCTGATGGTGTTTCCTGCTTGGCAGGGGGTTGGACTCGATGGCCCTTGTGGTCTCTTCCAACTCTATGATTCTATGATTCTATGAGGCGGGATTGGGAACTTTTCTACCACCGCCTGTGGTGGTTGTGTCCAGCAGCAAAGAACTATTGGACAGATATTGAATGTGGAGGCTGAATGCAGCTCTCTGGACCTGTGCAACATTTTTATTGACTCTTGTAGGTGTGTGTGCAAATAGCAAATCCTGAGAAGTATTAAAGGTATGTGGTAAGATGCAAAGATCCTTTACCCTAAATCCTGGAGAGTAGGAGGGATACCAGCAGCAGAATAAGGAGAAAATAAAATGCATAATGGTGCTATTAAGTTAATTGCCTTAGAATTAAGAAAACAGGCAAAGTGGCAATAAAGTTGCTGAGAGCTGGCTATCTTTTCATGCTCGGAATCATAAAGTGCTCACATCAACAAAGATTAGTCATGTATTTATTTATTTTTAAAATGAAATTGTGGTTCTATGTATTCTGAAATGATGAGATTTTTGAACAAAATCGTGATTTTTAAATATATAAACGTATGAGAATGTTTTAAGCTAAAAACATCCTTAATTAGATTGTTCTGCAGCTTTGGTCACATGAGACAAATTCACATTCTGCTCCTTTGGTCATGTTAAAAGGAAACCATGAGAAAATGGCCTGCAGTTTCAAAGGGTGTTGGCTTAAAATGATCTGGCATGTGCAAAGGGGGGTGGGGCTCAGTGGACGACCACCTGCACTGCATGCAGAAGGTTCCTGGTTCAATCCCCAATGGCAGCTGCAGACTCTTGCATGAAACCCTGGAGAGCCTTTGTAGACATTAACAAGCTAGGTGGACCAATAGACCATATAAGGCAGCGTCCAGTGTTGCTGTCAGGGACTGGCTGGAGGATGAGGAGGGGTGGGAGGCTCCATCTAGAGAACCCCCAAGGGCCACCCCAGAACAGGAAGGCTCAGAGCCAGGGAGATGGTGGTGGGATGCGGAAGACAGGTCAGATGATGAAGCGGGGGCAGGATGGTTGGATGCTGAACAAGCAACAGGCTTGAGTAAGAGAGAGGAAGATGAGGCAGAAAGCACTCTAGGACAGGCAGCTGAGGTGCAGGAGGGGACAGAGGCTGCCGCAGCTTCACAAGGAGTCTGTGGGTCCTAATGTATCCAGCTCCCCTCCTCCCTTGTCTCCATGGGCAGGGAGCACCTTGCATCTAGGAGAACAACGAGCACAGGGGACCTCTCCCTGATGGAGTTGTAGAGGGAAGTGGGAGGCACAGATTGTCAGTTCTGGCAACTGCTTTACTGGGAGACAGTATTGCCTTTGGGTTTCTCTGTATTCTGTTTCCTTGAACAAATAATCAATTTTATTGCTTGTCTCTGAGTCTCTATGCAGCTGAACCAGCCCTGACAATTGCTAGCATTTCAGCAACTATATCAAGGAGGGGGAGAGGTTCATGGTTCTTTGGTTTTGTTATTTTTTTCAGATTGGCAAGTTATGCAGCCTTTCTCAGAAGAGGCATTCCCGGTCAGCTTCGTATCCTGAGGACCTTTTCATTGAGGAGAAGACGACATGGGTTGCTCCTGTGGAACACGAAGAAACTCTGTCCACTAGAAGGAGGTGAGAAAGCCAATGCCAGCCATCTTCGTAAGATTCCCATTTATTTTCAATATGTACGTATTATATTTTTATCCCCCCCTCCTTCCTGTAAGGAGCTCTGGACTGTGTGCATAGTTCTTTCAGCAGGAAAAAAAATTGTTTCATCATGAGTACAACCAGCTAAACAAGAAAGCACTGGTCCAGTTACAAGTCTTATTTTCTGTGCCTTTAAGGTCCAGCCCACACTGTAACTATCACATGCAAAATCCTTAGATTTACTAACTTTTAACATATCCTGTCCACGTCCAAGCTTGGGTAGCAGGTGGAGTCAGAGTGTTCCCTCTTGCATTGATGTGTGAAAGAAAGAGAAGCCAGGCTCCAGCAAAACCATCTTATTCTGAGGAGCCTCTTACAAGTCTTCCTTGTCACATAAGGCATTCTGAGCATTGAATAGTAACTTGGTTTTAGAGTTCCGTTGTTGCACTATCACCAAGTGGGCAGCAGACCGTAGGAAGCCGACCAGCTCCCTGTGCTGCAGAACTGAATTGATATTAATGTCCAATGACAAAAGTGTTAACACTGGATCCAACTTAAAAGACTGTTCCGTAACATTAGAAATGGCATCAAATATGTGAGATAGTTCCCCCTCCCCTTATCCTTGCAGCATCTCTCGTGGGAAATCTTCGGATGAGCTCCTTCTCCTGAGTTCTGTTCCAGGGAAGCCGCGGTGCAAACCCAGCCTGTTACGAGTTTTGTGCAACGTTCCTGTTGCTGTTGCGGGCAAGTCACCCTGAAGTGATCTAAGATCTTGTCAGTTGCATAGTGGCAGATTACAAGGACCCACAAGGACCAAAAGCAAACCATTTCCTCTGCCTGTTTGAAAGGGGCTCTTAAGCGGAGAGCCACATTCCCCTCTGGGTCACTTTCAGTTTATAGTCTCCCAGTGACAGATGAAGATGAAGGCACAAGCATTATACTCAGATTAGAAAAGTGCAAGCATTATACTCAAGAAAACTAATGAAAACTTGAATGCCACTCATTAACTGAATTTTGTTTACTGCTGGAGATGTGTAACAGCTCCTCGCATTATCCTCAATGAATGGGTTGCCTTACTTCTCATCAGTACAGAGGGGGGAAATAAACATAAAAATAATAGATCCATATTTCATTTTCTCTCTGTGGCTTTTTTTATTGCAAAGTCTGTGCACAGTCTGCCAGAATCTGATTATAGGGGGGGGACCTGGGTGGCTTATTTAAAGAGGGGGAAACAAATTGAGAGAGATGAGAACTCCTACTGGTAGCATTGCAAAGGTTTGTGTTTGTTAAGGCTGCTCCCAGCTGGGTGCTTCACGGCTTACAACTAATCTGCCTAAGAGTTTCCTTCAGCCTGAAGGGTATATACTGCCTCAAGCTGTCTCTTTAAACAAATAGCTGAAAATACCAGGAATCAAGCAGCAGCCATAGTTTATGCATGTCACCAGAAAGTCCATGAGTGAAGAGAGTCCTCCTCCTTTTCTTTTGCTTTTGGGACCTCTACAAAGCAGGTAATTGTGGCAGCTGCATTTTTTAAACTCTACAATTCAGCCACGCTGGGTGAAGCTGCACTGTGTGGAAATCCTCCCCCCCATCTTCCAAAATTGGGCAAGTTCAAGGTGGTTGGCCATAGGGGAGGATGCTTAAGCCTTTGACCAATAAGCAGCCAGCCAGGGCAGATAATGTTTCAATGGGCAACTTGATTTCTGATCATTAAACAGTTGGGGGGCAGGAGCCCTTTCTGATGCAGTGCAAAGCACCTAGAGATCTTTCAGTAGATCGTGACACTGGTGTGGTGGCCAGGGTGGAAGATCCATCACTGTTTGTGCAGCATAGTCCCTGAACTCCAGCATCCTGGAGCCACCAGGTCAGCAGGAAAGGGGAGCTTTTCAGCCCTGAGAAGAAGACAGCTCACCCTTTGTGCAGATTGCAACCCATCAAGGGGAAAGGAGGTGAGTCGGCCATGGAGGATGGGCTTTGAGGGTCACTCTGGAGAAGGCACATGGGAAGAACACTTAGAAGCAGTTTCTTCCATATGCTTCACAGCTAAAGATTTCAGGACACTGAAAAGAGAAGGGGCTTCAGTTTCCAGAGAAAAGTGTGCAAGTTCAGTTTCGAACCCTGGAAGTTCAAGGAAAACCCAATTGAAGTCACTGCAAAAGAAGACATTGGAGCAAGCAAAATCATTTGTCTCTGCGTGCGCACACACACACACACACACACACACGAGGAAGCAGTTGGTCCAGCTCAAAGGCAACACAGAGATCTGTATTGGATCATCTCAATGCATCTCTAATCAGTATTATTGAATAGTTACAAAATTATAGGATCGTCTTGGAAGGATATATATCTTCTGCCCACCCCTGGGGCAGATAGCGCGTTCCACATGCAGCCTCATCCCAGAACTGGGAGGGCAGCCTCTGTCCAAAAGCAGATCGTTCTGGTCTGGATGCACAAATAGCACCATCTGGGATAAGGTAGCAGCTATATGAGCAGAAGCTAGTAAAATGCGGTCTTGACTATGCTACCACTCAGTGGATTTGTAACTGGCTGACTGACCGAACCCAAAGGGTGCTCATCAATGGTTCCTCTTCATCCTGGAGAAGAGTGACTAGTGGGGTGCCACAGGGTTCTGTCTTGGGCCCGGTCTTATTCAACATCTTTATCAACGACTTGGATGATGGACTCAAGGGCATCCTGATCAAATTTGCAGATGACACCAAACTGGGAGGGGTGGCTAACACCCCAGAGGACAGGATCACACTTCAAAACGACCTTGACAGATTAGAGAACTGGGCCAAAACAAACAAGATGAATTTTAACAGGGAGAAATGTAAAGTATTGCACTTGGGCAAAAAAAATGAGAGGCACAAATACAAGATGGGTGACACCTGGCTTGAGAGCAGTACATGTGAAAAGGATCTAGGAGTCTTGGTTGACCACAAACTTGACATGAGCCAACAGTGTGACGCATCAGCTAAAAAAGCCAATGCAATTCTGGGCTGCATCAATAGGAGTATAGCATCTAGATCAAGGGAAGTAATAGTGCCACTGTATTCTGCTCTGGTCAGACCTCACCTGGAGTACTGTGTCCAGTTCTGGGCACCAAAGTTCAAGAAGGACACTGACAAACTGGAATGTGTCCAGAGGAGGGCAACCAAAATGGTCAAAGGCCTGGAAACGATGCCTTATGAGGAACGGCTAAGGGAGCTGGGCATGTTTAGCCTGGAGAAGAGGAGGTTAAGGGGTGATATGATAGCCATGTTCAAATATATAAAAGGATGTCACATAGAGGAGGGAGAAAGGTTGTTTTCTGCTGCTCCAGAGAAGCGGACACGGAGTAATGGATCCAAACTACAAGAAAGAAGATTCCACCTAAACATTAGGAAGAACTTCCTGACAGTAAGAGCTGTTCGAGAGTGGAATTTGCTGCCAAGGAGTGTGGTGGAGTCTCCTACTTTGGAGGTCTTTAAGCAGAGGCTTGACAACCATATGTCAGGAGTGCTCTGATGGTGTTTCCTGCTTGGCAGGGGGTTGGACTCGATGGCCCTTGTGGTCTCTTCCAACTCTATGATTCTATGATTCTATGATAGGCTGTGTGCACCACAACAAATGTGTTGGGCTGTGGGGTGCTGTGTGGGTTCTGCTGCAACAGGGAAGCTTAGCTACGTTTTCTGTAGTTGATTTCATCATGCGAAAGGCTGGGCTGGATGAATCCCAAGACGGAATTAAGATTGCCGGAAAAAATATCAACAACCTCCGATATGCAGATGATGATGGCAGAAAGTGAGGCAGAAAGTGAGGCACTTGATGGCAGAAAGTGAGGAGGAATTAAAGAACCTTTTAACGAGGGTGAAAGAGGGTTGGCATTCATACCTATGGTACAACAAAGTAAAGGTACATAAAGGTTTTCTGAACCATGTGGTTAGGAAATCTTTATATGAAGTATGGGATCAGAATAAAAACCTCCTGGAAAGAAAGACACCATGGTGGATATCACCAATTGAGGTGCTGACAACAAAAAAGTAAACATGGAAGGGGAAAGATATTACTAGGAAAACAGACCAAACATGGAAGGGAAAAGATATTACTAGGAAAACAGACATATGAGGATATTACTAGGAAAACAGACCAAGGGATAAATCTCAAACCATATGACCAAATTGAAAAGATGTTAACAGGGTGGCTGCAATACCACCAGATCAGTGACTTATTAAAGGAAGATAAAAAGAGAAATGGGTTCGAAGATAAAAAATCGAAATTCCAAATCAAGTTAATAGACTGTAAAGATAAAATTTTATCAAGAATGTATAGTTTATTGCTAGAATGGTATACAAAAGACGAAGAAGTAAAGGAATCAATGATAAAATGGGCAATTGATATTGGGCATAACATTGAATTGGATGCGTGGAAAGGACTATGGAAGGAGGATTCGAGATTTACAGGATGCATGGCTTTAAAGGAAAACTTGCTAAAAATGATGTATAGATGGCATTTGACACCAGTAAAATTAGCTAAAATGTATAGAAAAATAGAAAGAAAATGTTGGAAATGTAAAAAGGCAGAGGGGGACTATGTCCATATGTGGTGGACCTGTGATAAGGTAAAAAAAAATTGGGAATCAATTTATAATGAACTCAAAAAAATATTTAGATATACTTTCCCCAAAAGACCGGAAGCGTGTCTATTAGGCTTAATAGGAACAGAAATTAAAATGGGAGATCAAAATTTGTTCATGTATGCTACAGCTGCCGCGAGGACCCTTCTGGCCCGAAGATGGAAATGTACAAGATATACCAACTATTCAGGAGTGGCAGGTGAAGTTGACAGAATATGCAGAACTTGCCAAACTGTCAGGAAGGATCCGGGACCAGGGAGATCAAAGATACCAAAATAACTGGAGTAAATTTATTGAATATTTAAAGAAGAATTGTAAAGCGGTCAAGACACTAGCAGGATTGACATAATACCTCCAATGTATAATAGTATTAATATGAGAATGATGTGCGTGATGGAAAGAGGATAAGTATACCAGTTGTGGGGAGGGAGGGGGGTCGTGACTCGGCAGAGTCAAAGGGAATGTATGGCATTAATATGGTTTGTTGGAAAAGAATATGTAAGGAAAACAATAAAAATTCACTTGGGGAAAAAAGAAGAAATGGAGGCAGTGTGAGATTTTACTTTCTTGGGCTCCATGATCACTGCAGATGGTGACAGCAGTCACGAAATTAAAAGACGCCTGCTCCTTGGGAGAAAGGCGATGGCAAACCTAGACAGCATCTTAAAAAGTAGAGACATCACCTTGCCAACATATAGTAAAAGCTATGGTTTTCCCAGTAGTGTTGTATGGAAGTGAGAGCTGGACCATCAAGAAGGCTGATCGCCGAAGAATTGATGCTTTTGAATTATGGTGCTGGAGGAGACTCTTGAGAGTCCCATGGACTGCAAGAAGATCAAACCTCTCCATTCTGAAGGAAATCAGCCCTGAGTGCTCACTGGAAGATCCTGAAGCTGAGGCTCCAATACTTTGGCCACCTCATGAGAAGAGAAGACTCCCTGGAAAAGACCCTGATGTTGGGAAAGATGGAGGGCACAAGGAGAAGGGGACGACAGAGGACGAGATGGTTGGACAGTGTTCTCAAAGCTACTAACATGAGTTTGACCAAACTGTGGGAGGCAGTGGAAGACAGGAGTGCCTGGCGTGCTCTGGTCCAGGGGGTCACGAAGAGGCGGACACGACTCAACAACAACAACATGTGCTTAATGCTGCTTTTCTGCGTATTCTGCCTATTGCAGAAGCCAAAACTGTTGAAATCCTCCAGCAGCACCTAGCGGCAGAGGAAAACATTACAATGTCATGTTTAAATATTGGTCAAAGTTGTTGCAGGAGGAATCCCCAAAGCATCTCTGTAGGATTTCAGCCCAGTAAGCCACACAGAGACTGGACACCACTTAAATCACCATGCTAACCCAAGGAACCAACCACTGGAGGACAAGCATATTAACTCATTCTATGTTTGTGTCTGCTAAATGCTTTCTGTTGTGATTCAAGACTGGTTTGCGAACTAGTTTAAAACAATAGCATTACCGGTACTTGTTTAAGTCTTTAGTTTCATTTTTTGCATCTCTACTTTGTTTCAGGGAACTTATCACAAAACTGAGAGCCCACAGTGGTTTCTACAGCAGTTTGCCAGAATACATCTGCAGCCACAGCTCCACTGCACAGAATAATACCCATTGCTGGAATGGCCAAGAAGTTGTAGAAAGGTAAAATGAATTCTTTTCTTTTCTTTCCTTCCCCTTTAGTGAAGCTGAGTTGTTGTTGTTATGCTTGGCCCCAGCTTGAAATTCTTCGTACAGTGGTACCTCAGGTTAAGAACTTAATTCTTTCCGGAGGTCTGTTCTTAACCTGAAACTGTTCTTAACCTGAGGTAACACTTTAGTTAATGGGGCCTCCCGCTGCCACACAATTTCTGTTCTCATCCTGAAGTAAAGTTCTTAACCCGAGGTACTATTTCTGGGTTAGCGTCTGTACCTGAGGTACCACTGTAGTAGTATTATGCTGCCCATCTGCAGCAGTTCTTCCGTGTGTCTTTGGACTCCAAATCCCATCCCGAGAAGAGCTTGGATGGTGGATTAGGCTGAAGGCCCACTTTGTCCAGCATCCTGTTCTCCAAAGGGCCAGGCAGATGGGAAGCCTGCAAGCAGCAGATCTCTCCCCTCCTGCGTTTCCAGCAACTGCCTCTGACAGTGGCGGCACAAGATAGTCATTGTGGCTCGGAGCCATGGATCAGTCTTCATCCTCCATGAATTTGTCTTTTAAAGCCACCCAAGTTTCTGGCCATCTGTACCTTTTATGGAAAGGAGTTTCATCTTTAACTTTGAGCTGTGTGAAGAATTACTTTTGTCTCTTCTGAACCTTCCAACTCTCAGTTTCATCGGATGACTCAGAGTTGTGACCATGCTGCTGTTTTTGGCCTCTAACTCCCATCAACCCCCAGGCAGCATGATCAGTCCTCAGGAATGAAGGGGAATCAGGCTCAGCAAGAAAAGGGAGTGCTGTATTCCTGGGGCTTCCCCTTTCAACTGCTAGTCCAGCATAATGGAAAGATGCTTTCTGCAGCAGATACAACACAAATGGAGCAACACTTCCAAAAGCTTAGAACCCCCCCCCCCAAACCACTTAATCCATACTTGGATGCTCAGCCCACGGGGCAAGGTGCTGCTTGATGCACAGTGAGAAACAAGCGACCAGCCAGTAACCCAAGCCCTGAAATGTCTTCAAGTGAAACAGATTGAAAGCAAAACGTAAGTGTTTCTCATTACCATTACTATTAAATCTTAAGTGGAGTTTTTCTCAGCAAGGTGGATGGTTGCAATCACAACTACAAGCCGTGGGGAGAGAACAGACTCTGCTCAGAAACAGGCTCCCTCCCCACTGGCCCCCCAAATTTTCCCCTGAAAAGCAGCAACTCTCAGAATTGCTCCAAACTCCATCAGTAATGGAGGAACTTCCTGACTGAACGGGGCAGTTTAATGTTCTGTTCAATTTGAGAAAGCACCCAACAGTGCTTCTGATAACATTGTCCTGCAAGGTCACAAGTCCTTTTCCCACGGTTGTAATCTGTGGCAGCTGCAAGCTCCCTAGAATTGGTTACAATTTCACAGTTCCCCTCTAGAGGGGGAACTTCTGGTTGTTCTTTCTTTTACGGACAATAGCAACAAAATTTCTTCTTTTTAGATATTTTGTCAATATTAGTTCCTTTAAAATGCGAAAAGAAACAATGGAATCACAATGTTACTCTTCTTTTAACTATCTGTCAAAAAACATTTGTCTCTGGTCAATGAGCTTCAAAACGTCAATTCTGACACCCCGCTCCAGGGTCGGGACGGTGGAAAGTTACTTTACTTTAAACTTACTTCTGCAGGTTTAAACAGTCCAAAAAAGAGATCCCCCTTCTTCTCCTGCTACCGAAGGGGGGTTCAACGATTTTAAATGGTGAAAAACCAATCCTTTAAAAGTAATTTTCAAAGCTCTAGTTTACGTTGTCTTTGCTTTCTTCTGACTACAAGGAAACGGAAGGCTGACTTCCTGTTTAGACCTTCCCGTTTCAGTGCCTAATTAAGGTAAATTTTTAAGTCCAATTCCTTTCTAATCGCCAGTTCTTATTTGAAGTCCAATTGTTCAATGTTTGAGTACTCACGGATGATACTTTAGATGCCAAATTTTCCCAGGAAAAAGGCAGCGCTCTCCGGCAACTGCTGTGCGGCTTCGCTTCACGGAAATAGCAGTTGACTCACAGCACCGCGCCACTTTCCCCTCTTCGCTTTGGAGCCCATTAGTGGGTTCCTTTGTGGGTTGGGGGGGCGCTAAAGGTGCCCGCCGAGTCCCACGGTCACAGGCTTCATCCGCCTGTGATTTCTGAAAGGGTCCCCGCTTCGCCGCAGCGGAAAGGACCCGTTTCGCGCGGAGCTGGTCCCTCCGGTTCAGAGGGAGTCCGCCATTGCCGATGGCGCCACCCTGGAAGTCAATTTGTAGTTACTGTTTCAAGTTTCTACGCTTTTCAAACTCCTTTTTTTCTATCTTTCCACCTATTGCATCACACATTTTTCTGGCTAAATGAGTATTTCAAGCACAAGAGCTCCATCTAGTGGCTCAATTAAGGTACTGACATTGAATGTAAAAGAGCTTGGAAGCCTGGTTAAGTGTTCTCAAAATAATAATAACCGGAAACCATGTTTCTTCAGGAAACTGAGCAAAAGAAAAATTCTGGGTATAGAATCTCAAGGGAAGGCGGCTAGAATCACAAATAGGTGGAACTGGCACATCAAAAGCAAGAGGGGTGGCAGTTATTATTACCCAGAAAAGTCCCTTTGTAATGCAGTATACCATCACAGATCTTAATGGCAGATTCGCCTTTGTAAAATGGATGTTTTGTAAAGGGGACGCTTCACAGAGAACTATACACTCGGGGAGCTTTGTATGCACCAATCAATCAACATTCTTAAAATTCACACTGAACAATCTCAAGGATTTTGCAAAAGCCTCCATAATATTGGGGGGGGGGGATCTGCCTCAATAACTCTGGACAAGAGCCACAGTGCAAACTCAGACAATAGCCCAGGCACTAAAGCAGTGTTAATAATAGAGGCTCATGATCTGGTGGGATTATGGTGACACCTGCACGAGGGACTTCAGATTTTCCCCACACTGCTTTATTTATTCCCATTATGATTATATATTGATTTCTTCAGGACTCATGCAAAAAGTCAGAGCGGCAGGAAAATGGAATAGCAACTGTCTCAGACCACACGCCAGTCAGTACAGACACTGCATGGACAAAAGCTTTCTGCATTACTCGCCAATGAAACTTTCACCCAAGTGCTGGCTGCATCAAACCTGAAAGGAACAATAGAACATTATTAAGAAAGCAGTAACACTTCAGGCAGGGAGCCATGAACTCTCTGGGATGCTGTGAAGGTGGTACTGAGAAGCCATTGCATTGTGGAAACCAGCAAGATCTGGAAAACCAGGATATCCCTAACACGGCAATAGGAACAACAGATCAGACATCTTGAAAGAGAATATAAATGAACAAGCGGGGTGTGTGTGTGTGTGTAAAGCATACCACCTTCTTCAGTCTAAAAAACATGAATGGCAATTGCTGGGAAAAAGCAACATTAATGCGGCAAAGACTAAATGTAAGGCAAATACTATGAATTTGGAGATAAGGGCCTCAAGTTACTAGCCTTTGAACTCAATTGCCTCAATATGGACAGAAGCAGGTGAAATACACTATAGGACATGATGATGTTTCCTGCTTGGCAGGGGGTTGATGGTGTTTCCTGCTTGGCAGGGGGTTGGACTCGATGGCCCTTGTGGTCTCTTCCAACTCTATGATTCTATGACATTAATAAGGACTTCAGCACTTTCTCTTCTCACTTATACTTCCCAAGTAATTCTGACATGCAAATAATGGAGAACTTTATAACATCATCTTTGATAGGCATGCTTACACCAAATCAAGGGTAATTTCTCAATAGTCCAATACAAGAATTGGAGGTATTCAGTGCCACCAGAAGTATAGGAAGGGGTGTGTGGTGGGGACAGGCCACCCCAGGTGTAATCACTGAGGGGAGTGACATTTGGTGCGCCACCTGCCTGTGACTCCCAAGTATACCCCGAGCCATTGGGGGAAGGGGGGAGCTGTGCCGCTTTGCCAATGGCCTTCCCCCTTCATTTTGACAGCTCGGGGGAGGCTTGGGAGTCACGGGCGGGTGCCGGGCCGTTGCCCCGCGCTCCTGGGCTGCTGAAGGAGGCAGGCAGGCAGGCAGGCAGGCAGGGAGAGGACGGGAAGGAGGCAGGCAAGCAAACAAGCAGAGGAGGGAGGGAAGGAGAGAAGCAAAAGCTCCCTCAACTCAGGACCCAAACCCTGGAACACACAGGAGGAGAGGTGGGGTGTGAGAACAAAGTTGCAGGGGGAGTTTTAAGTGCTTATGCTCACAATGTTAAGTAAATAAACCAGAAAATAACACTTGCAACTGTAAGTATCTTATTTTTCCTTCTTTTAATAATTTCAATGGGGTGTGTGTGTGACAGAATAAATTTTCTGCACCGGGTACCACCAGACCTTTCTACGCCTCTGGGTGCCGCATTCTACAAAAAGTATTAAAAATGAACTTGCTCCATGGCTCACTAAACCTTTTAGCAATATGCTTGAAGGTGGAGCTATTCTTGCATCCTGGGGACTCTCCAAGATAGCAGTTGTATGCAAATCGGATAAAGACTCAGCTCTTTTAGGATCTTACTTCTCAAATGCAAAAATGCAAAAATATTGTCAGCAGTAATGGTAAAGAGGTTGAATGTGTTGATATGCCTGTTGACATCTCCCCATCAAACAGGATTTATTCCAAAGCAACACATATCCTACTCTAGAGACCAAGCCTTGAAAGCCGTTTGTAAAATTTCCTCAAGTAAAATTCAGGCAGCCTTCATTTCCTTGGATCCATTCAAGGCCTTAGGCAGAGTTGGACACAGCTTTATGAAATCTTTGTGAAACAAAATGAAATTTGGAGGGGAGAAATGCTCCACTTTGTAGACCACACATATACAAATCAGCCCAAACCCTAAATGAACAGACTCAGGTCACTGGCAATCCAACTACAATGAGGCATCTGACATGTTTACCTGCTGAATCCCCCCCCCCCATTGTTTGCTCTAGCGATTGAAACCCTGGCAAACAAGATCAGAAACCACAATGTTCAAGGCGTACCATCAGGAAAAGACTCACATACTATCAATCTGTTTTCAGTTGAGGTAATAATAATGACAACAAGTCCTAGCTGAGCGATACCAGCAGTCCAATCCATCTTAAAGCAGTTTCACGCAGCAGCAGGAATCAAATAGAATAATTTCAAATCCACGATAATGACTTTCAGTATCCCTGGAGAAGCAAGAAACCAAATGCAAACCTTCTCTGGCTTCTAGCCATGTTATTCAGCGTTCAGATACCTGGGGGTGACACTAACTAAAGATTTAAAGCAACTGTACAAAAAGAAATGGCACCAGCCTTGCTTCCAAACTGCAATCTGACCTATTTGCAGGTGGAAACAAACAGGCCTTTCACGACTCAGTTGTATTACTGCCCTCAGAATGGCCACCTTACCTTGCTTTCCATTTCTACCCCAAGTTCTGCCAATAGACAAACCCACCAAGACTCTAAAGAAGCAGCAACATGCCATAGAATGCTACACCGACAAAGGGTAAGCACAACAGATTTGCCAAAAATACCCTCTATAGACCATTTTATTTTGATGCTTTTCAACTAAAATGAATAATAACAATGCTCCACCAGCAGTTTGGACATGCCCTGGGTAAGAATGGAGTCATTACCAAAACCACTGACGATATGAGGCCTTCCTTTCTTGCCTATGTCCTGGAATGCAGTCAATAAAATTAAAAATCTGTTATTAAGACTCACTTTCTCAATCTGGAAATGATAATAATAATAATAAATTTTATTTATATCCCGCCCTCCCCAGCCAAAGCCGGGCTCAGGGCGGCTAACAACAATAAAACAGTACAAAAGTACAGCACAAACAACACTCTAAAATCATTCATTATAAAATTAATTAATTCAAGCCACTGGCAACCATTGGGCCAGAGCTCCGCGAAGATTGCCGAGGGAGGGAGTCAGGCTGTGCCCTGGCCAAAGGCCTGGTGGAACAGCTCTGTCTTGCAGGCCCTGCGGAAAGATGTCAAGTCCCGTAGGGCCCTGGTCTCTTGTGACAGAGCGTTCCACCAGATCGGAGCCGCAGCCGAAAAAGCCCTGGCTCTAGTTGAGGCCAGCCTAACTTCTCTGTGGCCTGGGACCTTCAGGATGTTCTTATTTGAAGACCGTAGGTTCCTCTGTGGGGCATACCAGGAGAGGCGCTCCTGTAGGTACGAGGGTCCTAGGCCGTATAGGGCTTTAAAGGTTAAAACCAGCACCTTAAACCTGATCCTGTACTCCACCGGGAGCCAGTGCAGCTGGTATAGTACCGGATGGATATGATCTCGCAGCGAAGACCTCGTAAGGAGTCTCGCTGCAGCATTCTGCACCCGCTGGAGTTTCTGGGTCAGTCTCAAGGGCAGCCCCACGTAGAGCGAGTTACAATAATCCAGTCTGGAGGTGACCGTCGCGTGGATCACAGTGGCTAGGTCCGGGCGAGAGAGGTAAGGAGCCAACTGCTTAGCTTGGCGGAGATGAAAAAATGCCGCCTTTGTTATAGCTGCAGTCTGCGCCTCCATGGAAAGGGAGGTGTCGAAGATTACACCCAAACTCTTAACGGACAGTGCTGGCACTAATTGCGCCCCCGCAAGAGATGGGAGTTGCCCCCCAATCCCATATCGCCCCGTCACAGCCACAGGACCTCTGTCTTCGAAGGATTTAGCTTCAACCGGCTCCCACGTAACCATCCAGCCACAGCTTCCAAACATCTGGTCAGTGTGTCTGGGGCCGAGTCAGGATGGCCATCCATCAACAGATAGAGTTGGGTGTCATCAGCATACTGATGGCAGCCCAGCCCAAAACTCCGAACAAGCTGGGCGAGGGGGCGCATAAAGATGTTGAAAAGCATCGGGGAGAGTATCGCACCCTGAGGTACTCCACACACCAAGGAGTGGCGCGATGACAATTCCCCCCCAAGCGCCACTCTCTGTCCCCGACCAGAGAGAAACGAGCGCAGCCATTGAAGGACTGTGCCCTGGATCCCCACGTCGGCAAGGCGGTGGTCCAGGAGTTCGTGATCGACCATGTCGAAAGCTGCTGACAGATCTAGAAGAATCAGCAGCCCCGACCCGCCTCGATCCAGCTTCCTATGAAGATCATCTGTTAGGGCGACCAGAGCCACCTCGGTCCCATGACCAGCGCAGAAGCCAGACTGGAATGGATCCAGGGCCGATGTTTCATCCAGAAACCCACCAAGCTGTTCAGCAACCGCTCTCTCAATCACCTTACCCAGGAACGGAAGATTTGAAACCGGGCGGTAATTGGATAGATCCCCTCTTCTGGCACCCCTTCCTCCTTTGGCTCTTCCTTTCCTCAACTTTCAACAAGAGGATAAGTACCTGCAGACTGGGAAGCGAAAGGGGTATTCAGATTTCACAATCTTCTTCCTAGAGGCAAACCCATCAGAAAAGAGGCACTAGCAGTCAGATTAGAAGGCATCTCCTACCCATGGCTGCAGGATTTACAAACTCATTCATCTGCATGCAAACTCTACAACCAAGCGCAACTTCTGCGATCTCAAGCCACATATGAACACCACTGCACCTGATCCACCCTGGCCTACAAAGGGATAGCTTCCCAAATTTATAAACTCCTATTTGTCCTAAAGAAGGGGTTGTCCACAACTCCTTGATCCTAGTGGGAAACCAACCTCACCACTCAAATAGGGGAGTAGATGTGGGACAGGCTTTGGACAAAAACCCACTGTTGAAATCCATTTTGACAAACACTCATAGAATCATAGAATCATAGAATCATAGAGTTGGAAGAGACCACAAGGGCCATCGAGTCCAACCCCCTGCCAAGCAGGAAACACCATCAGAGCACTCCTGACATATGGTTGTCAAGCCTCTGCTTAAAGACCTCCAAAGTAGGAGACTCCACCACACTCCTTGGCAGCAAATTCCACTGTCGAACAGCTCTTACTGTCAAGAAGTTCTTCCTAATGTTTAGGTGGAATCTTCTTTCTTGTAGTTTGGATCCATTGCTCCGTGTCCGCTTCTCTGGAGCAGCAGAAAACAACCTTTCTCCCTCCTCTATGTGACATCCTTTTATATATTTGAACATGGCTATCATATCACCCCTTAACCTCCTCTTCTCCAGGCTAAACATGCCCAGCTCCCTTAGCCGTTCCTCATAAGGCATCGTTTCCAGGCCTTTGACCATTTTGGTTGCCCTCCTCTGGACACATTCCAGTTTGTCAGTGTCCTTCTTGAATTGTGGTGCCCAGAACTGGACACAGTACTCCAGGTGTGGTCTGACCAGAGCAGAATACAGTGGCACTATTACTTCCCTTGATCTAGATGCTATACTCCTATTGATGCAGCCCAGAATTGCATTGGCTTTTTTAGCTGCCGCGTCACACTGTTGGCTCATGTCAAGTTTGTGGTCAACCAAGACTCCTAGATCCTTTTCACATGTACTGCTCTCAAGCCAGGTGTCACCCATCTTGTATTTGTGCCTCTCATTTTTTTTGCCCAAGTGCAATACTTTACATTTCTCCCTGTTAAAATTCATTTTGTTTGTTTTTGCCCAGTTCTCTAATCTGTCAAGGTCGTTTTGAAGTGTGATCCTGTCCTCTGGGGTGTTAGCCACCCCTCCCAGTTTGGTGTCATCTGCAAATTTGATCAGGATGCCCTTGAGTCCATCATCCAAGTCGTTGATAAAGATGTTAAATAAGACCGGGCCCAAGACAGAACCCTGTGGCACCCCACTAGTCACTCTTCTCCAGGATGAAGAGGAACCATTGATGAGCACCCTTTGGGTTCGGTCAGTCAGCCAGTTACAAATCCACTGAGTGGTAGCAGAGTCAAGACCGCATTTTACCAGCTTCTTTACAAGAATATTATGGGGCACCTTGTCAAATGCCTTACTGAAATCAAGGTTCTGCAGCAATAAGCCTCTAGACTCTCCACCCTGTGGTGGCTCCAACACAACTTCCCCAACGCACAGCACACAAAATTGCAATGGAATACACAGCAGAAAGGAGTCTCACCTCGATCTTTGACCAGCAGACAAGTCTTAACTTGCTGCAGATAATGCATAGAAGGTCAAAGTGACCTGCTCCCTGCCCACTGTGCTGGGAGGTTGGAGCCTACTCCAACTTTCCAAGACCCTGTGCACGACATACTTTGCGCAAAGGTCTCTGGAAAAATACGCTTAGCCAAAGAAGGAAATTGCAGCAGACTGAATCCTGATTATTTTAATAGCACGTCCGATGTGCAACAGGTGAGCCAGTACTGCAGCACCTGATCTGAGGATTGGGTAAGTTCCTTTGAATGGCCAAGGACTGCCAGCTAAAGGTAAGAAATCAGTCCAGGCCTTCTCATAAGACCTAAAAGCGGAAGGGGAAATGGAAGCTGCTACTCCCCGTAATAATTAATTGTTGCCAAAGTGCCACAGGAGCTCCAGAAAAGTCTGGCTATAGCTGGGCATCCAGAGCTTAGAAACTGAAGCTCTCCATCTGAAAAAACGGAATAGAGTGTCAGCGAAAACATTATATGATCCTGTAATAAAGTGAGCAGAAAACACTATATTAAACCTTAAGCAGTGCAGCTGGAAAGCACATAAAAGGGGTGGAGACTCTGCCGGAGCATGAGGACCGTTTTGCCAAGACACTCACCACTACCTGGTTATCAGATCAAGACAGACCCGACAGTCCCTCAGACCAGATGTGTGCTGGCACTTCAATAGGGAAAACTCAATAAAAGTTAGGTCACATGTGATTGCCTTGCCACGCCAGGCTCAAGGCCAGAGGACACGATGATGAAGGGACCCCGGGCCATGAGACCACCTGGCCAAGCAGGAATGGAAGGGGCAGCCTGGAGGAACCACCCTGCATGCAAAATTTAACTGACCTAGCAATGATAGGATCTGACAAAGCAACACTTGCTTCAGAGGAAGATTTCAAGATGCAGGAGTATGAGGCTGTCCCATACAGGGATCAATCCTGCAGCCTTGGCATTACCGGCACCACGCGTTGACCAGCTGAGCTATCCAGGATGATCCGTAAGGACCTGGGACAACCTCACCCTGACCCCCATAGAGGTCCAAGGTGACATCTGAATCATCATCAGAGCTCAGGAATGATGTACCTGACAAGGAAGTGGAATCATGTTCCCTGCTCCTCTTTGCCCCCCTCCTGGATCGCTGCCTCCGAAGTCGCTTCCTTCTGGAAAAAGGCACCTGGGGCATCAGCAAGTCATCCTTTGCAGGAGAAGCAAGCTCTGGAGACACCTGCGAAGGCCCTGCCATAGTCTGCAAAAAACTAAACAATGTGAGGAACCGGTGAAACCAATGCTTTGTGCACCACTACCTTCCTCCCTAAGGACCTAGCCCAGTTCTGGAAAAATTGTGACTCAGGAAGAGGGGGCCAGAAGGAGGAAAATTCTCTCCCTCCTTACTAGATGGGAGGCCCCTGAGCTTTGATCACAGTCAATGAAGAAGGCCCTGGGTGGAAGGTGGAAGCAGGCTGGAAAGTTGCCAGAGGCCATCGAATTCTAGGGCAAAGCGGACCAAAGCCCTAGGATCACCTGCTAGGCCAGACATAAATGTTTCCAGTGAAATAGACTCGAGGCAGCCCACTGCCTGTCCAGGTACCCCTCCTTGCCCTTTTAGAGGGAAGCACCCCTCAAGAAACCCAAAGTTCTTTTGGGGGGGCAATAATATCACAAATAGGCTGAACTACCCAGCAATAGAATAGTCCCGGGGGGCAGTTCCAAGATGGCAATGGCTTAGCAAGCAGGCTTCAGAGCTCCGCAGATAACAGGACTGTAATTAGTGTTGATTGCTACCTAGGGAAGTAATTTTTCCTTTTTCTTACTTCTCTACTTTTAAACTTACCAACCTACTGAGATTCTATCAGCACCTTCTTGTCTATGCTATGAGAAACATCTTGGGCAAGTTCTGTGAAGCAACCTGGGCAGGCCACTAGCTGCTAGCTATTAACCGCCATCTCCCTTCTATATTTTGTTCCTGGAACTCCTGGCAGTCACCACACAGAGAAGCTCTTAAATTGAACAAACCGAGCACTTTCTATTTTCTCTCTCTTCTGTGGTTAAGGAAACATCTCCTTGTTTGCTTTCCATCGTTATACTATGCCTGCTAGTAAACGCCACAGGGACCCAGAGGATACAGCTCTCTCACCGGTTCCCAAACAATCTAAAATAGAGGACTTTTTAAACAAATCTGCTTTTATAGTTCCAACAAAAAACCGGTTTTCTCCTCTTGAAGATGATTGTGAGTGTGGGGAGAGTATTCAAGGTGAGAGTGTGGAACTGGATCCAGCAATGGGGCAAGTTGATTCTGTTCCGCTCAGAGAGGAAGGAACAACAAGTAGGGAGAGCACCCAATTAACTCTAATTGCAAGAACGGTTGAGCATATCTTCCAACAAATTAGAGGTATTGCCTCTCAAATAACCCAATTATCCAAAGAGGTCCACAGTTTATCAGTTAATGACAAGCAGGCATTAACAGAACACCATCGTACCAAAGGAAATTGGAGACAACAAGAGCAGACCCCTAAGCTCAACATAGAACGCGCAGAGGCTCTTAAAACAAACTCTTCTTATTTAATCTTCCAACCAAAAAAGATCTGCATGACAATTTGTGGAAGGCCAGATCAAACTCCTAACTGGAAAGATGCTCAGCATTCCAAACAACATTTATCAGACTTACTTGGCATTGGACTTCTCTGGCATTGGACTTACTTGGGACTGAGCCCTTGAATACCACAAACCAAATCCAAATAATTATGTTAACTTTCCCCCCCACTAGACTGCCCTCACTGATTCACAAGCTGAACTTCAGATTGTCAAGCAGAGGAGTTTTTCCAACCCGGGTATTTTGCAATTCTATTGTTGCACCCTTATGTAAGATGAGGACTGGTGCTTCAGAGGGGCTCACAAAACCAAAGCCTGGATCCCCAATGGAAGTAATGACATCACACAAAAAACTTGACAGGTGGGGAGGAAACAGACATGCCTGAGTTGAATTCGCAGGATCATGCCCAACATCAAAATAACCAGGTGAGCCAAAAGGAACAGCCGATTCCTCTAGACAATCATCTTCAGGAATCTGAGCACTCTGTAAATCCTTTGGAAGAGGATTTTCTCAGCTCAGCTCCTTTAGGAATCTCCCTCAGGAAGAGCAACAAACAGTTATCAAGAGGCTTGATCTTATGAGCCAGACATTGAAAGAGATTAAAGAATTAATATCTGAAGAAGTGTGCATGCACACGAAAGCTCATACCAAGAACTAACTTAGTTGGTTGGTCTTTAAGGTGCTACTGGAAGGAATTTTTTTATAAAGAATTGGAGGCAGAGATTGACAACAGACCCAATGGCCACAACAGAATGATAACTATAGAACCACCAGAGTACTGGACAAAGAGGAGATACTTAGATGAGGAGGAGTCAGGAAATACACCCAAGGAATCCCCGCTGGTGAGCAATTTGCAAAGAAAAGGCCCAGTGAACACAAACGTGAGTACTTTATGTACGACGACTGATATAATCAAACATCTGGATTATTTCACTAGCTTTGACTAGTTGCCTCAAAAACTGGTAAACTCTGAGAGTACATTGGCCAGCAATTGACAGTAAATCACTGTAAAACAATTAAACTTCTTTCATGGAGTGTAACAGGGTGGCTAAACAAGATCCAAGACAGTGATTTCTGTTCCTATCTACAAACACATGCTATCATCTTTCTTCAAGAAACTTGGGCAAAAGAAGGCACTATGGTTGAATTACAGTGGTACCTCTGGTTACGTACTTAATTCGTTCTGGAGGTCCGTTCTTAACCTTCAACTGTTCTTAACCTGAAGCACCACTTTAGCTAATGGGGCCTCCCACTGCTACCGCGCCGCTGCTGCTGCACGATTTCTGTTCTCATGCTGAAGCAAAGTTCTTAACCCGAGGTACTATTTCTGGGTTAGCGGAGTCTGTAACCTGAAGCATATGTAACCTGAAGCGTATGTAACCCGAGGTGTCACTGTACAGGATTTTAAAAATTACACTCAACCAGCTCTTAAAACTGTAAAGTATGGAAGACCTAGTGGGGGGCTGGCGGTGCTGGTGTCAACCTCTCTTAATGTATCAATTCAACAGTGTCCCTCCATTGACCACCCCTAATTTTTTAGTGTTGTCCCTTTCTGATAGTCTCCTGAGAAATACTTACTGTATCTGCATCTACATACCTCCAGTAAAGATCATATTGGGAAAAACTTGACCAACTACTTGAAAGTATAGACTCTCGGTCACTCATCCCTTGGCTTGTCTTGGGAGGTGACTTCAATGCCCGGATTGGCCTTGTTTCCCCACAAAATACAATATTATCTGGACTAAACTTGGAGGACGAACCTGAAATCTGTCAGAGGGCAGCAATGGACACCACCTCTAATCGTGCTGGGAAACATCTTTGTGAACTTATAATTAAGCATAACCTTTTGTTATGCAATGGGCACGGTCAAGGGGATCAAGAGGGTTATTTTACTTTTATCTCCCCCAGAGGATTTAATAGCACCATACATTATATCCTAACTTCTAATAATGTGCCAGTTAACCGAGATACCTCCAGGATAATTCCCAGAGCTGAAAGTGACCACTTTCCACTTGAGTTATTGAGTTATTGAGTTATAGAGTTGGAAGAGACCACAAGGGCCATCGAGTCCAACCCCCTGCCAAGCAGGAAACACCATCAGAGCACTCCTGACATATGGTTGTCAAGCCTCTGCTTAAAGACCTCCAAAGTAGGAGACTCCACCACACTCCTTGGCAGCAAATTCCACTGTCGAATAGCTCTTACTGTCAGGAAGTTCTTCCTAATGTTTAGGTGGAATCTTCTTTCTTGTAGTTTGGATCCATTACTCCGTGTCTGCTTCTCTGGAGCAGCAGAAAACAACCTTTCTCCCTCCTCTATGTAACATCCTTTTATATATTTGAACATGGCTATCATATCACCCCTTAACCTCCTCTTCTCCAGGCTAAACATGCCCAGCTCCCTTAGCCGTTCCTCATAAGGCATCGTTTCCAGGCCTTTGACCGTTTTGGTTGCCCTCCTCTGGACATGTTCCAGTTTGTCAGTGTCCTTCTTGAACTGTGGTGCAGAGAACTGGACACAGTACTCCAGGTGAGGTCTGACCAGAGCAGAATACAGTGGCACTATTACTTCCCTTGATCTAGATGCTATACTCCTATTGATGCAGCCCAGAATTGCATTGGCTTTTTTAGCTGCCGCGTCACACTGTTGGCTCATGTCAAGTTTGTGGTCATCCAAGACTCCTAGATCCTTTTCACATGTACTGCTCTCAAGCCAGGTGTCACCCATCTTGTATTTGTGCCTCTCATTTTTTTTGCCCAAGTGCAATACTTTACATTTCTCCCTGTTAAAATTCATCTTGTTTGTTTTGGCCCAGTTCTCTAATCTCTCAAGGTCGTTTTGAACTGTGATCCTGTCCTCTGGGGTGTTAGCCACCCCTCCCAGTTTGGTGTCATCTGCAAATTTGATAAGGATGCCCTTGAGTCCATCATCCAAGTCGTTGATAAAGATGTTGAATAAGACCGGGCCCAAGACAGAACCCTGTGGCCCCCCATTAGTCACTCTTCTCCAGGATGAAGAGGAACCATTGATGAGCACCCTTTGGGTTCGGTCAGTCAGCCAGTTACAAATCCACTGAGTGGTAGCATAGTCAAGACCGCATTTTACCAGCTTCTTTACAAGAATATCATGGGGCACCTTGTCAAATGCCTTGCTGAAATCAAGGTAGGCTACATCCACTGCGTTCCCTTCTTCTACCAGGCTTGTAATTCTGTCAAAAAACGAGATCAGGTTAGTCTGACATGACTTATTTTTCAGAAATCCATGCTGACTATTGGTGATCACAGCATTCCTTTCTAGGTGCTCACAGACTGTTTGCTTGATGATCTGCTCCAGAATCTTCCCTGGTATTAATGTCAGACTGACTGGGCGCTAATTATTTGGGTCCTCTCTTTTCCCCTTTTTGAAAATAGGGACAACATTTGCCCTCCTCCAGTCTGCCGGGACTTCGCCTGTTCTCCAGGAGTTCTCAAAGATGACTGCCAGTGGTTCTGAGATCACATCTTCCAGTTCTTTTAATACTCTTGGATGCAGTTCATCTGGCCCTGGAGACTTGAATACATCTAAACTAGCCAAGTATTCTTGTACTATCTCCTTAGTTATTCTGGGCTGTGTTTCCTCTGCTGAATCATTTGCTCCAAATTCTTCTGGTCGGGCATTGTTTTCTTTATCAGAAAAGACTGAGGCAAAGAAGGCATTGAGGAGTTCAGCCCTTTCTGTGTCCCCTGTTTGCATTTCACCATCTTTTCCTCTGAGTGACCCCACTGTTTCTTTGTTCTTCCTTTTGCTACGAACATACCCATAAAAGCCTTTTTTGTTGCTTTTAACCTCTCTAGCAAGCCTGAGTTCATTCTGTGCTTTAGCTTTTCTGACTTTGTGTCTACACATGCTGGCTATTTGTTTGAATTCCTCTTTGGTGGTTTCCCCCCTTTTCCATTTTTTGTACACATCCTTTTTTAATCTTAACTCAGTTAAAAGTTCTTTAGATAGCCACCCTGGCTTCTTTAGGCACCTTCCATGTTTCCATCTCATTGGTATTGCCTGACGTTGTGCTTTTACTATCTCCCTCTTAACAAACTCCCAGCCATCATGAACTCCCTTTCCTTTTAGTATTCCTGTCCATGGGATCTCACCTAGCACTTCCCTAAGTTTTATGAAGTCGGCTTTCTTAAAGTCAAGAAATTGAGTCCTAGTATGCTTGGCTGCTCCTTTCCGCTGTATAGTAAACTTCAGAAGAGCATGATCACTCGCGCCTAATGATCCTTCCACTTCTACCCCACTAAGCAGGTCATCAACATTGGTTAGAACCAGATCTAAAATGGATGTTCCTCTTGTTGCTTCTCCCACTTTCTGGACAATGAAGTTGTCTGCAAGGCCAGTGAGGAATCTGTTTGACCTTATGCTCTTGGCTGAGTTTGACATCTAACAAATATCCGGGTAATTGAAGTCCCCCATTACTACTATCTCCCTTCCTTTTGCATGCTTGGCCATCTGTTCCAGGAAGGCATCATCTATGTCCTCCGTTTGGCTTGGGGATCTATAGTAAACTGCCACAATGAGGTCTCCGTTATTCTTCTCTCCCTTAATTTTGACCCAAATGCTCTCACTTTGGCTTTGAGGTTCTAAATCTTCACAGGTATACACATCCCTGACATATAGCGCCACTCCTCCTCCTTTCTTGTCTGGTCTGTTTCTCTGAAATAGATTGTATCCCCCCATTATTACATTCCAATTGTGGGACTTATCCCACCAGGTTTCAGTGATGCCTATTATGTCATATTTAGTTTGCTGTACCAAGAGCTCAAGCTCATCTTGTTTATTTCCCATGCTTTGCCCATTAGTGTACAGACATTGAAGTCCATTAATCATTCCCCCGTGTCTCTTATTTAAGCATTTTTTCCTCCCACCGCTAGGTCTGCGTGCTGTTTGCTCCATTTGGTCTATGACATTTGGATGATCATCTTCATCAATTGATAGACTCCTACCTTCAGGAGCACTGTCTCCCTCCCCCACAATCAGATTAAGAGGCTAATCATAAGCCAACTAGCCAATAAAGCTCCAGGAGAAGACATGGTCTCAATAGAGATCTATAAGATAAGACCGGATTTCTGGTCACCCATTTTTGCAAAACTGTTTTCATACATTAACAGCTCAGGTCGCATAGCAGAAGGGTGGAAGCTGAGTATAATTGCCCCAATGTATAAAAAGGGTGATAAGAAAAACCCTGCCAATTATAGACCCATTAGTTTGTTAGATGTAGCCTCTAAACTATATGCCAGGCTCCTTCTTGGGAGACTGGAAGAATGGGCAGATACAAATAAGGGGATATCTGAAGTCCAGGCAGGTTTCCAAAGAGGGAAATCCACATTTGACCAGTGCTTTGTGATGAACTTTCTGCTATGTAAATACATCCATAATTTGAAGCAAAAATTATATGTCGCCTTTATCGATCTAAAGTCAGCTTTTGATACGGTCACAAGACATGCATTGTGGCAAAAATTGGAAAAGACAAATATAGACCTCCGTCTATTATTTCTCAACAAAACATTATATACTGACACATCGATACAAGTAAAGGTGGATCTGGCTGGCCATCTCACCACCAGAATTAAAACCATTACAGTGGTGCCGCGGGTTACATACACTTCAGGTTACAGACGCTTCAGGTTACAGATTCCGCTAACCCAGAAATGGTACCTCGGGTTGAGAACTTTGCTTCAGGATGAGAACGGAAATCGTGCAGCAGTGGTGCAGCAGCAGCAGGAGGCCCCATTAGCTAAAGTGGTTCTTCTGGTTAAGAACAGTTTCAGGTTAAGAACGGACCTCCGGAATGAATTAAGTTCTTAACCCGAGTTACCAATGTACTGGAGTCAACAGGGATGCATTTTGGTGCCTTTCCTGTTTAATTTTTATATTAATGACATGGTTAAAGAACAGGAGAGCCTACAGTTTGCCCCTGTCACAATTATTGGCCAAAAACTCTCAGTCTTAATGTATGCTGATGACCTAGTACTTGTATCTAGAACCCAGGTGGGCCTGAGACGTCTGCTTGTGAAATTAAGTTCATATTGCACAAGGAATGCTTTATCTATAAACTACAATAAGATGCAGGTCATTGTATTTGGGAAGCGTTCTAAAAAGCATGTTTGGCACCTGGATGAACACATCATAAACCAAGTAAATACATTTAAATATATGGGATTGGTTTCTTCAGAATGGCATCCTGGAATATACAGCTATCCAATATTAAATTGCAAGCCTTTAAATCAGCAAAAGCCATTTTGAAATTCGCTGCTTGTAAAGGTGGAAATCTGGTTAACCCAGATCTATCTGTGTACAGTGGTGCCTTGCAAGATGAAATTAATTCGTTCCGCGAGTTTTTTCGTCTAGCGAATTTTTCGTCTTGCGAAGCACGAAATCCCATAGGAATGCATTGAAATTCAACTAATGCGTTCCTATGGTCAAAAAAAGTCCAAACAAAGCCAAATTTGGTACAACAAGAGTTTATTAAGTGCTCTTTAAAGTCACACATACTGTAAAGAGCATTTCAAAAATTGAAGGAACAATAAATTAAGTTTCTAAACATGACAGAAAAACATTTAAAAATCATCAAAGTGTACAGTACATTTTCTAAGACTCTGGGGGACAACTCGAAGAAGGTTCCTCTTCCACTCTTTGCTTCTTGCTGAAGAAGCCCCTTCTCAACTGTTCCCCCAGCCACCCACCACACAGAAATTCAAATCCAGATTTTTTTTAAAAAAAACAGCAGAGTGGCCCAATGGTCACAGAAAATCATAAAAATGCAGGAAAAAACCACACAAGCTTCCAGATTCTTGCAAACCCCTCCCCAACCCCAAGTCCTTGAATTCCAAACACCCCAATCCAAAATCCAAAACCCCCCAAAAAGTTTCAAAAGTTTAACTACCACACCGCGTTCTATGAGTTGCTCCTCGAAGTCAAGTCGCAACTGTATTAACAGTGTTAAGAAAAAGGAAACAAACTTGCAAGACGTTTTTGTTTTTCATCTTGCGAAGCAAGCCCATAGGGAAATTTGTCTTGCGAAGCAGCTCAAAAAACGGAAAACCCTTTCGTCTAGCGAGTTTTCCGTCTTGCGAGGCATTCGTCTTGCGGGGCACCACTGTATAAAGCAAAAACAATGGCCCAGATTTTATATGGTGCAGAGGTTTGGGGTACCTCAAAGGTCTCCGGTCTGGAACCCCCACAGAATTATTTTTTAAGAGTTCTTTTAGGTTTACCCAAAGACGTGCAATCTGCCATGGTCAGGTTGGAAACTCGCATGTTGAGCATAGAGAGCCAAATAGATAAAAGAATTCTCTGTTACTGGTTTAGAGTTCAACAGATGGACAACACTAGGCTACCAAAAAAAATGCCTGATTGAGCTCTCAAATGGATTACCCCTTAAAAACTGGGTACATCATGCTGCCCAACTGATGGGCAAATATGATCTCTCAGTGACTGAGATTAAAGAACTCCCCTTATATTCCCAGAAAAATATCTTTAAACGAACCATAAGGGCAGTGGCAACTAAAAATGATCTAAACTCTATGTACACATCTACATGCGCCCCATTGTATTTTAAACTTAGAGAGGCCCGTGAACATATGTTTTGAACTGACTTTTGTGCAACTTCAGAAAGCTCTTACACAGTTACGATTAAATACAATAAACTCTGCTTTTAGAGATGGGAGACACAGAGGCAGACCAACAAATGAACGTGTTTGCATTAGGGGATGTCCTGAAGTAGAGGACCTTATGCATTATATCTTGCGCTGCCCCTTGCATAATGAAGGAAGAGAAAGATCTTTAGCACTGTAATGACAAGGTCCCCCAGATATGATTTTATATCTCCTCGCAGACACAGCTAAGTATGTGACCTGGCGTGTAGCACTCTTTGCAACTGCCGCTAGGAAAACTAGAGCAAATTATATAGCCATTAACTGTAAAGGAGATGAATTTATTTGACCCTCAAGCTATATTCTATCTTTATCATCAAACTCTGAATATAATTGCACATTGTATTAATTAGCATTATTTTTTAATATATTAGTGGCCATATGATAATTTTAGCTTATAAATTTTATTGTTTAATGTCTTAACTTGTATATTAAGGTACTTTTATAGCTTTGTTTAGAGTAGGTAATGTCTTTTTTAATATATATTTTATTCAGGATTTTCTTGTTTTACAGAAGTGTAGTGCCTCGTTGTTGTTTTTTTCATGTAACATTTTTACAAATCCGTTTCATTTGTTGAGGCATTAGGGGGAGAAGAAAAGAAAAAAGAAAGGGGGGGTGGAGAGAGGGAAGATGGATAGGGGTGGGGTCGGGTGGCGGTGTTTCTATTATGTTTAATGTATGTAGAGTTTGGTGTCAGCGTTGCTTGTGCTGTTCACTTGTGTTCCTTTGGTGGTGAGAGAGGTTGGGGTTGGCCTAGGGTGTGATTGTTTGCTTGTGATTGGCTGTGGTGAACTTTGTTTTCGTGGGTGGGTGAGGTGTGTGTGTGTTTTGGATCAGGTTAGCCATATTGATTTGTATGCTGTTGGTGGATTATTGTCACTGTCCTGTTGGGCTGTGTATGTGATAAAGGGGAGCCATACCGGGGTGAAGGCGTCTTCTTCTGTTTGTCCCCGTGTCAGTTTCAGTTTATTAGTTAATTTTTCTAGTAGGGCTGTTTCCCATACTATTTGGTACCAATGGTCCATGCTTACTCCTGACAGGTCTCTCCAGTGTCTGGTTATGGTGTTTCTGGCTGCTGAGAGCAGGTGCGTTATGAGTTCATTGTGGTGTAAATGGGCATTGTTGTCTTGGAAGATGTTTAGTAGGGCCAATTCTGGGGTGATGTCTATTAATTGCTTAGTTATTTTACATATTTCTTGTATGGCTGTTGTCCAGAATAGTTGGATTTTGGGACACTCCCACCACATGTGGAGGTATGTGCCTGTGGAGGTGCACCCTCTCCAGCATTTTGGTGAGGTTCCTGGGTGTATTAGCGCTAGTTTCCTTGGTGTTAGGTACCACCTGTAGGTGAGTTTCAGAGTGAGTTCTTTTCTTTTCGTTGATATGGGGGGGTTTAGACCACATTCTGGTCCATTG
Source organism: Podarcis bocagei (assembly GCF_964188305.1). Taxonomy (NCBI): domain Eukaryota; kingdom Metazoa; phylum Chordata; class Lepidosauria; order Squamata; family Lacertidae; genus Podarcis; species Podarcis bocagei. The sequence continues at coordinate 52,658,435 of NC_138140.1, read as the reverse complement.
AGTGGGGATAATCTCATAGCCTATGTCATTCTCCCATTGCTTTTTGAATCCGTCTAGGGGATTTGCGGGATTTTGTAGTAGTATTTTGTATATTGCGAATACCGTTCCTTTACCGTTTACCTTTGTTGTTAGGAGGAGGTTTTCGAAGGTTGTCAGGGGCCTAGTTGCTGCTGCTTTTACTGTTGGGTTGTTTAAGAGGGCATGTAGTTGGTGTTGTGTTAACCAGGGCATTTGGGTGTCTTCTAGTTTGTCTTGTATTTCTTGTGTTGACAAGGGTTTGTTATTTTTATAAAAGTCTATTAGGCGATATAAGCCTTTGGTTCGCCAGGTTTTTATCTGGAGGTTTTGTGCTGCGTGGTGGAATAATGGGTGGTACGCCAGGGGAATTAGTGGGGATGGGGTTGGGGATAGTTTGCCTATTTGTGTTTTCCATGCTTTGAGCATGGTCTGTGTGTACCTGTTAAGTGTTGTGGGAATTTTCTTTAGTTTGTTTGGGAGGAGTGGGTATGTTGTGGTGCAGGTGTTTTCAATTGTGTCCCTCTCTAGGTGTACCCATTGTTTTGTCTCATCCTCTAGTATATATGGGATTATATGGCGTATTTGGTTGGCATTGTAATATGCTTCTATGTTGGGGATTCCCCATCCTCCTTCTGAGTTGGGGAGGTGCAGGTATTTGGGGCTTATTCTTGGTTTTTCATGTGAGAAGATGAAAGAGTGTAGTTTTCTCTGCCAACTGCGAAGTTGGGTTGAGGGGATCCAGATTGGGAGGGTGTGGAATACGTAAGTTAGTTTTGGGAGTGTGATCATTTTGATCATGGCTATTTTGTCTGAGAGAGTGAAGTTCATGTTATTCCATCTCTTTAGGTCTTTGTTAATTTGTCGCCACAGGGGCTTGTAGTTGTGGAGGTACAATTTATTGAGGTTTCTGGTTATTTGTACCCCTAGGTATCTGAACTTGGTGTGGCAAAGTTTTATTTTGGTGACCTTTGTGAGTTCTTTTTGGGTGTGAGGAGGGGTGTTGAAGCACATAGCTTCTGACTTTGTAAAATTTACCTGTAGGCCCGACACCATTGCAAATGTGTTGAGTTCTCTGATTAGGGAGGTTGCTGTGCTTATGGGGTCTGGTGTTGTGACCATTAGGTCATCTGCAAAGAGCCCTAATTTATAGGTTCTGCCTTTTATTTCCACTCCCTTGATGTCTGTGGCTGCTCGGATGCGGATTGCTAAGGGTTCCAGAGCCAGGATAAATAAGAAGGGAGACAGTGGGCATCCTTGTTTTGTGCCTCTTTGGATAGCTATAGTGTTAGAGTCCATATTGTTAATTCTGCATTTTGCTGAGGCTTGGGAGTATATTTGTTTGAGGATTTGTAGGAAGTTGGGGCCAAATTTCATGTTAGTTAGTACTGCTAGTATGTATTTCCACTCCAAGCAATCAAAGGCTTTGAGGATGTCTAGGGACATACCGTATTTTTCGCTCTATAACACGTACCCAACCATAACACGCACGTAGTTTTTAGAGGAGGAAAATCCGTAGGCATGCCACCCGTAGGCATTTCCTCCATAACACGCACAGACATTTCCCCTTACTTTCTAGGAGGAAAAAAGTGAGTGTTATGGTGCAAAAAATACGGTAATTGTCAATGGGAGTTTGGTTGCCTTGCTGTGTTCGATCAGGTTCAGTAGTTTCCTGATGGGGTCTGTTATATTTCGGCCAGGGACAAAGCCAGTCTGGTCTGGGGCTATTAACTTGTGTAGGAAGATTTTTAGGCAGTTGGCCAAGATTGATGTGAATATCTTGTAGTCTTGGTTTATTAATGAGATTGGGCAGTATGATTCTACTTTGAGGCTGTCTTTTAGTGGTTTTGGGATGGAGACTATTTTGGAGTGGGTCCAGGTTTTGGGGATGGGGCCCCCTTTTATGATGTTGTTGAATAGGCGGGTCATGTAGGGCATCAAGGGTTCTTTGAATTTCTTATAGAATTCTGCTGTGAAGCCGTCTGGGCCTGGGGCTTTGTGTGCTTTCAGGTTTTTGAGGACCGCATCTATTTCCTCTGGGGTGATAGGGCTGTCCATGAATTCCTGTTCCTCATCAGTTAGGGTAGGCATGGTCAGTCCTGCTAGAAATGTTCTGATTTCCTTCTCTGGTGGGTTATGGGAGGTGTATAGGTTGGAGTAGAATTCTGCAAATTCGGAGGTTATTTCTTCGGGGGAGAATGTTATGTTCCCGTCTTTTTTGGTGATACAGTGTATTCTTGTTTTGAGTGCTTTTTTCCTACATCTATTTGCTAGTAATCTGGAGTTTTTCCCTCCATATTTGTAGAAACGTTGTTTAGAGTATAGAATGTTGATCATTGTTTTGTTAATTTCTAGGGAGTCTAGTTCTCTCATTTTTTGTTCTATAAGTTTGAGGAGTTTTTTTAGATCCTGTTTGTTTGTAGCGTGATGAGAGGGCTGTGATGTCTTGTTCTATTTTGCTAATTTTTGAGGAGGTTTGTTTTTTAAGAAATGTTTTCTCTTTTATGCAAGCTCCTCTGGTGACCGCTTTCATTGCGTCCCATAGGAGGGGGTTTGTTATACTGTTTACATCGTTTTCTTTGAAGTAGTTTTGGAGGGTTTTTGTGAGACTCTCTCTAATTTGTTTGTTTGTAGTTAGGATGGGACTGAAGGACCATGATGGGGTGGTTTGTGTTCCTTCTCCTATTTTAACGATGACTTCTACTGGGGCGTGGTCTGTGATTTTAATGTTACCTATGTTTGTTGATTCTGCTGAGGGGATCAGACCCTGTGTGAGTAGAATGCTGTCCAGTCTGGACACTGTATCATGGCGTCCCGATTGGAATATATGGCTGATGTCTCCCGGGTTTTGCTCACCCCAAATGTCGCAGAGACCCCTGTTTTTTAGCATTTTTAGTAACTTGTAAGAGTTCCTGGTTGTTGGGGGTTTCCTTCGGAGGAAGGTTGCCCATGGGGTTGTGGGGTGGATATCTTTCAGGGATATACCTTTCATATTTAGATTGAGGTCCCCTCCTAGGATTGCTTCCCTTTCAGAGAAGGAGAGGAATTTGTTTAGTGTCTTCTGGAAGAATTCTAATTGTTTCGTGTTTGGGGCATATATGGAGCCAATTGTCAGTTTGATTTTGCCATCTAGTGTCCCTTTAGCGAAAATGAATCTGCCTTTTTTGTCCTTGAGGACTGTTGTGGCAGTGAAGTTCAGGTCTCTACTGAGTATTATGGCTACACCATGAGCTTTCCCTGAGCCTCGTGCGACCCACTGTTGACTGAAGCGGGGGTCGCTCAGGAGTTTGCTGCCTTTGGGTGGGTTGTGTATTTCTTCTAGGAAGGTGATGTGTGGTTTCATGGTGTTTATGTATGAGGTGATGCGTTTTCTTTTAATGGGGTTTCCCAGCCCCCTCACGTTTAATGTAATTGCTTTTAGGTTAGCCATCTTGCTTATCTATTATGTGGGGCGATTCCCTGCCAACCCATTTGGGTTGTCTTGTGTCTCTCTCTTCGTGTTGTTTAAAGAACCAGTGGGGTTGCGCTGACCTAGGGTGTGGTGGGTGGGGGGCTAATGGGATTAGAGTAAGATTTGGCTTAAAGAGTAGGGGGTAAGTTGTAGAGAGTTTCCTATATGTAGTCATATAGGTGTTTGTTTGGGGTATTTTAGGCCATCTGGCATTTAGCCAGTTGGTCCTAGGTCTCAGCTGGTGTGGAAGGCCATGTTCAAGGACAGGCCATCCCCCCTGTTGTTTGCGATAGGGGGAGATCAGTGAGACAGTGTGAAGTGACTTTGTAACGTCGCTGTCAGGTATAAGGTTCATAAGCAGTGTTGCCAATGTTATGAGCAACATTGTTGGTGTGTTGGGGTGGGGATGTGGGTGCTGGTACGCTCTGGTGCCACCATAGTGCTGGTTGGGTATCAGATTATAGCCTGATTGTGGGTTGTGTTATTAAGGTTGGAGGAGTTGTTTTTCCCTAGTATGGAGTATGGGGGTGTTGAAGGTGTGGGTGATGGGGAATGTGGTTGAGGTCGTCTGGACTGGTGTTAGGGTGGGGATTCCTGTGGGGGTGCGGGGCTGGGGGGGATGTTGATGGTGTTAACTAAATCTATGTTTTGGGGGGGAGAGAGGGGGAAAGGGGGGGATCACCAGTCCTTCAGTTTGTGGTTTTTTCCTGGTTGCTTCATTCAGCTGGGGTTGTTGTTGTTGTAGGGTTGTCCATCTGCGATGAATTGGTTTGGTTAATCTTGGTCTGGTTTCTTGTGTCGTATGGCCGGCGGGACGGTTCTGAGCATGATGCTTGCCTGTATTGGTTTTCGTTGTTGTGCCGCTTCTGTTGTTTCTTTTTCTTCTATACCGTTGTCCAGTTGTTTGCTGTTGTTTCCTCGTGGTTGGGGCTGCCACTTGGTGGGTTTGTCGGTTGCCATTCCGGTGGGAGGTCGAGCTCAAGGTTCTTTAGTAGTTGCAGGGCCTCAGGTATGTTGGTAGCCATGTGTTGTGTTGTATTGGTTGTTACAATGAGGCGGAAGGAGAAGCCCCATCGGTATTTGATCCCTGCTTGTTGGAGACGCTGGGTGCATGGGCGCAGGCTTTTCCAGTATTAAGTAGTGGGTTGACATAGCAGCCGGCACAGCGATTTCTTCAAGTAGCTCTTTATTGAGACAAGCTGGAATAGAACTGACTGCGAACAGCTCAGCCGGCCTGTATTTATAGGCAGCCGGCTGTCAACATTGTAACCACAACAGCCCAGAGTTCCCGCCTAAACTAACTGCCGCGGACCTGAGTGAAAACTATCTACAGACCTGAGTGAAAACTATATACAGTATCCCCCTGTTGGCCCAGGGTGAAAACTACACTACATAACACTCCGGTTTAGGGTATCCTGAGATAGGTCCTGTAAGGCCAGAATGGGGGTTTCTCCATATCGAAGGTTGGTTGAGTTTTTGAGGTGGTTCCATACTCTTCCTTCTTTTTGTAGCGTGTGAAGCATACAATGATGTCTCTTGGGGGGGGGCGCTGGGTTTTGGCATAGGTTTTAGGGCTCTGTGAGCCCTCTCCAAGTCATCTGCCTCAAGTTTCAGGCTTGGGATTGTGTTTTTCAGCCAGCGTATAATTAGGTCTGCTGGGCTTTTCTCCTCTGTTTTTTCAGGAAAGTTGCGGAAGCGGATGTTACAACGGCTGTTGCGGTCTTCAAGGTTGGCTTGCTTAATTTTCATCTCTCTGTGTTCTGCTTCCATTTGGTTTACCAGTTCGTCCAATTTCTTGTTCACACGTGCGTTCTCCTCCCGGTATTGCTCTATTATTCTTTCTTGCATTTGGTTCTTGTTCTCTAGAGCTTCCACTTTGGAGGTTAGATTGTTGATTAGTACCTGCATGGGAGCCATTGTGGCCTTCAGTGTTTCTTCTAATCGTGCTTCTAATCTTGCTTCCATTTCCCTCAGATCTCGTTTCGTTATTGGGTGGTCATCATCTTGAAGGGGAGTTACCATCTTAGCATTGTTTGCCATCTCCCTGGTTGGTGTCATCTTGGTCTCCCTGGTGGTTTTGGTTTGAGGTTGGCTTGGTGTCCTCTTGGGGTAGGGTGTGTGGTGGTTAGGAGTTGTGGCAGTGGTGATTCCTGGGTATTGTTGGGTTGCTGAGCTGATCAGGCTTTGTTGGTTGGTGGCTTTTACAAAGCGTTTGGATTAGGTGGTCATTTGTGTCACTTCTAGCCTGTGTTTTAAGAACTTAAAACACAGGCTAGAGAGCTAGCAGGGCAGCAGTTGAAGAAGGAGCAAAAAGGGTTTTCTTGTGTGTGTGTGTTTCTTTGTGGCTGATTAGCTGCTCTCCCTGTGCAAAGGTCATAGGGGGCAGGGTTTCTGTTGAGGCAGGTGATTAGCTGTGGGAGGAGCTTATCAGAGCTTGCAGGGCAGCGGCGTGCGCAGTTTGATCCATCTTTTAGATTTGGGGGAGATAGTCTCAAACGTTTGTTGGGGGAGACCTAGGTTTTTTGTGGGGGGGGAGTTATTTGTCCTGTCTCCACACTTTTTATGATGGAGGACCGCTGTAGCCACCCCCAACGACACGTTCTCAAGATGGAGGGGGAGGGAACAGCTGCAGTCGCCTGCGGTTCCTGCGCAATGTTTGCCATCTTGCCAAAGGTTGCAGGCAGCTTTACCTGCAGCAATTGCCCTCTTAAAAGACAAAGTCCAGCAACTGGAGGAACGTGTAGCTACGCTCCAAAGAATTAGCGAGCTGGAGCTCTTCTTGGAAGCAACAGAGCACACCGTCTCCACCAAGGAGGAGACAGGGGACTCCCCTGAGAAGGAGGCTAGTTCACCAACACAGGAGCCAGATATATGGAGAAACGTGACTCAAAGAAGTAGGAGGCCCAGGGTTCGCTCTGATTGTTTAGAAATACACAATCGCTTTGAGGTCCTCTCCCCTAGCATGGAAGACGAAGAGCAGACTCCATTTGAGGATCTCTCCCCCATTACAGTCGATCAGGTATATGAAGACGAGCAGCAAAGTCAGTCCTCAGGGAATTTGCAAGCGACCTTGGAACGGACAGCTCACGGAAGAACCCTGACCAAACCTAAGAGGAGGCATGTAGTGGTGATAGGGGATTCGCTACTGAGGGGAACAGAAGCAGTGATCTGTGGGCCTGACAAGATGTCTCGGGAAGTGTGCTGTCTCCCCGGGGCTAAGATCCAAGATGTAACTGAACGACTGCAAGGAATCATAAAACCCACTGACAAATACCCCTTCCTCTTGGTTCATGTGGGAACCAATGACACTGCAAGCAATAGCCTCCAGAAGATCAAAAGAGACTACGAGGCTCTCGGCAGGAAATTGAAGCAATTAAATGCACAAATTGTCATCTCATCTGTCCTCCCAGTTGAACGACGTGGCCCAGGGAGAGAGGGAAAAATTGTGGAAGTGAACAGCTGGCTTCGCAAATGGTGTAAACAGGAACGGTTTGGATTCTTAGATCACGGACTGCAGTTTCTTGAAGATGGACTTCTGACAAGCAATGGGCTGCACCTCACAACGGTTGGGAGGAATGTTTTTGCCAAAAATCTCAGAAACCTCATCAGGAGGGCTTTAAACTGACTAATGTGGGGGAGGGAGACAGTGCTCGTGAAGGTAGGAGTCTATCAGTTGATGAAGATGATCATCCAAATGTCATAGACCAAATGGAGCAAACAGCACGCAGACCTAGTGGTGGGAGGAAAAAATCCTTAAATAAGAGACACGGGGGAATGATTAATGGACTTCAATGTCTGTACACTAATGCGCAAAGCATGGGAAATAAACAAGATGAGCTTGAGCTCTTGGTACAGCAAACTAAATATGACATAATAGGCATCACTGAAACCTGGTGGGATAAGTCCCACAATTGGAATTTAATAATGGGGGGATACAATCTATTTCAGAGAAACAGACCAGACAAGAAAGGAGGAGTGGCGTTATATGTCAGGGATGTGTATACCTGTGAAGATTTAGAACCTCAAAGCCAAAGTGAGAGCATTTGGGTCAAAATTAAGGGAGAGAAGAATAACGGAGACCTCATTGTGGCAGTTTACTATAGATCCCCAAGCCAAATGGAGGACATAGATCAGGGGTGCCCAAACTTTTTTCAAGGAGGGCCAGATTTGATGAAGTGAAGGGCCGTGAGGGCCAACCAAAGTTGTTGCGCTTTTTTTAGGATTGAAATTGTTGAGCTTTTTTTTTTTTTAGGGTTGAAGTTGTTGAGGGGTTTTGTGAGGATTTTACCCCATAAACTGCCGAAGGGGCCGGATTAGACCCCCGAAATGGACTTTGGACATGTCTGTGGTAGAGCCTTTAGCCAACAAGGTGTGCTAAGGTGGGAAAGGAGATTGCAGAGGAGCTGAACGGATTATTTGCATCTGTCTTCAGAGCAGAAGACTTGCGAGTAACATAAAAGTAATAAGGTGAAACAGGAGAGATGCGAGCCGGGAAGGGCGACAGAAGGGCCCGGCCGGGCAGCGACTCACCTCGCAGGCGGTGCGCCATCCCTTTGGCCCAGGCGAGGCGGCGGCGGCTGCTCAGCAACCTCCTTGCCCGTCTCCTCGTGAGGGAAACGCGGCGTCAGCGTCGGGGCGCCTTCCTCCTTTTCGCCGCGCCGCCTGCACCTCCGCTGCCTCCCGCTCTCGGCGGGCCCTCCCGGGCGTCGGGCTCCGAGGGCGAAGGCACCCCTCCTCGGCCTCACTCCACCATGCCCATCTACAGCACGGCCCCCGCCGCCACGCTCCCGCCAGCCGCCCTGGCCGCTTCGCCCGCCTCCTCCTCGGAGGAGAAGGAGAAGAAGTGACTGCGACGACTCCGCTGCCCCAGCTCCAGATGCTCCAGGCCACCGGGAGGGCAAAGTCCCGCTATGGCCCCCCGACCCTGGACGAAGGCCGCCGCTGCCTCAGAAATTTTCTCTCAGGCCGGCCGTGTAACGGCGCGGGAAGGGAGCGCCTTCGCTTTCTCCACCGTCCGCCTTCCAGCCCCCCATCCCCGCCCATAGCGCACCGCCTCGCAGGGGGAAGCGGGCTGGCAGCTACACGGGCCACATGACAAGGTCTGGCGGGCCGGATTTGGCCCACGGGCCTTGTGTTTGACACCCGTGACATAGATGATGCCTTCCTGGAATAGATGGCCAAGCATGCAAAAGGAAGGGAGATAGTAGTAATGGGGGACTTCAATTACCCGGATATTTGTTGGATGTCAAACTCAGCCAAGAGCATAAGGTCAAACAGATTCCTCACTGGCCTTGCAGACAACTTCATTGTCCAGAAAGTGGGAGAAGCAACAAGAGGAACAGCCATTTTAGATCTGGTCCTAACCAATGTTGATGACCTGGTTAGTGGGGTAGAAGTGGAAGGATCATTAGGCGCGAGTGATCATGCTCTTCTGAAGTTTACTATACAGCGGAAAGGAGCAGCCAAGCATACTAGGACTCAATTTCTTAACTTTAAGAAAGCCGACTTCATAAAACTTAGGGAAGCGCTGGGTGAGATCCCATGGACAGGAATACTAAAAGGAAAGGGAGTTCATGATGGCTGGGAGTTTGTTAAGAGGGAGATAGTAAAAGCACAACGTCAGGCAATACCAATGAGACGGAAACATGGAAGGTGCCTAAAGAAGCCAGGGTGGCTATCTAAAGAACTTTTAACTGAGTTAAGATTAAAAAAGGATGTGTACAAAAAATGAAAAAGGGGGGAAACCACCAAAGAGGAATTCAAACAAATAGCCAGCACGTGTAGACACAAAGTCAGAAAAGCTAAAGCACAGAATGAACTCAGGCTTGCTAGAGAGGTTAAAAGCAACAAAAAAGGCTTTTATGGGTATGTTCGTAGCAAAAGGAAGAACAAAGAAACAGTGGGGTCACTCAGAGGAGAAGATGGTGAAATGCAAACAGGGGACACAGAAAGGGCTGAACTCCTCAATGCCTTCTTTGCCTCAGTCTTTTCCGATAAAGAAAACAATGCCCGACCTGAAGAATTTGGAGCAAATGATTCAGCAGAGGAAACACAGCCCAGAATAACTAAGGAGATAGTACAAGAATACTTGGCTAGTTTAGATGTATTCAAGTCTCCAGGGCCAGATGAACTGCATCCAAGAGTATTAAAAGAACTGGCAGATGTGATCTCAGAACCACTGGCAGTCATCTTTGAGAATTCCTGGAGAACAGGCGAAGTCCCGGCAGACTGGAGGAGGGCAAATGTTGTCCCTATTTTCAAAAAGGGGAAAAGAGAGGACCCAAATAATTAGCGCCAGTCAGTCTGACATCAATACAGGGAAGATTCTGGAGCAGATCATTAAGCAAACAGTCTGTGAGCACCTAGAAAGGAATGCTGTGATCACCAATAGTCAGCATGGATTTCTGAAAAATAAGTCATGTCAGACTAACCTGATCTCGTTTTTTGACAGAATTACAAGCCTGGTAGAAGAAGGGAACGCAGTGGATGTAGCCTACCTTGATTTCAGCAAGGCATTTGACAAGGTGCCCCATGATATTCTTGTAAAGAAGCTGGTAAAATGCGGTCTTGACTATGCTACCACTCAGTGGATTTGTAACTGGCTGACTGACCGAACCCAAAGGGTGCTCATCAATGGTTCCTCTTCATCCTGGAGAAGAGTGACTAGTTGGGTGCCACAGGGTTCTGTCTTGGGCCCGGTCTTATTCAACATCTTTATCAACGACTTGGATGATGGACTCAAGGGCATCCTTATCAAATTTGCAGATGACACCAAACTGGGAGGGGTGGCTAACACCCCAGAGGACAGGATCACAGTTCAAAACGACCTTGAGAGATTAGAGAACTGGGCCAAAACAAACAAGATGAATTTTAACAGGGAGAAATGTAAAGTATTGCACTTGGGCAAAAAAAACGAGAGGCACAAATACAAGATGGGTGACACCTGGCTTGAGAGCAGTACATGTGAAAAGGATCTAGGAGTCTTGGTTGACCACAAACTTGACATGAGCCAACAGTGTGACGCGGCAGCTAAAAAAGCCAATGCAATTCTGGGCTGCATCAATAGGAGTATAGCATCTAGATCAAGGGAAGTAATAGTGCCACTGTATTCTGCTCTGGTCAGACCTCACCTGGAGTACTGTGTCCAGTTCTGGGCACCACAATTCAAGAAGGACACTGACAAACTGGAACGTGTCCAGAGGAGGGCAACCAAAATGGTCAAAGGCCTGGAAACGATGCCTTATGAGGAACGGCTAAGGGAGCTGGGCATGTTTAGCCTGGAGAAGAGGAGGTTAAGGGGTGATATGATAGCCATGTTCAAATATATAAAAGGATGTCACATAGAGGAGGGAGAAAGGTTGTTTTCTGCTGCTCCAGAGAAGCGGGCATGGAGTAATGGATTCAAACTACAAGAAAGAAGATTCCACCTAAACATTAGGAAGAACTTCCTGACAGTAAGAGCTGTTGGAATTTGCTGCCAAGGAGTGTGGTGGAGTCTCCTACTTTGGAGGTCTTTAAGCAGAGGCTTGACAACCATATGTCAGGAGTGGTCTGATGGTGTTTCTTGCTTGGCAGGGGGTTGGACTCGATGGCCCTTGTGGTCTCTTCCAACTCTATAACTCAATAACTCAAGTGGAAAGTGGTCACTTTCAGCTCTGGGAATTATCCTGGAGGTATCTCAGTTAACTGGCACATTATTAGAAGTTAGGATATAATGTATGGTGCTATTAAATCCTCTGGGGGAGATAAAAGTAAAATAACCCTCTTGATCCCCTTGACCGTGCCCATTGCATAACAAAAGGTTATGCTTAATTATAAGTTCACAAAGATGTTTCCCAGCGCGATTAGAGGTGGTGTCCATTGCTGCCCTCTGACAGATTTCAGGTTCGTCCTCCAAGTTTAGTCCAGATAATATTGTATTTTGTGGGGAAACAAGGCCAATCCGGGCACTGAAGTCGCCTCCCAAGACAAGCCAAGGGATGAGTGACAGAGAGTCTATACTTTCAAGTACAGTGGTACCCCGCAAGACGAACGCCTTGCGAGACGAAAAACTCGCAAAACGAAAGGTTTTTTCGTTTTCGAGTTGCCTCGCAAGACGAATTTCCCTATGGGCTTGCTTCGCAAAACGAAGCTTGCCCCGGGGACAGCGGGTCTTCTCTTTTGAAGCAAGGGGCGGCGGGGAGAAGCGATCTTCTCCCCGCAGCCCCAGGTCCGGGGACAGCGGGAAGCGCTTCCCGCTGCCCCGGACCTCTTTTGAAGCAAGGGGCTGCGGGGAGATCGCTTCTCCCGGTGCTCCGAAGCGGGGCGGGGGGTGGGAACACCTTCCCCCGCCGCCCTGCTTCTCCCGGTGCTCCGAAGCGGGGCGGGGGGTGGGAACACCTTCCCCCTCCGCCCCGCTTCGGAACGGTGCTCCGAAGCGGGGCGGGGGGGTGGGAACACCTTCCCCCTCCGCCCCGCTTCGGAACGGTGCTCCGAAGCGGGGCGGAGGGTGGGAACACCTTCCCCCACCGCCTCGCTTCGGAACGGTGCTCCGAAGCGGGGCGGGGGGCAGGAACACCTTCTGAAGGCTGGCGGGGGGCAAAAGTCTTTGTCCCCCCTGCCTGCCTTCCCAGGGGCTTTTAAATCGCCCCGGACAGCGGAGAAGTCCTCCGCTGTCCCGGGGCGATTTTAAAATGCCGTCCGCCAGCATTTTAAGATTCACCGGACAGCGGAGAAGTCCTCCGCTGTCCCGGGGTTTTTTAAAATGCTGGGGGTGGGAAGAAAAGCCCTTATCCCCCCCCCAGCCTTCAGAAGAGGTCCGGGGACAGACTGTCCCCGGACCTGGTCTGAAGGCGGTTTCCCTAGGAACGCATTAATTGATTTTCAATGCATTCCTATGGGAAACCGTGCATAGCAAGGCGAAAAACTCGCAAGACGAAGAGACTTGCGGAACGAATTAATTTCGTCTTGCGAGGCACCACTGTAGTTGGTCAAGTTTTTCCCAATATGATCTTTACTGGAGGTATGTACATGCAGATACAGTAAGTATTTCTCTTTTTTATAATTTTTTTTTTGTTAAATTTTCCATAAAATCTTCAATCATTCAATTTTCCACATCACATATTTTAGTTTGTTGAACCTCCCTCAACTCCTCTGACAATCATCCAAAGTTATTCTCCTATTTACACATTTCTTAATTATAATATCGCCTTTAAATAAAAAAATTTGTATCCTCGTTTACATTCTTGCGATATTCCTTAGTTTTCACAAAGCTTCTTTAAAGCACACTAGCGTTGTATTCTCCTCACATACAGTTTTCAAATACTCTCTAAATTTTCCCCAGTCCTCCAAAAACTTATGATCTCTTTGAAGTCTGATTTTTCCCGTTAATTTGTCCAGTTCCGCATAGTCTGTTAATTTACTTCTCCATTCGTCCAGAGTCGGTACTTGTTCTTGTTTCCACCTTTGAGCTATCAGCGTTCTCGCTGCAGTTGTTGCGTACTGGAAGAGTTTAAAGTCCCTCCTATTTATTTCCTTTCTGGTTATCCCTAGTAAAAAGGTCTCTGGTTTCTTTACAAAGCTATATTTCAGCATTTTCCTTAACTCATTATATATTGTTTCCCAGAACCCCTTCACTATCTTACATTCCCACCACATGTGCATAAATGTGCCCTCTTTCTCTCTACATCTCCAGTATTTGTTGCAGATCTTGTACATTTTTGCCAGCTTAGCCGGTGTCATATACCATCTATATACCATTTTCATGGCGTTTTCTTTTAACGGTATACATGCTGTAAACTTCAGATTTTCATTCCATATTTTTTGCCACTCTTCCAGCTCTATACTGTACCCTAAATCTCTGGCCCAGTAAATCATTACCTCTTCCATTGTGTGCCATTCCAATAGAATTTTATACATTTTAGATATCATTTTACAATCATTATTGACAATTTCCATTTGGAACCTCGAATCCTTTTCATTATACCCTTTTTCTTTCACATCCTTTTTAAACAAAGCACTTATCTGCAAGTAGTGCAACCAGTCAAATACATGTTCTTTCACTTGCTCATATGGTTTTACTCTCCATTTATCCCCTTCTTTCATCACCAAATCTCCATACGTGATCCAGTTACTTCTCATGTTGATTTTCTTGACTCCCATAACCTCTAATGGGGATAACCAATGTGGTACCCCCCTTTCTAATATATTTTTATATCTGTCCCATACTTCAATTAACGATTTCCGGAATATATGGTTTTCAAACCATTTATGGCCCTTTTTTTTCTCTTGCCATAGATAAACGTGCCACCCAAATCTATTATCGAATCCTTCTAAATCCAGTAATTTTGTATTTTTAAGTTTTATCCATTCTCTTATCCAGCAAAAACATGATGCCTCATAATATAGCTTCGAGTCTGGCAGGGCAAATCCTCCTCTTTCTTTTGCGTCCGTTAACAATTTATATTTGATTCTCGGTTTTTTGCCCTGCCAGATGTATCTTGAAATCGTTCTTTGCCATTCCTTAAAATTTTTTACTCCTCTTAATATTGGGATCATCTGAAATAAAAATAGTATCTTGGGTAGCACGTTCATCTTAATCATTGCTATTCTACCCCAAAAGGATAGTTTTAACCTTCCCCATCCTTCCAGATCTTTCTTAATTCCGTTCCACGCCGGGACATAATTGTTCTGAAACAGGTCAATGTTTTCGGTGTTATCCATATTCCCAAATATTTAACCTTTTTGACAATTTCAATTCCCATTTGCTGCTGTAATACCTCCATCATTGATTGCTCCATATTTTGGTTAAAATTTTAGTTTTTTTCCTGTTTAATATAAAACCTGCCACTTCACCAAATTTTTCAATTTCCTCTAACACTTCCCTTGCATTATTCATCGGGTCTTCCACCGTTATAACCAAATCATCGGCGAAGGCTTTGATTTTGTATTCATTTTGGCCTACTGTCACCCCCTTTATCCTTTCATTTTTCCTAATTGAGTTCAAGAGGGTCTCCAGGACCATTATAAACAGCAGAGGTGAGAGCGGGCAGCCCTGTCTAGTCCCTTTTGATATTTTAATTTCTTCTGTTATCACGTTGTTTACTATCAACTTTGCTCTTTGTTCGGTGTATATAGCCTTTATTCCATTATAGAAGTCATTCCCCATCTCCATATATTCCATATTTTTCAACATGAAATCCCATGATATGTTATCGAATGCCTTTTCGGCATCTACAAACATTAACATTGCTCGTCTCTCATTCCTGGCTGACAGATATTCCAATATGTTTATTATATTCCTCACATTATCTCTCATTTGTCTGCCAGGAAGGAAACCCTCTTGGTCTTCATGAATAATTTCCTGTAGTACCTTTTTTAATCTCTTTGCCATTATTCCTGCAAAAATTTTATAATCCGTATTTAATAAAGAGATCGGTCTGTAATTCTTTACTTGTGTTGGATCCGTATCCTCTTTTGGAATAAAGGTTATAAATTCATCCTTCCAAGTCTCTGGGATCTCTTTCTTTTAAGATATTATTCATTACTTCTTTTAGTGGTGTCATCAACCATTTTCAAATATTGTGCTTGATATGATTTAATTTCTCGCAAAACCTCCTGTGACTTAGGTTTAGACCTTAATCTCTTCTCTCCTTCTTTAATTTTCTCTAGAATCTTTCCTTTTCTATCCTCTTGAAGTCTTCTCTTTATAGCATTTTGCTGAATCAAAAAACCTCTCATTACAGCTTTACTTGCGTCCCATATTCCTCTCTTTTCCACCGTAGTCTTGAAATTTATTTCAAAATAATCTTTTATAGTTTTTTGGGCCTTTTTAATAATTTCTGGATCTCTAAACAAGGTGTCGTTTATTCTCCATCTGAAGGAACCAATCAGTGTTAATTTCATTTCCATTTTCACAGGGTTATGGTCGGAGCAAGTTTTTGGACAGATTTCCACCTTTCGTATCTTGGGTGCCATCCCTCTTGTGATCCAAATTTGGTCAATTCGTGTCCAGGTCATGTTGGCTTCAGAGAAAAAAGTCCCCTCTCTGCCTAGGGGGGTTTTAGTTCTCCAAATGTCAATCAAGTCCATGTTGTCTGTCATTTCAAAGAAAGTCTTTGGTAGACTTCCATCTTTTGTAACTAACTGTCTTTCAGATTTATCCATATTTGTCGACACAACACCATTCATGTCTCCCATCAAGATGATATTTTGATCCATGTAGTCCAACAAAGTCTCATGCAGTTTCTTATAAAATTCTGATTTCCCCTCATTGGGTGCATAGACTCCAATTATTAATATTTTCTCTCCTTGAAATTGTATTTCAATTGCTAGAAATCGTCCATTTTCATCTTTAAAGAGAAATTTTGGTGATAATTTCTCTTTTGCATATATCACAACTCCTCTTTTTTTAACTTTGTCTGATGAAATAAATTCTTGGCCTAGTCGTTTATTTATCAGCAGTTTCCTGTGGAGTCTTGTTATATGTGTTTCTTGTAAACAAATCAGATCTAATTGTTCCTTTTTTAAGATGTGAAAAATTCTCTTCCTCTTACTGGGGGAATTCAAACCCCTGACATTCCAGGTTAACATCTGTAGAGACATGTTGTGGTTACTGTAGGGTTCCTCCAACCGCTCCTAAGAGTTGCTCTTGTTCTGACGGTTGTGTCTCTTTCTCTAGTTGATCCAACCCCAAGGGGTGTCTTCCCAAATCAAGTGGTCCCACTCCTGGTACTTCCGGTTCTTTTGTTCTGGCCTCTTTTTGCAGGTCTTCACCAAAATTTCTCAAGAAGCTCACTTTATCTTCCTTTGATCTTATCCTTATTTTCTTTCCTTTGAATGTAAATGAGAGGCCCTGTGGAAATTCCCACCTAAACGGAATGTTGCTTTTCCTTAGTAGGCCTACCAAGTCTGCGTAGTTAGCTCTGAGATCCAGTAAGTATTTTGGGATATCTTTGAAGATTTCAATTCTCTCACTTTCTATCATGAGTGCTTTCTGATAGTGGAGATTCAAGATTTTATCTCTTTCTTCCTTTGACCTTAACGAAATCAGACAGTCTCTTGCTCTGTTTTTCCTTTTTACCCTTCCCAGTCGGAAGGCACTCACTATCTTAAATTCTTCCATTTGTGGATCCAGGTCCCAGAAATCTTCAAATTCCGATGTAAGAAATTCAATTAATTCCCCTTCTTCTGATTCTGGGACCGCCCTTATTCTCAAATTAGTCTGTTTCTCTTTAAGTTCAATCAGAGAGAATTGTGCCTTATAGTCATCCAATCTTCTATTTATTGGCGGTATCTTCTCCTCCACCGCCAAAACCCTCTCTTTCGCTTCCTGTGCTGTCTTCTTTGTCTCCTTGGATTCCTGCAGCAACTTGTCAATAGCCTGGGTATTAGTGTTCACTTTCTGTCCCACATCATTCACCTTCTGCCCAAGATCATTGATGGTTGAAGTATTTAAATCAATCTTAGCTGTCAAATTTTGTATAGCTGAGAGAATCTTATCCAGTGTCGTAGAATCCGTTCCTGCTCCTTTTGATTCTTCTCTTTCTGTAGCTTGTGGGGTAGAAAGTCCTGCTACAGATGCTCTTCTGTACGATTGTTGTTGCTGTGCCTGTAATTGCTGCTATTGTCTAGTTTTAGCTCTTGTCGCTTTCTCTTGAGCCTTCTCCAACGTCTTATCTTGTTGTTTATCCTGATCCATTACTTAGCCTCTGAGAGTCAAGGTCATTCACACAGTTCACACCACTCCCAGGCTTGTTTTTTAACAATTACAAAAATGGCAGCTGCAGTGGAAAATCCCCAGCAATGACACAAAGTTCCTCTAGGGGAGCAGAGTAGCAAAATGTTTCACAATGATGATTGTTAAACAGTAAACTTCCCAAATGTTATACCAATAGAAGCAGTTATGGACTCAGATGTATCCTTTAAAAAGTTACCAGTCTCTTGCAGAAATCCACAGTGAAAGATACAATGTCTATAAAAGCGTTGCACTCAGAATGACCTTTAAGTTGTTTAAAGCAGTCCAATATCAAAGACTGAGTGATGGTTTTTCCCCCTTTCCCAGCTTATGGGGGGGGGGTCGTTTGCCAGGCAATGAAATTTAGCTCTTTACAATCAGTCAAATTCTTTGGTTCAAAGCTTCTTTGTCCCTTTCTTTCAAACTATTTACAGGATCGGCAAAGCAGGCTTCCTGTTTACACTTTGCCGGTTTCGGATCCAAATTCCATAATAGCGTCCAAGATCAAAGTCAGAGTCAAATTCAAAGTTCATTTATATCAGTTCTTATTCTTTGATCTTTTCCAAATTCCCCAGTTCTTACTCACGGGTAGATGTTTCAATTCGGAATTTCACAGGAAAAAGGTCAGCGCTCTCCGGTAACTGCTGTGCAGCTTCACTCCGCAGAAGTAGTGATCGACTCACAACACAGCGCGAAACCCCCGCCCAGCTCCGAAGCTCTTTACAGAGCTTCTTTGACAATTCGGGGGGTGCGCAAAACGTGTCCGCTGAGTCCCACGGCCCCAGGCTTCTCCCACCTGCGGGTTTTTTGAGGGTCCTCCGCTTTCGCTGCAGCGGTGGACCCGATTTCTGCGGAGCTCTCCCTCCAGTTCAGAGGGAATCCGCCATTACCGCTGGCACCGCCTCCGGAAGCTGTCTACTTCTGTCGGGATCTTTAGCACCTCTTTCTCTTTTAAATATCTCTCTATTTTCCTCATATTGTTCTTCTCTTTATTCCTATACAGTTGACTATAGAAATCCAAAAATCCTTTCCTAATACCTTTAGGGCTGATAATCTCTCCCTCTTTCACTATAATTTTGTTTATTGTACTTTGTTCTTTTCTTTTCTTAATCTGCCAGGCAAGCCATTTTCCTGATTTATTCCCAAATTCAAAGTTCTTTTGTCTCAATTTTTGAATGTTCCATTCCACCTCTTTATTGATTATCATTGCAAATTGGGTTTGCAAGGTCTTAATACTTTGTCTAATTTTTGTATTATTAGGTTTTTGGATTAACTTTTGTTCCTTTTCCATAATTTGTTTTAGGATCTCTTTCTTTTCTTTCTCTCTGTTCTTCTTTTTGATTAAGTTTTGTTGTAAACAAAGCCCTCTCATCACCGCCTTGCTTGCATCCCACACCACTCATTTTCATTCCCTTAATACAGTTATCGACAAAGTATTCATTCAATTTCTTCTGTGCCTCATGTACAAATTTTTGATCATCAAATAGATAATCACTCATTCTCCATCTGAATGTTCTTTCTTCGTGACCTTTAATTTCTAATTTGATCGGGCTATGATCTGAGATTACTCTTGGTTCAATTTCCACTTGAAGAACTCTTGGGGTTAGCTCACCTGAGATCCAAATTTGGTCAATTCTCGACATCGACTGATTTGGTTCTGAGTAAAATGTAAATTGTCTTTCCAGTGGATATCTTAACCTCCAAATATCTATTAAATTACAATTTCTGACCAATTCAAAAAATGATTTGGGTAGTTTGCCTTCTTTTGTTCCACTATCTCTCAATCTGTCCATTTCTGTTGAAACTACCCCATTCATATCTCCCATCAGAATTATCTTTTGGTCCATATATTCCAGTAATAATTCTTCCAAGTTTTTATAAAAATCATTTTTATTTCCATTAGGTGCATAAATCCCGACAATAATTATTTTTTCGCCTTGCCAATTGATTTGAACCCCGATAATTCTCCCTTCTTCATCCTTAAAGATTTGTTGGGCTTCTATTTTACTTTTTATATACAGAATCACTCCTCTTTTCTTTTCTTTGTCTGAGGATATAAATTCGTTTCCGAGTCTTTTGTTTATCAAAATTTTCCTATGCCTTTTTGCCACGTGTGTTTCTTGCAAGCAGATTATATCTATTTTTTTTCTTTAGAAATTGTTCCACCTTATTCCGTTTTTTTTTATCATTCAGACCGTTAATATTCCAGTTCCATAATTTTAATGCCATCTTGTTTCCAAATTATAAAAATAGCTCTTCCTCTAATTAGTTTTGTTATAATCTTTCCCCTTCTTCCTCTCCCTCCTCCTCCTCTTCTTCTTCTTCCTCTTCTCAGGAGACTATCAGAAAGGGACAACACTAAAAAATTAGGGGTGGTCAATGAGGGACACTGTTGAATTGATACATTAAGAGAGGTTGACACCAGCACCGCCAGCCCCCCACTAGGTCTTCCATACTTTACAGTTTTAAGAGCTGGTTGAGTGT
The DNA here is from genome assembly GCF_964188305.1 of Podarcis bocagei. Lineage (NCBI taxonomy): Eukaryota > Metazoa > Chordata > Lepidosauria > Squamata > Lacertidae > Podarcis > Podarcis bocagei. Next base: position 52,638,771 of record NC_138140.1, on the reverse strand, counting down.
AACTTTTAAAATCCTGTACAGTGACACCTCGGGTTACATACGCTTCAGGTTACAGACTCCGCTAACCCAGAAATAGTACCTCGGGTTAAGAACTTTGCTTCAGCATGAGAACAGAAATCGTGCAGCAGCAGCGGCGCGGTAGCAGTGGGAGGCCCCATTAGCTAAAGTGGTGCTTCAGGTTAAGAACAGTTGAAGGTTAAGAACGGACCTCCAGAACGAATTAAGTACGTAACCAGAGGTACCACTGTAATTCAACCATAGTGCCTTCTTTTGCCCAAGTTTCTTGAAGAAAGATGATAGCATGTGTTTGTAGATAGGAACAGAAATCACTGTCTTGGATCTTGTTTAGCCACCCTGTTACACTCCATGAAAGAAGTTTAATTGTTTTACAGTGATTTACTGTCAATTGCTGGCCAATGTACTCTCAGAGTTTACCAGTTTTTGAGGCAACTAGTCAAAGCTAGTGAAATAATCCAGATGTTTGATTATATCAGTCGTCGTACATAAAGTACTCACGTTTGTGTTCACTGGGCCTTTTCTTTGCAAATTGCTCACCAGCGGGGATTCCTTGGGTGTATTTCCTGACTCCTCCTCATCTAAGTATCTCCTCTTTGTCCAGTACTCTGGTGGTTCTATAGTTATCATTCTGTTGTGGCCATTGGGTCTGTTGTCAATCTCTGCCTCCAATTCTTTATAAAAAAATTCCTTCCAGTAGCACCTTAAAGACCAACCAACTAAGTTAGTTCTTGGTATGAGCTTTCGTGTGCATGCACACTTCTTCAGATATTAATTCTTTAATCTCTTTCAATGTCTGGCTCATAAGATCAAGCCTCTTGATAACTGTTTGTTGCTCTTCCTGAGGGAGATTCCTAAAGGAGCTGAGCTGAGAAAATCCTCTTCCAAAGGATTTACAGAGTGCTCAGATTCCTGAAGATGATTGTCTAGAGGAATCGGCTGTTCCTTTTGGCTCACCTGGTTATTTTGATGTTGGGCATGATCCTGCGAATTCAACTCAGGCATGTCTGTTTCCTCCCCACCTGTCAAGTTTTTTGTGTGATGTCATTACTTCCATTGGGGATCCAGGCTTTGGTTTTGTGAGCCCCTCTGAAGCACCAGTCCTCATCTTACATAAGGGTGCAACAATAGAATTGCAAAATACCCGGGTTGGAAAAACTCCTCTGCTTGACAATCTGAAGTTCAGCTTGTGAATCAGTGAGGGCAGTCTAGTGGGGGGGAAAGTTAACATAATTATTTGGATTTGGTTTGTGGTATTCAAGGGCTCAGTCCCAAGTAAGTCCAATGCCAGAGAAGTCCAATGCCAAGTAAGTCTGATAAATGTTGTTTGGAATGCTGAGCATCTTTCCAGTTAGGAGTTTGATCTGGCCTTCCACAAATTGTCATGCAGATCTTTTTTGGTTGGAAGATTAAATAAGAAGAGTTTGTTTTAAGAGCCTCTGCGCGTTCTATGTTGAGCTTAGGGGTCTGCTCTTGTTGTCTCCAATTTCCTTTGGTACGATGGTGTTCTGTTAATGCCTGCTTGTCATTAACTGATAAACTGTGGACCTCTTTGGATAATTGGGTTATTTGAGAGGCAATACCTCTAATTTGTTGGAAGATATGCTCAACCGTTCTTGCAATTAGAGTTAATTGGGTGCTCTCCCTACTTGTTGTTCCTTCCTCTCTGAGCGGAACAGAATCAACTTGCCCCATTGCTGGATCCAGTTCCACACTCTCACCTTGAATACTCTCCCCACACTCACAATCATCTTCAAGAGGAGAAAACCGGTTTTTTGTTGGAACTATAAAAGCAGATTTGTTTAAAAAGTCCTCTATTTTAGATTGTTTGGGAACCGGTGAGAGAGCTGTATCCTCTGGGTCCCTGTAGCGTTTACTAGCAGGCATAGTATAACGATGGAAAGCAAACAAGGAGATGTTTCCTTAACCACAGAAGAGAGAGAAAATAGAAAGTGCTCGGTTTGTTCAATTTAAGAGCTTCTCTGTGTGGTGACTGCCAGGAGTTCCAGGAACAAAATATAGAAGGGAGATGGCGGTTAATAGCTAGCAGCTAGTGGCCTGCCCAGGTTGCTTCACAGAACTTGCCCAAGATGTTTCTCATAGCATAGACAAGAAGGTGCTGATAGAATCTCAGTAGGTTGGTAAGTTTAAAAGTAGAGAAGTAAGAAAAAGGAAAAATTACTTCCCTAGGTAGCAATCAACACTAATTACAGTCCTGTTATCTGCGGAGCTCTGAAGCCTGCTTGCTAAGCCATTGCCATCTTGGAACCGCCCCCCCGGGACTATTCTATTGCTGGGTAGTTCAGCCTATTTGTGATATTATTGCCCCCCCAAAAGAACTTTGGGTTTCTTGAGGGGTGCTTCCCTCTAAAAGGGCAAGGAGGGGTACCTGGACAGGCAGTGGGCTGCCTCGAGTCTATTTCACTGGAAACATTTATGTCTGGCCTAGCAGGTGATCCTAGGGCTTTGGTCCGCTTTGCCCTAGAATTCGATGGCCTCTGGCAACTTTCCAGCCTGCTTCCACCTTCCACCCAGGGCCTTCTTCATTGACTGTGATCAAAGCTCAGGGGCCTCCCATCTAGTAAGGAGGGAGAGAATTTTCCTCCTTCTGGCCCCCTCTTCCTGAGTCACAATTTTTCCAGAACTGGGCTAGGTCCTTAGGGAGGAAGGTAGTGGTGCACAAAGCATTGGTTTCACCGGTTCCTCACATTGTTTAGTTTTTTGCAGACTATGGCAGGGCCTTCGCAGGTGTCTCCAGAGCTTGCTTCTCCTGCAAAGGATGACTTGCTGATGCCCCAGGTGCCTTTTTCCAGAAGGAAGCGACTTCGGAGGCAGCGATCCAGGAGGAGGGCAAAGAGGGTTGGGAGTGCGCTCAGAAACAGAGACAGGCAAATAGGCTATATGTAAAGGGTGGAGGGAGAAAAGAGGGAAGAAGAAGAAGAAGAAGAAAGAAAGAAGAAGGGGGAGGTGGGGGGAGAGGGGAGATTGGAGTAAAAGAGAAGAGAGAGAGAGACAAAAAGAGAGTTGAAAGAGAGAGGAGAGATAGTACAGTAATATCAGCGGTATTAGAATGCAGCAGTAGTTTTAGCTATAGTATGAGGGGGGGCAAATTATGATAGGGTGATATGAATGTGTGTATGTGTTTCCTTTAGGGGAAGGGGGATGGAGAGAGGGAGGAGGGAGAGAAAAGGAGAGGAGGAGGGGGAAGGGTGGGAAAGGAAGGAGAAGAAAAGAGAGGGGGAGAGGGGAGGGAAGGATGGTGAGCTGCTGCAATGGTATGGGGGAAAGTCTTATTTTAAAAGAGGGGGTGGGGGGGAAAGGGCTCCCCTCTCAAAAACAAACCGACGAACAGGGTAAAAAGGGCGGGGTTGATTTTAAAAAATAAAAGGGATAGAAAACAAAATTGGGGATGGAAAATGAAAGCTGGGATAAAAGGAAAAAATGAGAAGGGGTGAAGAGAGAGGGGAGAGAGCAAAAAGGGAGAGAAAAATAAAAAAGGGGGGAAGTTGAGGGGGAGAGTATCAATAGCAATAGCAGTGATATGGAGGAAATTTTTGTTTTAAAAGAAAGTGGTGGTCGTAGCTGGGGGCGAAAGATTCCCCCCTCAAGAACAAGCCAACAAATAGAAAAGAAAGGGCTTTAAAAAGAGAAAGGGGGGGGAATTGTATGATTTTTTTAAAAAAAAAAATATAAATAATAATATTTTCCCCTAATTATTGTTATTATTTTTTGTTTGTAAAAAAGTAATTAAAAATGTACGGGTAAAAGATAAAAATGAGAATTAAAGGTAAAAAAGGGGGGATTGTCTCTAGATACATAGATAGATAGATAGAGCTTTTTATTATTATAATTTTTTAAAAATGAGTGAAGTATAGGTAAAAGAGGATAGGTAAAAGAGAGTGGAAAGTCTGGGGCGAAGTGACAGTCCCAGGAAATGGCCTGTGATGGTTCAGGGCTGTTTTCTGGGTGCTGCCATTTTACTTCTTAAGAGGGGAGTTTGAGGTGGAAATAAAATGAGGTTTAAATTGAGGGTGTGTGTGTGGAAAAGTGTGTCTTTGAATATTGTGTAGAAAAGATAGAAATAAAAATAAAGATTCAAATAAAGGGTGGCTGCAGCAGCAGTGGCCCCTCTTTTGAAAAGAAAAGTGATAAAAGTAGGTATATGGGGGGGAGGGATGATTATATATATATATATATATATATATATATATATATATATATATATATATATATATATATATTAAAGGGGGGAGGGAGGGGGAGGGGGAGGAAGGGGTTAAAAAGGGGGTTAAAAAAGGGGGGGAAAGGTAGTTTCTCCTTTGTTGTGCGGCTTCTCTGTGTTTTCCTTGCTGCTGGAGCTCAGCCACGTGTTGTTGTTTTTTCCGGAGCCTTTTTTGCCTTCCCGTGCTCACCTACCTCTCCTCTGCTTTCTCCTCGGCAGAGATGGGGGCAGCAGCGGTAAGTTTGGGGCTCCTTTTTCTTTCTTTCTTTCTTTTTCTTCCTCTCTCGCCCTTTCTTTCTCCCTCTTTGCGTTAGCTCCACTGTCCTCCTGGTTTTGGAGCTCCTCTCGGCTGTTGGGGGGGTGGTCGGGTGCCTTTCCGGCTCAATCTCAGTTGGGGGTGTGTGTTTTGGCTCCTTTGATAGATGCCCGGGCACCCCCGATTCCTCTCCGCTGGCGGTGCTGGCGGCAGCAGTCCTGGGAGCCCGGGAGTCGGCCAGACAGAGCCTTTTACTCTGGCTGGCTTCAGGAGCTCTTTTCTGCTGTTGCAGCCGCCATGCTGCCTCGCCGGAAGTCCCGAGTAGGTAATGTCTTGATAATATAAATGTTTTAAGTTTTTGAATCAATCCAGTATATTTTCTTATAATTGTTGAATGATTCTGTGTACATTGCGATAGCTTTTGGCTATGTGAAATAAAACTGACTGACTGACTGACTGACTGACTGACTGAATAGTCCCTGTAAGCAATATGAGGTAAAATAGATGTCTAAATGGCAACCGTCACGATCAGGGCAAAACATACTTGAAGAAAATAAACTTGTTCAGAAACAGCATAGTTAAAGAGCCTACACAGAGTGCTCATAGTCACTGGAGGCACAGAGAGACACTGGCTCCACTCTGTCTGCCTCAGATATACAGGAGCAACAATTCACACACACTGAGCTACTGAGCCTGTGAGCAAACAGATACATTTATATAGGGAGGGTGAGTCCCGTGTCACAGAGACTCCGCAATTCACTGCGAACAGTAGCAGGCATTAGGCTGGAATGATTTGTGCAGGTCTCACTGCTTCTGCTCTTAAGAATCTCTGACTAAGGACGAGGCCCAGCCTTCGGGAATACTATAAACCAAGGTGATTCCAGCTAAGCTGGGAACAGCCCTGACTAGCCCCACAATTAACCAACAGGCGAAATGGGGAAAACCTTTTTGCGAAAGAAAGGGGGCTCTCTCCCTATTGGGAAAGGCAAGCCCAGGAGGATTACGCACAGGCAGCGCTCACAGGTACAGGGATAATCTTCCCACGGGGCAGGGCAAGGGGTGGGAAATCAAACAGGAAAAAAGGGGAATTAAATTAATTAAGGGGCTAGAGAGGATTTTGCTGAATCCACTACAAGAAGTAATGAACAACATTTAAAGGAAAGAGAAATACCGGAGACGTGGAAGGAGGCATTGATCACATTAATCCCCAAGCAAGATTCAGACCTTGAGCAAATTAAAAACTACAGGCCGATTTCCTTATTAAATGTAGACTACAAGATTTTTGCGGGAGTCCTGGCAAGAAGACTTAAAACCATTTTGGTAAATAGTATCCATAGAGACCAAGCCGGTTTTTTGCCGGGTAGGCAAATGAAAGACAACTTAAGGAATATTATAAACATTATAGAATATCTAACAGAAAGGTGTGACAAACAAGGCTTACTGTTATTCGTGGACGCTGAGAAAGCGTTCGACAACGTAAACTGGGAATTCCTACTAAAGCAACTGGACTATATGGAAGTAGGTTCTGAATTTTTCAATGGGATTAAAGCAATATATACGGAACAAAAAGCAAGACTGATAATAAACAATGTAGAGACGGAAGAAATAACAGTAACTAAAGGAACGAGACAGGGATGCCCACTGTCCCCATTGTTATTTATAATGATATTAGAGGTCCTATTAAAATCCATTAGAGACAACAAAGAAATTAAAGGTATCAGAGTCGGCCAGCATGAACACAAAACTAAAGCTTTCGCAGACGATCTGGTCGTAACAATGGAAGATCCATTGGAATCAACAAAAGAGGTACTTAGAGAATTCGACCAATTTGGGGAAGTAGCAGGCTTTAAATTAAACAAAAGAAAAACAAAAATAATAGCTAAAAACATGCAGGCAGACGAAATCGAGGAATTACAAAGAGAAATAGAAATTGATGTAACAAAGAAGGTGAAATACTTAGGGATTTGGGTGACGCCAAAAAACATAGATTTATTCAAGAATAACTACGAAACGGTATGGAAAGGGGTTAAGAAGGATATAGAAATGTGGGGTCGGCTTAGACTATCATTCTGGGGTAGAATAGCCACAATCAAAATGTCGGTATTTCCAAGATTTTTATTTCTCTTTCAAAATATCCCGATCATCAAAGGTACAAAGATATTTAAAGCCTGGCACAGAGAGATTTCCAGATTCATCTGGCAGGGGAAGAAGCCGAGAGTAAGGTTCAAATTATTGACGGATGCGAAAGAAAGGGGAGGCTTCGCCCTACCTGATTTGAAAATTTATTATGAGGCATCTTGCTTATGCTGGGTCAAAACATGGATAAAATTAGAAGACAGGGAAGTGCTAGACTTAGAGGGTCACGATAACCGATACGGGTGGCACGCTTATCTCTGGCATGGGCGGAAGAAGGGCCATAAAGGATTTGTGAACCATATATTCAGGGGGCCACTGTTGGAGGTTTGGGAAAGGTATAAGGATATGTTAGAACCCAGAACACCCCAATGGTTATCTCCTCTAGAGGCTATGGCTATCAAAAAGATTAATATGGGAGTCAACTGGGTAACTTACGAACAACTGCTAATGAAGGAGGAAGGAAAGTGGAAAATGAGGCCGTATGACCAGGTTAAATCTCAAGTATATGACTGGCTGCACTACCACCAGATAAATGCTATGTTTAGGAAGGATGTTAAAGATAAAGGCTACGCCGATAAAAATTCTAGATTCCAAGTCGAGATCTTGGGGAACAATATAAAAATATTATCAAAAATGTATAAGTATTTACTGGACTGGAATTTAGCTGACGAGGAGATCAAGGTGGTAATGACACACTGGGCCAAAGACCTCGGTCGTAATATTTATCTTGAAGAGTGGGAAAAACTCTGGAAACATCATCTTAAATTTACGGCCTGTGTGTCACTTAAGGAGAACCTAATGAAAATGTTTTATCGCTGGTACCTGACTCCGGTTAAATTAGCTAGAATGTATGGATCCTGCAATAAATGCTGGAAGTGCAAGGAAAGGGAGGGAACCTTTTACCACATGTGGTGGGAATGCCAAAAGGTCACAGGGTTCTGGGAGAGTATATATAACGAAATGAAGAAAATGCTAAGATACACCTTTGTTAAGAGACCCGAGGCGTTCTTGCTAGGTTTGGTAGGAACGGAGATAAAGAAGAAAGATTACAAATTGTTCCAATATGCAACAACGGCAGCAAGGGTTTTAATAGCTAAAAATTGGAAACAAGAGAGTTTACCGACAACGGAGGAATGGAGATCCAAACTATTAGAATACGTGGAGATGGACAGGATGACAGGAAAAATTAGATATACAAAAGATCAGAGGTTTGTTAAAAATTGGGAAAGTTTTACGAAATATCTGGAAAGCTTAGTCGACGAACAGATAACGCTAGTAGGTTTCCAAGGTGCTCTGTAAGAGGTAAAGGGTAATGCCAAAAGAAAATGGACGAATGAGAAAGACTTATGGCATTACAAATATGGAAACGCGGATTTAATGCTTATTGTTTTTTTGGACGATCCGTGGAACGACTGAAGGAAGTCCCATTCTTTTCTTTTAGTGATTAGATACGAGTTTTGATACAGTTTGTTTTGTACTTTGATTTTTGTAAACCAATAAAAATTATGCATGGAAAAAAAAAAAATTAAGGGGCTAGAGAGGATTAAAAAGAAGGGAGAAATAAAGAAATGTAGCCAGACAATGAGAAGATCGCTCCACTGTCCTCCAGACGGTCCGAGTGCTCCAGGTGATCTGGTGCATGCAGCGAAAGAGAACGCTCAATGCCGTGTGCTCAGTATATAAAACCCTTGGTCCATCCCACAAATTGGCAACATCAAAATTTCCTCAGCAGCTCAAACAGCTATGGCCATCTATACGATCCCACCCAGCGACAGAGGGGTGGCCTGTCAGACCCCACCCCTCTATGAAGGAGAACACGTGTTGTCAGCTTTGCCAACTGTTTATGACCAGATAAGAAGCGCACCTGGTGCCAGCTATTTGTGAATGTGGGTGCTGCCCCAGGTCATACGCGATAAATGGAAGATCTGAAATACTATATATACATTTATGTGATGAAATAGCTTTAAAGTGATCCTTTGCAAATGACCAAAACACTTACATAAGGACATAAGAGAAGCCTGCTGCACCCTGGCAGGGCCCCCCTAGCCCACCACCCTGCTCTCCTGGTGGACTCCCACAAGAGCACCCTCCTCGCCTCCAGCAACTGATGTTCAGCAGCATTTCTGCCTCTGGCCATGGGGGCCAAGCATAGCCGTCCTGGCTAGTAGCCATCAATAGGGTTCTCCATGAATGTGTCTTATCCTCTTTTCAAGCCATCCCAGATGGTGGCCATCACTGTTCCAGTTTAACTATGAGCTGTGTGAAGAAGGCCTTCTTTTTAACTGCCTTGAATCTTCCAACATGCAGTCCTCTTCATTGGAGAGAGAGAAACTTTTATCTCTCCACTTTCTCCATGCCATGCATAATGTTATGAAGGTCTTATTATGTCGCCTCTTCCTTGCTTTTTCTCTAAACTGTGAAGTCCCAGGTGCTGCAACTTTTCCTTGCTCCATCCTCTTGGTCATTCTGCTTTGCTTGTTATTCTGCTCACTTTCCCCCACCCACTTTTGCTGTTATTGTTTTTAATTTAATGAGGATCTTTGCTAAAATGGATGTTTTTCTGAGCTGATCTTGTCTTGCCTGCCTTTGCTGCTTCAAAAGCAACAGGAACAGAGCACTTACAGATTGTTCAAAGCATAAGACACCTGCACCAGGTGTCATGCACTGTGGCTGTTGTTCCACAAGATGGAACCAAGGGAATTGTTATCAAGACTTGGAAATGGCAGAGGGAACTTGGGTAACTCAGAAAATGAAGGTTCTCCCAACACCCCAACTTCCCTGCTCAATTTCTGCCTCTTCAAGAAATTTTTGGAACATCTGCCTTAGACTCTTGGAGGGGGGGGGGATACCACACTTTGTGCCTCCTTCTGGGACCCTCAGACAGCATCTTCTTTAGTCTTGCACACCATTTGTGTTACTCATGCTTGTCATGCCCTTGCAGGTACACCCGCCAGGCATTGAGGAACGGAGGAAAAACCCAGCTCAGCAACCATGAAGTCAAGGTGAAAGGACCTGAACCCGTTGTTAGCCAGATCATTGATAAGCTGAAACACATTAATCAGGTAAGCACCCCCTGCCCACTCCCTTCAAGCTCACGTACTCTCTCTCAGATGCTTCTGGCTGAATCATTGATGAACACTGAGTATTGTTCAGAATGACCCAGTTTTCCAACTTAGTAAATCTGCATTCAAAAACCCATGGAGAGACATTGTTCCCTCTTTAGAAATTACCCCATACTGGAAGCCAAAGCTGTGCATAGCTGAGGCCAGGGTTGGCTGTGGCTGTACCTGAATCTAGACCTGAAGAGTGTATTTTTCCAGGTCAGTTGCTGAGGCTAAAAGCTGTTCCTTGAGGAACTGTTCAGTACTTAAGATATTTTGAGTCAGGGGAGACCCTGTTGAGATACAGTGGTACCTTGGGTTAAGTACTTAATTCGTTCTGGAGGTCCGTTCTTAACCTGAAACTGTTCTTAACCTGAAGCAACACTTTAGCTAATGGGGCCTCCTGCTGCCGCTGCACGATTCCTGTTCTCATCCTGAAGCAAAGTTCTTAACCCGAGGTACTATTTCTGGGTTAGCGGAGTCTGTAACCTGAAGCGTCTGTAACCCGAGGCACCACTGTATATGAATGTATGGAATAAGAGAGCTGGTTGTGTTGCTCCTAATAGGAATGTGTAATGCAACAGCGCCATCTTTTGCTGTGGAGGAAGGTAGCAATGTAAGCCCTAGGATTTTTAAGTTGCGTTCCTTTTAAGGTGTCTTCCCAATAGATTTCTTTCTTATTTCTTCCACATGATGTTAACATTTTTGTAGAAAGGCCACCACTGCCTTGAGGACTCCTTCCTCAACTCATATATGCTGATAATTTCATAGTGGGAATGTAAAAACAGGGGTGGTGGGTGCAAAACAGAGGTTGGAAGAGAGAAGACAGAAAATTTTGGCATTTGGATCAGCCCTGGAACAAAGTGCCCTTTCGGTGTAACAGTTATGCTTAAGGTCTCTGCCAAAGAAATGTCCATACTCTCTATAGTATTAGACAATTAAGTTCCAGAGGCTACTTCCCTGCAAAAGGCAAAGCATTTGTTTCAAATGTGGACCCCATTCCCTAATTATCAGCCTTGAAAAAAGCAATTAAAACATCAGAGGGTAATCAAAGAGTGAGTGTGTGGTTATTCAGTTCCTGAGCTTGAAGCTGAAGGTGGTAAAGGGGGGAGCAGAGAGGGAGGAAGGAAGTTATAGTCAAATGATTATTGGTGTGATCAAATGCACAGTTTCCGTAATTTGTAATTCATAAGTCAACTTAAGGCTGTGACTCTGGAAAAGAAATTGCATCGGGCAGGCCGGATCATTAGCAGGTTGAAAGGCTTTTAGACGGGAAATGGTTTCTCTTCCAGAGGTTACGGTGCAGCCGATGGTTGGAAATATTTCAGGCCTACCATATCTTGACAGATCTTTGGGATGCACGTGAACCAATTTATAAATTAGCTTGCAGAATCAGCCTTTCACTTAAGGAAGTGGGGGGGGGGGGAGAGAGAGATGGCTTGCTCTTCGGCCAGAAAGCCTAACAGTCTCCAATGTTCTTGAGGGATAAAGGAAACAAACAGCATGGGAACCCAAAAGCTGCCAAGAAGTTTGTGCAAGTGCTGGGAAGCTGATAAGCTGCAAGTGTATCCTGGTCCAGTAGCACCTTCAAGGCTAATTAATTTTATTAATGGAACATAAGCTGCCATGAGCTTATTGCCTACTTCTTCAGAAAACCGGAGGGAAAAGTTTGTTAACAGCATGGGTTTGGGGGGCAGTTAAAGGATTCCTTCCTTGATTTTAAAGTACAGTGGTACCTCAGGTTACATACGCTTCAGGTTACAGACTCCACTAACCCAGAAATAGTGCTTCAGGTTAAGAACTTTGCTTCAGGATGAGAACAGAAATCGTGCTCCGGCGGCGCGGCAGCAGCAGGAGGCCCCATTAGCTAAAGTGGTGCTTCAGGTTAAGAACAGTTTCAGGTTAAGAACGGACCTCCGGAACGAATTACGTAATTAACATGAGGTACCACTGTATTGCACACTCTGATACACAGCCTTTCTCAACCTGGGGCATGAGCTGTGCTGACTGGGGCTGATGGGAATTGTAGTCTAAAGCAGTGTTCCCCAACCTGAGGCCTCCAGCTGTTTTTGGACTACAACTCCCATCATCCCTCGCTAGCAAGACCAGTGGTCAAGGATGACGGGAATTGTAGTCCAAAAACAGCTGGAGGCCCAAGGTTGGGGAACACTGGTCTAAAGCATCTGGAAGGCACCAGGTGGGCTGTGTAGTAGAGCTTGTCGGCAATAAGTGCTAGAAGGAAGGTGCATTTCTCAGAACCTAGAAAGGGGATCTACAGCAAATCCACCCAGAGATATGTCAGTGAATTCCAGTCTAGTTTCTTCCTATCCTGTGCTAAGATTACTATAAAATGACATGAGGCAAATTTGTGGAGGGCTGGTCTGTCAGCAGCCATTAATGGTTAAAGACAAAACTCCATGCTGAGATGCAGACAACCTGTTGCTGAAGGTGGAAGAGCTGTTGCCTTTAAGCCCACCTGGTGGGCATCTCACTAGGGCATCTGACTGCCAGTTGTGGGGAAAATTGGATGCTGTAATGGTCCAGGTTCCAAGACCAATGACTATTTCTGTAGCAGGATCCCAAAAGGGTCTCTGCCATCAACAACCTAGAGCCACCCAGTCAGTAAGAAGGGGAAGAAGAGCTTGGATTTGATATCCCACTTTATCACTACCCTAAGGAGTCTCAAGAGGGACGCGGTGGCGCTGTGGGTAAAACCTCAGTACCTATGACTTGCCGATCGCATGATTGGCGGTTCGAATCCCCGCGGCGGGGTGAGCTCCCGTCTTTCGGTCCCAGCTCCTGCCCACCTAGCAGTTCGAAAGCACCCCCAAGTGCAAGTAGATAAATAGGTACCGCTTTATAGCGGGAAGATAAACGGCATTTCCGTGTGCGGCGCTGGTGCTAGCTCGCCAGATGCCGCTTAGTCACGCTGGCCACGTGACCCAGAAGTGTCTCCAGACAGCGCTGGCCCCCGGCCTCTTAAGTGAGATGGGCGCACACCCCTAGAGTCAGACACGACTGGCCCGTACAGGCAGGGGTACCTTTACCTTTTTACCTTTAAGGAGTCTCAAAGCGGCCAACAATCTCCTTTCCCTTCCTCCCCCACAACAAACATTCTGTGAGGTGAGTGGGGCTGAGAGACTTCAAAGAAGTGTGACTGGCCCAAGGTCACCCAGCAGCTGCATGTGGAGGAGCGGGGAAGCGAGTTCACCAGATTACGAGTCTACTGCTCTTAACCACTGCACCACACTGGCTCACACCGGGGAGTATTTTAGCAACTGAGAAAGAGACTCCTCACCCTTTGCTCTAATTGGAACCCATCCGAGTGGAAGGAGGTGAGTCAGCCACAGAGGATGGGCTCCTAGGGTCACTCTGGAGAAGACGTCATGCAGGAAGAGCTCTGCGGTGTTGTTCTGTATGCTCAAAACCTAAGCATTTGGGAACACTAAAAGCAGAACGTGCTTCAGTCTCAAGAAAATGGTGGGCAAGTTACATACAGTGGAGCTTTGATGTCAACACAGTGGGAGTCACTCCAAAAAAGGTACTGGAGAACTCAAACTCCTTGGCCCAGGCAATCCCTGGGGTGGGATTTCTCTGAGTCAGAGGAAGGCAGTGCTTCTCCTGTGTCTATGTGTAACCCCCCTACTGACTTGGGAGTCATTGCTCTCACCCCTGAAAATGGAGAAACCTGGTTCCAGGGTCATGGCAGGAACCTTCGCGGGGCAACCATATAGCAGATGTTGATATGCATCCATTTTACTCAGGGTGCCGGATCCTCCTTGAATTCAGGAACTCATTTTCATGATGGCATTATGCCTCATCTGACAAGGGGGAGGGAGAAGTTTTCTGAAAGTGCACCAATAATTATTTGGGCCTGTCGTTTCTGGATGGAATTATTATATTTTGTGTGGCAAATGTGAAATCTGAAATCCAAGGGCTGCTAGGATCCACCCAGCTGTTGCCATTATTTGCTACTAAAGCAAGAAGACTGAAGGGTGTTTTTTTTTACCCATGATGAATGTACTGCAGGAATCTTTTGGCCTCTGTATTTTCATGGGGGGGGGGTGGAATAAAAAATGCTGCAGAGTGTAATCTATCAGCCCGCATGACTCACACCCTGTATTTAAAGACTAACAACATTTTTTTGTGACTCAGGAAAATTTTTAAGGCTTTCTCGGGAGCAGTTCACCATAACGCAGGGCTCCTCCCAGACTTCCACTCCATATGGAAGGAGCAACTGGGACAGTTAAATCAGAATAAGTGTGACAGACTCTGACTGCTGCATATCATCATAGAATCATAGAATCATAGAGTTGGAAGAGACCACAAGGGCCATCGAGTCCAACCCCCTGCCATTAAAAGTCTGAACATACAGTGCCTTTTTTAATTGCTAAAAAAATCTTCCCATTCCCCTTGACATTTTCAGTAAGAATGTGCACTTCATATCCTCTCCTCCCAAAATGCCTATAAAACACCTGGATTCTATCTCCTCTCTTGGGCGGGTTCTGTTGAGACAGCACATACCAGGATTGTGGGAAATTCGGGAGAGATAAAAGAACGTACTTCTTCATATAGCATGAAGTGAGAAGATGGAATTCCGTCCGACCAAAGGCAGTGATAGCCACTAACTTTGATGGCTTTAGAAGAGCATTGGACCAAATCATGGAGGAGGAGAGAGCTATCTGAGGCTACTAGCCAGAATGACTTATGCTCTGTCCAATAATGCTTCTGAATGCCAGTTTCTGGAAACCACAGGAAGGGAGAGTTGCTGCTCTTCTGCTGGGATCCCACGGGCACCTGGTTGGCCACTGTAAGAAAAGGATGTGACATACACAACAGAAGAATGTAAGAAGTGCCCCTTTCTGTGAGGGCAGGAGGGCAATGCACCTGGGACACAGCCAAAAGCAGGTTCCTGGCTCCGTATGGACCACAGAGATAGTCAGGGTGGGCAATGCATGCCAGGGCAATGGCTGCTGGGTCAGATTTGTAGATGGTGGGACTATAGTGTCTCCATGTGCATCGTTGCCTGTGGAAATTAGGCAGAACGGTTAGGGATGTATCAAGACTTTCCTCGTTGATTTTGCTGCAGCAAACAAACACAGCTAGTTCTTGGGGAATGTTCTAATCAGTATTTTTTCCTTTTTTTAAAATGATATTTATTAGAAATTTAAAGATTACAGGGGGGGGGAAGAAAACAATAGAAAATTTAACAAAACATACCTTACAATACATAAAAAGAAAAACATAGAAAAACAATACAAGAAAACAACAAAAAGAAACAAAAACATTAAAACACACATCCAATATTCCATATCTTTACCTTTCATTTACTTGTTTCATCGACCTCCTCACACCTCCCTTTTTTGTATTCTAGTTCAATTAGCTATTTCAGCAAATTCTTTCCATCTTTCTCAATTTTTGTTCTATAATTTATCTAAACGGTCTAACCTTAAATTTTTCCATTTTGGCCCATTATCAATCAGTTTTTACTTAATTCTTTATTACATTTCTGCTAAAGCCATATAGCTTCATTCCAGCATCCTTCTAACATTCATTGACAGATTAGAGAACTGGGCCAAAACAAACAAGATGAACTTTAACAGGGAGAAATGTAAAGTATTGCACTTGGGCAAAAAAAAATGAGAGGCACAAATACAAGATGGGTGACACCTGGCTTGAGAGCAGTACATGTGAAAAGGATCTAGGAGTCTTGGTTGACCACAAACTTGACATGAGCCAACAGTGTGATACGGCAGCTAAAAAAGCCAATGCAATTCTGGGCTGCATCAATAGGAGTACAGCATCTAGATCAAGGGAAGTAATAGTGCCACTGTATTCTGCTCTGGTCAGACCTCACCTGGAGTACTGTGTCCAGTTCTGGGCACCACAATTCAAGAAGGACACTGTCAAACTGGAACATGTCCAGAGGAGGGCAACCAAAATGGTCAAAGGCCTGGAAACGATGCCTTATGAGGAACGGCTAAGGGAGCTGGACATGTTTAGCCTGGAGAAGAGGAGGTTAAGGGGTGATATGATAGCCATGTTCAAATATATAAAAGGATGTCATATAGAGGAGGGAGAAAGGTTGTTTTCTGCTGCTCCAGAGAAGCGGACACGGAGCAATGGATCCAAACTACAAGGAAGAAGATTCCACCTAAACATTAGGAAGAACTTCCTGACAGTAAGAGCTGTTCGACAGTGGAATTTGCTGCCAAGGAGTGTGGTGGAGTCTCCTACTTTGGAGGTCTTTAAGCAGAGGCTTGACAACCATATGTCAGGAGTGCTTTGATGGTGTTTCCTGCTTGGCAGGGGGTTGGACTCGATGGCCCTTGTGGTCTCTTCCAACTCTATGATTCTATGATTCTATGAAAAGGCCTCCACTTGGCACGTGTGGTGCCAAATTTGGAATGGGATTCACAGTTGTGGCTTCGGGTACAGTTTCCTCTGGCCTGCAAAGGTGCGCGGGGGGGGGGGGAGGCTTTGAGGCCTGGGCAAAAATAATGAAAGGGGCTGGCAGATAATTAATGAAGAGGAAAGTACCCAGGCAACTGTTGGTAGAAGTTTGGAGAAAGGAAGCAAGGGCTGGGAGCCGTCCTTTGGGAGTATGCAAGGAAAGCAGCACAAAATCCATTGAATTCAGCAATTGCCCTTTCTTTTTAGTTTTGGTGGTTTCACAAAAATCAAGCTCATGTCTAAAGTAGGAGTGAACAGGCATTGGTGATAATAGCATTTAGTGACTTTTCACATCACTTGATACTTTCTTCCTTCAGAATATCTCTAAATTCTGTGGAAGGTCAGTCCAAAGTTAATTATGCAGTTTGGGCTTGGTAGCTGCTCTTCTTCTTCTTCTTCCTCTTCTCCTCCTCCTGGTCCCTCTCTACAAAAAATAACTTCTCACACACGCACCCCATACATGTCTTTGTGTTTATTTTATCTTTTTTGCTTCATGAGCTTTAGCCAGCTATCAAGGAGAGTTTGACAGTGTTCAACATGCTGTTGTGTTGGCATGGAGGCTCTCCTCATCCAATGCATTGGTGGTGCTGATCTCTAATTGCACTAGCAAGATAAGCAACAGTTGGAGATAGCTTGTGCCCTCTTATTTGGAAGATTCCTTGTTGTTCTCTTTCTGGGATTGTGACCCCACCTGCTGCTGCCAGAGGAACCCTTGCAGAAACCTACTTCCTTTGGTCTCCTTGGGGTCTAGTTGATGAATGCAAAGCTTCTTTCTACTTCTAAATGTTGAGATAGGCCTTTAGAAGAGAAAGATCTTGATCAGAGCCCAGAAACAAACCACAAATAACATTTGTGGAGCAATACGGAGAGAGAACGGGGTAGGGTGAAGCCGCAATTCATTAACAGCTGGAATAATTAATCTTCAGGAAACTGTAGCATGCTTGTGCTTTTCTCACATGTGCCCTAAGTTGAAATAACTTTTTGTTTGTTCAGGAAAGTAAGGCTTTAATCATCTGGATGAAAAAGCAAAGGAGATATGGTAATCTTTTTGAAGGAGATATGATAATCTTTTTGGCAAATGGGCCAGTAAAAAGAAGTTTTAATTGACTAGGAGACCTACCATGGATCAAGAGTCCTGCTGCTTCCTCCTCCCCTGCTAAAATATCAAGAGAGTTTGAGAACTGCCTGTGAGTCATATTGTTTACCAAACCCAAAGCGATCAGCTATGTGACCTAAGCAAATATTTCGGGACTCACAAGCCAGAAGAGTGTGTGTGGTTCAGGAAATTGAAGGCTTATAAGAAGAGGCTGGTATGTGGCCCTGACCCTTCAGAGTCAACAGCCCTTGATTGGCTAGAACCTCACGATTCTGGGAGGCATTACAGATGGGTGGCTTCCAAATTGTGTTACGAGGGACCTCTGGAGATGCTTGGAAGCTCCCCAAGGATGCGTGGCAGATGTGCTTTGGTGAAAGAGACCCTTCCCCTCGCTGGCAGTCTTCTCCTTCAAAAGACAGATGCCAAGAACACAGCCGGCCCATGAAAGGTGATGGAGAGAAGCCAATAAAATTGCCAGTGTGGTAGGGAAGCACACTGTATCACCGGAGCGGGGGCTAGATGTGGCCTTCCAGACCTCTCTGGCTGTCCTTTGGGATCTTCACCATGCCACACTCCCTCACCCTGCTGTTGTGTGTGTTTGAACATCTGGTCTCTATGCAGCTGGAATGCACTCTCTTGGTCAAAGCTGAAAGTCTCATCTTTTGGACTGTTCACATTTGAACTTTGGCCCTGCCCATCACTGGTGTGTGCTAGTCACTTAAGGTTGCCAAATTCAGTGGTTTAAAGCTGGATCTTGAAGATCAGCAAGGAGAAAAGTTTGCTCTCTTGACTAGGATAAAGCTCCCAGCATCTTTGTCTGCATCTTGTGAGTCCAGAGGATCCACCAGTTACCTGCCAGTGCTACCTGCCCCCCCTTCTCCTTTTGTGCCTGAAGGGGCTGTGAAGCCTGAGTGCATATTCTGTGAAGGCTCCCAACCTCTGGTGTGGTCCTGCTCTTCTCTGAGGCACGTCTGGCATGTGATGCATCTCTTGATCTAGGCTTTGGTAGGGAGGGAATTAATATTCAGAAGCGATGTTCTGATCACTCACTGTTGATATGTGTGTGTGTGTTCCTTTTTAACTGATGTTTCAGATTCTGTTCATGACAGTTTCATTGTGTACTAACACAGAGCCCTAAGGGGCTCATTAGCCAGACTGTGAGGTTTTGAGTCCCTGACACGAGTGTTGTCATGCACTCTGGAGAGGTGGCAGCTTTAACTATAAAAGGAGGAACGAGACCCCACTGATTTTGGTGTGGAGATTATTCGGAAGGAATGTGTTTCTCCACACATTCCTGCTCGGGTCTTAAGATCTTCATTGGAGGCCTTCTTCAGATTCCCCCACCTCAGGGGTCTGCAACCTTTAAGACAAAAAGAGCCACTTGGACCCGTTTCCGAAGAAAAAAAAAACCGGGAGCCGCAAAACTCGTCATTATAAAAATAACTTTTTTGTCACTTTTTTATTATTTCTTTGTTTGACCCCTCAGAATTACTCCTCCTCATAGAAATAAACATTAAATTTACAAGTTACTTTTTTTTGTGTGTGTGTTCTTCACTCCCCTTCAAAACAGTGACCAGCGTACATGCCCCCTTTCAATGCAGTGACCAGCGTACATGCCCCCTTTCAATGCAGCGGGCGGGCGGGCGGGTAGGTGACGTCGGGACAGTGCGTGACTAACGCACGCACCGCCCCCATGCGACGTCATAGCCAGTACAGCGCCCGCCATAGTGGGGAGTGTCGGGGCGCACAATGCGCCTCCTCCCCTCGCTAGTATCTGCCCCGGAGCCGCGGCAAAGGTGTAAAAGAGCCACATGCGGCTCCGGAGCCGCGGGTTGCAGACCCCTGCCCCACCTGATGATGGCTTCTTGGGAAGGCCTTTTTGGTGGTGGCACCCAGTTTGGGGAAAGCTTCACCCATAGAGACTTTCTTAGTGGATGTCCAATGATCAGCAGAGATTAGGAATTCATTAGTTTGCACCCGGCGTCCTATTGGGAAGACCCAGTTTTCTGAGTGCATGTTCTGGAAGTTGGGCAATAGGGGCAGTCCAGGATTCCTTTTGGTGTACCGACCTCCCCGCTACGCCAAGGATTCCCTGCCTGAGCTGCTTCAGGTTGTGGCAGATGTTCTCCTGCAAACACCTAGCTTGGTCGTCCTAGGGGATTTTAACATCCATGTCAACACGACTTTACAAGGAGTCACTCGGGACTTCGTGGAAAGCACGGCCTCCATGGGGCTGTCCCTGAATAAGTCTGGCCCAACCCATAGCCGTGGACATGCCTTGGATCTGGTGTTCACCTCTATGGAAGTTATTTATGAAATTTCTATACCACCATTCACCTGAGGATCACAGGGTGGTTTACAATAAGAAACACACACAAAAAATAAACTATAGTAACAATAAACCTGACTTGTCTTCCTCAGAAGTGCAGTTTAAAGCAAGGGCGGGCTCCCGCTGCTCTGTCCCAGCTCCTACCAACCTTGCAGTTCGAAAGCACACCCAAAAGTGCAAGTGGGAAGATAAACGGCGTTTCTGTGCGCTGCTCTGGTTTGCCAGAAGCGGGTTAGTCATGCTGGCCACATGGCCCAGAAAAACTCTGCGGACAAACGAGATGAGCGCCACAACCCCAGAGTCGTCTGTGACTGGACTTAACTGTCAGGGATCCTTTACCTTTTTTATGGTTTCCCCCGAAGCCTCCTGTCACCCCAGGGGATGACAAATTTGCATTTAATCAACACCTCAGCACCTCCCTTGGATTTCTTTCAAAGGGGATAATGGCTCTTTGGGTGACGACGTGACATATGAGGCTATTTATCAGAGGGGCTACTCAACCTGAGAAAGCAGCCCACCTAGGAGAAGGAAAACCCTGTTCCTAAAACTTAGTTGTAACTATTTATTAATACTTTTATGGCTTTACTCACCCTCCACCCTTGGATACCAGTTTCTGGAAGCCACAGGCAGAGAAGGAGTTGCTGTTGGGCCCAGGTGCTGCTTGGGGCCTCTCACAGCAGCACCTGGTTGGCCAAAATGAGAATAGGTTGCTGGGCCAGGAGGGCCAGGGGCCTGATCCACCAGGCACATCTTTATTTTCTTGCAGATCAGGTCAAAGACCATCAAGTGCAGAGTCTGGTGCTGAGTGGCCAGACAGGTGCATATGGAAAGCTCTGAAGCAGGACATCAATGTATCCTGCCTTCCTTCCATAGGCAGCATTCAGTAACTGGAATTCTGAGGTATTGCTGCCTCTGGAAATGGAACGACTTCTGTGTTTCACCTCACCAGTTTCACAGGTGGGATAACAGAAAGGTGAGAAAGAGCGATGGTCCAGGGTTCTTGCTCTCTCCCTCACTACACCACAGCCTCCCTCTTCTCTGTTCCCTCCTTCAGCTCTGCATGGTCCAATTTTCCTTGCCATTTAAACTATTGTTTTAGCTGCAGACCCATTATCAACCCTTTCCAATCTCCACGCTTGATGATTGTCCAAGGGCTTATAGAAAAATATGCCAAAAATTTCAGCACAGCCCTTGGAACATTTTTTTATTAAATTCTTTTCAGTCATGCAGACTAAATTAAAGGAGAAATATGCACTCCAGGAAGAGTATAAATATTAATTCAGACTCTCCTTTTTTTGCCTTGGCAGACTCCTCCTTTGCTTGAAATAAACCTTCTGCACTTATCTTAACGATTGAGGTCACAGTTTGCTGTTTTGTTTATGCTTAATGGGGGGGGTGTTGAGAAGCTTTAAAAAAATACCCTTAAAAGGGCAGGATAACTTTCATTATTCGTTGACAGCTTCAGTTTGGAATAGTGGTAAGACTCTTGCTGTGTTTGCTGGTAATAAGGAGGGAGGCAGTCTGGGAAGTGCCTGCCCCCTGTTCTTGGGCTCCATGGTGAAAGAAAGGGGGGAGGGTAAAAATGGAAGAAAATAAAAGATTTTGACACAGGAGGTGTAGGGGTGGGTGAATGGTAGCTTGAGGAGCTATACACGTGCCCCCCATCCTTTGCTGACTCCATTGATACTGCCTGTCTGTCCCACACTCCTGTTATATATATATTGGGGTTGGCAAATGCAGGCACCCTGGTGTGTGTGATTAAATGAGAGCTAGTATGGGGTAGTGTTTAGAGTGTTGGACTCTTACCGGGGAGACTAGGGTTCAAATCCCCCACTGGGCCATGAAGCTCACTGGGAGACCTTGGGACAGTCACTGCATCTCAGCCTAGCCTACCTCACAGGGTGGTTGTGGTGATTAAATGAAGAAGGGGAGAACCATCTTGCATGTCACCTTGAGCTCCTTGGAGAAAAAGGTGGGATGTAAATGCAGTGAAAAATAATTTTGGCTCAGAAACTGCAACTTGCTGATCTGTAAGTAGACCTTTGTTTTGATATAACAAGGGCTAGATAAAGCAATCAGTGGTTTATGATCAGGATATGTTAAGAATTCCCCTCTACCTGTATATGGAATTACCCCATGCCTTAAGGTGGTCATTGGGGACCCGGCACTACCTTTCTATGTGCACAGCCTTTTTGGTGGTGGTGCTAAGGCTGCCCAGTGGCCTCCATGCAGAAACCAGTCATGCCCTTTCCCTTGCCTCATTTTGACAGGTGCCAAAGACTCGCTGATTCAAGCAGGCTTTATGCTATTTCTTACTGCTTCTGGGGGAAGGGTTGTCACTCATTGGTGGAGCACATGCTCTTTCATGAAGAATGTCCTGTGTTCAGTCCCTGGTGACCTCTCCTTGTAGTGCTGGGAATGTCCCCTGGCTGAAACCCTGGAGAGCCACTGCTGCCAGTTAGTGTAGACAGTACTGAACGAGGTTAGTCAATATTTTGACTCTGCATAAGGCAGCTTCTGATCTTCTTAGTTTTTGTGCTGCTTTGTCATGGACCGGCTGGGTACAGAGGAATGGTGGAAGGCCCCAGCTGGGGAACCCCCAAAAGGAAGAAGGCTCAGAGCCAGAAGAGTGGTGGTGGGATGACAATGAGCAGTCAGGGGGGGAAGAGGGAGAAGCCTGGAAGAGGTCACAGGGAGAGTCTGTGGCAGAGAGCAGTCAGAATCAGAGACAGAAGCCAAAGCAGGAGAGGAGTTAGGCTGATGAAGAAGCATCGGTGTCTCCCCTTCCTGCTGTGAGAAGCTCCCCTGCCCTCCAGTCTACAAGGACCAGAAGAGGTCCTTGTAGGAACAAAAACAGGCAAACTAACATAGTCTCAGATTACTTGAGAAGAACCCAGAGGAGGAGGAGACTGAGGCAGCTGTGGGAACCTTCAGTCTCTACAACTGGGGCAAGATCTACTGAGAAGAGTTGCTGTGCTCATTAGGTCTGACACACCTGAGCTGACCATGTTTCAGCAAATAAAGAGTTAATTGCTCTTACTTTATGTGATTTACTGCTGGCTATGGCCTGCATTGCATGTGCCCCCCCTTGTTTTCTTAATTATAATTGAATCAATTAGCACAGTTTTTGCTGCTTTGGGAACTAATATTTTGGAGCATTGTGGGATCTTATTAATATTGTGTATTAAATGTCTATCCTGCCCCTTCATCTGAAGGTCCCAGGCTGGTTCAGAACAGGAAAAAGCAAAATGAGAAAAATACAAAATAACCCCCTCCCACAAACACATTTTAAAAGTCATAGAATGTCAATAGTCCCAAACTTGATTGAAGAGAAACATTTACCGAAAGGTGTTTAATGAAGGCACCAGAGGAGCCTTCCTTGGGAGAGCATTCCACAGATGAGGAGCCACCACAGGAAAGGCCCCTTCTCCTGTTGCCACCCACCAGCCATCTTGTGGAGAGGCAGGTCCTGGCTTTTAATTGTAAGTTTTGAAACTGTTTTAAATTGTATTGTAAACTGCCCTGAGACCATAAGGTCTCCAGCACATGCCCAAGATTGATTTGTTGTCCTCCTTGCGGGTGTTGTGTTGGGTTGGTGGCTTCTTTTTTCTGCCATCCTGGTTTGGCGGGGGGGGGGGGGGAGAGAAAGTTCTGGTTAAACTCTTGCAGCTGGATAAATTATCATTAAGTTAAAACCTGCTTATTGTTACATGTTGCTCACAGTGATTATCGGGTTGCATATTTTCCTGCCTCTTGCCACAAGATGAGAATCAGCCGTAATGTCAGGGTAGCAACTCAGCAAGAGCAGCTATTTAAAGGCAGAGAAACCACCAAATGCAATTTTTTCCCCAGCGAGAGGGAGGGAAACAGTTGTAATTGTTACTTAATAGGAAATTGTCATGGCTTGTGGGTCTGACTCTTTCAGAAGCTGAAAGACTGAAACATTCAAGCCGCGGTGCAGAAATAGAACACTTTATTAGAAAAGCACGTTGAATAACAGCCTTAAGCTATGTGCAAACGATAGGATCCCCCCTGTTAAGTTGTGGGCGAACATATCAAAGGCCATATCAAATGGTCAAAGGCCTGGAAATGATGCCTTATGAGGAACGGCTAAGGGAGCTGGGCATGTTTAGCCTGGAGAAGAGGAGGTTAAGGGGTGATATGATAGCCATGTTCAAATATATAAAAGGATGTCACATAGAGGAGGGAGAAAGGTTGTTTTCTGCTGCTCCAGAGAAGCGGACACGGAGCAATGGATCCAAACTACAAGAAAGAAGATTCCACCTAAACATTAGGAAGATCTTCCTGACAGTAAGAGCTGTTCGACAGTGGAATTTGCTGCCAAGGAGTGTGGTGGAGTCTCCTACTTTGGAGGTCTTTAAGCAGAGGCTTGACAACCATATGTCAGGAGTGCTCTGATGGTGTTTCCTGCTTGGCAGGGGGTTGGACTCGATGGCCCTTGTGGTCTCTTCCAACTCTATGATTCTATGATTCTATGATATCAGACGACGCAGTGATTCTTCCAAAACAGCTCTTTATTTGTAAGCTGGAACAGAACTGACTGAGGAGCTCAGTCAGCCTGCTTATATAGAGCTCCAGAACAATGTAACTGTTGCCATTTTCTAAAACTATCCAATCAATGAACGTCACTTTCAATCCTTCATTTGCATACAAACTATCTACAGTATCCCCCTGCTGGCCCAGGGTGAGAACTTCAGTACATAACACCCCTCCCCACCGAGATAAGGCGTTAGTTACAATCGTAATGGTTTCCTTATATACAGCACTACACGTAATGGTTCAATTAGGCACAAAAGCATATTGGTTACATTTCACATATTTAGACCAATAGTGATACATGTCCAACAACATAGTCCTTTAAATAAGTTGGGCACTTGAAAACTCCGCCAGACTGCCGGGGGCTGGTAGCCAAGTCCGGGGGGGGGCCCAATTCTTGCTGAGGCTGTGGTGCGACCCTAGGTGGCGTTGAAACCAAGTCCCCTGGATCCGCTGCTGTGGGTGGAACCTCCGTAAGTGGAGTGGTCTGAGCCTGTGGTAAGTCTGGCAGACCCTCTGAAGTGGCTTGGTTCGGCTCCACTCTGGCAGTTTGCGAGAGAGGTGGAGCCTCACCATCTATAAGTGTCTCTTCCGGAGCCACGAGCTCAGTTGGGGGCACCACGATAGTGTCCAAGTCCCCAACCCTGCGCCTAAGCTGGTCTATGTGCCGGGGCCATAAGCGTCCGTCTTCGAGTGCCACCTGGTACGAGCGAGGTCCAGTGACTCCCACTTCTGTGGCTGGCACCCAAGGAATGTCCCCCACATAGTTCTGGGCAAAGACCTGGTTTCCTGGAACAAATGGGGTTCGGCCACGGCAAAGTCCGGGTGCAGCCGGTCGAGCGGGGACCTCATGTGGTGGCCCATAAGCAGTTCAGCAGGACTCCGCCCTGTGGCCACATGAGGGGTGATGTGTTGCACTAACAAGTATTCGGCAACCCGCTCGTGCCAATCTCCCCGGTCCAGGCGCGCCAGTGCCTCTTTTGCCGAGCGCACCATCCTCTCCGCTTGCCCATTGCTGGATGGATGAAAGGGTGCTGTTAGGGCATGGCGGATGCCCAGTCCCAAAAGATACCGCTCAAAAGTGCCTGACGTGAACTGCGGTCCGTTGTCAGAGACAAGGACATCAGGACACCCATGCGTCGCAAAGAGGCCTCACAGCACCCGGATGACGGCCTCGGTAGTGGTGGAGGGCATCAGGGCCACCTCCAGCCATTTGGAATAAGCGTCCACCACTACCATATAGGTCCGGCTGCGAAAGGGGCTGGCCAGATCGATGTGCACCCTCGACCAGGGTGTCTTGGGTGTCTCCCAGGTGTGTCCCTTAGCAGCTGGTGGTGCAGGCCTAGATTCTTGGCACGCTTGACAGGCGGACACCCAGGCAGTGATGGCATCGTCCATGTTAGGCCACCAGACGTAACACCGAGCCAACGCCTTCATTTTGACGATTCCTGGGTGGCTAACGTGCAGAGCCTCCAGAACACGTTGACGCAGTCTTTGGGGAATCACGACGCGGTCTCCCCACAGCAGACAGCCGCGATGAGCCGAGAGTTCATGTTGTCTGGTTGCGAAGGGCTGGAACTCTGATGCAAAAGGCCCTTGTGGCCACCCCCTCCACACCCAGTTTTGCACACGGCTGATGGTGCGTTTCTGGGCAGATGCGGAGGCCACAGTGGCAGCCGATACAGGCACTGCTGGAAGATCCTCAATCAGGAGGAGCGATGAAGCAGGAGCCGGGTCTTCCACAAACGCTGGAAGAGGGCAACAGCTGAGGGTGTCGGCATGGCCCATCGATTTCCCCGGGCGATGGACGAGCCAGTAGTGGTAGGCAGCCAGGAAAACAGTCCATCGCAGCATGAGCAGCGAGAGGACCGGTGGAGTTGGACGATCACCGGCGAGGAGGCCCAGGAGCGGCTTGTGGTCGGTTATGAGGTCAAAAGTCCTGCCGTAGAGGTATTAATGGAACCTCTTCACTACAGCCACAAGTGCCAGTGCCTCCTTGTCGAGCTGGCTGTAATTCCGTTCAGTCAGAGATAGCGTCCTGGAAAAGTAGGCGAGCGGTGCTTCTCTTCCGTCTGGAAAACGGTGACTAAGGACAATGCCAAAAGGTATGGCGTCACAGGCAAGGACCAGCGGCCTGGCTTCACTGTACTGTACCAGCACACTGTCCGATGAAAGAAGAGCCTTGACCGCGTTGAAGGCCGCCGTCTCCCGATGACCCCAGGACCAAGGCGTCTTTGTGCTGAGGAGTCGGTGAAGAGGCTCAGCCACCGTGGCTTTGTGGGGCAGGAACATGTTATAAACGTTCAGCAGCCCCAGGAACGCCTGCAACTCTGTCTTGTTCTTTGGGATGGGGGCCTGCTGGATAGCGCGGATCTTGGATGTGGTTGGGTGAAGGCCGGAGGTGTCGATAAGATAGCCCAGGAACTCCACCTGTGGAACGGCGATCTGGCACTTCTCCCTCTTTACCTTGAGTCCGGTCTCCTGGAACCTGGTCAGCACGGCACGGAGGCGCTCGAACAGCTGCTGGTGAGTCTGCGGACACCAAGACGTCATCAAAATATGGTACCACGCCCGGAAGCCCTTGCAGGAGATGCTCCATAAGGCTTTGGAAGATGCCAGGAGCCACACTCACCCCAAACTGCAACCGGCGGCAACGGAATGCCCCTCGGTGGGTGACGATCGTCTGGGCTTCAGCAGTGGCATCATCGATGGGCAGTTGTTGATAGGCTTGGGCAAGGTCCAGCTTAGCGAAGACCTTACCCAGGGAATGCAGCAGGTGTTGGACAACAGGAACCGGGTAACCGTGATGCTGAAGTGCCTTGTTGATCGTGCACTTGTAGTCAGCGCAGATTCTCACCGACCCGTCTGGCCTGACAGGCGTGACAATGGGGGTTTCCCACTTGGCATGGTCAACCGGCTCCAAAACTCCTTGGGCGATCAGCTTGTCCAGTTGTTCATCCACCTTAGCCTTGAGAACAAAGGGAACCCAGCGTGGCTTTAGCTTGATGGGGGCGACTTGTGGATCAAGGCTAAAGGAGATGGGCGTACCTGTATATTGCCCCAAAGTGCCGTCAAAAACCTTGGCAAAGTCTTTGACCAGACTTTCAGTCTCTGCGTTAGAGATGCAGTTGATGCCGGTGACTTCCAGGCCGAGGGCATCAAACCAGTCTAGCCCTAGGAGGCTTGGCCACTAACCTTCGACCACCACCAGTCGGAGCAGGCCCGAAAAATCCTTGAAGGCGATCCGGAACCGGCCAACGCCTACCACGGGAATGTCGTTTCCCTGGTAGTCTCTCAGGTGTATGCGGTGAGAGTCGAGTTGCCTTTTGGACACTCTGGGTACCAGTCTTTTGATGGTGCTCCAAGACACGATGGACAGGGCAGACCTGGTGTTGATCTCCATGTCACATGGAGCTCCTTCAATGAGCACCGTGACGTTCAGCTTGCGTCGTGTAGGCGATTCGGTTTGGCCAATCGTGGTTCCAGACGGGCAGCGGCAGTTGGTGAGAGCGAAACAGCTTTCCTTTGCAGACTGGAGTGAAGACTTGGACTTGCGAGTCGGTGAAGGAGGAGTGTCAGATGGAGCCGATCGGCAGACCTTAGCGATGTGGCCCCTTCTGGAGCAAGTCCAACAGATGGCGTCTCTGAATCGACACTTGGCACGGGAATGGTTGCCTCTGCAGCCGGCACATTCCAGTTGGCACTTGGACTTCTGTTGTAACTTCCTGCGCTCCCACTTTGTCTGGTGCACGTCATCGTCTTCACTGGAGGATGCCTCATCACTGCTGGCCTCTTTGTGATGCACTGGAACTGGCTTCCTAGCAAGACGCGGGCTGCTGGCCTTGCGGATCTCCTGGGTGAAGCGTTCAGCAGCTTCCGAGGCCACGGCCTCCTCAATGGCTTTCTGCAGCGTGAGGTCTGGCTTGGCAAGGAGACACCGTTGCATATGGATGTCCCGGACCCCGCAGACGATTCGATCCATCAGGGCATCGTCTAAGTCTCGGAACATGCAGTGCATTGCAACCTGTCGCAGGACGGTGGTGTAGTTGTTGATTGACTCCCCCTCTGCCTGGTTCTGGTGGTAAAACGCATGGCGGGCAGCAATCTTGGACGGCTTTGGCGCGTAGTGGTTCCGGAGCTTCTCTTGGATCGTGTCCCATGGTGTTGCCTGGACTGCTTCAGGCGCAACCAATGCTCGGGCCGTCTCAAACACCTCAGGCCCACAGAGGCTGAGGAATAGGCCCCGCTTCCGTTCCTTTGATACTGCTGTTACCTGAACGAGGTAGGCATCTCATGATTCAGAGGCTGGGGCAAACGGTGGTAGAGGCATGAGTTCTGATGCCAACGTGGAGGGCGATGGATAGAACACAGTGCTCTAGCCAGAACGGTCAGCTCTGAATTGGTTCTGTTCAGTGATTTCACTCCGTGTTTCAGCTCAGTGACTCAGCTTAGAGGGTGGCCGTGTCAGGCTGTGCTCTGATATCCATCGATCCCATCCTCGTCGCCAGTGTAAAGTTGTGGGCGAACATATCAGACGACCCAGCGATTCTTCCAAAGCAGCTCTTTATTTGTAAGCTGGAACAGAACTGGCTGAGGAGCTCAGTCAGGCTGCTCATATAGAGCTCCAGAACAATGTAACTGTTGCCATTTTCTAAAACTATCCAATCACAACGTCACTTTCAATCCTTCATTTGCATAACTATCTACAGTATTCCCCTGCTGGCCCAGGGTGAGAACTTCAGTACATACCCACCCCCCCAAGATTTGAAGGCAGTGTAATGGAGCCAGCATTGCCTTGAGTCTACTTTATATTGATGCTGTTGTGTTATCCTTGTATGGTCTCAGCAGTTTATGATTTTTTTTTCTGTTGCTGCAGAAGCCTCAAAGCCTGATTGGCTGGAGATGGTGGCAGGACAGTCACAAATATAGCAGCTACACTCTATGTACAGGTGTGCAGATGCTGTTTTACTAACATGCAAAGTATCCCTTACCCATTGCAGGGAGTGCTTGGGTAATTAGGTAATACTGAAGGACAGAGGTGGATTTGGGGCCCTCAAATTTCAGCTGTACCCTGTGCAACATGGGCATAGCCAAGGCGGGGCAGAGGGGCAGTTGCCTCCCCCCAGATCAAGCAAAACAATAGTAGTAGTAGTAGTAGTAGTAGTAGTAGTAATAATAATAATAATAATAATAATAATAATAATAATAATAATAATAATAATATAATATTTATACCCTGCCCATCTGGCTGGGCTTCCCCAGCCACTCTGGGTGGCTTCCAACCAAATATTAAAATACAGTAATGCATCAAACACGGAGCAATGGATCCAAACTACAAGAAAGAAGATTCCACCTAAACATTAGGAAGAACTTCCTGACAGTAAGAGCTGTTCGACAGTGGAATTTGCTGCCAAGGAGTGTGGTGGAGTCTCCTACTTTGGAGGTCTTTAAGCAGAGGCTTGACAACCATATGTCAGGAGTGCTCTGATGGTGTTTCCTGCTTGGCAGGGGGTTGGACTCGATGGCCCTTGTGGTCTCTTCCAACTCTATGATTCTATGATTCTATGATTCTATGATCAAACATTAAAACCTCCCTAAACAGGGCTGCCTTCAGATGCCTTAATTAACTGACCAATCATGTCGGTTCTGCCCCACCCAGAAGTCCTGCCCCCCGCAACAAAAAAAACCTGGCTACTCCCATCCTGTGCAACACTAAAATTCACTTCCCCTGCCTCCTGTGCTCCATTATACAGCGTTATTCTGGTACCCCCCTGCAGTGGGACACCCAGTGTAGCTGCACCCTACTCTAAAACTGTTGCAGATACTGATATTGTGCAGTCTGAAACAACTGGAAGCATAATAACTGACTCCTTTTGGAATAAATCATTGTTCAGACCCATAAAAGTATTATTCAAACTTTTACTGGCAGAACTATTTAAAATAATACAAGCCAGTTACAAGCCAGTCACATACCTCCAACATTTCTCTAATGAAAATAGGGGTGTCAATAATAATAATAATAATAATAATAATAATAATAATAATATTTATACCCCACCACTCTGGGCAGATTCCAACATATATAAAAACATAATAAAACATAAAATATTTAAAAACTTCCTGATATAGGAATGCCTTCAGATGTCTTCTAAAGGTCGTATAGTTACTTATCTGCTTGGCTCGGGGGGTCGCATAACTGAGCCACAGCCTCCAACATTTCTCTGATTAAAATAGGGACGTCCTAAGGAAAAGGGACGCGGGTGGCGCTGTGGGTTAAACCACAGAGCCTAGGACTTGCTGATCAGAAGGTCGGTGGCTTGAATCCCCGTGACAGGGTGAGATCCTGTTGCTCGGTCCCTGCTCCTGTCAACCTAGCAGTTCAAAAGCACAACAAAGTGCAAATAGATAAAACGGTACCGCTCAGGCAGTAAGGTAAATAGCGTTTCCGTGCGCTGCTCTGGTTCGCCAGAAGCGGCTTAGTCATGGTGGCCACATGATCCGGAAGCTGTACGCCGGTTCCCTCGGCCAGTAAAGCGAGATGAGCTCCGCAACCCCAGAGTCGGCCACGACTGGACTTTTCCTTTACCCAAGGAAAAGTAGAAAATTCGGGTTCACATCTGAAACCAAGATGGCTTCTGTAAATCTTGAACTGTCCCTGGAAAATAGGGACACTTGGGGAGGTCGGCAGTCGTGGGGCTGTTGCTTTTCCTGACGCTTTGACATCAGATCTCTGACATGAGTGGTTCAGGATCCGCATAGGGCTGCTGTTTCCTGTGATTACATAGCCATCCATTCCTTGTCAATCAGCGAGTGTATATGAAGAACCCTGTGTTTGCAAAGGCTTCCTAGGAGCCCTACGAAACTCCACAGATCCTGGAAAAGTTTCTGTGACTTTCTTGCCAGTCTGGGAACAAAGGGTGAGGCAGGAAACCTTGAATTATCTGGCGGTGGTTTCAATGGGGAGAGGGTTTAAATATTTATTGTGTAGTGTGAATAAACCCATTACTTGCTGTGATTTTTTAAAAAGCAACTTTTAAAAAGATGTTCTCTTATAAATATTTAAGAAAGGAACTTATAGCAGCAGTGAGAATCCAAAATGAACCAAAGGACTCTTAATGAAAGTTTGCTCCTCTAAGACAAACATGAGGGAAAGTTTTTATATTACTGCGGACATATGAGGTCAGATGCCACAAGTATAACTCCACAGCCGTGCAAACTGCAGACTCCACAAAATTTTTCAAAACCTGGCTCGACATATTCCAAGTATTTCAAAAACACTCAAAGAAGCAGCCTTTTGCTATGTAATGAAGCTGGCTAAATCCTTGCATAGTCCACAATAACTCCCCATTTTAGAATATATTCTTAAAATATTGACTCTGGTATTTGAGCCCCTCTTTATAGAAGAAAAAGAAGAGTAGTAAATTCCAGAGCTATGAGCGTCACAGTGGAAGTAACAGATACTTCTCAGCCTGCATGAACCTTCATTTGAACAATCCAAGAATGTCACTGGTTAGGAGGCACTGGTTCAGTTATTTTGAAAACTGCTGCAATCTTTGGCAGTTGGCACCCCTAATTAAGGACTCAAGAGTCACAGTTCAGAGCCAGGGCAAGCGCCCACCCGTTGCCCAGTTGTTTCAGTGCTGGGGAAGGCCTTAGCTCAGTGGCAGAGGTCATGCTTCGCTTGCAGAAGATCCCAAATTCAACCTCCGGCATCTTCCTTGAAGTAGAATCTCGGTAGACTGAGACATTGCAGTAGTCCAGGGCTAGATGGACATAGAGTCTGACGGGAGAGAAGGCAGGGAGTGGGCAGGAATCCAGTTCAGTTCACATTTAAAGGCAAACCTACTTAATTTGTGCTTTTTTATTATTAAAGTTTTCTTGGTTTACAAAGGTATGCGCAATATCTCTTTTTTCAAGTTACGTTTTCCATAGGTCAGTTTCATTTGTTGAGACATTAGGGTTACATTAGGAAGAAAGAGGGGGGGAGAGGTGGCGGGATGAAAGGCAGGGGGGGTCAGGAGGCGATGTTTCTATTTTGCTTAATGTATGTGTGGGGTTTTGTGTCAGCGTTGTTTGTGCGGGTTCTCTTTGCTATTCGCTTGTGTTCCTTTGGTGGTGAGAGAGGTTGGGGTTGGCCATGGGTGCGGTTGCTTGTTTGGGGTTGGGTGTGGTGATCTTTGTTTTCGTGTGTGAGTGGGGTGGGTGGGTGTTTTGGATCAGGTTAGCCATATTGATTTGTATATTGTTGGTGGGTTATTGTCATTGTCTTGTTGGGCTGTGTACGTGATAAAGGGGAGCCATACCGGGGTAACCTTATTTTCCTTTAATACTCTATTAATCTATTTATACTTAATTCCTTATAACATTTCTACTGAAGCCATATAATTTCATTCCAACATTCTTCTAACATTCATTAATTTTACAATATTTCTATAAATAGTCTTTAAACTTTTCCCAGTCTTCTTCCACTGACTCTTCTCCCTGGTCTCGGATCTTGCCAGTCTTTCCCGCCAATTCCGTCTAGTCCATCAACTTCATCTGCCATTATCCAACACTTCAGTGCTTTTAAGAGACAGCCATTCTCTCAGCCAGCAAAAAGCAGATGATTCACCACAAAGTTTAGGTGTCTGGCAGGGCAGGTCCACCTCCTTCTTTAGCATCTTAAGTTTTACTCGAGGCTTCCTGCCCTGCCAAACCAATCCAGGAACATCCTTCTGCCACCTCCTGAAACAATCCCTCCCATCCAAAACTTGCACTTTTTGACACAAAAGCAACATCCCCAGCAATACAGCAACCCTCATCCCCACCACAACAGCTTGGCCCAACCATAACAACTTCAGATTTGTCCATATTTCCCAATCCCCCTTCTCTTCAATCCAACGTCCTTCACAGTTACCCTTAAGTAAATTCACATTTTTGGCGGTCCTACTGACCCCCAAAAATCTCTCTTTCTCAGCCGATGTTGATCCTGTCTCCTCCTGAAGCTCTGTCAAACTTTCCTTTCCCAGTTCTGGTGGGGTGCTGATCCTCAAATTCATCTGTTTTTCTTTAAGCTCCATCATAGCAAATGTCAGCTTATATTCGTCAAGTTGCATTTGAATGTATGGGGCTCTCTCACACTCCAATTGTGTTGTTTTACAT
This sequence comes from Podarcis bocagei, assembly GCF_964188305.1. Classification (NCBI taxonomy): domain Eukaryota; kingdom Metazoa; phylum Chordata; class Lepidosauria; order Squamata; family Lacertidae; genus Podarcis; species Podarcis bocagei. The sequence continues at coordinate 52,605,465 of NC_138140.1, read as the reverse complement.
TCAGCAGCAAAGGTTTTCTCCCTGACTTCATCCGCAGTTTGCCGTATTAAAGTAGATTCCTGTGTCAATTTCTGGGTGGTTTCTGTGTTGGTGTTCACCTTTTGTCCCAGATTATTTAAACTTTCTACAATTAAATCAATTTTATTATTTGCAGCGTCCGCTTTCACATTCATCACTTCTGTTTTCTTGTGAAGCTGTTCCAGCGAGTCATTTATTTTCAATAATGCGACCACTAAGGCCTCTTCTGTTGACATTTCATCTGTTCTTTCCTTTCCATTTGCCATAACACTTAAGAGATTCAAGGTCAATCCCAGAGTCACACAGTTTTTATCTTGCAGCTAGAAACTCCCCTAGCCCAGCTCTTATAAAGTAACCAATTTCAGAAACTTCCACTAGGGGGAAACATTTTCTATTTATAATAGTCAAGAATGTCACCTTTAAGCGCAACTCGTACAATCCAAAGTTAGTTTCAGTTTTCAGTTACTTTATTACTCCTTTTTTGAAGCAGCCGGAGACAGTAGAAACAATATATCTCTCTTATTCTGCTAGCTGTCAAGGAACGTTCCAAGTGCTGTCAATGGACATTCCAAAACCTCAGTCCTACTAGCAGCCCGTTTCCAGGGTCAGAGTGGCAGTATTTTAACTCTCTTTACTCTCTCCTGCAAGCATACTCAGTCCACAGCTCCCCCCCCCTTCTCCTGCCTCCAAGGGGGATTTTATACTCTTTACCGATGGAAATTTAATCTTTTACAAAAGGCTTTCCAAGACTTCAGCTTACAGACTCCTTGCCTAGTCTATTTACAAATAGGGAAGGCAGACTTCCTGTTTTGAACCTCCCCGTTTCAATGCCAAATTAAACGTTTAAAATCCGATTCTCCCGTATCAGCTCTACTCACGGGTAATTACTTTGGAGTCAAATTGTCCACAGGAAAAAGTCAGTGCTCTCCGACAACAGCTATGTGGCTTTGCTCCGTGGAAGAAGCAGACGATTCAAAGCACCGCGCCACTCACCCCACATCGCTCCGGGTCCCTGAAATCAGGTCCCCCCGCGAGTAGGGGAGGCGCAAAAGGTGCCCGCCGAATCCCACGTTCACAGGCTTCTCCCGCCTGGGATTTTTACGGGTCTCCGCCTTTGCCGCAGCGGTACAGACCCAAATTCCCACGGGGCAAGTTCCTCCCGATCAGAGGAACTCTGCCATTGCCGGAGGCACCAACCCGGAAGTCCTCTATTGGTTAATTTTTCTAGTAGGGCTGTTTCCCATACTATTTGGTACCATTGGCCCATGCTTACTCCTGACAGGTCTCTCCAGTGTCTGACTATGATGTTTCTGGTTGCTGAAAGTAGGCGGGCGATGAGTTCATTGTGATGTGAGTGGGCATTATTGTCTTGGAAGATGTTTAGTAGGGCCAGTTCTGGGGTGATTTCTAATACTTGCTTAGTTATTTTACATATTTCTTGTATGGTTGTTGTCCAAAATAATTTGTGCTTTTTGAAGCAATGTGCACATTGTAATGTAGTCACCCTTTGAAATCCATTCACACTTTTCTGAGATTTCCCACAACAAAAATGCAGATGCTAGGATAAAGTGTGCATAAAAATTTATGTGTTTGTGAAAATAGCATACTTGACACTCTGACTTGCAAGGGAAGCATTTAAGAAATGGCACCCCCCCTCCAGCCCCCTGATTTGGTTCAGCCTGCTCTAACAACTAAGCTGCACATTTGCTGAAATTTCCTTGAGCTTTTGGCTATTAATCTAGAGATGTAATCAAGGCCAAATTCTGGTGAATGCAATAATGCCCACTTGATCCTTCAGTTAAGGTTTGGTGTTGCTCAGCAGCAGCAAAGGGGAACAGGGGATGAAGTTTGACCAGTAAAACCACAGACTCAAGATTGTACCTGAAACAAACCACCCAGCTTAATAGTCTGCAAACTTTTATTAATGATGAGGATGATACTACATTTAATTTGTTGATTGCCTTCTAAACCACCATCTCAAAGCAATTTATACATAAAAAGAGGGGGGGAAAGACAATCATCAAATACTTTTAAGACAAGACTAAAACCCTGACAAGTGGGCCCTTGTGTCAAAGACCCATTCATCCAGGAAGGAAAGCCTGTGGAACAAAAATGTCTCCAGCTGTTTTTGAAAAGTACATGTAGTAGGTACATGTCATATCTAGACAAGGATGCTATTCCAGAGAACTGGGGAAGCCACAATAAAAGCCCAAATCTTTGGAACTTGTAGGAGAAACTCTCCCACAGACCACAGGGAACTCCTGGGGGTGTAAGGGATACATGGTGTTACGAGGGATACAGGACTTACAGAGAATACAACAATATAAAAGTTACATAAGAATCAAAGGCAACAGATGTGATGAATCTCCTGGCATTTGAAGCCCCTCTGATCCTTTCCCCCTTAAATATATTGTCTTCCAGCTTCTAAAAGGAATGTCCACCTCTCGCTGGAAAAATCTGGAGAAACCAGAAGATGAGGATGAAGCAGGAAGTGGAGGCTGTGATGACGAGGACGACTGTGGTGGTGCAACTTCCGGAAATGGGGAATTAAGAGTGAAGAGTCAGTTGAGATTCTTGGCAGGTAACTGGTGAGGTGGGTGGGCAAGGCTGAACTAGCCAGTTCTTTATCCTTTCCTGGCAGGGGGCTTGTCTGCAACCAGGGCAGCCGATATATGGCTGTGCATCAGCTGTCCCCCACTTCCAGAACTAAAAGCAGGACTGGGCAAATTCATTGAGGAGTGGTGGGCACCCATCAGTGATGACTTGCAATGCTTGACAGAGGAGGCTCTACTGGTGGTGCCACTGCTGAGTTGCCACTGACCCTTGATCAGGACTTTTCAGTGGTGGTTCCCCTCTTGTGGAACACCCTCCCTGGTGAAGGAGTCTGTCTGAACGGTGGCTATTCCTGGGAAGCTTGAAATTATTAGCAGTGAGGGCATGTTGTTTTTACCTGTTTTCAGCACTGTGTGCTCCAGTATCTTGCATACAAACTGGTTGTGCTTCTCAAAAACTGAGCACACATACATGTGAAGAAGGACTTAGATTAGAGTAGGAATTTGCAGTTTTGAGGCTAACTTCTGTTTTCCTCCACGCCCAATGCACAGACTTAATGGGGAAGGGTTGTTGCTCAATGGAAGAACATCTGCTTTGCACACAGAAGGTCCCAGGTTCAGGCCTGGTGTCTCCAGACAAGGCTGTGAATTCGCCCTGTCTGAAACCCTTGAGAGCCTCTTCCAGTCCATATAGACAATGCTGTGCTAGATGGACCCAATCATCTGGGATGCGTGGCAACATCATCTTGCAAACCCTCACTTATGTTTACATAGGCCCCAGAACTGGTGTTGCTGGCATAACAGTTTCTCTCCCCAACAGCACCACCACTCCGGTTTCCCCATCTATCATGGGAAAGAAACTGTTTTGGGAGGAGAGTTGTGTGCTGCCCTCCCCCCCCCCAGCAGATGCTGTATCCTGGAAACAGACTCACTGATGCTGCACTTTATGGAACCACCCTTAGGAGATTCTTCGGAATTGGATGGTGGTCCAGAAATTGAAATGATTAGCTTGGGAAAAATCACCCAAATGATAGCTCAGTGACCACAGTGTTTTGCAAGGATCATTCCCAAAAGTGGTGAATCTCATTATATGGCCTATGTGGATTCCAGGGCATCTTTTAGCCATAGACATCAAACTAGCACCAGTAGATGGGTGAGAACCACAGTTCCCTGGGGTGTTGCTAGGAAGGCTGTGTCCTGCGACTCTACACCTTTGGGTGCCCTTAACCACTGTGCCTTGGGTATACAAGAATGCAAGAAGATCCTGCTACATCACGCCAGCAGCCTGTCTGCCCATCACCATGTGGATAGGGATTTATCCCAACATACAAGTGTTTGCACAGCGATTTCTCCCAATATAAGAATTACATCGCCACCATTATCATTATCGGTACTAGATCAGCCAGTCTTATTACCTGAAGGTTTCCAAGCGACTTATAATGCAGGTAAGAACACAAATAAATATATTTATACCATAAAGCAGAACAAAAGGCAACCACCTATGTAACAAACACAGGAAGCTTTGTCTGCATGCGAACAGTAGTTTGTCAAAAGCTTGGTAGGGGGGCGATATAAGTCTTTACCTGGTGTTAGAAAGATGTCAATGAAGGTGCCAGGTGGACCTCACTGAGGAGCACATTCCAAAGCGTTTGCTGCTTTCATGAATACTTTCATCTGTGTGCATAAGTTACCCTAGCATTTCTCTGCACGTTCCTTGGCTGGAGAACTGCATCACAAAATTCGGAGAAGTGCAGATTTCGAAGGATGGGTGTGTTTCGCTTTGCAAACTGTTGCATAGTGAGTGTTATGTTGAGTTCTTCTTTATCTGTGACCTGAATGGAATCTCTCCCACATTCCTCCCTCCCTCCTATGTGGACCACAGTGCAAATGTCACTCGCTCAGTCGCTGCAAAGCAATCCTTTCCCAATCATTGCTGCTTGCTTCCCTCGCCCAAGACCAGACAGATGAACCTGGATAGGCTCAGCCCTCCAGCTTTCAAGTTTAAAGAGGAAAACGTGGTCTCTTAAAATGAGGCCAGATGCTTGTATAAATTCCCTCCCCTTGATCAGGGACAACTACCTGCTATTTAATAGAGTGGAAGCTGAGGTATTTAGCCGCTGCTTGTCAGGCACCATATATATATGGATAAATAAAACACTGAGATAGTAAAATACTGGGTAAGAGAGAGCAAAAGTGACCTTTGAGCTATCCTATCCAGCCCTGGTGAATATTGGGCCATGAGAGGCCTTCTGTGGTTCATATACAGAGGGAGGCATCTCCCTCTCCTTATCTAGTGCTCAAGCCATCTTGACGGCCAGAACAGCAGGTCTGCAATTGGATCTGTTGGCGGCCAGTTTTGGATCTGAGAAGCTATGCAGGGGGAGGGGGTGTTTGACCCTTGTTCTTGCACTACTTCCCCAACCAAAACCCCCATCCATGGGCACTTCGCCCCTCTCCTGATTCTCCCGCAGGGGGTGGTTGGGTAGGTAGAGATGGAGACCAGGGAAATGAGGTAAATGGAGAGAGGGTCAAGCACGTCTCTTGTAGCACCCCCACATGCCTGCAGTTCATTAGTCAAGAAAACAATTCCCCTTCATCATGTGTGTTTTGACCCTGACTGGGAGGGGAGTGGGGTGGGCAGAACCAGAGGATATGATCTGCTGTGGAAATGGGGCACAGGCTTCAGGTGCACAACTCTGTGCCATCACGCTTGCTCAGACTGCAAGGAACAGACCTGACTCCACCCTCGCCCTTTGAAGGACTACTAGGGGGAAGTAGTGGCTTAACGGGGTGAGCTGGAAAGCATCTAGTTCAGATGTTGGCTCCACCCTGGTTACATTAGGTGGTCTTGGGCAAACAGGCATTCCCCGGCCTTGCCACCTGTAAGCATCTGCCAGGGATGCTTGAGCTGAGATTCCTGCATGCTGGGGGGTGGACTAGATGGCTCTCCGGGTCCCTTCCAGCTCTACAACTGTATGATTCTGTGAAAATGGGAATAACAAAACGGACTCTACCCTAGTAGGGGTGTTTGTAAGGACTTCTGTTTGCAAGGAGTTAATGTATTGGGAGCACTTGATTTATTCTTATGGGGATTCGAGCCATGATGGCTTTTCTCTGCCTCAGGGCCAGCCCACCCATGAAGTGGGGTGAAGCAGCTGCCTCAGGCTGCAGAAGTCCCCTAGGCATCACACTCACAGCCTCCCTCACACAACCCACCCTGAAACCTCCACCACTGGCAGGGGTGCAACTTGAATAAAATATTGGGGTTGAGGGCAAGTAAGCCCTGCCCCACATTTTTTATTTTATTTGCCCCCTCAAATATTTCATTGTGGTGCTGAAGTGACCTCAGCCCCTAGGAGTTGGCTCCTATGACTTCTGGCAGAGAAGCAGTGGCGATGCAGGCAGCAGAGGTGATGTGGGGGAGGTGCCACGTGGCAGTGGCAGCAGCTTGAGGAAGGTGGCCTCAAGCAGCAAAATGGGACACAACTCCCCTGCTCTGCCTCCACGATCAGAGGCAGCAAGGCTTCTGAGCGCCCGTTGCCGGGAGCCACAGGATGGAAGAGTGAGGCTCTTGTGCTCAGGGGTCCTGCTTGCAGGTTTCCCATTGGAGCGTCTGGGTGGCCACTGTGAGAGCAGGATGTAGGACCAGATGGATCATTGGTCTAATCCTGCAGGCTCTCCTTATATTTTAAGGTTCAATTACAGTAATATATACATAAAATAAGAAACATGTTATTACTCATTTTAACACTGTACTTGTTTCCCTGTGTCCATTTCTGCATATGGCAATGTAGGAATATGCAGCTGCCCGTATGGGGTTCAAACCTGCAACCTTTGCATTCTCCGCACCACACTCTAACCAACAGAGTTATATTTGTGTATACAAATAGCATGGATTTTTAAATATTTTTTTGCAAGGTCCTCCAAGCCTTTGGCAGTTTGTAAATTATGAGCTCCCCCCTCAACCCCCCCCCCAGCCAGCAATGCTAAACCCACATGTTTTTATACCAAAGCAAAAGTCACAAATCCTGCAAGGTTTTCCATTTGGGGGCGATTGAGGTTCTGGCAGCCGTCAGCATCCATGTTAAGCATTCCTGAGAGATGAAACCTTTCAACTGATTTTAAGTTAATTTTAATTGCTCTACTCTGAGTAAAATGAGACATATATATTTGGGACCCACCCTATTTTTGTGATTGCAGTATTTTTAAACCATTTTTAGTGTTGTATTTTAAATTGTGCTGGGGCCTTCAGGTGAAGGGCAGGGAATAAACTGAAATACTACTACTACTACTACTACTACTACTACTACTACTACTACTACTTTTTTTATATATATATAATTTTTTTTATTGATTTTACAAATTTTTTAAAACAATACAAACATATAAAAAGACATACAAACACGTATAGTTTCATGACCTTTTTTTCATAAACCTTGTTTCTCGGACTCCCCCATACCTCCCCTTTCTGCATCCCAATGTCCAAAGTTTTCCAGCAACTTCTAAATTAGTTCTGTCACACATATGTCTTCTTAATCTTTCCTTTAATCTAATCTTATATCGCTGTAGCCCTTTCTTTCTCAAAACCTCGACATTCTAACATTCATCAAGTTTATAATAGTCCTTAAGATAAGTTTTAAATTTCTTCCATTCTTCTTCCGCCGTCTCCTTCCCCTGGTCGCGGATTCTGCCAGTCATCTCAGCCAACTACTACTACTACTACTAATCATCATCATCATCATCATCATCATAAAAAGGAGAAGAAGAGGAAGCATTGTTGGATACAACCCAATATTAGTTTGCTCCAGGCTTTACTGTTGTGACCCTGGCAGACATCAGATATATTTGCTATAAACTGCTAGACAGCCACTGGATTTGCAAGGATCCTGTTTCGTGGCAACAGGATTTAACTTACCCCTGCTTTCCCCCTTCTCAAGGCTGCCTGCCACAGTCTTCTTCCCACAGCTGTTATTCCACTTCATAAAAAGAACTCAAGAAGTAACTCATAATCAGGGGAAGGTACATACAGTGGTGCCTCGCAAGACGAAAAGAATCCGTTCCGCGAGTCTCTTCGTCTTGCGGTTTTTTCGTCTTGCGAAGCAAGCCCATTAGCGGCTTAGCAGATTAGCGCTATTAGCGGCTTAGCGGGCTTAGCGGATCAGCTGATAAGCGGCTTAGCGGATCAGCTGTTAAGAGCGGCTTAGCGGATCAGCTGGTAAGCGGCTTAGGATCAGCTGATAAGCGGCTTAGCGGCTTGGGGAAAAGGGGGGGAACCCGCAGGAACTCGCAAGACATTTTCGTCTTGTGAAGCAAGCCCATAGGAAATTCGTTTTGCGAAGCACCTCCAAAACGGAAAACCCTTTCGTCTAGCGGATTTTCCGTCTTGCGAGGCATTCGTCTTGCAGGGCACCACTGTAAAGGTCAAGGGACCCCTGACCATTAGGTCCAGTCGTGGCCAACTTTGGGGTTGCGGTGCTCATCTCGCTTTATTGGCCGAGGGAGCCGGCGTACAACTTCCGGGTCATGTGGGCAGCATGACTAAGCCGCTTCTGGCAAACCAGAGTAGCACACGGAAACACCGTTTACCTTCCCACCAGAGCGGTACCTATTTATCTACTTGCACTTTGACGTGCTTTCAAACTGCTAGGTGGGCAGGAGCAGGGACCGAGCAACGGGAGCTCACCCTGTCACAGGGATTCGAACCACCGACCTTCTGATCGGCAAGCCCACAGTGCCACCCGCGTCCCTGGGAAGGTACATAGCTGCTTCAATTGCGTAGAGTTTTTAAGTTGGAGAACAGCAGTGTGAAGGCTCCTGAAGGTAGACAACTCTTAAGGCAGAATATGTGTACAGATCCATGTGCTCTGCTATGCATCCTAGATGGCGGGTCATTTCTTGCTCCTCAGCTGACTCTGTTTGGGTGGGTTCTTTGCCTGGGAACCTGGCAGAAGTTCTTAACTCGCCATAGGTGAATAGGTCTGTTCTTCTCTGAATTTCCCACCCTAGAAACAGAGCCTCTTGTGGTATCAGAGGGTGGCTGCAGCCAGTTGTAGCTATCTTGTGAGCCAGCAAACGTTTCTTCCAAATTCCAAACTTAGGGTTATAGTGAAGTCTTACCTTATTTATTTTGGGCTCTTAATGACTTACTATTTGAATGAACCAATGTTGGAAAGAGCCTGCTGTTTTACAAGGCATTAATTCTACCCTAGCATGGGAGAAAGGCAAGGGGGAGACACATCCAAGCTCCAAGAGGATTATCTTTCCATGAGAGCCGGAGTATTGCCAGCATATAAAACACTGCAGCAGAACTGTTATCTTGAAAGTGTGTGAGCACATTTGCTGAAATTTCTCTTCTTTTGTTTTGTTTTCAAAGAAGTCTTGATTGGAAATCAAGAATTCCTTGTCAAAATGCAGATTTATTAGAGGAAGAGGGAGGAGTCTTCTCATTCCATTTTAATTGCAACTGGAATTGCTAATTGGTCTATTGCTGTTGCTTGTTGTTGCTCACCATACTTTTAAATTTTAAAGTAATGGATACGAAGTCAGAGCAATGGTTTTCTGGTGCGTGCAGCCATAAAAAAGGAATTCGCTTATCAGTTCCCTCTCATCTTTTGGAGATGGGTTTGCAGTTCTGTCTGGATTTGATCTGTGTGTAATATGGCAGGAAAACAATGGTTAGTCTGATTACCCACTCTTGAAGAACCCAGTTTGTCTTCCAAGGCAGCAGAAGCAGTGCTGCCAAAGCACCTCCTCCCAGTCCTTTGCAAAGGACTCTGTGGCAGAAACTAGAACAGATTTCTGACTTACAGGATCTGCTTTGTGTGCCTCTAGAACCTAGAGCCCAGTGCAAAAGACAGGGCAGGAGAACCAGAGCCAGCTGAGAGGGTGCCCCAATCTCCAAGCAGCAAGAGACACCAGGGTTCCAGCGCTTACCCGGGATTTGGTTTCCTTGGAATGAAGGCCAATGGGGACTGTGGTGGTGCATGTTTTTATCCACACATATTGTTATGTACTGAAGTTCTCACCCTGGGCCAGCAGGGGGATACTGTAGATAGTTATGCAAATGATGGATCGAAAAGTGACGTTCAGTGATTGGATAGTTTTAGAAAAGTTGTTATAATTATGTGTACTGGAGCTCTATATAAGCAGGCTGACTGAGCTCCTCAGCTTAGTTCTGTTCCTGCTTACAAAATAAAGAGCTGCTTAGGAGAAATCGCTGTGTCGTCTGCTATGTCAACCCACAACTTAACACATATATACAACCTGAGCATGGAATGGAGGGGCTCACAACCCCAACAGATCTTGCCTCCCCATTAGGTTCCCAGAGAGACCCCTGAGCCCCAGCTTTGAGATTCAGCACAGAGCAAGGCAAGCTTCTATGTAGCCAGCTTGCAGCATTAGCCAAAACTCCCCCACACCCCCAGCCCATCTTAGTCTGTTGTTCTCCATCCTAGGATGACAGGTGAGTTAGGGAAAGGTCCACCCATTTGTTTCTATGACAACAGAGCAACCTATTTAAGATGCTGATTATAGATACTTAGCTGAGCAGCTGTGGCCATTACCTTTACAAAATAGCTGGTTTGACTGACTTCCTTTTATAGATCCTAACCTCATAGATAAAGGATCACAGGCCTAGAAGGGGACCACAAAGACATCCACACTGACCCCCTAAAAAACCCTATAACAATACAAAAGAAAGAGTTTCAAAGCAACTTGAAAAAATAAAATACAATAAAAGCAATTTAAAATGTAAAACAACAATGCTATATTTAATGTTCATCCAGTAATGTATTAAAAAGCACAAATCCTACACACTCGCCTGAAAAGATGAATTTTGGCAGGATTGGGTCCACTGCTCAAATCTGGCCAAAAGTGGGTTGGATCTGGCCCACTGGACAAAAGTGGTCCCCCCCCCCCGGTTCTGTGGTCTATGGATAGTGGTCCGTCCATTTCTTCTCACTGGCAGAAACTTTCTAAGGTCTCAAGCATAAAAGTGTCCTTTCTGTCACCTGCAGCCTTAATCCTGGAAGACTGACAAAGCTATGGATGGAGCACAAGAGAATATTTGGCATGACTGGGTTGTATGTCTTCTGTATATAAGACCTTCTGCGTTATTAGATGGGAAGCCCAGAGATCAGTGCTAGAAGAAAGGTGTTTTGGATCCTGGTGGAGGAGCCCTGGGCTGGAATTTGGCACTTTGATTGTAATCTGCTTGAGAAAGTCTGAATACCAACTTAGGAGGAGCGAGCGGCAAGCAACAGCAGAAGAGGGCTGTTTCCTTCGTCCCTATTTGCAACTTCCTTAAAGGCCTCTGATTGGCCTCTGTGAAGTAGGATGCTGCACCCAGTGCGCATTTGTTATATTCTTAACTTTTATGCGCTCCTTAATCAAGTCCCAGGGAACATCTACCTGTACTTGCTTTTTTTGTTTGATAAAGTTTCTCTTGACCAAGAGAATTGAATTTCTTTTAAATGAGAAATGCAAAGCTTGTAACCCATAGAAGTAGTTCAGTTTGCAGCAGCTGCTGCACAAATGAGTTAATTTAGTTAAATCAGATGCAAAACGTTCTCGCGGTGGCCATTTCAAGATTTAGGTCATCTTGGCTCTTTCTGTGTTTCCGGGATGACATCTGTTTCTGGATTAGCTGTATCTGGAGAAGCAGTGTGTGTGTGTGTGTGTGTGTGTGTGTGTGTGAGAGAGAGAGAGAGAGAGAGAGAGAGAGAGAGAGAGAGAGAGAGAGAAGTGAATCTGGTTGTCTGGCCAGATTTGTTCATTTCACATAGGCCAACCTGACCTGGCACCTAGAGATTTTGGCACCTAGAGATTTTGGTGCATGAGATTTAGTAGTGCATGACAATGACTCTCGATATACATCAGACAAGATCTACGGTTGCCACTTGGGCATTTGCAAAAAGAAAAAAGGACGTGGGCATTGCATAAAATTTTGCACATGCCCATAGAGAGCATATATGGATAGATGCAAATTTACAAATAATTGCTGTAAGTTAAATAGAGAGTTAATGCATCACACTTAAGAGCAGACGACTGGGACCAGCTGGCCTGAGTGTGTACTTACTGTGCTGTCCAGCTGATAGCTGGGATGGGGCAAAGTTCTTCCTCTTGGACAGGCAGCCCTCCAGACAGAACACTCTCTGTAAAGTAGGACATTTAGAGCCAGTGGTGGCATAGTTGTTAAGTTGTAGGTGAACATATCAGACGACACAGCGATTCTTCAAACAGCTCTTGTTTATTCAGAGGCCAGAACTGAACTGAACTGAAGGGTTCACTCAGCCTGCTTATATAGAGCTCCAGTACACATAATTGTAACAACTTTTCTAAAACTATCCAATCACTGAACGTCACTTTCGATCCCTTATTTGCATAACTATCTACAGTATCCCCCTGCTGGCCCAGGGTAAGAACTTCAGTACATAACACCCCTCCCCACCGAGATAAGGCGTTAGTTACAATCGTAATGGTTTCCTTATATACAGCACTACACGTAATGGTTCAATTAGGCACAAAAGCATATCGGTTACATTTCACATACTTCCATTAGACCAACAGTATTACATGTCCAACAACTTAGTCCCTCAAATAAGTTGGGCGCTTGGAAACTCTGCCAGACTGCCGGGGAGCGGTACCCAGGTCTGGTGGGCTGCCCGATTCTTGCTGAGGCTGTGGCGTGACCCTAGGTGGCGTTGAAACCAAGTCCCCTGGATCCACTGCTGTGGGTGGAACCTCCGTGAGTGGAGTTGGCGGAATGTCAGGCATGGCAGTGGTCTGAGTCTATGGGAAGTCCGGCAAACCCTCTGAAGCGGCTTGGTTAGGCTCCACACCTGCAGTTTGTGAGAGAGGTGTAGGTGGAGCCTCGCCACCTGTAAGTGTCTGTTACGGAGCCACGAGTGCAGTTGGGTGCACTTCGGTAGTGTCCAAGTCCCCAACCCTGCGCCTAAGCTGGTCTATGTGCCGGCGCCACAAACGTCCGTCTTCGAGTGCCACCTGGTACGAGCAAGGTCCAGTGACTCCCACTACTGTGGCTGGCACCCAAGGAATGTCCCCCACAAAGTTCCGGGCAAAGCTAGCGTGTCAGTTGAAGAAGAGACAAAAGTTAAATACGGTTACCAATCTTGAAGTGGATGGAAAGAACATACAGAATCCACAGGAGATCAGAAGCTGCTTCCAGAGATATTTTAAACAACTCTATACACAAGGGCCGCAGACTGAGTCAAAAATTGACCAATTTTTGAAAATTAATGGATTACAAAAAATTTCTCAAGAAAATAAAGTTTTATTGAATTACAAAATAACTGAACAAGAGGTGGAAGGTGCGATTCAGAATATGCAACTGGGCAAATCTCCAGGGCCTGATGGACTAACCTCCAAGTACTACAGAACTTTGAAAGACTACTTAATTCAACCATTAAAGGAGGTTTGCAATGAAATTATGGAGGGGGGAAAGGTGCCTGAGACGTGGAAAGAAGCTTATATCACACTTATACCGAAAACTGAGTCTGAAAATACACAACTTAAGAATTATCGCCCCATATCCCTACTCAATGTGGATTACAAAATTTTTGCAGACATTTTGGCTAGAAGACTGAAAAAAGTATTGGCAGAGGTGATACATAAAGACCAGGCCAGCTTTCTCCCTGGAAGACATCTATCGGATAATACGAGGAATATAATTAACATTCTAGAAAAGCTGCAGGTGAATATCAACACAAAAGCAGTTTTGATATTCGTAGATGAAGAGAAAGCCTTTGACAATATTTCCTGGAATTTTATGAAGAAAAATCTTCAGGGGATGGGGGTTGGACAAAACTTTGAAAATGGTATAGGTGCGATTTATTCTGAACAAAAAGCAAAATTGATAGTAAATAATGTGGTTACAGAAGAGTTTAAAATAGAGAAAGGGACACGACAAGGCTGCCCAATTTCCCCATTGCTCTTCATTTCGGTCCTGGAGGTTTTGCTAAACATGATTAGAAGGGACCATTTGATCCAAGGTATTCAGGTCGGAGTTAAACAATACAAACTTAAAGCTTTTGCAGATGATCTTGTTTTGACATTACAGGAGCCGATATCCAGTACTAAGAGGGCCTTAGAAGTAATCCAGGATTTTGGTCAAGTGGCAGGCTTTAAATTGAATAAATTGAAAACTAAGGTTTTGGAGAAAAATTTGATGCCGACAGAGAAAGAGAGGTTTCAGAAAGAGACAGATTTAACATTAGCAAAGAAGGTAAAATACCTGGGGGTGAATATGACATCTAAGAATGTGAACTTATTTAAAGACAACTATGAGAAATGCTGGTCAGAAGTGAAAAAAGATCTAGAAATTTGGTCGAATTTGAAGCTTTCCTTGCTGGGTCGAATTGCTGTTATTAAGATGAATGTATTGCCGAGAATGTTATTTCTATTTCAATCATTGCAAATTATTGACAAGATGGATTGTTTCAATAAGTGGCAAAGAGATATATCTAGATTTGTCTGGCAGGGCAAAAAGCCCAGAATAAAATTTAAGATACTTACTGATGCTAAAGACAGAGGGGGGGGGGGTTTGCCCTGCCAGACCTTAAACTTTATTATGAGTCAGCAGCTTTTTGCTGGCTGAAGGAATGGCTACTTCTTGAGAATACAGATGTTTTGGATCTTGAAGGGTATGACAACATATTTGGGTGGCATGCATATTTGTGGTATGGCAAGGTAAAAGCACATAAGGCATTTAAAAACCATATTGTTAGGAAAGCATTGTTTAATGTCTGGATAAGGTACAAAGACTTTTTGGAGAGTAAAACCCCAAGGTGGCTATCACCTATGGAAGCGAAAGCTTTGAAAAAACTTAATATGGAGGCCAAATGGCCAAAATATTGGGAAATTTTAGAACAGGAAGGTGACAAATTGAAATTGCAGAGTTATGACAAACTCAAAGAGAAGGTGCGAGACTGGTTACATTATTTTCAAATAAGAGAGGTTTATAACTTGGATAAAAAAATTGGTTTCCAGGTGGAAAAATCAAAGTTAGAAACAGAATTGTTAAAACCCAATGCTAAGATACTTTCAAGAATGTATAATCTGCTGCTGAAATGGAATACTGAGGAAGAAATGGTAAAATCTGCAATGATAAAATGGGCACAGGATGTAGGATACAATATTATGTTTGCTGACTGGGAGAAGTTGTGGACCACCGGGATTAAATTTACGGCATGTAATGCCTTAAGAGAGAATATTATGAAAATGATGTACAGGTGGTACATGACTCCAGACAAGCTTGCAAAAATATATCATTTGCCCGATAATAAATGCTGGAAATGTAAGGAAACTGAGGGCACATTCTTTCACCTTTGGTGGACGTGCCCAAGGATTAAGGCTTTCTGGGAAATGATTTATAATGAAATGAAAAAGGTATTTAAATATACTTTCCTGAAGAAACCAGAGGCTTTTCTCCTGGGCATAGTTGGCCAATCGGTGTTAAAGAAGGATAGAACTTTCTTTATGTATGCTACAGCAGCAGCAAGAATTATTATTGCAAAGCACTGGAAGACACAAGAGTTACCCACCTTGGAAGAATGGCAAATGCAACTAATAGACTATATGGAGATGGCGGAAATGACTGGCAGAATCCGAGACCAGGGAGAAGAGCTTGTGGAAGAAGATTGGAGGAAATTTAAAATTTATTTACAGAAACATTGTAAAATTTCTGAATGCTGATGACGTTGAAATGAACTGAAGGTGTTCTAGCAACAAGGTAAAATGTAAGATGGGATTGATAATAGATAAGCTAAATTGGATATGAATTTGCTGAACCAATTTTTAAAAGGGATACAAAAAAGGGAGGCATGAGGAAGTCAGGAAAATAAGTTAACGAAAGATGAGGAATCAAAAAAAGAGGGAGTTTTGTTTTCTTTTATATGTGTTTTTTCTTTTTCTTTTTTGTTTTTAATGTTTGTATCTTTGTATTTTGTAATTTTGTACTTTTCTGTTTTTGTATTTTTCTGAACTTTTTTTATTGATAAAACTTAATAAAAGATTATTATATAAAAAAAAACAAAGTTCCGGGCAAAGACCTGGTTTCCTGGAACAAATGACCGTGGCGCATTGGCACAGCCTGGGGATTCGGCCATGGCAAAGTCCGGGTGCAGCCGGTTGAGCAGAGACCTGAGGCGGCGGCCCATAAGCAGTTTGGCAGGACTCCGCCCTGTGGCCGCATGAGGGGTGATGTGTTGCACGAACAAATATTCAGCAACCCGCTCGTGCCAGTCTCCCCGGTCCAGGCACGCCAGTGCCTCTTTTGCCGAGCGCACCATTCTCTCCGCTTGCCCGTTGCTGGATGGATGAAATGGTGCCGTTAGGGCATGGCGGATGCCCAGTCCCGAAAGGTATCACTCAAAAGTGCCTGAGGTGAACTGCAGTCCGTTGCTGGAGACAAGGACATCAGGACACCCATGCGTTGCAAAGAGGCCTCGCAGCACCCTCGCAGACTTCCTGGTAGTGGTGGAGGGCATCAGGGCCACCTCCAGCCATTTGGAATAGGTGTCCACCACTACCATAAAGGTCCGGCCGCGAAAGGGGCTGGCCAGATCAATGTGCACCCTCGACCAGGGTGTCTTGGGCGTCTCCCAGGTGTGTCCCTTAGCTGCCGGTGGCGCAGGCCTAGATTCTTGGCACGCTTGACAAGCGGAAACCCAGGCAGTGATGGCATCATCCATGTTAGGCCACCAGACGTAACACCGAGCCAACGCCTTCATTTTGACGATTCCCGGGTGGCTAACGTGCAGAGCTTCAAGGATGCGTCGATGGAGTTTTTTGGGAATCATGACGCGGTCTCCCCACAGCACACAGATGAGCACACAGCACACAGATGAGCTGAGAGTTCGTGTTGTCTGGTTGTGAAGGGCTGGAACTCTGATGCAAAAGGCCCTTGCGGCCACCCCCTCCACACCCAGTTGAGCACACGGCTGATGGTGCGTTTCTGGGCAGATGCGGAGGCCATAGTGGCAGCCGATACAGGCACTGCTGGAAGATCCTCAATCAGGAGGAGCGATGAAGCAGGAGCCGAGTCTTCCACAAACGCTGGAAGAGGGCAACGGCTGAGGGTGTCGGCATGGCCCATCGATTTCCCCGGGCGATGGACGAGCCGGTAGTGGTAGGCAGCCAGGAAAACAGTACATCGCAGCATGCGTGGCGAGAGGACCGGTGGAGTTGGACGATCACTGGCGAGGAGGCCCAGGAGCGGCTTGTGGTCGGTTATGAGGTCAAAAGTCCTGCCGTAGAGGTATTAATGGAACCTCTTCACTACAGCCACAAGTGCCAGTGCCTCCTTGTCAAGCTGGCTGTAATTCCGTTCAGTCAGAGATAGCATCCTGGAAAAGTAGGCAAGCGGTGCTTCTCTTCCGTCTGGAAAACGGTGACTAAGGACAATGCCGATGCCAAAAGGTGAGGCGTCGCAGGCAAGGACCAGCGGCCTGGCTTCGCTGTACTGTACCAGCACACTGTCCGATGAAAGAAGAGCCTTGACCGCGTTGAAGGCCGCCGTCTCCCGATGACCCCAGGACCAAGGCATCTTTGTGCTGAGGAGTCGGTGAAGAGGCTCAGCCACCGTGGCTTTGTGGGGCAGGAACATGTTATAAATGTTCAGCAGTTCCAGGAACGCCTGCAACTCATCTTGTTCTTTGGGATGGGGGCCTGCTGGATAGCGCAGATCTTGGATGTGGTCGGGTGAAGGCCGGAGGCGTCGATAAGATAGCCCAGGAACTCCACCTGTGGAACGGTGGTCTGGCATTTCTCCCTCTCTACCTTTGAGCCCGGCCTCCTGCAACCTGGTCAGCATGGCACGGAGGCGCTCGAACAGCTGCTGGTGAGTCTGCGGATACCAAGACGTCGTCAAAATGTGGTACCACGCCCGGAGGCCCTTGCAGAAGACGCTCCATAAGGCTTTGGAAAATGCCAGGAGCCACACTCACCCTGAACTGCAAACGGTGGCAATGGAATGCCTCTCGGTGCGTGACAATCGTCTGGGCTTCAGTGGTGGCATCATCAACGGGCAGTTATTGATAGGCTTGGGCAAGGTCCAGCTTAGCAAAGACCTTACCCAGGGAATGCAGCAGGTGTTGGACAACAGGAACCGGGTAAGCGTACTGCTGAAGTGCCTTGTTGATTGTGCACTTGTAGTCAGCGCAGATTCTCACCGACCCGTCTGGCTTGACAGGCGTGACTATGGGGGTTTCCCACTTGGCATGGTCAACCGGCTCCAAAACTCCTTGGGCGATCAGCTTGTCCAGTTGTTCGTCCACCTTAGCCTTGAGAACAAAGGGAACCCGGCGTGGCTTTAGCTTGATGGGGGCAACTTGTGGATCAAGGCTAAAGAAGATGGGCGTACCTGTATATTGCCCCAAAGTGCCGTCAAAAACCTCAGCAAAGTCTTTGACCAGACCAGACCCTAGAGATGCAGTTGATGCCAGTGACTTCCAGGCCGAGGGCATCAAACCAGTCTAGCCCTGGGAGGCTTGGCCAGTCGGAGCAGGCCCGAAAAATCCTTGAAGGCGATCCGGAACCAGCCAACGCCTACCACGGGAATGTCGTTTCCTTGGTAGTCTCTCAGGTGTATGCGGTGAGAGTCGAGTTGCCTTTTGGACACTCTGGGTACCAGTCTTTTGATGGTGCTCCAAGACACAATGGACAGGGCAGACATGGTGTCGATCTCCATGTCACATGGAGCTCCTTCAATGAGCACCGTGACATTGAGCTTGCATCGCGTAGACAAGTCGGTTTGGCCAATTGTGGTTCCAGATGGGCAGTGGCAGTTGGTGAGAGCGAAACAGCTTTCCTTGGCGGACTGGAGTGAAGACTTTGACTTGCGAGTCGGTGAGGGGGGGGTGCCGGACGGAGCTGATCTGCAGACCTTAGCAATGTGGTCCCTTCTGGAACACTTCCGACAGATGGCATCTCTGAATCGACACTTGGCACGGGAATGGTTGCCTCTGCAGCCCGCACATTTCGATTGGCCCTTGGACTTCTGTTGTGTTCATTGGCTTGGAGGTAGCAGTCGAACCGAGCGAAATAGGAATCCCATGATTCAGGGTGATGGATGGAACACAGTGCTCTAGCCAGAACAGTCAGCTCTGAATTGGTTCTGTTCAGTGATTTTGCTCAGTGTTTCAGCTCAGTGATTCAGCTCAGCTCAGAGGGTGGCCGCATCTGGCTGTGATCTGATGTCCATCGATCCCACCTTCGTCGCCAGTGTTAAGTTGTGGGTGAACATATCGGACGACACAGCGATTCTTCAAACAGCTCTTGTTTATTCAGAGGCCAGAACAGAACTGAACTGAAGGGTTCAGTCAGCCTGCTTATATAGAGCTCCAGTACACATAATTGTAACAACTTTCTAAAACTATCCAATCACTGAACGTCACTTTCGATCCCTTATTTGCATAGCTATCTACAGTATCCCCCTGCTGGCCCAGGGTGAGAACTTCAGTAGGTTAGAGTGTCAGGCTAGGAGCTGGGAGACCAAGGTTCAAATCCCTGCCTGGCTGTGAAGCTCCCTGGGTGGCCTTGGGCCAGTCCCTGCCTTCCATCCTAACCTACCTCACAGGGTTGTTGTTGGGATTAAATGGGGAGGAGAGAATGGCAACTATGAAACGAGGTGAGAGATAAATCCAGTAACTAAAAAATGTGGCCTAATGGGGTCTTGTGCTCAGATGGAGCTTGATTATTGCCTGTTGAGCCTGGAGTTTTTGTCAAAAGTCTACCGAGCCACACACCAGGTTCTTATTATTAGTTTGCTTGGCCAAAGTCCATTCTGACTTTTCAGGATTAATTTTAGAACGTTCCTGTTCACCCAGGTGCCGGGTGACTTAACGATACTTGAAATTAGCAGCTGTGAGGGTAGGTGCTTGCTCCTAAATGTGTTTAGAATTTATGGGTATTTTTAGATTTTTCTTAATTGTTTCAAAATAGTTAAAATACTTTTTTTTTCTTTTTTGGGAAAAAGAAATATTGTTTTAACTTTTTGTTGTTTGCCATCCTGGGCCCTTTTGGGAGGAATCATGGGGTAGAAGTCTAATAAATGAACAAACTACCTGGACAATTTAAAGGTGAGGTTGTTCCTTAACACATTGGGACCCATTTACCTGCAAGATCATCTTCCCCTCACTGTGGAACTGGTGCTGTCGCAGGGCAGCATAGTGCTTGCCCTCCATTTGTAAGAAGTCAGCCTCTGGAACTTCCTGCCCATTGACATCAGGCAGGTGACTTCACTGTACTATTTTCTGCGCCTGTTAAAAGCTTTTTTGCTTTCACAAGCCCACACAGATATATGATATATGATTTAATTTGGGTTTCAGCTAATATTTGATTTTAATAATTTTTAAATGTTTTAAACTGTTGTTTTTACTGTTTTACTTTATTCTTATATTACTTTTGTAAATTGATTTGAGGGTTTGTTATAGTTAAGTGGTATATAAATCTTGGGAAGTATATAAATCTTGAAAAGAATCGAGGAACAAATTTCCTGGCAAGATAGCTGAAAATGGGATGGAGAATGATGGCTTTATATTTTTTTGAATTTATAACCTGCACTTTCATAAGGCAGAGTACAACATGTAAGGATCAAATCAACA
The DNA here is from genome assembly GCF_964188305.1 of Podarcis bocagei. NCBI lineage: Eukaryota > Metazoa > Chordata > Lepidosauria > Squamata > Lacertidae > Podarcis > Podarcis bocagei. The sequence continues at coordinate 52,585,274 of NC_138140.1, read as the reverse complement.
CAACATCACAAAATACAATCAATAAAGCATTGGTGGTAGTATGACCAAAACAGAGGCTTACCTTGTGGGGAAGAGGCAGAGGTCAGTGGTAGAGCACCTGCTTGGAATGCAGAAGGTCTCAGGTTCAATCCCTGACATCTCCAGGAAGAGTTGGGAGAGACTCCCTCCCTGCCTGAAGCCCTGGAGAGCTTCTGCCAGTCATTGTAGACAATAAAAAGGTAGTGTAGGCACTGATAACTGGGAAACAGTGGCCTGCAAGCACTCCAGTTGGAGAACAAAGGTGTCAGGGGCTTTGAAGATGCTTGAACTCAGGACAAAAGGGAGAAACGTGTTAAGAGGAAGGCGTGCTTAGCAAACCCTCACCATGATACTGCCTGAAACCAACGTCCCCACTGTGGAAGGACGTGTGGATCCAGAATTGGCCTCCATGGTCACTTACAGACTCACGGTTAAAACCGTTTTCATGGAAGACAATCTTACTTGGCTACGAGGGGTCGGCAAAGAAGAATACTGAGCTGGAGGGACCATTAGTCTGGTTCAGTATAAGGCGGCTTCCTTTGCTCCTTGACTTGAAGCAGTTTGGTGCAGCCTTTGACAACCTGGCAACCACTCAGCCCACCCTGTGAGCACAGTCAGTGGCAGGGGGGTGGGAGTTGCAGTGTAAAACATCCATAGGCGCCGACTCCATGGGGCCTGAGGGGGCCCGAGCCCCCTCAAAAATTCATTTGGGGGGGCTCTGCCCCCCCCAATAATCTCGGGCGCCCCTCCAGCAGAGCGCCGCCGCAGCGCTGGCTCTGCCTGGCGCCGCTCGGCGCGTCCGCGGCTTTTATAGGGCGCCCGGCGCGCACCAGCTCGATAACGGGCACCGGCGCGGTGGGGGGCGCCGGGCCGGGGGAGGGGGCGGCCGGCCTGTCTCCTTGGCAACCCCATTGAGCAGCGCCGGCTCCCCCGGGAGGGCCATCCCCCCGCGCCGCCGATCGCCAACACCGCCGACGCTGTGGCTGCCCAAGCCCAAGTCCGGCTCGCCGACGCCCTCCGCTGCGGCTCCGGCTCCATGCACGGCATCCCGCAGCGGGTCACTGGGGGGCCTCTCCATCAGCATCCTGGGGAGAAAGAGGGAGAGGAGAGCCGTAAGGGAGGGAGGGGCGCGCAGGGAGGGGAGGAAAAGGAGGAGAAAGGGAAAGTGGAGGAAGAGGAAGGAAGGAAGGAAGGAAGGAAGGAAGGAAGGAAGGAAGGAAGGAAGGAAGGAAATTGTGTGCAGGGTGAAGAAAGGAGAAGGGCGAACGAGACGAGCTTCCAACCCAAAAAAGGGCTGGAAGACTGGGAGGATGAAGGATCGGGAAAGAAAGCGACGTCTTCCCCGCCCGCGACGTCGCCCGCTTGTCATTGGCAGCGCAGCGGGCGCCCAGAGGGGCTGGGCACCGGCGCAGGGCCGCTCCGCAGCCGCGGAGGACAGCTGCGCGGCTAGCAAGGCGCGCCACATAGAGCGCGGCCCTTGTGTGGCCCGGTGGCCAGGCAAGCTCGGGCGGGGACCCCCATGCGAATCTAAGACGGGAGAAGAGGGCAGAGCAAAGGGGGTCCCTTCCCCAACCTCCGGCTCTGAGACTTCCCTGCGCCCCAGAAAAGCGAAAGGATTTTCTCTTCAACCTGCCCTCCATCCTCTTGCGGAAAACTCTTTGCCTGCCCTGCCCGTATCTCGTTTTTGCTTTTTAATTCCACACACGCACCCTTCGGACTTCGTGGCAATCGGGCGTGCGGGCGCGTTTCCTAAGAGAGTGAGGACCCCTGCCTCCTCCCCACCTGCTCCCTCGCCAGCCAGCCAGCCAGCCGCGTGCCCTAGCTGGAGAGCCCCGGCCGTCCCCGTCGCGCAATCGGCTGGATCTCCCTTCAGCAGGCCGTGCTCACAACTCGGCCCAGGGACCCCCCAGCAGCGGATCTCCGGCCCAGCTGAAGAATCCGGCAACAAGCCCCCTCCTCCCCAATCGCTCCGCCGAAATACGCTCCAAAACCCCCCAGATAGGCCGCCGGCCGCCAAGTCTCGTGGCGCCCTGAGCGAGGGTCTCTCCCCAACACCGCCACCTCGAACTGCGTTCTCCCGGCTACCCGAGCGAACCAGCGGCAGGACCCCGGTATGGGCCCCCCCAATATTTTTTATAAGTCGGCGCCCCTGAAAACATCTGAAAGGGTACCAGGATGACAAAGCCTGTATTCAGCAGTGAGTCTGGCACCTTGTTTCAGCCTCTCCTTACTTTGGCTTAAGTGCACCCTCCTCCTCCTCCTCCTCCTCCTTACTTTGGGCATGGGAGGGGTTGCAACTGCCACTATTTTGGGTCTCTGAAAGGTGCTTCCTGTTGTAGGAACTCACTCTTTCAAACAGCTGTTATCAAGGAGGGGGTCAGAGTGGGGAGAGCCTTTTCCTGTTCCTATTTAACCATACCGCTCAAGCTGCCTGGTGGGACTTTTGCTTATTACCGGGATATCAGTAATATCTCTTCCCTCTGCCCCCACTCCCAATGTTGTGTTTCTCTCTCAGCTCCATCAATTCACTGCAGTTGTTTACTTTTTGCTCTCCACCCCCCCCCAAGAAAACTCCTCTGTGTTAGGCAAAGCTCATAACATAGCTACGTACCCTCGGAGTTATTGCGTGCTCCCTAAATCACACTGGAGGGCAACTGTTGTACAAAAGACAGTAAATTGATTTTCAACAACAAAAAAATACTGCCTGTCTCACGTCGGCTTTTCAGGCACAAATTGCAGCTAGTGCTAAAGACACATACAAACATACCAGTCATATTTTTTTTCTGCACAAAGTTAATTTCAAGTAGCTGGAGCTGACGGTTATTACATATGAAACAGGATTTTGCTTTGAATATTGTACGAGAGTTTGTAAAACTCCTGTCAAAGCCAATCTTTGGAAGGGTGTTGGGGGGGGGCAGGACATGGGAGACTATGGTTTGAATCCCCTCTCAACTGTGAAGCTCAATGGGCAAACTTGGGGGCCAGTCATTGCCTCTCTCAGGCTAAACTCCCTTGCAGGGTTATTGTGGGGATTAAATGAGGAGAGGGAGAAAACCATGTAGGCCACCTTGAGCACCTTGGGGGAGGGGGGAAACATAGGATATAAAGTCAATACATGAACAAGAAGAATTCCATATTGTTTGTTTATTCCATTTCTATCCCACCTGTTTCTTCAAGGAGCTCAAGGTGGTGTGCATAATATTGTCTTCTCCCATCTTTCCTCACAACAGCCCTGTGAGGTAGGTTAGACTGAAAGACATTGACTGTGCTCAAGGTCACACCCAGTGAAGATTTGAACCCTGGTTTCCCAGTTCCTAGTCTGATTCTCTAACCACAAACCACACTGTGGCACTCAGGAAGCAAAACCACCTACTTCCCTTGATCTGTGTACTCTGGTGGAGAGGTGGAGCTCCCCCCTCAGTTGATTTCAGTGTAGGGTTGTGCTATATAGGAAGCTGCCCTAGGCTGGGCCAGAACATCAGTCCATCTACTTAAGTATTTTCCAGATTTTCAGACAGGGTTGTCTCTCAGCCCCATCTGCAGATGCTGACAGGAATTGAACCTGGGACCTTCTGTATTGCACTTTGGAGACCAGGCCATCTGCTGCTGCTCCAAGCTAGAATGGAGTGGTGGCAACAGTGTTTGAGTAGGACCTGGGAGACCCCGGTTCCAGGTCCTCCTCACCCATGAAGCTCACTGGGTGGCCTTGGACCAACCACAGTCTCCCAGCCTAAGCTGCCTCATAGGGGTTGTTGTGGGAATAAAATATGGAGGGGGGCGAGAGCTTTGTGCATTCCCTGAAGAAAGGTAGGATATTTTTGTAAACAAGAATAAAAGGCACACCTTTTTGTTTTCTGGAGCAGGGATTTTTAGGAGTTTGGAGAGGTCTGGGTTTGCCTGGCACCTGTGCCTTAGCGATTGGTTCCATCAGCCTCGGAGGGGAGATGGTGACATCCAGAAAAGCAGATGGAAAGAAGTGTCTGAGCAGCCAGAGGTCCAGAAGCACACGTCCTTGCCAGATGCTGGAAATAGCCAGTAGCGGACGCCACATTGTGTGCGCGCATGCACTCTCCTGATGATGTGACTTTTGAATAGGGAGCTAATTCTGGTGACTGGCGTTCCCACTCTTGCCCTGCTCTCTCTCCTCCCAACCCCACTTGAAATCCAGATTTATTATTCCACAAACATCCAGGCTGGGAAACAAAGGGAGCCTCTAGGGCAGCATGCTTTGATGCACAAGGTTTCAATGCTTGTGTGTTGCCCACGGCACACACAGATGGCCTCCATGCCACATTTAGCATGCCATGGTTGGAAAAGAAAAATCAGGCACAGGGAAGGTCAGATCAAAACTTCCCCAAGTACCAAGATTTTCTTGCCACTGGAATATGCAATTGTCTGGGGAACTTGAAAGGGAAAGGACTGTCACTCAGCATCAGAGCATCAGCTTTGTTTGCAGAAACTCCAGGTGTATAGCTGGCAATAGTTCTCCCCGCCCCCAGTGTCTGAAACCCTGAAGGGGCCCTTTTAAAGCCATCTTACATGGTGCCCATCACTGCTTCCTGTGGAGCGAGTTGCATTGCTCCAGTGTGCGGAGATGTGCTTTCCTTCCATATGCCTCACTGAATCTCCCAGCGTTCAGCTTCATGGTACATCCACTTTCTCTATCAGCCTTCTCTGTCTGCTTCTCTATGCTATGCATACTTTTATAAACTTACATCACGACATCTTGCTCTCCTTTAAGCTAAAAAGTCCCAAGTGCTACAACTTCCCTGCACGGGGTGTGTGTGTGTCTCCCCATCCTCCTTATCGGTTTGGCTGCCCTTTTCTGAACCTTTTCCAAACCTGAAATATCCTGTGCACAATAGCTCACTTTGCTTCTGTGAAATTGCCATGCGGGGCTGCACAGAGGAATATCCCTCCAGCAGTGGTAGGCCCCATTGTGTTTATGCAGATTTCAGATACAGGCTAGTCACTTGTGAGATCAGGCTTCTCCCCCCACTCTTTAAATGTGTGACCTTGCCCATATGAGGGTGCAAATGTATTGGGCTCCTTCATAAAACGGAACACACTTTTTGAAACTGTTGCATGAGTGCTTTGCTCCACCTCTTTTTTATCGTGGCATTCTCTCCCCCCCCCTTCCCCCCTCTCCAGTTGATGTTGCACAATGCCTGGCACCTCATGCATTAACATACATAAATGAGCATTTTTACAAGTGTCAGTCTTTTAATGCTGCTGGAGGCGGAATTTTAAAAGGGAGGGGGGAGAGGAATGTAAACAGAATGAAATTCTGAAGCAAGATCATTGATATGACAGGACTAAAGCGTAGGGGCTCTCTCTCTGAAAAGCCCCTCCTTTCATCCCTCTAATAAGTCCATTACTTGTCCTAGCGAATATTTGAAGGCCCTTTTCATGGGGAGCTGAGGAGCTGAGCATGCTTTGCACTTCAGGGCTTTGTCTCCAGGCTGGGGAGAAACCAAAGTTATTTCTGCTTTAAAATAACAGGAGCAAAGGAACAGCTAAGCTCCTTTCATTCTGAGTCCCTTACATTATTTTACTGGACAAAGTTTGTGTTGGCTACAAAACAGGCCCATTCACAGGACATAAGAGAAGGAATTTAGGTAAGAATGAAGCCAAGATTGTGCCATATATAAAGGCTCCTTTTGCGAAGGCCATTAAGAAATTGCAAATCATGAGCCTGGCTGAATGGTGACATTAAAATTAGCCTTGCTAATTTTCAGTAATTCAAGCCCATTGGGCTGAGTTTACAAGTCTTCCCCAGGAGATGTTCCCATAATTGCAGTCTCAATATCTGCTTCAGTTAAGGTGAGTCTGCTTTAAAAAAGGGAGAGAGAGTTAAGTTGGGGAGAGGGATGCATCCTGACCAAGTTTTGAAAGTCAGCTGTATAACCAAGCAGGTAATCTCTTGATTCAGGGATAATATAGGCTGTGAGACAGCCATGGGTCATACTTTTTGCTACTTCAAAAATACATGGCTGTGGGTCTCTCCTGCACGTTCCAAAGATCTCAGAAGTCCACTCTGCGCTAACTCTCAGCAGGGCTTTTAGTGTGGCTACCCCTGTTCCCTCTTGAGACGCAGCTTCTCTGGAAACAAATGAAGATGCTTTTGTTCCAACAGGCCTTTCCCAGCTGGATGAATGGGTCTTTGCCACAAGGATCCACTTGTTGGACTTTTAGTCTTGCCTTAAACATATCTGTTGGTTTTGTGGTTTTAATTGTGTTTATTATCTTATGTGAAAATTGCCTTCAGACTGGTTTAGAAGGTGATGATGTGGTGGTAGTAGTAGTAGTAGTAACAATCTATTATTCTATAATAATGACTAATTAAACATGTTTATGCTCACACACTCGCACAGGTGCAAATGTGTACATGTTTCATGAAATAGTTGCTCAAACCACTTAGCAGTGGTATAATTTTCTGAGCCACATTAGGCCATGATCCAGCGTAGCCCCTGCTCAAGGACTCTTGAGGAGCTTGGTGTTTCTGAAGCCGCCATAAATCCCTTTGCGCTGAGGGCTTGGAAAGGAACATGAGTAAGCAGCATCTGCCCTTGACATTGGGAGGCAGCAACGAAGCTTCGGAATTGCCTGTGTTGGGAGTACATGCTGGGAGACTAGATTTCATCTATTGCTTGATCAGTGGAGAGCCACCTTGGTTGCAGCCGTTGCTTTTCTAGAATTGCCAGGCTGACTAAGCAGTCTGAGATTAAAGACATGCCCCTCCCAGTTCATTTGCTTATTTAATTTTTGCAATTTATGCACTACTTGATTGTCTCCAAGTAGCTCAGTACAAAAGACAAACATACACTTTCAGAATGATTTTAACTATCAACTCCTGTTAGAATCATAGAATCATAGAGTTGGAAGAGACCACAAGGGCCATCGAGTCCAACCCCCTGCCAAGCAGGAAACACCACCAGAGCACTCCTGACATATGGTTGTCAAGCCTCTGCTTAAAGACCTCCAAAGAAGGAGACTCCACCACACTCCTTGGCAGCAAATTCCACTGTCGAACAGCTCTTACGGTCAGGAAGTTCTTCCTAATGTTTAGGTGGAATCTTCTTTCTTGTAGTTTGGCTCCATTGCTCCGTGTCCGCTTCTCTGGAGCAGCAGAAAACAACCTTTCTCCCTCCTCTATGTGACATCCTTTTATATATTTGAACATGGCTATCATATCACCCCTTAACCTCCTCTTCTCCAGGCTAAACAGCCCAGCTCCCTTAGCCGTTCCTCATAAGGCATCGTTTCCAGGCCTTTTTTTTTAATATATATTTTATTCAGGATTTTCTTGTTTTACAGAAGTGTAGTGCCTCGTTGGTTTTTTTTTTCATGTAACATTTTTACAAATCCATTTCATTTGTTGAGGCATTAGGGGGAGAAGAAAAGAAAAAAGAAAGGGGGGGTGGAGAGAGGGAAGATGGATAGGGGTGGGGTCGGGTGGCGGTGTTTCTATTATGTTTAATGTATGTAGAGTTTGGTGTCAGCGTTGCTTGTGCTGTTCACTTGTGTTCCTTTGGTGGTGAGAGAGGTTGGGGTTGACCTAGGGTGTGATTGTTTGCTTGTGATTGGCTGTGGTGAACTTTGTTTTCGTGGGTGGGTGAGGTGTGTGTGTGTTTTGGATCAGGTTAGCCATATTGATTTGTATGCTGTTGGTGGATTATTGTCACTGTCCTGTTGGGCTGTGTATGTGATAAAGGGGAGCCATACCGGGGTGAAGGCGTCTTCTTCTGTTTGTCCCCGTGTCAGTTTCAGTTTATTAGTTAATTTTTCTAGTAGGGCTGTTTCCCATACTATTTGGTACCAATGGTCCATGCTTACTCCTGACAGGTCTCTCCAGTGTCTGGTTATGGTGTTTCTGGCTGCTGAGAGCAGGTGGGTTATGAGTTCTTTGTGGTGTAAATGGGCATTGTTGTCTTGGAAGATGTTTAGTAGGGCCAGTTCTGGGGTGATGTCTATTACTTGCTTAGTTATTTTACATATTTCTTGTATGGCTGTTGTCCAGAATAGTTGGATTTTGGGGCACTCCCACCACATGTGGAGGTATGTGCCTGTGGAGGTGCACCCTCTCCAGCATTTTGGTGAGGTTCCTGGGTGTATTAGCGCTAGTTTCCTTGGTGTTAGGTACCACCTGTAGGTGAGTTTCAGTGTGAGTTCTTTTCTTTTCGTTGATATGGATTTAAAGGGGGGTTTAGACCACATTCTGGTCCATTGAGTGGGGTTAATCTCATAGCCTATGTCATTCTCCCATTGTTTTTTGATTGCGTCTAGGGGATTTGCGGGATTTTGGAGTAGTATTTTGTATATTGCGGATACCTTCCCTTTACCGTTTCCCTTTGTTGTTAGGAGGAGGTTTTCGAAGGTTGTCAGGGGCCTAGTTGCTGCTGCTTTTACTGTTGGGTTGTTTAAGAGGGCATGTAGTTGGTGTTGTGTTAACCAGGGCATTTGGGTGTCTTCTAGTTTGTCTTGTATTTCTTGTGTTGACAAGGGTTTGTTATTTTTATAAAAGTCTATTAGGCGATATAAGCCTTTGGTTCGCCAGGTTTTTATCTTGAGGTTTTGTGTTGCATGGTGGAATAATGGGTGGTACGCCAGGGGGATTTGTGGGGATGGGGTTGGGGATAGTTTGCCTATTTGTTTGCCTATTTCTGTTTTCCATGCTTTGAGCATGGTCTGTGTGTACCTGTTAAGTGTTGTGGGAATTTTCTTTAGTTTGTTTGGGAGGAGTGGGTATGTTGTGGTGCAGGTGTTTTCAATTGTGTCCCTCTCTAGGTGTACCCATTGTTTTGTCTCATCTTCGAGTATATATGGGATTATATGGCGTATTTGGATGGCATTGTAATATGCTTCTATGTTGGGGATTCCCCATCCTCCTTCTGAGGTGGGGAGGTGCAGGTATTTGGGGCTTATTCTTGGTTTTTCATGTGAGAAGATCATAGAATCATAGAATCATAGAGTTGGAAGAGACCACAAGGGCCATCGAGTCCAACCCCCTGCCAAGCAGGAAACACCATCAGAGCACTCCTGACATATGGTTGTCAAGCTTCTGCTTAAAGACCTCCAAAGTAGTAGACTCCACCACACTCCTTGGCAGCAAATTCCACTGTCGAACAGCTCTTACTGTCAGGAAGTTCTTCCTAATGTTTAGGTGGAATCTTCTTTCTTGTAGTTTGGATCCATTGCTCCGTGTCCGCTTCTCTGGAGCAGCAGAAAACAACCTTTCTCCCTCCTCTATGTGACATCCTTTTATATATTTGAACATGGCTATCATATCACCCCTTAACCTCCTCTTCTCCAGGCTAAACATGCCCAGCTCCCTTAGCCGTTCCTCATAAGGCATCGTTTCCAGGCCTTTGACCATTTTGGTTGCCCTCCTCTGGACACGTTCCAGTTTGTCAGTGTCCTTCTTGAATTGTGGTGCCCAGAACTGGACACAGTACTCCAGGTGAGGTCTGACCAGAGCAGAATACAGTGGCACTATTACTTCCCTTGATCTAGATGCTATACTCCTATTGATGAGGCCCAGAATTGCATTGGCTTTTTTAGCTGCCGCGTCACACTGTTGGCTCATGTCAAGTTTGTGGTCAACCAAGACTTCTAGATCCTTTTCACATGTACTGCTCTCAAGCCAGGTGTCACCCATCTTGTATTTGTGCCTCTCATTTTTTTTGCCCAAGTGCAATACTTTACATTTCTCCCTGTTAAAATTCATCTTGTTTGTTTTGGCCCAGTTTTCTAATCTGTCAAGGTCGTTTTGAAGTGTGATCCTGTCCTCTGGGGTGTTAGCCTCCCCTCCCAGTTTGGTGTCATCTGCAAATTTGATCAGGATGCCCTTGAGTCCATCATCCAAGTCGTTGATAAAGATGTTGAATAAGACCGGGCCCAAGACAGAACCCTGTGGCACCCCACTAGTCACTCTTCTCCAGGATGAAGAGGAACCATTGATGAGCACCCTTTGGGTTCGGTCAGTCAGCCAGTTACAAATCCACTGAGTGGTAGCATAGTCAAGACCGCATCTTACCAGCTTCTTTACAAGAATATCATGGGGCACCTTGTCAAATGCCTTGCTGAAATCAAGGTAGGCTACATCCACTGCATTCCCTTCATCTACCAGGCTTGTAATTCTGTCAAAAAACGAGATCAGGTTAGTCTGACATGACTTATTTTTCAGAAATCCATGCTGACTATTGGTGATCACAGCATTCCTTTCTAGGTGCTCACAGACTGTTTTCTTAATGATCTGCTCCAGAATCTTCCCTGGTATTGATGTCAGACTGACTGGGCGGTAATTATTTGGGTCCTCTCTTTTCCCCTTTTTGAAAACAGGGACAACATTTGCCCTCCTCCAGTCTGCCGGGACTTCGCCTGTTCTCCAGGAATTCTCAAAGATGACTGCCAGTGGTTCTGAGATCACATCTGCCAGTTCTTTTAATACTCTTGGATGCAGTTCATCTGGCCCTGGAGACTTGAATACATCTAAACTAGCCAAGTATTCTTGTGCTATCTCCTTAGTTATTCTGAGCTGTGTTTCCTTTGCTGGATCATTTGCTCCAAATTCTTCAGGTCGGGCATTGTTTTCTTTATCGGAGAAGACTGAGGCAAAGAAGGCATTGAGGAGTTCAGCCCTTTCTGTGTCCCCTGTTTGCATTTCACCATCTTCTCCTCTGAGTGACCCCACTGTTTCTTTGTTCTTCCTTTTGCTAAGATGAAAGAGTAGTTTTCTCTGCCAACTGCAAAGTTGGGTTGAGGGGATCCAGATTGGGAGGGTGTGGAATAGGTAGGTTAGTTTTGGGAGTGTGATCATTTTGATCATGGCTATTTTGTCTGAGAGAGTGAAGTTCATGTTATTCCATCTCTTTAGGTCTTTGTTAATTTGTTGTCACAGGGGCTTGTAGTTGTGGAGGTACAATTTATTGAGGTTTCTGGTTATTTGTACCCCTAGGTATCTGAACTTGGTGTGGCAAAGTTTTATTTTGGTGACCTTTGTGAGTTCTTTTTGGGTGTGAGGAGGGGTGTTGAAGCACATAGCTTCTGACTTTGTAAAATTTACCTGTAGGCCCGACACCTTTGCAGATGTGTTGAGTTCTCTGATTAGGGAGGTTGCTGTGCTTATGGGGTCTGGTGTTGTGACCATTAGGTCATCTGCAAAGAGCCCTAATTTATAGGTTCTGCCTTTTATTTCCACTCCCTTGATGTCTGTGGCTGCTCGGATGCGGATTGCTAGGGCTTCCAGAGCCAGGATAAATAAGAAGGGAGACAGTGGGCATCCTTGTTTTGTGCCTCTTTGGATAGCTATAGTGTTAGAGTCCATATTGTTAATTCTGCATTTTGCTGAGGCTTGGGAGTATATTTGTTTGAGGATTTGTAGGAAGTTGGGGCCAAATTTCATGTTAGTTAGTACTGCTAGTATGTATTTCCACTCCAAGCAATCAAAGGCTTTGAGGATGTCTAGGGACATAATTGTCAATGGGAGTTTGGTTGCCTTGCTGTGTTCGATCAGGTTCAGTAGTTTCCTGATGGGGTCTGTTATATTGCGGCCAGGGACAAAGCCAGTCTGGTCTGGGGCTATTAACTTGTGTAGGAAGATTTTTAGGCGGTTGGCCAAGATTGATGTGAATATCTTGTAGTCTTGGTTTATTAATGAGATTGGGTGGTATGATTCTACTTTGAGGCTGTCTTTTAGTGGTTTTGGGATGGAGACTATTTTGGAGTGGGTCCAGGTTTTGGGGATGGGGCCCCCTTTTATGATGTCGTTGAATAGGCGGGTCATGTAGGGCATCAAGGGTTCTTTGAATTTCTTATAGAATTCTGCTGTCGCGCGCCTTCCCGCTGCCCCCCATCCTCTGGGGCTGGCGATGGGGGAAGCGCTGCTTTCCCCACCGCCAGCCTCGAAGCTGGGTTGGAGAGTAGCGGCAAGGCATCGCGCGCCTTCCCGCTGCCCCCCATCCTCTGGGGCTGGCAATGGGGGAAGTGCTGCTTTCCCCCACCGCCAGCCTCAAAGAGCAGACTCTCCTGGCTTCAGCGGAAGCAACGCGAAGCCTCCGGAGCACAGGCTTCGGAGGCTTCGCGTTGCTATCACTGAAGCCAAGGAGTCTGCATTCGCCCCATAAGACGCACACACATTTCCCCTTCATTTTTGGAGGGGAAAAAGTGCGTCTTATAGGGCGAAAAATACGGTATTTATGTCAAACCATTCTGACTGTGTCAGGCTCCTGAGACTGAAACACCGTTCAGCTGTTCTCCTGCTCTCCTGAGGACAAGATGTTCTTTTCCAATTACATCAGGCCTCATGGAAGAACCCCAGTTTCAGCCTCACCATGGTGGGTGCTGGAACACTGTGGCAAGAGAGAGGGTGGGGGAGGTCTTTGGAAAGCAACCCTCACTTTTCACAACAGATGCTTTGAGTCCCTTCTTTGGGAACTGGCTGTGCTCTGCGCTTTGCTGACTTCTTCCTTTGCCACTCAGCACACTCTGGAAGAAACAGCCACAACACAGAATGCTGTGGGTGGGAGAGAGAGAGAAGCAGACAGACAGAGAGGGTTTCTTTCTCCACATTGCCACTTCTCAGATTAATTTGTAGCAGCAGCCCTTCTTGCAGTGGAGGCCTGATCATACATCTTCAGTTCATTATTCAACATATTGCAAGAGAGCCTGCAGGGGCTCTGTAGACCCATTCGCTTTGGAAATGTTTGGACCACAGACTGGAGCAGCCATAAATGGGATGGCTGGGACCAGGCATGGGCTATTTAATGGAGGAGAAAGCTATCCAAGGCTGTGCTCTGACTCCATAGCTGGAGACAGCGATGCTTCTGAATATCAGCTGCTGGAAGGCACAGGAGGGGAAACGACTCTTGTGCTCAGGAGCTTCTTCTGGGTTTCCCACAGGCATCAGTGAGGAAACTGGGAGGACAGGATGCTGGACTAGATGGGCCATTGGCCTGATCCTGGTCTTTTTATGTTAACAACTAAGCCCAGAGAGAGGGTGTTCTGTATCTTAGGGTAGGTTGCTGCAGCGCGAAGGCTTAGTGTGTGTGTACAGATGTGTGCAACCACAACAACTAGAAGTTGCTATATGCTAAATCTGAATGTTGGTCCATCTAGCTCAGCATTGTGCACACCAGTCTGGCACCTTTCAGATGTTGGACACAAGCTTCCACCAGCCCCTGTGGCCAGCAAGGCCAATGGCCTGAGATGATGGGTGCTAGGGGTGGTCTACAGTATTGGTCTTCAGTGGGTCATCTTGGACCCTCTAATGGGTTGCAGGCAGGCCTCACATGAGTCCGAGTAGCAGCACGCCAACATACAAGTATTAAGAAGCTGGTAACCCAAATGCCTGTTTGGACAAAACTTTCAATCTGAGCATGTGTATTGGTTTCTCTCAACTGCGCTGTAGGATAGTCAGGCAGCCCATGATAGAAATGGAGGCTGCATTCATACCATATATTTAAAGCACTATGATGCCACTTTAAACATATGTGGGTTCCCCTAAAGAATTATGGGAGATAGAGTTTGTTAAGGGTGCTGAGAATTGTTAGGAGACCCCCTATTCCCCTTCCAGAGCTACAATTCCCAGTGTTACCTGGCTTGAGAGCAGTACATGTGAAAAGGATCTAGGAGTCTTTGTTGACCACAAACTTGACATGAGCCAACAGTGTGATGCGACAGCTAAAAAAGCCAATGTAATTCTGGGCTGCATCAATAGGAGTATAGCATCTAGATCAAGGGAAGTAATAGTGCCACTGTATTCTGCTCTGGTCAGACCTCACCTGGAGTACTGTGTCCAGTTCTGGGCACCACAGTTCAAGAAGGACACTGACAAACTGGAACGTGTCCAGAGGAGGGCAACCAAAATGGTCAAAGGCCTGGAAACGATGCCTTATGAGGAACAGCTAAGGGAGCTGGGCATGTTTAGCCTGGAGAAGAGGAGGTTAAGGGGTGATATGATATCCATGTTCAAATATATAAAAGGATGTCACATAGAGGAGGGAGAAAGGTTGTTTTCTGCTGTTCCAGAGAAGCGGACACGGAGCAATGGATTCAAACTACAAGAAAGAAGATTCCACCTAAACATTAGGAAGAACTTCCTGACAGTAAGAGCTGTTCGACAGTGGAATTTGCTGCCAAGGAGTGTGGTGGAGTCTCCTACTTTGGAGGTCTTTAAGCAGAGTCTTGACAACCATATGTCAGGAGTGCTCTGATGGTGTCTCCTGCTTGGCAGGGGGTTGGACTAGATGGCCCTTGTGGTCTCTTCCAACTCTATGATTCTATGATTCTAGAAAAGCCTGCAGGAGCCGCGCGCCGTTTAAAGAGCAAGCGGCTCTTGGGGGCTTTTCCCCGAGGAGGGAGAAGGGACTGACTGGCCGTTTCAGTCCCTTCTCCCTCCTCGGGGAAAAGCCCGCAAAAGCCGTGCGCTCTTTAAAGGGGCTCCGTGTCTTTTCTAGGAGGTGGGGGAATTCCCCCACCTCCTAGAAAAGCCCGCAGGAGCCGCGCGCCGTTTAAAGAGCAAGCGGCTCTTGGGGGCTTTTCCCCGAGGAGGGAGAAGGGACTGACTGGCCGTTTCTGTCCCTTCTCCCTCCTGGCCGAAAAGCCCGCAGGAGTTACGTGGGGCTCCTGTGGGCTTTTGCGGGAGGTGGGGGAATTCCGCCACCTCCCGCAAAAGCAGGGAGAAGGTCTTGGAGTAGCGCACAGGCTGCGTGCAGCCTGTCCGCTGCTCCCAGAGCTGCGGGGGGGGGGATCATATTTTTTTCCTTGATTTCCCCCCTGAAAACTAGGTGCGTCCTATAGGGCGAAAAATACGGTAGCTCAGTTTCACAAAACCTTTGACAAACTGCAGGCTTTCATTTTAAAATAATAAGAATAAGAAGCAAATAAATGAAGAAGTCACCTGCTTCTGGGTACTCTTGCAACTGGTGGTGCTCTTGCAACTGATATTTTATTTTTAAGAACGAGTTTGCCTATGAATTAACTGTTAAGCTGGTGGAGGTGGCCAGATGTGGAGGGATGAACTTCTTGGTCTGGTCCTCAAACAGAGGAAGCTACAGTATGCTGAGTCAGAACTGAGTTGGTCTTCCTACCTCAGGAGCAGTGAATTTCCGTGGTCTTGAGCAGAGAGAGGTTTTAAAAAACCATCTGCTCCCTGGTCCTTTTAATTGGAGACGTCAGTGATTTAACTTGGGACTGTTCAAGTATGAAGCAGGGAGTTGTGGCCCCTGCCTAAATGGTGATCTGCTTAAGCCAAGGGTGGGGGGCCCAGGGATCTCTGGATGTTATTGGACCCCCAACTCTCACCAGCCTCAGGCAGCATGACCAGGGACAGGGCTGATGGGAGCTGGAGTCCAGAAACGCCCTGAGAGCCGCAGGCCCCCACCCCTGACCTAAGAAGCAGCATTCTTCTTCTTTTAGATTTTATTAAATCTTTTTCATAATACAATAAAAGAAACTAAAACAGAGAGTGGGAGAAAATGTTCTCTCTAGAATAATAGAATCATTTATTATGTATTGAATTTATATACCACCATATACCTGGAGGTCTCAGGGCAGTTCACAGAGCAAGAATCATAGAATCTTAGCATTCAAAGGGACCCCAGGGGTCATCTAGTCCAGCCCCCTGCAATACAGGAATTTCAACTAAAGCATCCCTGACAGATGGCCATCCAACCTCTGCTTGAAAACTGCCAAGGAAGGGGAGGGCACCACCTTCTGAGGGAGACTGTTCCACTGAATGATACCAAACTGATCTGCTTTCAGTTTGGCAATGTTTCCTCAGTCTTCTGACCTAAATAGATTAATTCATTTTCCTTTTTAAACAAAAAGTCCAAAAGAGGTTCTCTAATTAATGTTACTATCAACTTTGTCTCCAATAACTTCAACGATTCCTCCGTATTAAACAATAATTAGCCTTTCCATCTTTGTCCACACAAAGAGTCTCTCTGCTGTGATCATACATTAAAATAATATTCCATAGTTCTTTACTCATTAAGTATTCATTAGTTCGTACCTAGTTCTGTTTCTTCTGTTCCCATTACTTGCTGTATTTGCCGTGGTTTTTCATCTTGATTTTGAAAAAATTACTGCTTCTCTTTATGCATCTTCCATTCTTTTCCCAATAAAAGCATCAGAGATTTGATAGTCTTTCCCCTCTAAATTCGCTCCAAGCATTCATGACTGCATGCAAGATATGGAAGGATACCTCTGCTTAGAAGAAGCATTCCTTCCTGAGTAGGGGAGATGCCGCCTCTTAGCTCAGGGATTAAGAAGCACATGGAGCCCCCTGGACGCTGCTGGCCTCCAGCTCCTTCCAGCCCCAAAGAGCAGGGCCCAGTGGGGAGGAATGTGGGGCAGTTGGATTCCAGCAACATCTTGTCAGCCACATCCTCCCTGCTGCAATGGTGAATTGGCTCACCTTGATTTTAGTTGGCAGCAGCTGCTGCTGCAGTTAGAAACACCGTGGAAATTATTGTGTATTTATTAAACCTATTAGTTGTTTTAATTGAAAAACTGATGTAACTCAAAGCAACTTAGCAACAAGGGCTGGAAGCAGCTGAGGTCTTTTGAGTCTCTGCCCCTGTTGCAATGCACCTTGCATGAAAAAACAGCCACTGCCTGAATTCTGGGTTTGTTCTTCCTCCCCTTGCTGGAGGTCTGAAGGTTTTTGGAAGGACCTGCCCTCTGGCATAAGGGGTGCCGGCACTAATTGTGTGCTCTGTTAGAGTGCGCTGGATTTTTCAGCTTTCAAATTACAAAAATGAGAGGTGGTAAAAAGTTGCAACATGAGTTGGGAAGTGAAAACATATTTTGGTTAAATTAATATAATTTAGTTTTGACTGGTAAGTAAGATCTGTGCAAAATTACGTAGAAATCATTAAAAATAATTGTCAAGTACTTGCAGTTATATTATATATTACTACCAATAGCAGTAGTATTTGGCATTCCCTGACGTTTTCAGAAGGAAGGTTAAAATTCTTTAGTTTCCAAAAGCAGACTTTGTTTTTCTTCATCAAACTTCGACTTACCAAGCTAAATGTTTCCCAGTCACAAATATAATAGCAGTTTTGAATTCCTCACACCCAGAAATATACTTTTCAGACCACTCACTGAAGAAATATGCTAAAATTAAGTTTCACTCCCTAAAATGATGTGTCCTTGTAGCTCCGTGGCAGAGCAGCTGCTTTGCATGCAGAAGGTCCCAGCCTCAGCCCCCAGTGGCATCTCGGGGGGGGGGGGCTGGGAATGTTTCCCTCACCTGACACCCAGAGAGCCACTGCCAGTCAGTGCAGAGAGTTCTGATCTATACGAAATAGTGGATTGACTCAGCATAACGCAGCTTTGCACGTTGTTCTTTAATTCAGTTCTTCCTCTGAAACCACCAGGGTTAGATTATTACTGTAACTTTAGGGGATAGGCCACAGCTGAGTGGTATATAGCGCATCATTTGTGTGCAGAAGATCCCAGGATCAGTCCCCAGCAGCAGCAGGTAGGGCTGAGTGTGTTAGAGACAAAGACATAGAATCATAAGTGTTGGAAGAGACCCAAATGGCCATCTAGTCCAACCCCCTGCAATGCAGGAATCATAGCTAAATCTCATGCTTGAATTGATGCACATTCAACCTTTACAAAAACCTTGGGCATGGCAAGAACTTGTTTGTACAGCAAGGGGTGTTTCTACACAATGACAGCCTTGCAATACTTTTACAGGGGATTTCATTTCCCTGTGCACTGCGTCCCAGATACAGCTGAGCCCAGT
This sequence comes from Podarcis bocagei, assembly GCF_964188305.1. Classification (NCBI taxonomy): domain Eukaryota; kingdom Metazoa; phylum Chordata; class Lepidosauria; order Squamata; family Lacertidae; genus Podarcis; species Podarcis bocagei. The sequence continues at coordinate 52,567,498 of NC_138140.1, read as the reverse complement.
TGGGGAATGACTTTGTCCCTTGGTGCATGCCTGGTCCAGATTAGAACAAAGGCACTTAAAGTAAGAACATGCTGAGGGCAATACTTCTCCCCTCCACAAGATCCAAGCTGGCCAAAAAGGATGCCAGGCAGGAGAAGAAGGCCCTGCCTCTGGTGAACAGGGGCAGCCTTGTCTTGCAAAATGTGCTGAGGCATTTGAGCAGGATGACACAGATGTCAGGGCAAGGATGAAAGGAAAGGGCACATGCGCACGCAGGTAGGGAAAGACCTGGGTGTTTAGAGGAATAAGCGCACAGAGGTTGTGGCAGGTATGCACACAGGGGTCCCAACAGGCACGTGTAACAGTGAGTCGTACATAGAAAGAGAACCTCTCATTCCATGACAACACAACTGCATGTTACTTTGTGCAACCTCTCTCATGTCTGAATTCATGGAGAGCCCCTGCCTGTCAGTGCAGACAATATGGAGCTAGATGGGTCCAATGACCAGACTTTGTATAAGGCAGAAGGGCAGCAGCTCTTGTGATTACCAGCAACTGGCATTCAGAGGCATGTTGTCTCCACCATCCTGTCCATGTTTTGTCCATGACACTGAATGGTTGCTTGTGTATTGGAATCCATGACAGCTCCAGAAATGATTGGGCAAATGCAAGGGAGAAGTCTGCATGCCTTCCTGGGTTGCCACTGTTCTAGCTCTCTTTGCTCCTGTGCCTTTAATGCCCAAGGGCAGACCCCATGGTGCTGATGAGCACACTCTCTCTGTCTCTCTCTGGGTGAGAAGCAACTTCTTTTCATTTTCTCATAATCCACTGCATTTAAAAGTGAACACCCCTTTTAAATTGGAGTGGGGAGAGGTAGAAACCACAAATTCTCTGGGTGCCACGACACTTGCCCACAATGCGACTCGACATGCAGGATAATTGCAAACTGGCACCCAGCAGCTTTGTTTCCACCCTGCTATTTGGCTCAGAGGGTGGCTGCCTCAGCTGTAGGTGGACACGCTGCGGTACAAGGCAGTGAATGATTTAGGCGAGCGAAACCAGCTTCCTCCAGTAACAAAGGCCAACTTGTTCGCAAAGCATAGAGACCCTGCCATGCAGCAGGATTCTAAGAAGATGGAGAAAGGAACTGGGTTCTGCCAGATTATGCCCTAAGAACTGAACAGATTGTGGTGGGTTCTACATGCAATTCAAAATAAGAGCACTGAACTGGAAAATAAAATTTTACTTTTGAAAAGGCACAGAATTTACATGTATGCTGAAATGTAAATGCATGGTTAAACTATGGAACTCCCTCTCACAGGAGGCAGTGATTGCCACGAACCTAAATGACTTTTTAAAAGGATTAGACAAATTCACGGAGGAAAGGACTATCAACAGCTGTGAGCCATAATGGCTCTGCTCTGCCTCCATTGTCAGTGGCATGATTGTTTCTGAATATCAGTTGTTGGAAACTGCAGGAGAAGTGAGTGGTTTGGGGCTTAATTCTTCCTTGTGGTTTTCCCATGGCTGGCCCCTGAGAGAACAGGAGGCTGAACTCAAGTTGGACCCCTGGCCTGATCCAGCAGCTGGCTCTTCCTATGCTGTAATGGCAAGATCTGACTTCCTCGCATTATTTTGATCGGCGTTAGTAGGAGACCCCCTGGCTTAGGCAGGGATAAGTGATAAAAAGAGAAGAGGGAAATGGGGAGTATAAGGAAGTCCGGCTAAGTTTTTATTTTCCCTGTGGTGACTAATTCTTTTGAAGCATCAAATGCCAAGTTCTGTTTTGCTGGTGGCCTAAACATGTGCCCAGCCTGCCTGTTGGGCTCTCCTGAACTGGGATGCTCTCCAGCAGCCAGGTATGAAGGGGGTGAGGTTACTGGGCACAGTCCGTGGAAATGAGAGGAAATAAGAGTTCCATCTCATGCCTGCATCATCATCATCATCATCATTAATTAAATTTATATACCACCCTTCACAGGGCGGTTTACAAAACACAAAATGCAAACAACAACAACAACAATAATAGAAACACATTTAAAAGGACATAGGTTGTTTAACAGCTTCTGCTAGAAGATGGTCTTCAGGAAGTGAAAGTATTCACCAGGGCCCCTTCTGGTTGGAAGCATCTGCCCTTCAGGCCCTTATTATTGACTGTGAAGCAACCTGTGCAAAGACCTTTGCATTTTCCTCTGAACCTTTCTGGGAGTGCAGTGGGTTTGCTTTGTTCTGCATTTGCTGCTTTATCTGTTTCCTTTTTTCTGTTGCTTTACACTTGTGGGAGGCATAGCTCAGTGGCAGAAGATCCGCTTAAGAGGGTGGGGTCTCACGGGATGGATGGGCAAAGACCTTTGTCTGCCACAAACCTGGGGAGCTGCTGCTGCTGGTCAGAGCAGATCACAAATGGGCAGGATGGGCAAATTTGTTGCTTAGTCCTTTAGTCATGTCCGACTCTTTGTGACCAGAGCACACCAGGCACTCCTGTCTTCCACTGCCTCCCACAGTAATATGTGACAGCTTCCTGTGTCCTTTTTATGATATTGATTTGTTGCTGAATTGGCTCTTTTTTCAATCAGTAGTTTTGTAATTTTGCACCTTTTTATTTTTGTTGTGTTGTGTTACTGTTGCAAGTGGATTTTATTTTATTTTAAAAGGAACTTGGCAGCCAGATGGGCTACAATTGTTGGAAATGAATGAAGGAGGAGAGGAGTTGGTGCACTAGGGGCCACGATAGAGACCTCCCTTCCCATCCCTCCCCCACCGATGCAGTAGTGTTGAAACTTACAGCCTCATATTCATTGTGCTCTCAGATTGAGACTCAGTGGAGCTTGGTGAAGGATGTGCTTCTGGGGAGCTGGAGAGGAAAGGGGCTGGAATGTGTGAGGCCAGGACATAGCAACAACAGAGAGAGGTAGGGCTTGCACATCTGAGACACCAGGGATAAGTCGCACCCACAATATTCTGTGTGCTGCTCAATGAGGCACCATAGGGTTGTACCCAATGCTAGGTCTTAGGTTCATTTATTTTAATGGGTCTACTCTTGAGTAGGACTTGGTTGGATACAGCCCGTAAGAGTTGGATGGGTTGTCAGAGGTCATCTAGTGCAGCCCTCTTCTGCATGTGTGTTGGTGAAACTAAGGCCGGTCCATTGTGGGGATTTGCAGTTGGCTCCAAAGTCTGCCAAAGTGTTCCATCTTCTGTTGCCTTTGCACTCATACTCTGCGCTCACATTCACTGCCTTGTGTCTGTGTGTGTGTAAGAGAGAGAAAGTTTGTTAACTGGAATGAGTACAGTAAAATGTTAAATTTCTTGACTTTGCTGGCGATTCCTGCCTCCTCCTTTATATACCAGTGACAGTGACAAAATCACCCTGAAGGGGCCCCTGCTGCTGATCCAGGCGCGGCAGAGTCCACAGACAAAATCCCAGATCCTCCCTAACTATTGGTTTGATTATTTTTTTATAAATGGGCTCAATGTGGTGGCCCATCTTGTTTTTATTTAGCTTTCAAAATGGGTTGTTACATTCTTTTTCCCAAAGGAGAGGCAGCAAAGGAATACTGAAAATTAAATATTTAGCTTGTCGGAAGTGAAAAGGGACTTAATGTTCTGTATTCAGCTTCACAAATACCCTTCTGAGGCAGGAAGTATGTTCTGAGGCATATTCCCATTTTCCAGTCTGAGGACACTCGGTGTCACCATTATTGGTTAAACCAAGCAAGGCTCAAAATCTGTTATCTTTTCAGCAACCCTTGATTTTCCTGCGTCTTTGATAGCTGTGCCGTGATAGCACCACCCTTCTTGCTCATCTGCGGGCCAATATCCCCACCTTTCTCAGCCCCTGATTCAATTCATTCTTAATGGGTGTTAGGTGTCAAAGAACAAATAATTATTTCCCCTTGCTGCTCACGGCACAGTCTTCATGGCGGCAAGGCAATTACGGGAGAGGATAAGACGTTGCTCAGCTTCATGCTCTGTCCAACCTGGAGGCCACCCACCAGACTGTGCTTGGCATCTCCTCCAGAAGGCCCGGAGGCATGGCAACATGAAAGCATTCTCTGGCGTTGGCACCTAGCGGTCTCTCCTGTGGCCGCCTGGCTGGGTGCCAGCCTCACGTTGCCTTTGATGTTCTCCTTTTGTTTGCAAGGCATGAGTCAAAAAGGCTGGCCTTTTATGGGACTGAAAATGGGGTGAGGATGGTGAGGATGGTGAACAGAGGGGAGAGCAGAAGGTAGCCAGGCACAGATATATAAAACCCACTAGGTTTATTTTTACATTTGTGTGTGTGTGTGCTCTCTGCTGCAATGCACGGGCTGGCTATGGCAGCTCAAAAGCAAATCTCCTTCCCTTCCTGGCTTTTGGCATGACTTTGGCTGCCCTTGCAGAGCTTTCCAGAAATGTTGGCGTTCAGCAAAAGGCGGCTGGTTGGTGATGACTCGGTACCTGGAAAGCTTGTGCCAAGGGAGATGAGAGGCATAATTCAAATTGTGTTTCCCCAGTGGAATGTCCCCCACCCCTTAACCCTTCCCCCATTTTTTATTTTTGTTGACATGGAAAGCACATATTTGAAGGCTTACAGCTGCTGGTCGCTGTCATTCCTGTTGCATGTTGAAGCAAGTCCAGAAGATCTTTGCGTTTGATGTGCTACCAGTTTGAAAAACCAAACATCCAAGCCCAGGCAGCCGCTCACCACTAGAAGGGAGCTTTCACACACACACACACACACACACACACACACACACACTGCACTCAGAGAGAGTGGGTGTGTGCTGGTGCTTTCAAGAGAAGAGCTGGTGGTGGGAGGAGTTGCTTCTTCTCCTGCTCCAAAAGGCCAGCGGAGCTAACGAATATCCTTGCAAAAGGTCTGTCTAACTAGAAGCACAACATACTGGGCTGGAGCGTAAGAGGAGGATGGCTGGGGGAACTGAATTAGCACAGGTTGTCAAAATTGCCACCTGGGTGTAGCCTGCCTGGTTCAGCACTGGAGCTGATTTTGGGAGGCTGCCTGGAAGAGCTTGTGTGGCGGGGGGTGGGGGAGAGAATCTTGGCAGGACCAAGAGATTTAATTGAGAACTGGCTCCATGGCAGGAATGTTTGCATCATACAGAAGCTGTTAGCGTGATTGGGCTCCCTTGTCCTCTGTGAATGTGCCATGTGGTCTGTGCTCCCCAACGGAATCCCGCTTTGTGGTTGTTTTTGCTGGAGTGAATAGAGAAGAATTCTGAACACTACGTAAGGTGTCTGGATTCTTCTCTCTCTCCACCCGCCAACCTTAGCCCACTTCTCCCACACCTCAGGCTGCTCCTTTAAAGGAAAGGAATGTTGTGGGGAAAACCTGGGAATTTTGAAATGCAGTTCTTCTGCCAAAATGAATCTAGTAGGGCAAAGTGTGCATAAAAATACATATGATAAGTGAAAATGGCATAGGAAAGTCAGCATTACATTAGGGAATGTTGGTTTGCAAAACAAAATGTGTGCATTTGGCAAAATTGTGCAGTGAAATGTGTGTATTAGGAGAGATTTTCACTACAATCCTAATGAATTTTCATGAAGACTTGAAAAGTTGTGCAAATGTGGAGAACTGAAGATTGTAAAAATGGGAAATGGACACCCCTCCAAAAAGGTAGAGCAAGATTATCCCAGAACTGGAGCACCAAGAGAGCCTAGTTCTCTAAGCAAGACAGAAAGCTTAAAAGCTCCCCACCTTATTAGCATTTAACTTGTGAAATTTCAACTAGCCAGGCTTCAGCAGCATATGGTTAAAAAAGCCAATGCAATTCTGGGCCTCATCAATAGGAGTATAGCATCTAGATCAAGGGAAGTAATAGTGCCACTGTATTCTGCTCTGGTCAGACCTCACCTGGAGTACTGTGTCCAGTTCTGGGCACCACAATTCAAGAAGGACACTGACAAACTGGAACGTGTCCAGAGGAGGGCAACCAAAATGGTCAAAGGCCTGGAAACGATGCCTTATGAGGAACGGCTAAGGGAGCTGGGCATGTTTAGCCTGGAGAAGAGGAGGTTAAGGGGTGATATGATAGCCATGTTCAAATATATAAAAGGATGTCACATAGAGGAGGGAGAAAGGTTGTTTTCTGCTGCTCCAGAGAAGCGGACACGGAGCAATGGATCCAAACTACAAGAAAGAAGATTCCACCTAAACATTAGGAAGAACTTCCTGACAGTAAGAGCTGTTCGACAGTGGAATTTGCTGCCAAGGAGTGTGGTGGAGTCTCCTACTTTGGAGGTCTTTAAGCAGAGGCTTGACAACCATATGTCAGGAGTGCTCTGATGGTGTTTCCTGCTTGGCAGGGGGTTGGACTCGATGGCCCTTGTGGTCTATTCCAACTCTATGATTCTATGATTCTATGATTCTATGTGGGTTAGATGCACACAAGATGTGGGTATATTGTCCTGATAGACCTGGAGTACTCAAACTCTCTTAAAGCCATTTGAGCCACTAGCAGTAGGTTCCAGCCCATATTCAATATTCTTTCCTTTCTTTTTTCTAGAGCTGGCGTATGATCTGGACACAGACAACATCCCTTCAAAGAAGCAGCTCTGGGATCAGAAAAGCAAAGAGGTGTCAGTGATTCACAACCTTGGAACAGATGTCGTGATGCCGGGTCTGGATCTTTTGGGCTCTCTCCTAACGGTCCTACTTCTTCTGCTTGCCAAATAGTTGTGGAACTATCTCCTCACTGAATTTGCGACATTTCGTTTTGGGAAGTTTGCTCACAAACTCTCTTTCTCCTCCCAAGGCATGTGGAAAGAGCAGCTTCCAATAAGTTTCATTTTTTAAAAATTCAAATAAGACTCGAAGGAGGGACTCGTTGTAGATGTAGTGAACAAAAGAAAGTTCTTGTGTTTTGGAGAAGTCTTGCCTAATTATAAGAGGGTAAATATACTCAACATTTGCATCCCTTAAGAGATTTATGAAGATGGAAGTTTTTCATTGCTTTTTAGAACAACAGCCTTGTTTCATCTTGAGTTAATTGGCATGGTCACTTAAAAATGGTATTAAGCATCATCCACTGGCTTTTAAATATATACATATTCAGTAACTGGACTGATTTTAGTGGACACTCACCTGAGAAACCTACAGTGGGAATATTACAATATCCCAAAGCAGCAATGACATGTTTTTACTCTGAGGGCTGGACCCCTGGACTGAATTTTCAACATCTGTAGCAAGATTGGCAGGAGGCATCCAGACTGAGCTTTCGTTGATTTGAAACTCTGGATTGTGGTTAATTATAAGCTACATATACAAATGTTGGAGAAATGTTTATGTGTGTTACATGGCTGCCTAGACAGCTCCCTGAATTGCAAACAAACAGACCACTTCCTGGAAAAGATGGGTGCTGGGAGTTGGGAAGAAAATGGGCAGAACTAATTCAAAGCCTGCCCTTGTAGAGCTGACCTGATTGGTGATGGGAAGACAGGCCATTCTAGAGAGGCCCCACGCTGTAGGAAGAGGCACCAAGCCCTTTGCAGAGAATACAGAACAGCAAGCATGTCATTTTTAATAAATTTCTAAAAAACAAACCACCGACAACCAAATGTGTTTTGTTTATCTGTTGGTCTTGTGCTCAGAGCCTGCATTTTGAGTCTTTGGAGGTCAGCCTAGTTGGGCCGCTTTGGGTTTATAATTTGCTGTTGAGGCAGCCAGGCAGTATTTTTAGGAGAAATAGATTCCAGCGCCAGATGAGGCAAGTTGATCTATAGTGGTGGGTGTGTATGTGTGTGTTTCTGCATTCATTGCAGCTGCAAGACTAAACACCCATTTTAATGTCTGCCTTTAAAGTTGCCATCCCATACACAGTTTTATGTGGGGAAAGGCCCATTGAATTCACAGGGACCTACATCTGAGTAGCTGCACGTCAGGTGTACACTTGAACCTGCAGACCTCTAGGGGTTGCTGGACTAAAACTCCCATCATCCCTGACCGTTGATCATGCTGGGAGTTGGAGTCCAGCAGCATCAGGAGAGCTGCAGGCTGCACCATCTCTGGTCTAAGAAGATGCACTCATCTTCTGAATAGAGGCAACCCTCCCTCCCTCCTTGCACACAGCAGGCAAAGCTTCTTCATAGTTCACCGGTGACCCTCCTGGTATTGTGGGGTTGCAACTCCTAACATACCTGACTGTTGACCAGGTTGACCAGGGCTGATAAGAGTTGGGAGTCCCACAATATCTGCAGAGGGGGCATTCTCCCTGTAATAAGGGGTTTGGGTGGGAAACATTTGCAGGCACCAACACAAATGTCCCAACTTTCCATCTGCCCTGGCTCTCGTTTGTGGGGATTTTTTTTTTTTTTAAAGTTCCATATCTGACACTCTTTCCATTAAATTCTCATTTGTGATGGGAACACCTTACCTCACCTCCACACTTTTTTGGCAAATAACTCTTGAAACTCATAACACGTGAGATGCACTTTGTTTTAACGCAACTTTGCTATAAGGTTTTGTGTTTTTTGCTAGGCACTGGAGAAGAGAAGAGAAGAGAGAGGAATAGCATTCTGGTGTTTTTCTTTTTTGCATTGTTGTTCCTAGCTAGGGATAAAAGGGTGTGGAAAGCTTTCCTCAGCAAAAAGGCATCACAGGAATGTCCCAGAAACAAAAGGTGTCCCCAAAAGATAAAGGAAGGTAAGAGCAGGAGAGTGTCCGGTTTTAAAATGAACCAGTAACCTTCCATAAATGCAGCTTGAGTTGTCAACGCTTGCTCATGATTTCACACAAGAACCCATTGCAGTCCTGCCCTGGGAAGCCCCAGTGGCTGAATGCATGCAAAAATAATGTCTTAAATTTAAAATAAAACAGGAGCCCTACTCGATAACACTCAAGGGCACCCCCAGCTGAGACTTGCACTCACAGCGGCTATTCAGAAGCTTCCAGGAAGCCTGTAAGCAGGGCTTGGTGGCAACAGTCCTCTCTGGCTGTTGCTCACCAGCAGCAGGTATTCACAGATAGACTGCCCATGAACATGGGGTCTCCATCATATATATTATGGCCAGTGATAACTGATAGACGTCTCCACTATGAATTTTAAAGGCATTTCTCCTGTAGCTTCAGGTTCCCAAATTTAAGGTGCATCATGTGAAGGAATTACTACAATTTGCCTCTCAGAACTGCAGGACATGGAAGGTGCCTAAAGAAGCCAGGGTGGCTATCTAAAGAACTTTTAACTGAGTTAAGATTAAAAAAGGATGTGTACAAAAAATGGAAAAGGGGGGAAACCACCAAAGAGGAATTCAAACAAATAGCCAGCACGTGTAGACACAAAGTCAGAAAAGCTAAATCACAGAATGAAGTCAGGCTTGCTAGAGAGGTTAAAAGCAACAAAAAAGGCTTTTATGGGTATGTCCGTAGCAAAAGGAAGAACAAAGAAACAGTGGGGTCACTCAGAGGAGAAGATGGTGAAATGCAAACAGGGGACACAGAAAGGGCTGAACTCCTCAATGCCTTCTTTGCCTCAGTCTTCTCCGATAAAGAAAACAATGCCCGACCTGAAGAATTTGGAGCAAATGATTCAGCAAAGGAAACACAGCCCAGAATAACTAAAGAGATAGTACAAGAATACTTGGCTAGTTTAGATGTATTCAAGTCTCCAGGGCCAGATGAACTGCATCCAAGAGTATTAAAAGAACTGGCAGATGTGATCTCAGAACCACTGGCAGTCATCTTTGAGAATTCCTGGAGAACAGGCGAAGTCCCGGCAGACTGGAGGAGGGCAAATGTTGTCCCTATTTTCAAAAGGGGGAAAAGAGAGGACCCAAATAATTACCGCCCAGTCAGTCTGACATCAATACCAGGGAAGATTCTGGAGCAGATCATTAAGCAAACAGTCTGTGAGCACCTAGAAAGGAATGCTGTGATCACCAATAGTCAGCATGGATTTCTGAAAAATAAGTCATGTCAGACTAACCTGATCTCGTTTTTTGACAGAATTACAAGCCTGGTAGATGAAGGGAACACAGTGGATGTAGCCTACCTTGATTTCAGCAAGGCATTTGACAAGGTGCCCCATGATATTCTTGTAAAGAAGCTGGTAAAATGCGGTCTTGACTATGTTATCACTCAGTGGATTTGTAACTGGCTGACTGACCGAACCCAAAGGGTGCTCATCAATGGTTCCTCTTCATCCTGGAGAAGAGTGACTAGTGGGGTGCCACAGGGTTCTGTCTTGGGCCCGGTCTTATTCAACATCTTTATCAACGACTTGGATGATGGACTCAAGGGCATCCTGATCAAATTTGCAGATGACACCAAACTGGGAGGGGTGGCTAACACCCCAGAGGACAGGATCACACTTCAAAACGACCTTGACAGATTAGAGAACTGGGCCAAAACAAACAAGATGAATTTTAACAGGGAGAAATGTAAAGTATTGCACTTGGGCAAAAAAAATGAGAGGCACAAATACAAGATGGGTGACACCTGGCTTGAGAGCAGTACATGTGAAAAGGATCTAGGAGTCTTGGTTGACCACAAACTTGACATGAGCCAACAGTGTGACGCGGCAGCTAAAAAAGCCAATGCAATTCTGGGCTGCATCAATAGGAGTATAGCATCTAGATCAAGGGACGTAATAGTGCCACTGTATTCTGCTCTGGTCAGACCTCACCTGGAGTACTGTGTCCAGTTCTGGGCACCACAGTTCAAGAAGGACACTGACAAACTGGAACGTGTCCAGAGGAGGGCAACCAAAATGGTCAAAGGCCTGGAAACGATGCCTTATGAGGAACGGCTAAGGGAGCTGGGCATGTTTAGCCTGGAGAAGAGGAGGTTAAGGGGTGATATGATAGCCATGTTCAAATATATAAAAGGATGTCACATAGAGGAGGGAGAAAGGTTGTTTTCTGCTGCTCCAGAGACGCGGACACGGAGCAATGGATCCAAACTACAAGAAAGAAGATTCCACCTAAACATTAGGAAGAACTTCCTGACAGTAAGAGCTGTTTGACAGTGGAGTTTGCTGCCAAGGAGTGTGGTGGAGTCTCCTTCTTTGGAGGTCTTTAAGCAGAGGTTTGACAACCATATGTCAGGAGTGCTCTGATGGTGTTTCCTGCTTGGCAGGGGGTTGGACTCGATGGCCCTTGTGGTCTCTTCCAACTCTAGGATTCTAGGATTATTTCCATCTTAACTCAAGGAGCTGAATTTGAGCTTCAAAAACTTGTAGGTGGTGCAAAGGTAGCTTTTGATGTGGTCCAACGTTTTCTTTTGTACTAAATTTCCTCTTCCCATCACTCTCATCCATCACCTGGTAGCCACAGGATTAGTACTGAGGCTGAGGGTTTTCGCACAAGCCGTGGATCCTATGCACTAATGAGCAAGAGAACTGCTAGTGAGCATGTCCAAAGTCCATTTTCTGCACCACTGAATGACAGCCCACGCCTGCACACATATGGAACAAAGGGGCAGGAGAGTGAGTGTGGCTTTCACTTGCACTTGAACAAAAGCCGGAGTGAAGGAGCTGCTTCCCCCTTTGAATAAAATTTAGGTGGCTGCCCTGAATTTTCAACTTTTTTTCTTTTTAAGTACACTGGTACCTCTTGATGCGAACGGGATCCGTTCCGGAGCCCCATTCACATCCTGAAGTGAATGCAACCTGCGCATGCGCAGATCACAATTTGCCACTTCTGCACATGCACGTGACATCATTTTGAGCGCATGCGCGAGCAGCGAAACCCGGAAGTAACACACTTCATTACTTCCGGGTCACCGCGTAGCGTAACCTGAAAACACTTAACCTGAAGCACATTTAACCCGAAGTATGACTGTATGTCTCTATAGTTCTCATACTTACAAAGACTTAAGGGTGATGTGCAGACAGATATTCTACAGGAACACTGCCCACCTTCCATTCCCCCCCCCCCGGCGAAGAGCTAAACTACCTGCTTTGCACAGAGAAGATCACAGCTTCAGTTCCCCAATGGCATTTCCAGATTGGGCTGGGAACGTCCCCTGCCTGAAACCCTGGAGAGCTGCTGCCAGTCAGTGTGCACAATACTGAGCTAGGTGGACCAGTGGTCTAAGGCAGTTCCTGAGTTGCTGGCCAATGCATACAGAATTCTGGAGTGATGGATAAGCACTTACTTATTTAACAATTCCCAGTGTATTTAACCCCTAATGCTGCTGGCATCGACTGGGGGCTTGCTATGTCTCCCCACCCACAGCGGTGTCAGTTGGGGATTTAACCCCTTATTAGCACCAGATGCTGCTTTGCTCCTTGGCATCCACACATGAATTTCAAAGTAGAAAAGATATAGCTCAGTTGGGAGAGCATGAGACTCTTAATCTGAGGGTTGCAGGTTCGAGTCCCACATTTGGCAAAAGATTCCTGCATTGCAGGGGGTTGGACTAGATGACCCTCGTGGTCCCTTACAACTCTACAATACTATGATTCCATAGAGCTGGCTGGGTTGTGATTAAAAAGAGTCCCCAAAGCTCACATGCTCCTGTAGGCAGTTGGAAGCTTGGGGGTCCAGTGCTCCCTGGCAATGCTCCCTGTTCCCAAGGAGGCAACTGACAAGGGGATGTCCTCCACACTACGTTTTGTGATGGTCTTCCAGGAGAGATGGCTTCCAACGATGACTGGAGCAGAAAAGCAGCAGGAGCCTGACGAGAAAAGATGGCTCTGCTGAGACATGAAGGGCATCCAGACTTGGAACAGCTTCCTGTCTGCTGACTGTCATCCAGCCAGCGCAAAAAAAACCAACAACCCGAGCTTGCTGTCATTTGGTCCTGGCAGAGGACCATCTGCTTGCCTGGAAGCCTTTCTGTCAATTGTTGTGGCCTCAGAACCAAGCCTTTGGGCTCTCGGGGGGTAGTGGGTCTGCACTTCACCCCTGCTTGGACCTTCTGTCATTCCTTTCCCTATGCTGGCCGAGGGGGGCTGTGCTGTACTCCTTTTATGTTACATAAGATGATAAATAAGTATGTTTTGTTTTTGCTCAGAAGTGCTCAAAGTGGTCACAATTCTTTCCCTTTACTGTTTGATCAACACCCCTGCGAGGAAGGCTAGGCTGAGGGACTGTGGCTTGCATCCAAAGTAGTGCTAAGTCACTCACTCTGTTAGCGCAAGGATTTCTTCTTATGTGATGGAACACGCCCCGTTCTTTCCCCCCTGTGATTCCTGTAAACCTGCTGGGGGGTGGCCTCCCAACCCTCCAGAGCAGATTTGAGATGGGCATGGAGGAGAGAAGGGGGGGGCAAGTTCCATTTCACCAGTGTAAACTCTTGCATTAGAGAACGACGATATTGGATACCACCCAAGGTCCAAGATCACCCATTGAGCTTCATGGCTGAGCGGGGATTTAAACCCTGCTGTCCCAGGTCCAACCCTCTAACCACTACACTAAACTGCCTCTTGTGGTACTTGCACAGAGTAACAAGCCCAGAGACGCTTCTCCTGCTGACCAGGGAGACTGAATCTAGAGAGGCATTCGAAGGGGAGAGGCAGTGAAAGTGGCTTTCACACACACTAGCTATAGTCTGCGGGGTGTGCATTCGAACCACTCTCCTCATGCTCAGAAGCCCTCTCCACATATACTCATGTGCAGGAGGAGTCGAGCTACACTGCTGACCCACCCACAACATCCACAGAGTGGGTGCATGGGCACCTGAAAAGAAATAACTTCACCTGAGTGGTTGCTCATGCATTGGGGCACCACATGATCAGGACACCTGTGACCAGTGCTTTTTTCCTGCGGGGACGCAGGGGTATGCATACCCCTAATCATTTTGTGAATCTTTGTACTTTTGTCCATTTACTGTAATTATTTCCCCCGATTTGAACTATAAAATGGTGGTTTTCTTGAGTCAAAATGAGAGTACACCTAAACATTTTTTTAAGAAAAACAAGCACTGCCTGTGTTATAATCCATGGAGATGCTCACTACTAAGGAGGGGTGATGCCAGGGGAGTGGGAGGTTGCACACTGTGGTCACCCAGAGAGGGTGAACAGCAAGAGTAGGCAAAGACAGCATCTTGGAGGGAGATCAAGATGTGGGTTCAGGACCACAGATAGCACAGCTGAGCCCAAACGTCCTTCTTTGGTCATGGAGCAACAGGCTGATTTTATCACAGGGTTGGGTACTCACACATTGGAGGCCTCACACCTTGACTTTTGCCTTCTGGCTAGTTAAAGGGCTTCTTCGAGGTTAAGGGCTTTCCAGCTACGAGGGCTGTCAAGCAAGCATTTCTCAGGCCATCCTCCCTCATTGTGCTGTGTCATCTCGTACACAAAATGGGATTCATCTGCTGAGCTCTCCAAATCTCTTGCAACTTTATATCAGAGGCCGAAAGCCTACCACAATGGGCTGAGTGTAACTCCCTGTTCCAGTTCCGTATTTCCCCATTCTACTAGAGGCTGTCTAGTAAAGCTCATCTTCAACAGAAAATTTCTTCTCTGGCATGTGAACGATGTCAAAAGAGTACCTCTTTCAGAACTGCTGTAACCAAGGAGTCAGCTAATCTAATCTCTTGGTCAGGCATAGGCAAACTGGCCCTCCAGATGTTTTGAGACTATAATTCCCATCATGCCTGACCACTGGTTCTGCTAGCTAGGGATGATGGGAGTTGTAGTCCCAAAACATCTGGAGGGCCAAGTCTTAATACTAAAAGGAAAGGGAGTTCATGATGGCTGGGAGTTTATTAAGAGGGAGATAGTAAAAGGACAAAGTCAGGCAATACCAATGAGACGGAAACATGGAAGGTGCCTAAAGAAGTCAGGGTGGCTATCTAAAGAACTTTTAACTGAGTTAAGATTAAAAAAGGATGTGTACAAAGAATGGAAAAGGGGGGAAACCACCAAAGAGGAATTCAAACAAATAGCCAGCACAGAATGAACTCAGGCTTGCTAGAGAGGTTAAAAGCAACAAAAAAGGCTTTTATGGGTATGTTCGTAGCAAAAGGAAGAACAAAGAAACAGTGGGGTCACTCAGAGGAGAAGATGGTGAAATGCAAACAGGGGACACAGAAAGGGCTGAACTCCTCAATGCCTTCTTTGCCTCAGTCTTCTCCGATAAAGAAAACAATGCCCGACCTGAAGAATTTGGAGCAAATGATTCAGCAGAGGAAACACAGCCCAGAATAACTAAGGAGATAGTACAAGAATACTTGGCTAGTTTAGATGTATTCAAGTCTCCAGGGCCAGATGAACTGCATCCAAGAGTATTAAAAGAACTGGCAGATGTGATCTCAGAACCACTGGCAGTCATCTTTGACAATTCCTGGAGAACAGGCGAAGTCCCGGCAGACTGGAGGAGGGCAAATGTTGTCCCTATTTTCAAAAAGGGGAAAAGAGAGGACCCAAATAATTACCGCCCAGTCAGTCTGACATCAATACCAGGGAAGATTCTGGAGCAGATCATCAAGCAAACAGTCTGTGAGCACCTAGAAAGGAATGCTGTGATCACCAATAGTCAGCATGGATTTCTGAAAAATAAGTCATGTCAGACTAACCTGATCTCGTTTTTTGACAGAATTACAAGCCTGGTAGATGAAGGGAACACAGTGGATGTAGCCTACCTTGATTTCAGCAAGGCATTTGACAAGGTGCCCCATGATATTCTTGTAAAGAAGCTGGCAAGATGCGGTCTTGACTATGCTACCGCTCAGTGGATTTGTAACTGGCTGACTGACCGAACCCAAAGGGTGCTCATCAATGGTTCCTCTTCATCCTGGAGAAGAGTGACTAGTGGGGTGCCACAGGGTTCTGTCTTGGGCCCAGTCTTATTCAACATCTTTATCAACGACTTGGATGATGGACTCAAGGGCATCCTGATCAAATTTGCAGATGACACCAAACTGGGAGGGGTGGCTAACACCCCAGAGGACAGGATCACACTTCAAAACGACCTTGACAGATTAGAGAACTGGGCCAAAACAAACAAGATGAATTTTAACAGGGAGAAATGTAAAGTATTGCACTTGGGCAAAAAAAATGAGAGGCACAAATACAAGATGGGTGACACCTGGCTTGAGAGCAGTACATGTGAAAAGGATCTAGGAGTCTTGGTTGACCACAAACTTGACATGAGCCAACAGTGTGACATGGCAGCTAAAAAAGCCAATGCAATTCTGGGCTGCATCAATAGGAGTATGGCAATAGGAGTATATCAAGGGAAGTAATAGTGCCACTGTATTCTGCTCTGGTCAGACCTCACCTGTAGTACTGTGTCCAGTTCTGGGCACCACAGTTCAAGAAGGACACTGACAAACTGGAACGTGTCCAGAGGAGGGCAACCAAAATGGTCAAAGGCCTGGAAACGATGCCTTATGAGGAACGGCTAAGGGAGCTGGGCATGTTTAGCCTGGAGAAGAGGAGGTTAAGGGGTGATATGATAGCCATGTTCAAATATATAAAAGGATGTCACATAGAGGAGGGAGAAAGGTTGTTTTCTGCTGCTCCAGAGACGCGGACACGGATCAATGGATCCAAACTACAAGAAAGAAGATTCCACCTAAACATTAGGAAGAACTTCCTGACAGTAAGAGCTGTTCGACAGTGGAATTTGCTGCCAAGGAGTGTGGTGGAGTCTCCTTCTTTGGAGGTCTTTAAGCAGAGGCTTGACAACCATATGTCAGGAGTGCTCTGATGGTGTTTCCTGCTTGGCAGGGGGTTGGACTCGATGGCCCTTGTGGTCTCTTCCAACTCTATGATTCTATGATTCTATGCTTTTGGTTGTAAGAATGGGGACAGGGGCTCGTGTCACGTAGTCTTGTAGTAAAGTTGTTCACAGGGTCTTCAAGGCAAAGACAACTGGCTGGATGTGCCCATCCTCCTGGCACAGCAGCACTACAGCTCCTAAAATGTAAGGTGAGGCACTCCTAAAATGTAAGGTGGAGACAACAGTCTTTTTCTGTGGGGCAAATGTCAAAAGAATAGGCACCACTCTTTGGTCATTTTAAAGGAGCATTCCTGACGCAGGCCCCAGACAAATGCATTGTTCAGTTTTAACAGCTGACAGAGTGGCCCGGTAACATCAGATAGGCAGGGCAAAACTGCACCAAGAAGTTCAGAATTCCTAGAAACTGGCAGGCCTTTGTGGTAGATTTAGGTGGTAAATACTTGAAGTGTTGTGTTCCTTGTGTTTCTGGTTATGGTCTTAGGTCCTTCCTCTGTTCTTGGTTGCTCTTTGGTCCTAACTCCCAACTCTTGACTTGCTCTGGACTGCTGCTCATAACACAGCCATGATGCACAAGGACAGCCTTGGGAGCCTCCAGATGTCTGACAAATGCTCTAGGGCGAGAGGGCATTGCAATGAAACATTTAGAGGGCCTCAAGGTTGGGAAGACAGTCCAAAGAGTTTCATGGCCAAGCAAGGATTTGAACCTGGCCCACTCCTAGTCTCATGCACTAATCACTATACCCCACTGTTTCTTCCACTGCTACTAGGGCTGTCTCCAGATTCCAAGACAAGAAGAGCTATCACACAGGCAGCACCCCTCTCAGTTTTCCCTTGTCTTCCTTAGAATGATTTGCACCATCACCCTGCCTTGTGCTTTCATTGTCTTTACACACCCACAGCTAATTACTAAAACTACTCCAGGTAATTACCAATGCCCTTTGTTAGGGAAGAGGCTATTGATTAGTTTAGACGAATAAGAATTGGAACTGATTGTCAGAGATTAAGGGCCAATCCCCCCCCCAAAATGCTGCAGATTTGGCAACTGCTGTTTGTGTTTTGCTTTTTGGAGAAAGTAAAATGTGCACCTAAAAGCCCTGTGTTCCTTCAGCCTCCAGGCAAATTAAAAATCAAGCTTGTTGCCAAGTGGAGAAAATAAACACCCAGCAAACACAAGCCAGAGGGGCTGTTTAATTCTAAATGTTAAGGAGAGTGACAGTTGTGTACATTCCACCCCCAAAAGAGGGATCAACAAGAGCGACCTTTCCTCTCCCCACAAAATGAAAGTTTGTTGTTTATCTGCAAAATGACTTGGGTCCTCTGCAGCCCAACCCAAATGTTTAGTGCTGGGGGGGCATTGCTTAGCTAGCCCCTAAACCCATCATAAAGTATCTTCATCTAGACTGCATCTTTAAGCAAATTCCAAATGTTCCTGTATTAGAGCTTTCTGGTGAGGGCATCCCAACGAGAAGAATAGATTGGGATGGTCAAAGAAACAGACGATTGAGTGCAGACATGAAAAACCTAGAGAGACTGAGAGGTGGGAGAGTGGGGGACAACATTTAGATGGCCTTTAAAATTCCCAAATGCTGTCTCTCTCCCCCCACCCCAGTGGGAGGGAAATGGCTGTTTTAAAATATAAGTTCTATGGGATCATTATAATGGGACAAGAAAATCAAATTAAAACTTAAGAAATATTGCTTGAGTTTGCTTTTTCCCTCTCCCCCTTCCCACCCTCATTCTTTTGCATCATGTCTGTTAAGTTGTAAACCTAAAATCTGAGCACTGACATTTTGAAGTCAATCTGGGTGCCTCCTCTTTTTTTGGCTGAAGAAGAGTAGGGTGAAAAGCAAATGAATGTGTCCTGAGGATGAGGACAGGATAATTGCAGTGAATGCACCTGATCAGCTCTCATTAGATCCTTGTCCTGGCTTTTTAAAACTAGATGAGGCTCACTGCCCAGTGAGCAAACTGGTTGTGGTCCCTCTGCCTCTGGTGGTGGAGAGGGTGGTGTGGAGATGGATCATCATTCTAGAGCCACTACAATCTGTGTTCAGACCTGGTTTCAAAACTGAATTAAACTTGGTTACCCTGATGGAGTCTGACCAAGCTGCGGGAGGCAGTGGAAGACAGGGGTGCCTGGCGTGCTCTGGTCCATGGGGTCACGAAGAGTCGGACACGACTAAATGACTAAACAACCCTGATGGATTACCTTTATCATGAGAAGGACAGGAGGAGTGTGACCCTGTTACTTCTGTTTGATATCTCAGTGACTTTTGGTCCCACCGATCATCGTATCCTCCTGCTTAGTAAGATGGGCATCAGAGGCACTGCATTCCAGTGGTGCCATTCTTACCTTCAAGGATGTGTCCATAGAGTAGCACCGGGTGAGTGTTCCTCAGCCCCCTGCCATTTCTGCTATGGGGTTCCGCAGCCTGCTATTCTCTCCCCAGTGCTATTTAATATCTGTATGAAGCTGCTGAGTATGGTCATTAGGAGTTTTGGAGCAAGGAGAAGCAGACTATCGATGGCTCCTGGCCACAAGGGCTCCACTCTGCCTCCACAATTGGAGGCAGCAATGCTTCTGAATAGCAGTTGCTGGAAGCCACAGGAGGGGAGAAGAGGGCCTTGTGCTTTGCTCCTGCATGCGGGTTTCCCGTGGGGGCACCTGGTTGGCCACTGTGAGAAGAGGATGCTGGGATAGATGAGCTCCTGGCCTGATCCAACAGGCTCTTCTTTATGTCCTTATATTCTCCTGCACTGCTTGAGCACTTCCTAGAGGCAGCTGTTGGCCAATGTGGGGAAGGGGATGACTCTGTCTTGATAGACCAGTGCACTGTAGCAGGGTCCAGTTGCCCTCTTCTCACTCTCCTTCAACAAAAAAACAGATGCACACTTACTGACTGACTGACGGACGGACGGACGGACGGACGGACTAGGTGTGCATATATGCTTGTTGGGTGGGTGGGACTGGGCATCCTGCTCAGGGCCATTTGCAATGCATGCGGGGGAAAGTAGGCACAATTTGGGTTTCACCTCTGACTCGCCACGGCTTCCCTGCAGCCCCAGCCCACTGGCTTCCCCACAGGTGTACGTGCTGCAGGGGGCAGAGAAAGAAGGGCAGAGAAGAAAAACCCTTTCAGGGCCTCTGCTGGCTCCATCTGCAGGCATTGTCCTGAGAGGCTTGTTTCAAATCCTGCTTTGTGAGAGCCATTCAGAGCTGTGCATGAGTTAATCACTTCTTTTGCTTCTCTTGCTGTATATCAGGTTACTGTCCTTAACAGCAGGATTCTGAAAGGCGAGAGGGATGGTGGAGGAGGAGGAGGAGGAGGAGGAAGAGGAGGAAGAGGAGGAATCTTCCGGCTGCCACCTCCATTTTTCTGTCTCCTGCTTGAGCTGGGTTAACTGTTAATGCTAAATGGAAGGAAGTAGAAACCTCAGGCCAATGTGGTTTTGCAGGACTATCTGTCTGACCTCAGGATTTTCCTGAGCCCACGCCCATCCCTGTGTCCTTCTTCAAACCCTTCCATTATTTTTTGCCTGTCTGAAATGTGTCCTTCAACTCTGATAATGGACAGTGGCCCACTTTAAACACTTCCTGAAGATCCCTCAATTTAAGTAGGCATTAGGTTCATCGCTATGCACTATTTTATTATTTGTTGAAATTTAATCTAAGGTTTTGTTGATGGTATCTCCATTTTTACCGATGCATTTATTTGCAATTTTGGCTTTAAATGCTTCAGATACATTTTTCTTAAAAAATAAATAAAAATGTAATGGCGCTGTGGTCTAACCCACTGAGCCTCTTTGGTTTGCTGATCAGAAAGTTGGTGGTTTGAATCCCCACAATGGAATGAGCTCCCATTGCTCTGTCCCAGCTCCTGCCTACCTAGCAGTTCAAAAGCATGCCAATGCAAGTAGATAAATAGGTATCACTGCAGCGGGAAGGTAAACGGCATTTCCGTGTGCTCTGGTTTCTGTCATGGTGTCCTGTTGCACCAGAAGCAGTTTAGTCATGCTGGCCCCATGACCCAGAAAGCTATCTGTGGACAAACGCTGGCTCCCTCGGCCTGAAAGCAAGATGAGTGCCACAACCCCAGAGTCACCTTTGACTGGACTTAACCATCCAGGGGTCATTTACCTACCTTTTACCTTATGTAAACCGCTCAGGGGTTTTGCGTGCTAATTGGCATATAATACTGTTTATGATGAGGGAGAGGGAGGTGTGTGTGTATTTAGAAACCTCTTGACTTCTGCATGGGTGGAATGCAGCCAGTTGTGGAAATGTAAGAGTCACACAAATTGCTCCACCCATTTTTGCCTCAGGCCCCGCCTACCAGTGTTATACAGCCCCAGATGATTGCCCATGAGCTGTGGTGGCTCCTGGCCTGTAATGGTTCTGCTCTTCTGCTCCAGAGGTTAGAATTCCCACACAGTTTGGGGAACCTGTGATTTATCTCAGACATTTCCCTCTACTAAGTGACTGCATCACAAGATGGGGAACAGCAGCTTTTCTTGTTACAGGTAGGTAGCCGTGTTGGTCTGCCGTAGTCGAAACAAAATAAAAAATTCCTTCCAGTAGCACCTTAGAGACCAACTAAGTTTGTTATTGGTATGAACGTTCATGTGCATGCACACTTCTTCATGAAAGCTCATAACAGTAACAAACTTAGCTGGTTTCTAAAGTGCTACTGGAAGGAATTTTTTGGTATCTGAAGAAGTGTGCATGCACACAAAAGCTCATACCAATAACAAACTTAGCTGGTCTCTAAAGTGCTACTGGAAGGAATTTTTTATTTTGTTTCAGCAGCTTTTCTTGTTTGCTTCTCTGGGGGTGAGGAGAGTTATTAGATGAGTTATTAGAGACAACCTCTGTGGGGTTGACACCAAATTGGGAGCAGTAGCTAAAGCCTCAGAAGACAGAATCTGGGTTCTATATGACCTTAACAGACCTTAACTGGGCCAAAACTAACAAAATGAATTTCAAGAGGGAGAAATGTAAAGTTCTGCAAGACAAGGGACACCTGGCTTACTAATAGTACATGTGAAAAGGATCTATGAGTCTTAGTAGACCACAAGCTTCACATGAGTTCACAGAGTGATGCAGCAGCAAAAAAAGCAAATGCTCTTCCAGGCTGCATCAGCAGAAGTCCAGATAAGGGAAGTCATAGTCACACACTATTCTGCCTTAGTCAGACCCATGGGTGTAGCCAGGATTTTTGTTAGGGGAGGGGCACAACCTCAGTTAGCTATGCATTTTTATTGATTTAAGGGGGC
Organism: Podarcis bocagei; assembly: GCF_964188305.1. Lineage (NCBI taxonomy): Eukaryota > Metazoa > Chordata > Lepidosauria > Squamata > Lacertidae > Podarcis > Podarcis bocagei. Next base: position 52,545,613 of record NC_138140.1, on the reverse strand, counting down.
AGTTGCCCCTCCCTGCCCCGCCTTGGCTATGCCCATGGCTCAGACCCCACCTAGAATTTGTTGTTGTTTATAATAATAATAATAATAATAAATTTTATTTATATCCCGCCCTCCCCAGCCGAAGCCAGGCTCAGGGCGGCTAACAACAATCAAATAATCAGTCAAATAATCACACAATCTAAAAATATTTCATTATAAAAATTAATTAAATCAAATTGATGGCAACCAATTAAGCAAAATTCTGAGCAGGTTGCCAGAGGAGGGAGTCAGGCTGCGCCCTGACCAAAAGCCTGGCGGAACAACTCTGTCTTGCAGGCCCTGCGGAAAGATGTCAGGTCCCGCAGGGCCCTAGTCTCTTGTGACAGAGCATTCCACCAGTTTGGAGCCGCAGCCGAGAAGGCCCTGGCTCTAGTTGAGGCCAGCCTAACCTCTCTGAGGCCTGGGACCTTGAGGATGTTATTATTTGCAGACCGTAGGTTTCTCTTTGGGGCATACCAGGAGAGGCGGTCCCGTAGGTACGAGGGTCCTAGGCCGTATAGGGCTTTAAAGGTTAAAACCAGCACCTTAAACCTGATCCTGTACTCCACCGGGAGCCAGTGCAGCTGGTATAATACCGGATGAATGTGTTCTCGCAGCGAAGACCCCATAAGGAGTCTCGCCGCGGCATTCTGCACCCGCTGGAGTTTCTGGGTCAGTCTCAAGGGCAGCCCCACGTAGAGCGAGTTACAATAATCCAGTCTGGAGGTGACCGTCGCATGGATCACAGTGGCTAGGTCAGGACGAGAGAGATAAGGGGCCAACTGCTTAGCTTGGCGGAGATGAAAAAATGCCGCCTTTGTTATAGCTGTAATCTGCGCCTCCATAGAGAGGGAGGTATCGAAGATTACACCCAAACTCTTAACGGCCGGTGCTGGCACTAATTGCACCCCCGCAAGAGATGGGAGTTGCCCCCTCGATCCCATATCGTCCCGCCCCAGCCAGAGGACCTCTGTCTTCGAAGGATTTAACTTCAACCGGCTCCCACGTAACCATCCAGCCACAGCTTCCAGACATCTGGTCAGTGTGTCTGGGGCCGAGTCAGGATGGCCATCCATCAACAGATAGAGTTGGGTGTCATCAGCATACTGATGGCAACCCAGCCCAAAACTCCGGACAAGCTGGGCGAGGGGGCGCATAAAGATGTTAAAAAGCATCGGGGAGAGAATTGCACCCTGAGGCACTCCACACACCAAGGAGTGGCGTGATGACAATTCCCCCCCAAGCGCCACCCTCTGTCCCCGACCAGAGAGAAACGAGCGCAGCCATTGAAGGACTGTGCCCTGGATCCCCACGTCGGCAAGGTGGTGGTCCAGGAGTTCGTGATCGACCATGTCAAAGGCTGCTGACAGATCTAGAAGAATCAGCAGCCCCGACCCGCCTCGATCCAGCTGCCTGCGGAGATCATCTGTTAGGGCGACCAGAGCCGTCTCGGTCCCATGACCAGCGCGGAAGCCGGACTGGAATGGATCCAGAGCAGATGTTTCATCCAGAAACCTACCAAGCTGTTCAGCAACCGCTCTCTCAATCACCTTACCCAGGAATGGAAGATTCGAGACCGGGCGGTAATTGGATAGATCTGAGGGATCTAATGATGTTTTCTTTAAGAGTGGACGCACCACCGCCTCCTTCAGTTCCCCTGGGAATATCCCGGTGCCAAGGGACAAATTGATGATATCCCCCAGGGGGCCCCGCACCTCGTCTGGACACGCTCTAATCAGCCATGACGGGCACGGGTCAAGAGGACAGGTGGTGGGCTTTCCAGCTTGGAGGAATCTGTCCACATCGGCTGGAGATCTCCGGTCAAAGTGGTCCAATACTGGACCCGAGGACAGTCGAGGGGCCTCCAGTTCCTTTATTGTATCCAAATTGGCAGGGAGGTCATGGCGGAGCAACAGGACCTTCTCCACAAAAAAGCTCGCAAATGCCTCACAGCTGTGTGTCAGATTGTTATTTAAATTTGGCTGTCCTTCAAGGGACGTTAAAGACCGAATTATACTAAATAATTGCGCCGGGCGAGAGCTAGCGGATGCAATGGAGGCCGAGAAGTCAGACTTCTTAGCGGCCTTCACTGCCATCTCATAGGTTTTCATAAAAACCCTATAAGATGTTCTTGAGGCTCCGTCACGGGCACCCCGCCATACTCGCTCTAGCCGTCTGAGGTCCCGCTTCATTTTCCGAAGCTCCTCGGTAAACCAGGGAGCCCGGTTTCTGCGGGGTCGCAGAGGGCGCTTAGGTGCGATCTCATCGATGGCTGCCAGGAGCTGGGTATTCCAGCCCTCAACAAGCTCAGTCAATGAGTCGCCAGGGGGAGTAAGGTCCTCCCGCAAGGCTTGACGGAATCTATCCGGGTCCATCAGCCTCTGCGGGCGAGCCCAAATTGGCTCGCCACCTAAGCAGGGTGGGGGTGGAAAGTCAATCCTGGCTTTCAGAGCGTAGTGATCAGACCATGGCACCTTCATCGAAGGAGACATGATCACATCTATACCGGCACCAAAGATCAAATCCAGCGTGTGGCCTGCTTGATGTGTGGGGCCCGAAACAAACTGGGAGAGCCCTAGTGTCGCCATGGAAGACACCAGGTCCAGAGCCTGTGAGGAGGGAGTGGCATCAGCATGGAAGTTGAAGTCTCCCAATACCAATAGGTTAGGGAACTCCAAGGCCCAGCCGGCCACCGCCTCCAGCAGGCCTGACAGGGTGGCTGCTGGTGCGCTAGGTGGCCGGTACACCAGCCAGACAGCCAAGCTCTCCTCGGAGCCCCACACTAGGCCAACACATTCAATGCCGGGGATCGATGGCGATGGTAGAGCCCTGAAAGAACAATTTTCCCGGATTAATACTGCCACCCCTCCCCCCCGGCCCACAGTCCGTGACTGGTGGAGGACGGTGAAACCCGGGGGCGCCATCTCTCGTAAGGTAACAGTTACCCCTTCGCGCACCCAGGTCTCCGTCACACAAGCCAGGTCGACTCCCTGCGAGATAAAGAAATCTCGCAGGGTAGCGGTTTTGTTGCCTATAGACCTGGCATTGCACAACACCAGTGAAGGAGGTGAGTAATCCTTGCTCACCCTACCCTCATCTCTCGGGATGGGGCGCAGATTGGAAGGGGTACGAGCATATCCGTATCTCGATACCCTTCGCCTATAACATCTGCCCCCACCGCCATACCTCCCTCGCCCCTCCACGGTAGCAATCCCAGGCCTCATACTAACCTCCATTTACAAAATAAAAAACAAAACAACCAAAGACAATTATGCCCAAACAAAACCAATCCCCACCCCACTCAATATTCAACCCCAAAAACAGAACAAGATGGAACAAACAAAATTACATAGATAAAAACCACCATTCACGGTGGTACAACAAGTAAACAATAAAAGCACCTTTAAAACACCTTAAAATATATATAAACATCTTTAACATTTGCAGCAGATAATGAAATAATATAATATTATAAAAACAACAACCCCCATTTAAGGTGCTGCAAATTAAAAGCAATTAAAACATTTAAAACTATTTTGTCCATTGCTGCCGGTAGCTGCTCTGTCCTCTAAACTGTAATGGTAGTTTAGTCGTTTAGTCGTGTCCGACTCTTCATGACCCCCTGGACCAGAGCATGCCAGGCACTCCTGTCTTCCACTGCCTTCTGCAGTTTGGTCAAACTCATGCTGGTAGCTTCGAGAACACTGTCCAGCCATCTCGTCCTCTGTCATCCCCTTCTCCTTGTGCCCTCCATCTTTCCCAACATCAGGGTCTTTTCCAGGGAATACTGGGAATACTGTGAATATAGAATACTGTGTCCAATTCTGGGCACTACTATTTAAGAAGGATGTTGACAAGCTGGAAGGTGAACAGAGGAGGGCGACCAAGATGATCCAGGGTCTGGAAACTGAGCCTTATGAGGAATGGTTGAGGGAGCTGGGTATGTTTAGCCTGTAAAAGAGGAGACTGAGAGGAGATTTCCTCAGATATCCCAAGGGCTGTCACATGGAAGATGGAGCAAGCTTGTTTACTCTTGCTCTGAAGGGTAGGACTTCAACCAATGGTTTCAAGCTACGAGAAAGGAGATTCTGACCACACAGCAGAAACGGTCTCCCTCAGGAGATGCTGGACTCTCCTTCCTTGGAAGTTTTTAGGCAGAGATTGGATGGCCATCTGTCATGGATGCTTTAGCTGAGATACCTGCATTGCAAGGGGACTGGATGACCTTGGGATCCCTTCCAACTCTATGATTCTACGAATCTGTAACAATGGCAGAAAGATTGAGATGTGTTTGTTGACTCTACTTCTGGTGCAGCTTCCAACTGTTTTTTTTAATGGATTCATCTGCATTCAGAACTGTCATTCACACAATGTAGAACCTGGGTGTTGCCATAGGTTTGGCCACATGCAGAGAGCATCTTAGTTTAATATCCAGGAACTGGAACTTTGATGCATGTTGGTGACTACCATTCCCTTCAGTTGCTTTCCAGGATGAGAACACATTAGCTTCCGGAGGGGTTTTTTTGGATCTCCAAAAGGTCCACCAGATTGCAATAAACAACAACAAAACCTTTCCAAACCTTGAGAAACTGGGAAATGTATGCAAATGTCTGGCCTTTGTAGATTAGCAGGTAAGTGCTTTGGAAGTGGCTAGAGCTTGCATTTCTATTCCTTTAATTCCTTCCTGTTGCAGTGTGTTGAGTCACAGAATAGCAAATAGAGTTTATTGGTGGGGTGGGGAATTTTGCTGTCATGATATCACTGCCACAGCATCTGCTGTTCAGCCTTTTAGTTTATGAGGTGGGCACAGAATAAATTTGCAGAATTATAATTTGCTTGGCTCAGGATCCTTAGAGAAATAAGCCTGGTAAATTCTAGACCCTAGCTATTTTGTCTGTCTCAGGAGACGATGGTGGAGTACGTCTTCAGGGATGAAGTCAGACCACTGGAGAGTTACGGCGCCTGCTGTAGCGACTGGTGTGGTAGAGAGGTGTTTGGTTGCAGCCGGGGCAGAGGAAGGCGTCCAGTTGTGCTGCTGCAGGTGCACCAGGGCGTTTCTGCTCTCTGCGTTCCTCCCAGCGGTCATTCCTCCTCTGGTCACTGCTGTGGATACCCAACCTGTCTCCAGGCACTGTGGTCACCTACAAGGGATTTCCACACAGCTAGGTTGATGCTGCCAGCCTTCATGTCTTGCTTTCAGTACAGAATTTTTGTTACTATATCATATGTCACATGTTTACTTATTTATCTGTGAGCCAGTGCTGCAGACTGTAGTAGTTAAAAGTGTTTGGTTAGGACCAGAGGAATTTGAGTTTGAAAGCCACGTTAGCTCACTGTGTGACCTTTGGCCAGTGACTTTGTCAGGCTCAGAGGATGAAATTGTTTTGGAAATAATAATATATGCCAACCTGAGCCCCTTAATTGGATTTAACTAATTAAATTTTTTTAAATAAAATATTTATTAAAGTTTCAGAAAAAGGAATTACATAAAAACAAGAAATACAAAAGTAAAAGACAAAAATAAAAATACAAGAAAAATACAGAATAAAAAAAAATAAGTACACTTACAGAAAAAAGAAAAAAAATCAAAATAAAAAATCAACCTTTCCATATCTTACATTCATATCCTTGTTTCCCATACCTCCCTTTTTGTGTTCCAATTCAATTAATTAATTCAGCAATTTCTTTCCCTCCTTATTATCCTGATCTTTGATTTTAATATATTATAACATTAAATTTTTACCTATTTAGAAATCCAATTTTTCCATATTCTTTTATATCATCACAGCTAGAAACCGCTTAACTTCAATCAAACATCATTCTAACATTCATTAATTTTGCAATACTTCTGTAAATAGTCTTTAAATTTCTTCCAATCTTCTTCCACCGACTCTTCTCCCTGGTCTCGGATTCTACCAGTCATTTCCGCCAATTCCATGTAGTCCATCACTTTCATCTGCCATTCTTCCAGAGTGGGTAAATCTTGTGTCTTCCAATACTTTGTGATGAGTATTCTTGCTGCTGTTGTAGCATACATAAAGAAAATTCTGTCCTTCTTTAACACCAATTGGCCGACTATGCCCAGGAGAAAGGCCTCTGGTTTCTTCACGAAGGTATATTTAAATATCTTTTTCAGTTCATTATATATCATTTCCCAGAAAGCCTTAATCCTTGGGCACGTCCACCAAAGGTGAAAGAATGTACCTTCAGTTTCTTTACATTTCCAACATTTATTATCGGGCAAATGATAGATTTTTGCAAGCTTGACTGGGGTTATGTACCACCTGTATATCATTTTCATAATATTCTCTCTTAAGGCATTACATGCCGTAAACTTCATACCTGTGGTCCATAACTGTTCCCAGTCAGCCATCATTATGTTATGTCCAACATCTTGTGCCCATTTAATCATTGCAGATTTCACCGTTTCATCCTGAGTATTCCATTTCAACAGCAAGTTATACATCTTTGACAAAGTCTTAGTTTTGGGTTCTAACAATTCTGTTTCCAATTTTGATTTTTCCACCTGGAAGCCGATTTTTTTGTCCAAATTGTATGCCTCCATTATCTGATAATAATGAAGCCAATCACACACTTTGTTTTTTAGTTTTTCAAAACTCTGCAATTTCAATCTATCTCCATCTTGTTCCAAAATTTCCCAATATTTCGGCCATTTGGCCTCCATATGGAGCTTTTTCAGAGCTTTCGCTTCAATCGGTGACCACCTTGGGGTTTTATTTTCCAGTAAGTCCTTGTATCTTATCCAAACATTAAACAATGCTTTCCTGACAATATGGTTTTTAAATGCTTTATGCGCTTTGACCTTATCATACCATAAATATGCATGCCATCCAAATACATTGTTAAAACCTTCTAAATCCAAAATGTCAGCGTTTTCAAGAAGTAGACATGGATTTAACTAATTAATTTAACACATTTTTTTTCTTCAAAAAAAAAAAAAGCATGATGGAAGGGAAATAAGCCCACACATGTCCACATGGGGTTGCCCTTGAAGACAGTCTAGAATTTGCAAGTGGTGCAGAATGTGGCAGACAGATAGCTGGTAGGCTCTGCTGCTTTGGATGCATAATACACCTGTTGTGAAATATTTGAAGCAGTTGCTGGTTTGATACTGGGTCCAATTTAAGGTGCTTCTGTTGATGTAAAAAGTCCTAGGCTTTTAAAGGGTGTTTTTGCTTAGTTTTTCTTGTTAAAATTGAATGTCTGTTTGCTGCCCTGGGTCCTGAGGGTGGAGGAAGGGCAGGTTACAAAGCCAATAAATAACCAATGGTGTACCCATCCAAAACACAAGATTCCTGCATTGCAGGGGGTCAGTGGCGTAGCGTGGGGGGTGCAGGGGGGTCAGGACGCACCGGGCGCAACATCTGGGGGTTAGGGTTAGGGGGCACAAATCCACAGGTTAGGGGGCACAAATCCACGGGTTAGGGGGCGCAAATTACTTGCCTTGCCCCGGGTGCTGACAACCCACGCTACGCCACTGCAGGGGGTTGGGCCAAATGAATCTTGTGGTCCCTTCCAGCTCTGTGATTCTACAACATTTTGAAAAATTGTGTGTTTTGTGCATCTGCAACTGGTCTGCCCCGCCTCCTTCCTGGCATGACTCATATTAATGCCTGAAGGAAAGATTTCCTCCTTGTGGAGCAACTCACCCTCCTGGGGCTCAGCTTCCCCATCCTCATCCCCTTCCCTCCAGCTGTTTGCATTGAGCTCCTGCACTGGGCTAAGGAAGGCCCAGACACCTCCTCTCCAAGGCTGAAAGCTCTGAAATGCTACTGTGCTTTGGAGCCACCTCCCCCTCAGAGGACATTTGGGCAACCTGGTGATCCACATGCCAACTGTGTCCCTTGGTCAGTGAAGGTCTGCCTCCTTCTCCTTCACTTTGCTTGATACTAAGATCGTCTGCATCTCCTGTGACCCTTGATGTCTTGTGGGCTCTCCAGAGTCCCTGGAAGCAGAGGGCCAGAATGGACATGGCCTTAAATGATCTGTGTCCTTAGCAGGTATTGGGAGATCATTGTTGGTTGGGTGATTCTTGGGATGCTAGCAAGTTCTGATGCTGCACATCTGACAAAAGCCATTCCATTTGAACCTGCCATTTACATGAGCAGAGAGCCCCCCATGATTTCTTCACATGGGAATAGCAGCTTTAAATGTGTGGTTTCAACTCAGATAGTTATCTGCACCTTCCACCAGAGACTGTTATCTGTCATACCCTCCTACATTTCTCCCATGAAAATTGTTGTTGTTGTTTAGGCGTTTAGGCGTGTCCGACTCTTCGTGACCTCATGGACCAGAGCACGCCAGGCACTCCTGTCTTTCACTGCCTCCCGCAGTTTGGGCAAACTCATGCTGGTAGCTTCGAGAACACTGTCCAACCTTCTCGTCCTCTGTCGTCCCCTTCTCCTAGTGCCCTCCATCTTTCCCAGCATCAGGGTCTTTTCCAGGGTGTCTTCTCTTCTCATGAAGGGGCCAAAGAATTGGAGCCTCAGCTTCAGTATCTGTCCTTCCAGTGAGCACTCAGGGCTGATTTCCTTAAGAATGGATAGGTTTGATCTTCTTGCAGTCCATGGGACTCTCAACACTCTCCTCCAGCACCATAATTCAAAAGCATCCATTCTTTGGCGATCAGCTTTCTTTATGGTCCAGCTCTCACTTCCATACATCACGACTGGGAAAACCATAGCTTTAACTATACAGGCCTTTGTTGGCAAGGTGATGTCTCTGCTTTTTAAGATGCTGTCTGGGTTTATCATCACTTTTCTCCCAAGGAGCAGGCGTCTTTTAATTTCGTGACTGCTGTCACCATCTGCAGTGATCATGGAGCCCAAGAAAGTAAAATCTCTCACTGCCTCCATTTCTTCTCCTTCTATTTGCCAGGAGGTGATGGGCCCAGTGGCCATGATCTTAGTTTTTCTGATGTTGAGCTTCAGACCATATTTTGCACTCTCCTCTTTCACCCTCATTAAAAGGTTCTTTAATTCCTCCTCACTTTCTGCCATCAAGGTTGTGTCATATGCATATCTGAGGTTGTTGATATTTCTTCCGACAATCTTAATTCCGGCTAGGGATTCATCCAGCCCACCTTTCGCATGATGAATTCTGCATATAAGTTAAATAAGCAGGGAGACAATATGCAGCCTTGTCGTACTCCTTTCCCAATTTTGAACCAATCAGTTGTTCCATATCCAGTTCTAACTGTAGCTTCTTGTCCCACATAGAGATTTCTCAGGAGACAGATGAGGTGATAAGGCACTCCCATTTCTTAAGAACTTGCCATAGTTTGCTGTGGTTGACACAGTCAAAGGCTTTTGCATAGTCAATGAAGCAGAAGTAGATGTCTTTGTCCATGGAGTTTTCTTGGCAGGGATACTGGAGTGGCTTGCCGGTTCCTGCTCCAGGTGGATCACGTTTGGTCAAAACTCTCCACTATGACCTGTCCATCTTGGGTGGCCCTGCACAGCATAGCTCATAGCTTCTCTGAGTTTTGAATTTGCTTTTGAATTATGGTGCTGGAGGAGACTCTTGAGAGTCCCATGGACTGCAAGAAGATCAAACGCATCCATTCTGGAGGAAATCAGCCCTGAGTGCTCACTGGAAGGACAGATCGTGAAGCTGAGGTTCCAATACTTTGGTCACCTCATGAGAAGAGAAGACTCCCTGGAAAAGACCCTGATATTGGGAAAGATGGAGGGCACAAGGAGAAGGAGATGACAGAGGACGAGATGGTTGGACAGTGTTCTCGAAGCTACAAACATGAGTCTGACCAGACTGCGGGAAGGTGTGGAAGACAGGAGTGCCTGGCGTGTTCTGGTCCATGGGGTCACGAAGAGTTGGACACGACTAAACGACTAAACAACAAAAGATGTCTTTCTGGAACTCTCTTGCTTTCTCCATAATCCAGCACATGTTTGCAATTTGGTCTCTGGTTCCTCTGCCCCTTCGAAATCCTGCTTGCACTTCTGGGAGTTCTCGGTCCACATACTGCTTGAGCCTGCCTTGTAGAATTTTAAGCATAACCTTGCTAGCATGTGAAATGAGTGAAATTGTGCGGTAGTTGGAGCATTCTTTGGCACTGCCCTTCTTTGGGATTGGGATGTAGACTGATCATCTCCAATCCTCTGGCCACTGCTGAGTTTTCCAAACTTGCTGGCATATTGAGTGTAGCACCTTAACAGCATCATCTTTTAAAATTTTAAATAGTTCAGCTGGAATACCATCACTTCCACTGGCCTTGTTATTAGCAGTGCTTTCTAAGGCCCATTTGACTTCATTCTCCAGGATGTCTGGCTCAAGGTCAGCAACCACACTACCTGGGGTGTACGAGACATCCATATCTTTCTGGTATAATTCCTCTGTGTATTCTTGCCACCTCTTCTTGATGTCTTCTGCTTCTGTTAGGTCCTTACCACTTTTGTCCTTTATTATGGTAATCTTTGTATGAAATGTTCCTTTCATTTCTCCGATTTTCTGGAACAGATCTCTGGTTCTTCCCATTCTGTTGTTTTCCTCTATTTCTTTGCATTGCTCGTTTAAGAAGGCCTTCTTGTCGCTCCTTGCTATTTTTTGGAAATCTGCATTCAATTTCCTGTATCTCCCTCGCATTTTGCTTGCCTTCTCTCCCCCGCTATTTGTAAGGCCTCGTTGGACAGCCACTTTGCTTTCTTGCATTTCCTTTTCTTTGATGATGATGATAATAATAATAATACCCCACCCATTTGACTGGGTTGCTCCAGCCACTCTGGGCAGCTTCCAAACAACAACATTAAACAATAAAAAACCACTTCCTATAGGGCTACCTTCAGATGTCTTCTAAAGGTTGTACAGTTACTTATTCCCTTGGCTCGGGTATTGCATAACTCCAGACCCTGCAATGAAAATAGTGATGTCCTACCATACTCTCCAAAATTTCTCCAAAGAAAAAAGGGGTATCTTAAGGAAAAGTGGGACATTCAAGATCAAATCAGATACTGGGATGGTTTTCTGTAAATCTGGGACTGTCCCTGGAAAATAGGGATACATGGAGGTATCTGCCTTGTATGCAGAAGGTCCTGGGTTCAATCCCCAGAGGCATCTCCAGGTAGGGCTGAGACAGACTCCTTTCCTGAAACCCTGGAGAGCTGCTGCCAGTCAGAACAGACAATACTGAGCTAGACGGACCAGTGCTCTGACTCTGAATAAGGCACTATCCTGTTTTTCTGTTAACAACATGAGAAGAGCCTGGGAAACCAGACCAGCAGCCCATCTAGTCCAGCATCCTGTTCTCACAGTGGCCAACTAGATGACTCTGGGAAATCCACAAACAGGAGCACAAATGGCCTCCAACTGTGGTTTCCAGCAACTGGTATTCAGCTGCATTTACTGCCTCTGACCATGGAGACAGAGAGCAAAGCCACAAATTTCTCCAGTTCTCTCGTTCAGACATCTGAGCAGGTGGCCATCCCTGCAAGTTCCATTGTTTAACTATGCTCTGTGTGAAGAAGGACTTCCTTTTATGCATCCTGGATCTTCCAACATAGTTGCATATCACAAGTGAAAAAGCAATCTCCCCCCCATCTCCCCAGAATCTGCAAAGGGTGTGCATGTTTTATCACCATAAACTTGTCTTTCTCACTCCTCCTGAGTGTGGGCCTCCAACATATCTCTGAAGGAAATTGAGGCAGGCTTGTTAACGCCCCTGTTCTCCTCTAAAGGATTATGACCCAAAGCCACCCACTCCCTTTCACAGCTGTGAACTGTTTGTCTTCACTCTGTAATAGCTAGGGCTTTTTGCGGGGGAGGGGGGGTGTTCCAAAAATTTAGAAGCCTGGGTTTTTTTGTTTTTGCTTTTAAGGGAGAGGAATTGCCTTTTGGGGCTTTTTATTTTAAAGCAAACTTTTAGCCCAGAGAGCAATATGTTGTCCATGAGCCCCGCTAGCATGTTAAAAGGCAATGTGTGAGCTGCACGACACTTGCCTGGGTGCATCTCCATTTGTGTGTATTGGAGATGAGATGTGTGCAATCTCATCCCATTTGGAGAATAGACTACTAGAGGCCCTGGGAGTGAGGAAAGAGTTGAACCGTCAAGAAAGACAGCCTAACAACATTTCTTTCATTTAACCCCACTCCCCTTGCATCCAAGGAGCTCAAGGTCCTCATTTGATCCTCTCAACAACCCTGGCAGGTAGGTTAGACTAAGTCTGGAGGTACTTCCAGACACAGCTCTATCTCTGGAAGCTCAGGTAGCTTCAGGGGCATGAAGTGCCATTTCCCAACTGCAGTTGGTACAACAGCTGTTGGTACAACAGCTACTGCCATTCCTGGACTGGGAATATGTGGCCACAGTTGTTCATGCATTTCTTACTTCAAGACTGGATTACTGCAGTGTGTTCTATGTGGGGCTTCCCTCATGCTTGATTTGGAGACTGCAATGATTGCAGAATGCTGCAGCATAACTGCTGACAGGAGCGAGACCTTGTCAGCATGTAACACCTGTGCTCAGAGATCTGCGCTGTTAACGATTTGCCATTGGGCCAAATTCAAGTTGCTACTAACAACTTAAAACCAGTTTACCTACAATGTCACCTTACCACCTCAATATGCAGAACTGGCACTGCTGCACAAAATACACATTCAGCATTTGTAAGAAATAAATCCTGTAGTGTGGCAGCACCTAAACTTCGGAACTCCCTGCCTGTTGACATCAGGCAGGTGCCTTCACTATATTCTTTTCAGTGCCTGCTAAAAACATTTTTGTGTAGGCAAGTCTACCCATTTTTCATTTCATTTAAGATAGATGGAACTTTGATTAGTGTTTTAATTTATTGTTCATTTTAACCTTTTCAGTGCTTTTAAATAGTTGTTTTAAACTGTTTTTACCTATAACATCATTTGACTCCTTTTGTAGACCGCTTTGAGGGTTTTTTATACAATCAAGCAAAGTATAAATTTTATGAAATGAATAAATTGAATAGACCGTCCCAAGTTCATACAGTGGGCTTGGTGGCTGGGTGGGATTGAAACATGGATCTATTTGGTTCTAGTCTAAGACTGTATGCCATTGGTTCCCAAAGGAGGTGGTACCACTACCTGGGGGGCTGTGGGATGACCATGGAGGGCATTAAGAGGCAAGGGAGTAGCAGTGGGGCTCTGGAATTCTAAATGGCTATCAGACTTTGAAAAGTTGGTATAATTGAAGTTCATCAGTTTTGTTCAATTAATTAAACCCAATAGCTTTAACTGGATTTTGAATAAATGTGCAATAAACTGCTACTGTTTTGAATTTTACTGTGTTGTTATTTTCCTTAAAGAGGTCATGCAAACAACTATTATGAGTCATGATTTTTAAAGAGTAGGGTAGAGTAGCGGGCAGTGGGGATCAGTTTATGGACCAAGGGAGCAGCGCCCTGAAAATGTTCGGGAACTTCTGCTCTAAACACCGAAGTGTCTCTCTACACCAACCCTGCACTGTCCGAAGACAAGAGTGTGGTCACACATGCAACAGGTTCAGGGACAAGAAGACGTGGATACATAGCTGTAACAAAGAGCGGTGCCATTTCTTCTTGTTTTGCATTCCCCTTACACTTTCAGGGTACAGAAGAATCCACCTCCTCCCCCCCCCTCCATTTTCCTCCTCTGAACATTGTTCCTTTTGATCTGTGGCTGGATGAGGTAGATGAAAATTGATCTTGCTTGCCGTGGAAAAATAGATCAAAGGCTTCACCAGGGTTCCATGTGCTTTAAAACTGGCACTTTCTCTTTCAGTGGGGGCAGGGGGTAGAGGAAGAGCGAAGGGCCTTCTGGAGTGTGCCATCGTGATTCCCGCATTCATCTACACAAGTGATGACTGCCTGGAAGTGCTTCAGAGGCTGCTGATCTTCCCAGCTGAGTTCCTAAGATTACCCTCTGAGCAGCTGCTGGGTGTGAAACCAGGCCTCTGCAGGGAATGGATCTCCCTTTCCTAGCGAGGGCGCCTGCTGCCTGGAAGAGGATTCCTTTCTCAGGCATGCACACACTGCCTGTTTTCTCCAACAGACAGATTTCAGAACCATGCAAGGTAAAAGCAAGTACAAGTGAATAAAAAACATGCTAGGCAGTCGGTGTTGCTTCTTCCATGCCTTGCATTGCAGAAGCATCCTTGCACCGGGAAGCTGACTGCTGCATTGCATGCCCAGGAAGAATGCAGTGCAAGACAGGAAAGGAGATCCCTTCCTTCCACTGGAACAACTTCTGTTGGCGATAAAGAATGCCCTGCTGCAGCGGCTTTCTGCTTGACTCCAAAGCTTCCCATAATCTTCTGACAACAAAAGTTGGCCCAGTAAAGGGTATCACTTTACCTATATGCTGCTGCCTCACCAAATTCACTAGCTGCCCCCTCGGCCATGTCATCCTAGTTGGCCCCGAGATCTTAAAAGGTGCCAGGCATTTGCCTCCATTGCCTGCTGCCCTGTAAGCCCTTCGGTCATTTTCTTCCCCCCACCTTTTTCCCTTTTGCTCAACCTAAAAAACAAAATCTAGAATGATAAGGAAAAGAGAGGCAGGGGAAATCGAGGGAACTGGGCCCAAAATTTTAGAAACCAAAGAGCTTGCAATGGCTTGTAACTTTGATAAAGGTTACGGTCCAGTTCTGCACTTTGCCATGCAGTTACCTGGTTCAGACTCATTGCGGGGCCGGCCCTCCTCACACAGCTGGTATTGTTCTTAGGTTGGGTTGCCAGGTCAGGAGCATCCCAGACCCTGAGATTTCAGGGCCGAAACCCGAGACCTAGGGCTAACCCCTGATGATGTGACGGGGCGGGTCCTGATGGTGTCGTGAGGTGGGCCCTGGTGATGGTTCTTCTGTGTTCCCTACCAGTGACGAAAGGGTTTTCTGTTTTGGAGGCGCTTCGCAAGACGAATTTCCCTATGGGCTTGCATCGCAAGACGAAAGCCCATAGGGAAATGCTGGCGGTCGGGAGCAAAGACTTTCGCCCACAGCCCGGCCTTCAGAAGAGGACCTCTTCTGAAGGCCGGCGGAGGGCAAAAGTCTTTGCTCCCCCCCCCCGCCTGCCTTCCCCCCGCCTGCCCCGGGCGATCTTAAAATGCTGGCGGGCAGGAGCGAAGCGTTCGCTGCCGACCCCCAGCATTTTAAAATCTCCCCGGGACAGGGGGAGATTTTAAAATGCTGGGGGTCGGCAGCGAACGACCCCCAGCATTTTAAAATCTCACCGGGACAGGGGGAGATTTTAAAATGCTGGGGGTCGGCAGCGAACGCTCCCGACCCCCAGCATTTTAAAATCTCCCCGGGACACCTGCCCCAGCCGCCGGGCTTCATAGTGCTGCTGCGAAGCCGGGCGGGGGGGGGAACACCTGCCCCAGCCGCCTGGCTTCGTAGCGCTGCTGCGAAGCCGGGCAGGGGGGGGGACACCTGCCCCAGCCGCCGGGCTTCGTAGCGCTGCTGCGAAGCCGGGCGGGGGGGGAACACCTTCTGAAGGCGGGCGGGGGGCGAAAGTCTTTGTCCCCCCTGCCTGCCTTCCCAGGGGCTTTTAAATCGCCCCGGACAGCGGAGAAGTCCTCCGCTGTCCCGGGGCGATTTTAAAATGCCGCCCGCCAGCATTTTAAGATCGCCCGGACAGCGGAGAAGTCCTCCGCTGTCCCAGGGTTTTTTAAAATGCTGGGGGTGGGAAGAAAAGCCCTTGTCCCCCCCCCCAGCCTTCAGAAGAGGTCGGGGGACAGACTGTCCCCGGACCTGGTCTGTAGGCGGTTTCCCTAGGAACGCATTAATTGATTTTCAATGCATTCCTATGGGAAACCGTGCATCGCAAGACGAAAAAACCGCAAGACGAAGAGACTTCGCTCCCGACCCCCAGCATTTTAAAATCTCACCGGGACAGGGGGAGATTTTAAAATGCTGGGGGTCGGCAGCGAACGCTCCCGACCCCCAGCATTTTAAAATCTCCCCGGGACACCTGCCCCAGCCGCCGGGCTTCGTAGCGCTGCTGCGAAGCCGGGCGGGGGGGGGAACACCTGCCCCAGCCGCCGGGCTTCGTAGCGCTGCTGCGAAGCCGGGCGGGGGGGGGGGGGACACCTTCTGAAGGCGGGCGGGGGGCGAAAGTCTTTGTCCCCCCTGCCTGCCTTCCCAGGGGCTTTTAAATCGCCCCGGACAGCGGAGAAGTCCTCCGCTGTCCCGGGGCGATTTTAAAATGCCGCCCGCCAGCATTTTAAGATCGCCCGGACAGCGGAGAAGTCCTCCGCTGTCCCAGGGTTTTTTAAAATGCTGGGGGTGGGAAGAAAAGCCCTTGTCCCCCCCCCCAGCCTTCAGAAGAGGTCGGGGGACAGACTGTCCCCGGACCTGGTCTGAAGGCGGTTTCCCTAGGAACGCATTAATTGATTTTCAATGCATTCCTATGGGAAACCGTGCATCGCAAGACGAAAAAACCGCAAGACGAAGAGACTTGCGGAACGAATTAATTTCGTCTTGCGAGGCACCACTGTATGTGTGTATATATATATATATATATATATATATATATATATATATATATAATGTGTGTGTGTGTGTGCGCGCAGTCTTGCCTGGAGATTCAGGCCCCCCCTCTGCCACCTTTTAGGCCCAGGAAGTCCTAGAGTTTTTATGAATAGTGGGAGACACATCCAAATGCCAATGGAGCCTGTCCTGCAGGCACAAATTCCTGCCTTCATCTATTCTGCCATCCCCAAACTCATGGTAATGGCTGAAGCAGGTCACTGTCACCTAAAGCAGATTGCCAGGCCAGCCTCCCAAAGAACCCTGTAACTTGTAGTTTTATTAGGGTGGTGTGTAGACTGCTGTTAGGAGTAACTAACTCTAGTTCCTTCCTAGGGCTTTGGTGTGGGAGCTAAAGAGGTTTAGTTATCCCTCTGCCTGCCTGCCTGCCTCCAAGGACCTCCGCCGTTTGATGTGAACCCTTACACATAGTGTTGCCCAACACCTCACTCCCAAATGGCCAGCACTTCCAGATTTCAAGACGCACCAGCTTCTTTGTAGGATACAGTTTCCAAAACTGTCTGCTGTGTGACTAGGGTTGCAGCTTTTGCCACTGGTACCAAAACAGTTGGTTTGGAAAGCAGAAGAGAGGGGGAGGGGTGTTTCCAGATGACCTGTTTATTGGGCATTCATCCTCATTTGTTTGCAGGAAGGTTAGATGACGTTGGCTACTTAATGAGCATTGTTTCTGATTTGTTTGTTAGAAAGGAAAATGAACTTGCATCAAAGCAACGTTCTAGGTTGTTTTCACATCCCTTTCATTACTGCAAGAAGTCCAATCTTTCGGGGACGTGGGTTTGCTGCGCAAAAGCTTCCAATCAGCTATAATTGCATAACAAAAGAAATAACTTCTTCACGCAGTGCATACTTAAACTGTGGAACACACTCCCACAGGAGACAGCAATGGCCTCCAACTTAGATGGCTTTAAAAGAGGATTAGACATATTCATGGATGAGCGGGTTAGTGGCTATGCTCTTACTCCATGGTCAGAGGCACAATATTTCTGAATATCAGCTGCTGGGAACTGCAGGAGGGGAGACCGTGCTCCTGTGTTTGTGCCCTGCTCTCAGGCTTCCCATAATGGGCATCTGATCAGCTGCTGTGAGAACAGGAGGTTGGACTATGTGGGCCACTGTCCTGATCCAACAGGCTCTTCTTGTGTTCTTAACCTGAATTTACCAGCATGTGACTGAATTTAAGGCAGTTGGCATCCACCTGTCTCTTGGGAGACAATGGAGGAGTGCACCTTTGGAGGTAAAGTCAAACCATTGGAGAGTTGCAGCGCCTGCTGTGGCTGGAGAGACTGATGGAGGAGAGACATGTTTTGTTGCAGCTGGGGCAGATGAAGGTGTCCAGTTTTGCTGCTGCAAATGCACCACGGGGTTTCTTCTCTCTTTGCTCCTCCCATCAGTCACTCCTCCTCTGACCACTGATGTGGATGCACAACCTGACTGAATTCCACGTGAAAATTACATGTCCGTAGGCGTCCAGAGAGTGGAGACAGAGAGAGTGCAACTGAGAGAATCACTCATGACTGGCAAAAAGACCCAAGGAAAAGTTAGATATTGGAGGGAGGTTATTACCCAGCAACACTGTAGCTGGCCTGCCTTGGATCAACTTGCTGTGTCAGTGGGGTGTGGGGTGGGGTGGGGACAATCTGTGGCCATCCAGTAGCAGCAGCAGAAG
This sequence comes from Podarcis bocagei, assembly GCF_964188305.1. NCBI lineage: Eukaryota > Metazoa > Chordata > Lepidosauria > Squamata > Lacertidae > Podarcis > Podarcis bocagei. Next base: position 52,527,407 of record NC_138140.1, on the reverse strand, counting down.
CCTGAGAGCGTGGCACAATCCTCTAACAAAATGGCACAAGCAGGATTGTCGAGAATGGCCATCAGCGTTCATGCTGAATGAGCCAGCATTGTTTTCTGAAGAACGCCAGTGGAGGAGGAATGCAAGAGCATAGCTAGCGGATGAAAATGCAGGGGCGGTGGGGGGGGGGGAGAGAGAAAGACAGAACCTGGAGAGGACCAATACTTCCCTGGTCTCAGTTTTGTTCCCCACACTTGCAAGGTTTAAGTTTAGCTTCCATTCAAAAGCCCTCCAGTCCTCTCTTTCTGACCACACTCCTTCTGAGTGTTTCTGCTCAGCTGTAAGGTTTCTTTGAACCAGGATGGAGGGTCGAAAATGGAGTGTGGAAACTGGCCTCTCAATACCAGGTGCTGGAATGTCCTCTGGAAGAGGGTGTGCAGCCTAGGGGCTCTGCTTCTCGGAGGCATCTGGTTGGCTGCTGAGAAGCAGAGATGTCCAGCTTTGAATCCATCAGGGCTTTTCTGTTTGGTGACCCAGGGCTGAATCAGCCACAAGAGCCAGGATGGAGCCCCACATCCACTTTGCTTGGCTCACGGGGAACCCATCCCATTTCTCCTGGAGCCACCAACATCTCGCTTCAGCAGACTGGCTCTCTCTCGCCTTGATTTGGTGATCTGCTCAGCTCCCAAGCAAAAACAAAACCAAACCTCAACCCCTTTGTGTTATTCAGGTTTTCTGGTAATCCTGTATCTCTCCTCCCTCCTAGCTTGTATCAAGCCACGAATAGCAAGCTGCCTTGCATGATTCTCTCCCCCGCCCCTTGTCAGCACCCCCACCCACTTCCTCTCGCCCTCCCTTTTTATCTCCTCTCTTTGGAATGAAAAATGTACTACACCCTGCTGGGCTGTCTTTAAAATTCACATTGTCCCTGGGAAGAAAGGCTGGGATGGTTGTGGAGCTGAGAAAGCAGGGCTCACTCAAAGTTGGCAGGCCAAGAGGCTGAAAGGCTTCGCTCTTTCTCTCTCTCTGAAGGGCTTTGCAGCCTTAACTTCATGAGAACTTGGAGCTCAGTTTGTCCCCACACAGGAGCGTAAAAGCTGCCAATGAAGCAGAGAAGAGCTTTTGAGCAGGACTGAGGAAAACAATAAGCCGTCCACCCACCAGTCCAGCCTTTAAACACACACACACACCAACCCCCCCAAAAAACCCCAAACCCCCGAGAAGCAACAAACCTTCAGACCCCCCTGCTACAGGCTATGCTTCTCACTGAAAACTTAAATCAGTTTAACTGAAAGGAGGGTGGGCGGTTAGGCGTTGGGAATCTTCATATAATCTGCAGATGACGGAGAAGGAAAAATATCTGACATTCTGAAAAGAGATGGCTTCCAGCAGCCTCCCTAAACTGGTATCCTTGGGATGGCTTGGACTTCAGCCGTCCCATCAGTTGTAACCATCTGTGGGGCAGGAGAGTTGGGGGAGGCTGGCAGAGTGGTGGCAGAGACAAATATGGAGGTGCTGTGCAGATTTGTGTCACTTCCAATATTTCTTAGAATCATAGAACTGTGGAGTTGGAAGGGACAATGAGGGCCATTGAGTTTAACACCCTGCAGTGAAGGAATCCTTTGCCCAACAAGGGACTCAAACCCATTTGCTGGAGTGCCTTTCCCAGAAAGCTGCAGGGAGCAGACAGTGGTCAAATGGGTTCAGAATATGTATGCACTGGGTGGTATTCAAAGCTGTCCAGGATGGAAATTTTTCTATGCAGGGTTGCCAACTTACATGGGGGGGGGGGGAATCAGACCTAACTTGCTCTTGTGCCTTAACAGCCAACTGATCAGTGGCAAGCAACAGGTGGCCGTGCTTGTGCCCATGGTGTGAAAGGGCTTGCTTGCTGATTCCTGCAGATTGGTCCTCTGCTATAAAGGAACAGCTAATGAGGAATGTTTACCAAAACACCTATTGTGACATATTATAAAATTAATATTTGTTCTAGTGAAGTTCTGTTTCCTCCTTGGCATTCCCTCTGGGATGATTTAGATGTGTATTGAATTGCTTCGTGGTTTTTAGTTCCTTATTTTAAAAAAGAAAGATTTCTTATCATTTTTTGAATTATTGCTTGCTTGAGATTCATTGTGTTTTTTTCTTTAAAAGCTGTACACTACAGTTGTACAGGTGCTCTTCTGACACCAGGTACTATGCCTCATATATATTTTATTATCAGTAAATAAGACATGTTCATTGTTCAGAGTCCTTCGCATGCACTGATCTCAGTAATCCTCGCAACAACTCTGTAAGGTCCTTTGGTGTAGTTATCCCAATTTTGCAGGTGGGGGACTGAGACTGAGAGAGATGTCAAAGGTCATGCAGTAAATTCAGCCCAGATCAAAGTCCAATCCTTCCTAGGATGACTTTGGTCAGAGCTTTCCCAGTGCATGTATACTCACAGAGGCTCCAGTTCAAAGAAGGTGAGCTGTGTTTTATTCCTATTGAAAACAAATGCATCACAACTCACTTAAGACCCGTTTGTATCTGTGGGGTTGAAGCATCCTGTTGCACACCACCCCAGTCTCTAAGTGGTGCAAGATTCCGGGGCTTCCAGGCACTCACCCAGGGTCATGTTTCCGTTTGGAAATGAGGGACAGCAGAGCCTGTGGAGTCTTTATGATATATGGTTTATTTATACATATATGTGACCTGAGCCTATGATGGAGGGGCTCACAGCATCAAAACAACAAAAGGTTCTTGTTTCTCCTTTGCTGCAGCCTTGGATTCAAATTGACATCTGTCTGGCCCTGTGCTCCAGCTTACTGCATTTTACAGACTGCCACTTCTCCCTGAACTCACATCCCAGCAGAAACACTAAAACTCTCCTTCAAAGGCCTTTGTCTTTGTAACTAACTTTGTTGTCTGGCACAGAGTCAATCCCTTTGTCACCCTAATGCACCCATCTTTAGCAGGCCATTAGCAAGCTGGCTCCTGGGTTGGATTTTAATATGCTAAATCCAGCATCTGACACCTAGAAATTAGAAGGGGAATCCTAGCACCCTACAAATTCTTGTTCACACCTGCAGAGGCATTCTGAGGTATCAGCATGCTGAGCAAAACAGGCCTACTTTAGTCTGACCGTGCAGGGCTGTGGTTATGGTTGTGTGTCCACCAGCATGTCTGGCTCAAAGTCTTTTAAATGTGTTTTCCGTACAGACATGAAAACTGTGTGTGTGCACATACACACAGAGTCCACAGTTCTTAAGAAACTGCCTTATATTGCATCAAAGCATTGGTCCACTAATTCAGTGACTAACTCTAGTTTAGTGACTGCCAACAGCTCTCCAGGGTTTCAGACAGGGGCAACTGTAGAGATCCTGGGGATTGAATCATGGACCTCTGTGGCTGCACTATGTCTGGGTGCTACCAGAATTTCAAAGGTGGAAGTGACATCCAGGGGGAAGGCAGCAGTTTGCCCTGGAACTCAACAACTTTGTGGGTGTTTGGATTTTTACTTCTTGAAATATGGCCACCCTACAGATGCTTTTTCACTGAGCTTTAGTCCTTCCTTTAGAAACAGAGGATACTCAGTTATATGTCAGAGTCAGAGCATCAGTTATATGTCAGAGTCAGAGCATCAGTTCACTAAGCTCAGTACTGGATTCAGCTATGGGTCTTTCCCAGCCTGACTTGGTGACAGGGACGCGGACTTATAAAAAATATTGGGGGGGGGGCCCCGGGAAAGCTCATGAATAATAAATAAGCTCATGAATATGCAAATAAAGTGGCTCCGGCCCTAAATAGGGCAAGCCACGCCCCCCCAGCCAGCCGATTGGCTGGCTGGGAGGTGTGGCCAGTCGGGATTCCCCTGTTCTCGCGGGGGCTGAAACCGCCAGGAGGAAGGAAATTCCCCCCGGCAGTGCCTTGGCAGTGGCGGTGGTGCTGCGAAGCAGCGAGGCAGGAGCCCCCGGCGCTCTGCTGGAAGGGCGCCCGAGATTATTGGGGGGGCTGAGCCCCCCAAAAAAAATTTTTGAGGGGGCTCGAGCCCCCTCAAGCCCCATGGAGTCGGCGCCTATGCTTGGTGACATCAGAAGTTGAGCAAGGGAGCTTCTGCATGCAAAACAGATGGCTTTCCCTTAAGACATAGGAATGCAGGGAGCTGCCTTATAGAGTCAGACCATTGCTCCATCAAGCTCAGTATTCCCTGCACTGACTGGCAGTGGCAGACAGGGAATCCTGCCTGGAGATCCCATGGATTGTACCCAAGACCTTCTGCAGGCAAACCAGGTGCTCTAATCCTGTGCTACAGCCAACCACCTAGAGCAAGTCCAATTCAACTTAATGGGTGCTTCTCAGTAAGCATGCATAGGTCTGGGTTGTAACTAATTGTGTAGTTGCCTGAAGGGAAAAAGAATGTGCTGTCCACTGGACAGAGGCCTCTCCTTTGCTCTTTCGGACAGGCAGCCTGGTGCCAATTTCATCTCCATCTGATGAAAGGGTGGTCAAGAGACTGGCATGTCCTCTTCACAAATGCTTCGCTGGATCATACCAAGTGAAAGCCCATCTTGTGCAAAGCTCACAAACAGAATGAAGACAGCCACCCTTTCATGTTGTTTATTCTTACGACCTGGTACACAAGAGCAGTTCAGTGTTTCTGTAGGTGGAACTTCCAGAAAGGATTCCATGGCAGGTCTACTTTCAGCAAAAAAACAACGGAGAGGGGTGTGCAGGCTGTTTTTGTTTGTTTGTTTGTTTTGCACCTTAAAAACCAATGGCACAACAAACTTCCATGGACTATAGTCCACTTCATCAGATGCACAAAGTGTTGTCTTGAATCGCAAGTATATCTTCCTATATGGATAGAAATGTAAGGTTCTCAGAACGTTCTGTGATGAACTGCAGGCAAACAGGCAGAGAAGCAAGGAATCAGCACGGGGCAGGCGCCATAGGCAAGCTGCTTAACAGGGGGAGGACACACTTTACAAGGCAGCTTAGCAAACTGCTCCTCCCTCCTTTAAAAAACGGATGGGACTTTGGGCAAGTTGTTAGGGCTTGGTTGGGTGTGGAGGAAGGGTGGTTTGCAAGGGGGTAGGTGTGGTGGGTGAGTGGAGCAAGCAGTAGCTAGACAGTCTCTCTCTCTCTCTCTCTCTCTCTCTCTCTCTCTCTCTCTCTCTCTCGTGTGTGTGTGTGTGTGTGTGTGTGTGTGTGTGTGTGTGTATCTCAGTATAAAGGCATTGAGCTGCCCTGGTAATAGCTGCTATAAGTACCTATCCTCTGATAATCATCTGGCTCACTGAAAGGTACATTTGGCATATGCACCATAGCTCAGCGGTAGGGCCTCCTTTTGCTTTCCTTCCCCAGAAGCATCTCTAGCTGGGGCTGAAAATGACTCCAGTTGAAACCCTGGGCAGCCACTGCCAGTCAGAGTACAGCATAATGATCCAGATGAGTAAGTGTTCTAACTTGGTATATACTTCCTATGCACTGCCTATAAGAATATTCTCTTCAGCATCCTGTTCTCACAGTGGCCACCCAGATCCTTGTGGGAAACTGGCAAGCAGCACCCGAAGACAAAAGCCCTCTTCCCTCCTGCAGCTGGCATTCAGAAGCATTGCCGCCTCCAATCACTGTGGCTAGTAGCCACTGACAGCCTCCATTATCTTGTCCAATCCACTTTAAAGCCATCCAAGTTTGTGGCTATCACTGCCTCCAGTGGCAGTGAGTTCCAAAGTTTAAACATGCACTGTGCGGAGAAGGACCTTCTTTTCCTTGTCCTGAGACTTTCAGCATTCAGCTTCATTGGATGCCCATGAGTTCTATCTGATCCCAGAAGAAGCGCCCCATTTCATACATGCATCTGGACTCTGGCACTGAAAACAGACGCAAGCTTTGTTTGATGAAACCTGCTCTCTCCACCTTCCCCATCCTTGTCCCTTTGTCTCCTCAGCCCACCAGGATACAGAGGCCATACTGAGAAACCTGTTTATCCCAATCCTAATTGTATGACACATTCTGCAGGAAGATCAGTTTACTTTGTTAATTCCAAAATGGGGAGGAGTGGGGGAGCGGGGAGGGGGGAGAGAGAAACCAAGTGTTGTTCTGGTGACATGAAAACCAGCTTTTTGTAGCCCTGGCAGAACCTGACATAAGGTAAATAGTTTAGGTTTGCTAGTGACTGCTGCTCTCTCGCTTTCTCCCTGCTTCCTGCCAAATTGCACATAGGTTTTAATATCATCTGATCACTTGGGCAGAAAAGACGAAAGTACCGTAACTTGTTCATTTAGGAAGTCACTGACCAGTAACAACAATGCTTGCACTGTGGGACCAGTTCAAGTCAGTCAGATGAATGGGGAGGATTTCAACTTCTGATCCAATGTGAGGCATTGTTTTGTTTTTAAAGCCTTTCACACATCTTATGTTTCACGAATAGAGTTTAAAAGCACCAGTGGACTTGGAGGACAAATGGGATATCCTCCCTCTCACCCATATTGTTCAGAATATTTGTGTGTGTTATACCAGAAAAGATATCAAATGGGCACCATCACTTCCCTGTAACAATGAAAAATCATAGAATCATAGAATCATAGAATCATAGAGTTGGAAGAGACCACAAGGGCCATCGAGTCCAACCCCCTGCCAAGCAGGAAACACCATCAGAGCACTCCTGACATATGGTTGTCAAGCCTCTGCTTAAAGACCTCCAAAGTAGGAGACTCCACCACACTCCTTGGCAGCAAATGCCACTGTCGAACAGCTCTTACTGTCAGGAAGTTCTTCCTAATGTTTAGGTGGAATCTTCTTTCTTGTAGTTTGGATCCATTGCTCCGTGTCCGCTTCTCTGGAGCAGCAGAAAACAACCTTTCTCCCTCCTCTATGTGATATCCTTTTATATATTTGAACATGGCTATCATATCACCCCTTAACCTCCTCTTCTCCAGGCTAAACATGCCCAGCTCCCTTAGCCGTTCCTCATAAGGCATCGTTTCCAGGCCTTTGACCATTTTGGTTGCCCTCCTCTGGACACGTTCCAGTTTGTCAGTGTCCTTCTTGAACTGTGGTGCCCAGAACTGGACACAGTACTCCAGGTGTGGTCTGACCAGAGCAGAATACAGTGGCACTATTACTTCCCTTGATCTAGATGCTATACTCCTATTGATGCAGCCCAGAATTGCATTGGCTTTTTTAGCTGCCGCGTCACACTGTTGGCTCATGTCAAGTTTGTGGTCAACCAAGACTCCTAGATCCTTTTCACATGTACTGCTCTCAAGCCAGGTGTCACCCATCTTGTATTTGTGCCTCTCATTTTTTTTTGCCCAAGTGCAATACTTTACATTTCTCCCTGTTAAAGTTCATCTTGTTTGTTTTGGCCCAGTTCTCTAATCTGTCAAGGTCGTTTTGAAGTGTGATCCTGTCCTCTGGGGTGTTAGCCACCCCTCCCAGTTTGGTATCATCTGCAAATTTGATCAGGATGCCCTTGAGTCCATCATCCAAGTCGTTGATAAAGATGTTGAATAAGACCGGGCCCAAGACAGAACCCTGTGGCACCCCACTAGTCACTCTTCTCCAGGATGAAGAGGAACCATTGATGAGCACCCTTTGGGTTTGGTCAGTCATCCAGTTACAAATCCACTGAGTGGTAGCATAGTCAAGACCGCATTTTACCAGCTTCTTTACAAGAATATCATGGGGCACCTTGTCAAATGCCTTGCTGAAATCAAGGTAGGCTACATCCACTGCATTCCCTTCATCTACCAGGCTTGTAATTCTGTCAAAAAACGAGATCAGGTTAGTCTGACATGACTTATTTTTCAGAAATCCATGCTGACTATTGGTGATCACAGCATTCCTTTCTAGGTGCTCACAGACTGTTTTCTTAATGATCTGCTCCAGAATCTTCCCTGCTATTGATGTCAGACTGACTGGGCGGTAATTATTTGGGTCCTCTCTTTTCCCCCTTTTGAAAATAGGGACAACATTTGCCCTCCTCCAGTCTGCCGGGACTTCGCCTGTTCTCCAGGAATTCTCAAAGATGACTGCCAGTGGTTCTGAGATCACATCTGCCAGTTCTTTTAATACTCTTGGATGCAGTTCATCTGGCCCTGGAGACTTGAATACATCTAAACTAGCCAAATATTCTTGTACTATCTCCTTAGTTATTCTGGGCTGTGTTTCCTTTGCTGAATCATTTGCTCCAAATTCTTCAGGTCGGGCATTGTTTTCTTTATCGGAGAAGACTGAGGCAAAGAAGGCATTGAGGAGTTCAGCCCTTTCTGTGTCCCCTGTTTGCATTTCACCATCTTCTCCTCTGAGTGACCCCACTGTTTCTTTGTTCTTCCTTTTGCTACGAACATACCCAGAAAAGCCTTTTTTGTTGCTTTTAACCTCTCTAGCAAGCCTGAGTTCATTCTGTGCTTTAGCTTTTCTGACTTTGTGTCTACACGTGCTGGCTATTTGTTTGAATTCCTCTTTGGTGGTTTCCCCCCTTTTCCATTTTTTGTACACATCCTTTTTTAATCTTAATTCAGTTAAAAGTTCTTTAGATAGCCACCCTGGCTTCTTTAGGCACCTTCCGTGTTTCCGTCTCATTGGTATTGTCTGACGTTGTGCTTTTACTATCTCCCTCTTAACAAACTCCCAGCCATCATGAACTCCCTTTCCTTTTAGTATTGCTGTCCATGGGATCTCACCCAGCACTTCCCTAAGTTTTATGAAGTCGGCTTTCTTAAAGTCAAGAAATTGAGTCCTAGTATGCTTGGCTGCTCCTTTCCGCTGTATAGTAAACTTCAGAAGAGCATGATCACTCGCGCCTATTGATCCTTCCACTTCTACCCCACTAACCAGGTCATCAACATTGGTTAGGACCAGATCTAAAATGGCTGTTCCTCTTGTTGCTTCTCCCACTTTCTGGACAATGAAGTTGTCTGCAAGGCCAGTGAGGAATCTGTTTGACCTTATGCTCTTGGCTGAGTTTGACATCCAACAAATATCCGGGTAATTGAAGTCCCCCATTACTACTATCTCCCTTCCTTTTGCATGCTTGGCCATCTGTTCCAGGAAGGCATCATCTATGTCCTCCGTTTGGCTTGGGGATCTATAGTAAACTCCCACAATGAGGTCTCTGTTATTCTTCTCTCCCTTAATTTTGACCCAAATGCTCTCACTTTGGCTTTGAGGTTCTAAATCTTGGATCTCTTCACAGGTATACACATCCCTGACATATAACGCCACTCCTCCTCCTTTCTTGTCTGGTCTGTTTCTCTGAAATAGATTGTATCCCCCCAGTATTTCATTCCAATCGTGGGACTTATCCCACCAGGTTTCAGTGATGCCTATTATGTCATATTTAGTTTGCTGTACCAAGAGCTCAAGCTCATCTTGTTTATTTCCCATGCTTTGCGCATTAGTGTACAGACATTGAAGTCCATTAATCATTCCCCCGTGTCTCTTATTTAAGGATTTTTTCCTCCCACCACTAGGTCCGCGTGCTGTTTGCTCCATTTGGTCTATGAAAAGAAAATACCGAGAACCAGCAGCGACAACCAGAGAATCTGCAGATTCACCAGCAAGGTATGTGAGTTTCTAGCATCTTTAACAGCAAAGAGACCAGTGCCCGGTATCTTTGGAGTTCTCTGCTGCTTCATTGGGAGCCTGTGAAGAGAAGCAGAATAACCAGACCTTTGTTTTACATCCCATTTGCTTTTACTTTGTTTTGTTGTTCTGGCCTGGAAATTTCTCTCATGTTACTGCTTTTATGATTTGCATTCTTGTCTTTTTCTGAAAATAATATTTTTTTAAAAAAAAACCATTGGTATCACTCAGAGCTCAGTGAACAGCCTGTGAAAAATAGCTGCTGTTCCAAAGCAAAACAGGTGCAGACCTGATCAGTAAACTGTAAGACACAACGTGTAGCTACAATGAGGAAACTTTTCCAAGTCTCTGTCGCTTTGTAAAAAAATCCCCAGATACATAAGTCATTGTTTCAACATCACAACGACCCTGTGAGGCAAGTCAGCTCCTCTCCCCCTGCCCAGGGTTACACAGCTGAGAAACTGAGGCCAGGAATTAGTGCTTTGCCCAAGGCCTTCCCATAAGGCCATACTCAAACCGGGAGAAAACGGTAATTGGTCAGCAATCGATTTAATGATGCTGTGGGAGGAATGGCGCACGGTATAAATGCCAGAAGTTTAAAAATGTTACCTGTGTTCTTTGTGTCTTGCAGCAGTGAGGATGCTCAGGTGCATTCATCTTTCCCCCCATGGGCTTGCATCTCTTTCCCCCTGCAGGGTGAAAGGCTGCTGGAGAGGGAGGATAGTTTGGATATGGAAGTTAACAAGCATCCTCCTCCCCTTCTTCCTTGAACATTCTTCTGCTCCACGGCTGCTTTGAATTCAATTAGTCATTGGGGGAAATCAGGGACGCGGACTTATTAAAAATATTGGGGGGGCCCGGGAAAGCTCATGAATAATAAATAAGCTCATGAATATGCAAATAAAGTGGCGCCACCTCCTCGTGAGCGAATAGGGGAGAGCGTGCTGTGCCTATTAATCAGCTCCGAAGGAAATTGGGTGGAGCTTTTGCTCGGGAGGGAGGGCAGGAGGCATGCAGCCCGCCCCTGTGCATTTTGGGCTGGGGGAGGGGCGGCGATGGCGCTCTGCTGGAGGGGCGCTGGAGATTATTGGGGGGGCAGAGCCCCCCCAAACGAATTTTTGAGGGGGCTCGGGCCCCCTCAAGCCCCATGGAGTCGGCGCCTATGGGGGAAATATGCATTGCCATGAGCATGGCATCTAGTCTGCCAAGGGAGTTGGGGGACCTATCCTTCATTTCCAGAGGAAGAGTGGCAGCCAAAGCATGTTACAAAACATGTTACTTCAATGGGACTTCATATCTGTTTCCTTAAGAAAGAGTGTGGCCAGAGATGGAAGGGAAGTGGGACTGAATAGGCAGGGCTAGAGCAGAGGTGGGGAGCCTGAGGTCCTCTAGACTTCAACTCCCATTAGCCCCAGCCAGCATGGCCAGTGACCAGGGACCACAGGAGCTGGAGTTCAGCAATGTCATTGCAGGGAGTTGGACTGGATAACCCTCAAGGTCCCTTCCAGCTCTACAGTTCTCTTATTCTAGAGGGTCACATCTGGCTTACAAGAAGAGAGAGGGAGAAGTGGGGGGGTGCTATAGCTCCATGGTAGAGCACCTGCTGAGCATGCAGAAGTCTCCAAGTAGGACTGGGGGAGACCCACTGCCTGAAAACCTGGACAGCTGCTGCCAGCCAGTGTAGGCAATGCTTAGCTAGAAGGACAGTCTGACTCTTTAGGAGGCAGTTTCCTATGTATGGAGAGTCTCTGTACCTTTTCCTCCTCTGACAAAGGTGTTTCAGCAGATTTCTGAAGCTTTGCCCCACATAACAACAACTGCTCTTTTCAGGCAGCACAGAGACGTTCCTCTGGGATAAAGTGCCCTCTATTAACCAGTTGGTCTCTTTACTCATGAGTTAAAGGCAGAAGAGTCAAGGAGAAGAGACTTGCGAGATCCTACCTGTTTCCTGAGCCACTCCATTATGATGTTCCTCTCTGGCAGTGGTGAAGGGTGAGCCAGCATAGCCAGACACCCTAAACCTTCAAAAGGTTTGGGAAATTGATGAGTTTGATTTGCACGTTCCAGTATGTGGCCAAGGGATGTGAGGGCAGTGCTTACTTGTTGGATTGGGGGGTGGGGTGGGCTGTCAGAGGTGCAGTTAAAGGTAAAAAGGTAAAGGACCCCTGGATGGTTAAGTCCAGTCGAAGGCAACTAAGGGGTGCAGCACTCATCTTGCTTTAGGCTGAGAGAGCTGGTGTGCGTCCACAGACAGCTTTCCAGGTCATGCCATTCCAAGAGCAATCTATACGTTTTTGGCCACAGACAGCTTTCCGGGTCATGCGACCAGCATTATTAAGCCGCTTCTGGCACAATCGGACACCGTGACGGAAACCAGAGCACACAGAAATGCCGTTTACCTTCCCACTGCAGCGATACCTATTTATCTACTTGCACTGGTGTGCTTTCGAACTGCTAGGTTGGCAGGAGCTGGGACAGAGCAACGGGAGCTCACCCCATTGTGTGGATTCAAACCACGGAACCTTATGATTGGCAAGCCCAAGAGGCTCAGTGGCTTAGATCACAGCGTCACTCGCTCCCCTAGGGTCAGAGGTGCAAGGCAGGCCTGGTCCAACAAGTAGACAAGGTGCTTGGTTAGTTGTTTAACTCTATCATTGTTGCCAGTGACAGGAGGTGGTGCTTGAGGGGCTTCCTGCCACATTTGAATAATAATAATAATAATAATAATAATAATAATAATAATAATAATAATAATTTATTTATACCCCGCCCATCTGGGCTGCCTTCAGATGTCTTCTAAATGTGAAATAGTTGTTTATTTCTTTGAAATCTGGTGGGAGGGTATTTCACAGGGCAGGCGCCACTACTGAGAAGGCCCTCTGTGTGGTTCCCTGTAACTTGGCTTCTCGCAGCGAGGGAACCGCCAAAAGGCCCTCAGCACTGGACCTCAGTGTCCAGGCAGAACAGGGCAGGTGGAGATGCTCCTTCAGGTATACTGGACCGAGGCAGTTTAGGGGTAGAGGACCCGAGGCCATTTAAAGGTCAGCAGCAACACTTTGAATTGTGCTCGGAAACATACTGGGAGCCAATGTAGGTCTTTCAGGACTGGTGTTATGTGGTCTCGGCAGCCTCTCCCAGTCACCAGTCTAGCTGCCACATTCTGGATTAGTTGTAGTTTCCGAGTCACCTTCAAAGGTAGCCCCACATAGAGCACATTGCAGTAGTCCAAGCGAGAGATAACTAGAGCATGCACCACTCTGGCGAGACAATCTGTGGGCAGGGAGGGTCTCAGCCTGCGTACCAGATGGAGCTGGTAAACAGCTGCCCTGGACACAGAATTGACCTGCACCTCCTTGGACAGCTGCGAGTCCAAAATGACTCCCAGGCTGCACACCTGGTTCTTCAGGGGCACAGTTACCCCATTCAGGACCAGGGAGTCCTCCACACCCACCCGCCTCCTGTCCCCCCAAAATAGTACTTCTGTCTTGTCAGTATTCAACCTCAATCTGTGAGCCACCATCCATTTCTCCAACCATTTCCAGACGCTCACACAGGACCTTTGCCGCCTTCACTGGTTCTGATTTAAAGGAGAGGTAGAGCTGGGTGTCATCTGCATACTGATGGACACCCAGTCCAAACCCCCTGATGATCTCTCCCAGCAGCTGCATGTAGCTGTTAAAAAGCATGGGGGAGAGGACAGAACCCTGAGGCACCCCATAAGTGAGAGCCCAGGGGTCTGAACACTCATCCCCCCCCACCACTTTCTGAACATGGCCCGGGAAAAAGGAGCAGAACCACTGTATAACAGTGCCCCCAGCTCCCAGCCCCTCTAGACGGTCCAGAAGGATGTTATGGTCGATGGTGTCAAAAGCTGCTGAGAGATCCAGCAGAACTAGGAAGCAGCTCTCACCTTTGTCCCTAGCCCACCAGAGATCACCGACCAGCGCAACCAAGGCAGTTTCGGTCCCATGGTGAGGCCTGAATCCCGACTGGAAGGGATCCAAATGGTCCACATCCTCCAGGCGTGCTTGAAGTTGTTCAGCAACCACCCGCTCAATCACCTTGCCCAAGAATGGCAGATTTGAGACTGGGCGATAGTTGGCCATATTGGTCGCATCTAAAGATGGTTTTTCAAGAAGCGGTTTAATGACCGCCTCTTTCAGCGGGTCTGGGAAGGCTCCCTCACAGAGGGAAGCATTCACCATCCCACAGAGCCCATCTCCCAGCCCTTCCCAGCTAGCTTTTATAAGCCAGGATGGACAAAGATCAAGGAGACAGGTGGTTGGTTTCACGCATCCAAGCAGCCTGTCCACATCCTCGGAGGTAACAGATTGGAATTGATCCCATGTAACAGGACCAGACAGAACTCTAGCACTCTCCCGCCCTGGCCCTGGTCCCACAGTGGAGTCTAGCTCCTTCCGAATATGAGTGACTTTATCTGCAAAAAAACTTTGCAAAATCATTGCAGGAGATCATGTGACCTGTACTGGGCCCTGATGGAGCAGGGGCGAACCACCTGAAAGAGTCTCCTGCTGTTGTTTTCTGCAGATGCAATAGAGGTGGTGAAGAAAGTCCTCTTTGCCATCGCTATCACCGCTTGGTAGGCTCGACATTGAGCTTTAACCCGTGTCCAGTCAGATTCGGAATGCGTTATGCGCCACTGGTGCTGTAGTCATCTCAGCGAAAGAAGCCCAGTTGGCCATGGGTGCTCTGCATCTTGACTTGGAGAAAGGGTGTTTGTTTATAAAAAGTGGCTTTGTTGGGTATAACATTGGAGTGGATGAAGTGAATTTTGTTTATATACAGTGGACTTACCTTCTGAATTTTATTTTTTTCTCTCTCAACCTCTTTTTAATTTTTCTTTATTTCTCTCTTTCTCTGTTTTTAATAATTTCTCCCTCCATTTTCTTTATATTTTTATTGTATTTAAATCAAAGTCTTAGTTTGGATAAAAAAGAGGAAAATATATTTGATATTAAGTTTTGCATTTTTCTCTATAAACCCTAATAAAATTTATCCAAAAGAGAGAGAAAGGGTGTCATTTGGGCTGCAACATTTCTTAAGATAGCCTTTCGCCTGGGAAAAATGTTTTGTCCCCATGCCTTGGAAAAATCGCTACTCCTTAATTCTAAAAATGTAAGGAAATAGATCATAGAATCATAGCAACTTTATAGAATCATAGAATCATAGAATTGGAAGAGACCACAAGGGCCATCGAGTCCAACCCCCTGCCAAGCAGGAAACACCATCAGAGCACTCCTGACATATGGTTGTCAAGCCTCTGCTTAAAGACCTCCAAAGTAGGAGACTCCACCACACTCCTTGGCAGCAAATTCCACTGTCGAACAGCTCTTACTGTCAGGAAGTTCTTCCTAATGTTTAGGTGGAATCTTCTTTCTTGTAGTTTGGATCCATTGCTCCGTGTCCGCTTCTCTGGAGCAGCAGAAAACAACCTTTCTCCCTCCTCTATGTGACATCCTTTTATATATTTGAACATGGCTATCATATCACCCCTTAACCTCCTCTTCTCCAGGCTAAACATGCCCAGCTCCCTTAGCCGTTCCTCATAAGGCATCGTTTCCAGGCCTTTGACCATTTTGGTTGCCCTCCTCTGGACACGTTCCAGTTTGTCAGTGTCCTTCTTGAATTGTGGTGCCCAGAACTGGACACAGTACTCCAGGTGAGGTCTCACCAGAGCAGAATACAGTGGCACTATTACTTCCCTTGATCTAGATGCTATACTCCTATTGATGCAGCCCAGAATTGCATTGGCTTTTTTAGCTGCCGCGTCACACTGTTGGCGCATGTCAAGTTTGTGGTCAACCAAGACTCCTAGATCCTTTTCACATGTACTGCTCTCAAGCCAGGTGTCACCCATCTTGTATTTGTGCCTCTCATTTTTTTTGCCCAAGTGCAATACTTTACATTTCTCCTTGTTAAAGTTCATCTTGTTTGTTTTGGCCCAGTTCTCTATTCTGTCAAGGTCGTTTTGAAGTGTGATCCTGTCCTCTGGGGTGTTAGCCACCCCTCCCAGTTTGGTATCATCTGCAAATTTGATCAGGATGCCCTTGAGTCCATCATCCAAGTCTTTGATAAAGATGTTGAATAAGACCGGGCCCAAGACAGAACCCTGTGGCACCTTTCACTCTTCTGGTGAAAGTGAAGGAAAATGTGTTTAGGCATGACAGGAGATTTTCTATTAAAATTGCTATAGGCAAGTTTATATCTATTTCTTTTTTTAAAATGGGCATGGCCAATCATGGGAGGGGAGGCGGGGCTCCAGGAGATTCCAGGAGAAAGAAGATTCCACCTAAACATTAGGAAGAACTTCCTGACAGTAAGAGCTGTTCGACAGTGGAATTTGCTGCCAAGGAGTGTGGTGGAGTCTCCTTCTTTGGAGGTCTTTAAGCAGAGGCTTGACAACCATATGTCAGGAGTGCTCTGATGGTGTTTCCTGCTTGGCAGGGGGTTGGACTCGATGGCCCTTGTGGTCTCTTCCAACTCTATGATTCTATGAGATGCTAACACCACTGATGTTTGGGGTATGTGTGTGTGTGTTTGTGGAAGCACGCATGCACGTGTGCAAAGACAACCAATTAATTTGAATGGGTTTACCTGCCAATCAGAAATCGCCACATGGAAAAGATCTGCATCAAAATCCATTTGGGTCACTGACTTTTAACCCAGGCCTGCAGGAAAACAAAGAAATGCTGGGAGTACCAGGAATCTCCCCCTCCCTCTTAATAATAACTAATAAGCCTCCAATAGAAGGAGTGTAGAAATTGCAAATCTGATGGAGTTAGTAAATAACAGACAAGATACACTACTGAGTGTAACACCTGTTTATTATTGTAAAGGCATCTGGTTCCTTAGCTGTTGTTTCAGCACCACAAAAATGTCAAAGTTGCCAGTAAAACACACACACACACACACACACACACACGAGGGTAAAGATGGGGCCAAATCTGTTTGAAAAACAAATGAACTTGTTACAAAACACAGCTGAATGATAAACAGGTGAGTTAATAAATTTGAACGAAATACAGTGGTACCTCGGGTTAAGAACTTAATTAATTCTGGGACTTCCGGGGTGGCGCCATCGGTAAATGGCGGATTCCCTCTGACTCGGAGGAGACCAGCTCTGCGGGAATCGGGTCTGCACCGCTACGGCGAAGCGGGGACCCTTCAAAAATCACAGGTGGGTGAAGCCTGTGACCGTGGGACTCGGTGGGCACCTTTTGCGCCCCCCAACTTGCAAAGGAGCCCGACTACGGGTTCCGGAGTGAAGCGGGGAAGCGGCGCGATGCTGTGAGTCAATTGCTTCTTCCATGGAGCGAAGCCGCACAGCCGTTACCGGAGAGCACTACCTTTTTCCTGTGACAATTTGGCTACAAAACAACGATCCGTGAGTAGGTTAATTTGGGAAATAAAGGAGGAAAAAAAGAAGTACCGTATTTTTCGCCCCATAGGACACACCGGCCCATAGGATGCATCAAGTTTTTTTGGGGGGAAATTGATATCAGGTCGGGGACAGCGGGGAGACGCGCTGCGTCTCCCCGCTGTCCCCAGAGCTTGTGGGGCAGGCAGCGGGGAGAAGCGCTCTTCTCCCTGCCGCCCGCCTTGAGATCAGGTCCGGGGACGGCAGGAAGACGCGCTGCGTCTCCCCGCTGTCCCCGGAGCTTGTGGGGCTGGCAGCGGGGAGAAGCGCTCTTCTCCCCGTCGTCCGCCTTCAGATCAGGTCCGGGGACAGCAGGAAGACGCGCTGCGTCTCCCTGCTGTCCCCGGAGCTTGTGGGGCAGGCAGCGGGGAGAAGCGCTCTTCTCCCTGCCGCCCGCCTTCAGATTAGGTCCGGGGACAGCGGGGAGACGCACTGCACCTCCCCACTGTCCCCGGAGCTTGCGGGGCTGGCGGTGGGGTCTCCCCGCCGTCAGCCTCCAAACCACTTCGGGAGACAGCGGGATGGCGGCGTTCCGCCTCCCTCTGTCCCCGACCTTGTGGGGCTGGCGCTGGGGCTCTCCTGAAGCCTGGAGAGCGAGAGGGGTCGGTGCGCACCGACCCCTCTCGCTCTCCAGGCTTCAGTGAAAGCCTGCATTCGCCCCATAGGACGTACACACATTTCCCCTTCATTTTTGGAGGGGGAAAAGTGCGTCCTATAGGGCGAAAAATACGGTAATTGGATACCGAAGCAGAGAGGCATAAACAGGAAGTCTGCCTTCCGCTCTTTGTAAATAGAGGAAACCAATGAACTTGTAAGCTAAAGCCTTGAAAGACGCTTGAAAAAGACTATAATTCCATCATCTAAAACAAGCGATTTCCCCCCTTGACTGCAGGAGAGGGGGGGGGGAAAGGTCTGAACTGTAATTTCTTGTAAAAAGAGAGAAAGGGAAGCTAAGAATCCACCGCTTAAACCTAGGAACGGACTGCCAATGAAAAATAGAATGCCGTACTGTGAAATGCTCTGTTGGTGAAAGTACTTTTTGACAGCTAACTCCGCAAGTCTGATACAAGTGAGATACAATATTTCTGGCTGGCTTCCCCTGGTTTCAAAGTAACTGGAAAATAACTGAAATTAAAACTGTCGTCTGTTTTGTGAGTTGGGGGATTAAAAGAAAAAGGACATTTATTTTAAAGTAACAACTGTTGCCTGTTACTGTGTCCCCCTAGAGGAAGTTTGAGATTGTTACAATAACAACTGGGCCAGGGGAATTTTCCACTTCATAACAAACTCTGATCATGGGACTGACCTTGAGTATTATCTAGACTGTTATGGCAAATGGGAAGGAGAATGGGAATTTATTTAAAGACAATTATGAAACAATTATTTAAAGACAATTATGAAAAATGTTGGACTGAAGTGAAAAAAGACTTAGAAATCTAGTCAAATTTAAAGCTTTCACTGCTAGGCCGTATTGCTGCAATAAAAATGAATGTATTGCCTAGAATGTTGTTTTTGTTTCAAACATTGCAAATTTTGGACAAAATGGACTGTTTCAAGAAGTGGCAGAGAGATATCTCTAGATTTGTCTGGCAGGGCAAGAAGCCTAGAATAAAATTTAAAATACTAACAGATGTAAAGGAAAGAGGTGGATTTGCCCTGCCAGACCTTAAACTTTATTATGAATCAGCAGCTTTTTGCTGGTTGAAAGAATGGCTACTTCTGGAAAATGTAGACATTTTGGATTTAGAAGGTTTTAATAATGTATTTGGATGGCATGCATACTTGTGGTATGATAAGGTCAAGGCACATAAAGCATTTAAAAACCATATTGTCAGGAAAGCATTGTTTAATGTTTGGATAAGATATAAGGACCTATTGGAAAATAAAACTCCAAGGTGGCTGTCACCGATGGAAGCGAAGGCTCAGAAAAAGCTCAATATGGAGGTCAAATGGCCGAAATATTGGGAAATTTTGGAACAAGAGGGAGATAGACTGAAATTGCAGAGTTTTGAGAAATTAAAAAACAAAGTGCAAGACTGGCTTCAATATTGTCAGATAATGGAGGCATACAATTTGAACAAGAAAATTGGCTTCCAGGTGGAAAAATCAAAATTAGAAACAGAACTGTTAGAACCTAAAACTAAGATTCTGTCTATTTCGTCAATGCTTGTTTAAAATCCAGATATTTAGCGTTCCAGTACTCACGGTTAGTTATTTTCAATGCCAAATTGTCCCAGGAAAAAGGCAGCGCATTGGCGAAATAAAAGGAACTTGGACCCTAAAATCTACCCTAATTTGGTACTGAAACGGAAAGGGTTAAACAGGAAGTCACCCTTCCGTTTTCTTGTAGTAACAACAAAGCAAAGACAACGTAAACTAGAGCCTTAAAAATTGCTTTTAAAGGATCGTCTTTCATCATTCACAATTGCGGAACCCCCCTTTGGAAGCAGGAGAAGAAGGGGGATTTTTATTGAGTTGTTTAAACCTGCGGAATTAAAGTTAAAGTAAAGTAATTTTCTACTGTCCTGACCCTGGAGCGGGGTATCAGATTTGACGTTTGAAGCTCATTGACCAGAAATAAATGCTTTGACAGATAGTTAAAAGGAGGGAAACATTGTGATTCCATTGTTTCCTTTCGCTTTTTAAAAAAGAACAAATATGAACAAAATATCTTAAAGAAGAAACTCTGTTGCTATTGTTTTCAAGGAAAAGAACAATCAGAAGTTTCTCCCCCTAGAGGGGAGCTATGAAATTGTAACTAAATCCTGGGAACTTGCTGCTGTTTACTGATTACAACTGTGGGAAAGAGTTTTGTGACCTTGCAGGACAATGCCTTCAGAAGCACTGTTGGGTGCTTTCTGTAATATAAGTGCCCTATTGGATCAGTTAAGTCAGAAGATGGACTTTATGACAAAAGCTGCCAGTGCCTTTGATCAGGTAGTGGAAAATTATATGGAGCCCACTCAGGAACTAAAACAGGAGTGCTGGAGTACTGTGTCCAGTTCTGGGCACCACAATTCAAGAAGGACACTGACAAACTGGAACGTGTCCAGAGGAGGGCAACCAAAATGGTCAAAGGCCTGGAAACGATGCCTTATGAGGAACGGCTAAGGGAGCTGGGCATGTTTAGCCTGGAGAAGAGGAGGTTAAGGGGTGATATGATAGCCATGTTCAAATATATAAAAGGATGTCACATAGAGGAGGGAGAAAGGTTGTTTTCTGCTGCTCCAGAGAAGCGGACACGGAGCAATGGATCCAAACTACAAGAAAGAAGATTCCACCTAAACATTAGGAAGAACTTCCTGACAGTAAGAGCTGTTTGACAGTGGAATTTGCTGCCAAGGAGTGTGGTGGAGTCTCCTACTTTGGAGGTCTTTAAGCAGAGGCTTGACAACCATATGTCAGGAGTGCTCTGATGGTGTTTCCTGCTTGGCAGGGGGTTGGACTCGATGGCCCTTGTGGTCTCTTCCA
This sequence comes from Podarcis bocagei, assembly GCF_964188305.1. Classification (NCBI taxonomy): domain Eukaryota; kingdom Metazoa; phylum Chordata; class Lepidosauria; order Squamata; family Lacertidae; genus Podarcis; species Podarcis bocagei. The sequence goes on along the minus strand of NC_138140.1, from coordinate 52,506,946 downwards.
ACTCTATGATTCTATGATTCTATGAGTGTGCCACGACAGAATAACAGAAAGAAGAGGACCCTGCTGAATCTGGGACGCCAGGGATGGAGGGACTCTCGGCCCAGCAGGAAAGTGAGCTTTTGGATTTGACAAATGAACTTGGAAAAAACCTGACTTGGAAAGATAAAGTTTGGATTGAACTGGAAATGGGGGGTTGGATTGACCCCCCCTATGCAGGGAGGTTTGGACTTTCCGAGTCTGGAAATGGGCTGCCAGAGGTTTGGAGCTGTTGGGACTCCCAATTTGGAGGGAATCTGAAATATGTTTTAAAACACCACATGGAGCTTAGTCTGGACTATGAGAAAGGGGCTGATTTGCTGAAAAGGGTCAAAAACACTACAAAGCTGGAGTTCCCGCGAGTGAAAGGAAAATATGAAGAAGAGCTGCGAAAGGGACATGGAAGAGACTTGAACGCCTCGGATATAAGGGCACCAGGTTAATGGGCCAGACCAAAAAAAAAAAAAAGTCTGACAACCACGGGACCGGGGGGAGGGGACGATGGAAGAAGATTGGATTGTTTTTATTCTATTGTACTTCTTTTTTTGTATTATTATTAATAGAAATGTTTTATGAATGTTGGGAAAATGTTGAAATGAAATTACTTGGCTCTTGTTAAAATGTTTAAAGAACTAGGCAAAAAGGTAATGGTTATGAGAAGTTGGTAAAAAAGATTTAAGTTTTAAGCTCTAAGGTTGTCTCTATAAGATAAAATGAGAATAGAGTAAGGTAACGTAATGATAAAATATTATGAATTATGGAAAGGATTTGCTGCGACAATTATTAATCAAGATACAAGAGATAGGAGGAGGAGGAAGTCATGGATAGAAGGTAATGGAATTTGGAGAATTTGATAAGGATGGTTTTATCTTTTCTTTTTTTCTCATGTTTTTCTTTTTTTTTCTTTTTGTAATCTTGTCTTTTTGTGTGTGTGTGTATTTTTTAAAAAAATTCTTTTGTTTCAATAAATATCTTTTTTTAAAAATAAAACAATAAAACTAAGATTCTGTCAAAGATGTATAACTTGCTGTTGAAATGGAATACACAGGATGAAACGGTGAAATCTGCTATGATTAAATGGGCACAAGATGTTGGACATAACATAATGATGGCTGACTGGGAACAGTTATGGACCACAGGTATGAAGTTTACGGCATGCAATGCCTTAAGAGAGAATATTATGAAAATGATATACAGGTGGTACATGACCCCAGTCAAGCTTGCAAAAATTTATCATTTGCCCGATAATAAATGTTGGAAATGTAAAGAAACTGAAAGTACATTCTTTCACCTTTGGTGGATGTGCCCAAGGATTAAGGCTTTCTGGGAGATGATATATAATGAAATGAAAAGGGTATTTAAATATAGCTTCCTGAAGAAACCAGAGGCCTTCCTCTTGGGCATAGTCGGCCAATTGGTGCCAAAGAAGGATAGAATTTTCTTTATGTATGCCACAACAGCAGCAAGAATTCTCATTGCAAAGTATTGGAAGACACAAGATCTACCCACCCTGGAAGAATGGCAGATGAAGGTGATGGACTATATGGAACTGGCAGAAATGACTGGCAGAATCCGAGACCAGGGAGAAGAGTCGGTGGAAGAAGATTGGAAGAAATTTAAAGACTATTTACAGAAATATTGTAAAATTAATGAATGTTAGAATGATGTTAGAATGAAACTACTGTAAGTGGTTCTAGCAGCAATATCATAAAGGTGTATGAAAAAATGGCCGGTTAATAGGTGAGAATCTAAAGCTATAAAATATTAAGTTAAAGGACTAAGACAAAAACAAAGAGGGAAAGGAATTGCTGAATTAACCAATTGAACTGGAATACAAAAAAGGGAGGTGAGAGGAGGTCAGGGAAGTAAGGAAATGAAATGTAAGATACGGAAGGATTAATCTGTTTTTAAGTGTTTTTTCTAACTTTTTTTCTATATTTAGTATTTTGTATGGTTTTTTTCTTCTATATTTTCCCTTGTCTCTTTTATTTTTAACTATGTATTTTTTTGTTTCTGAAATTTTAATAAATATCATTCAAAAAAAAAAAAAGAACTTAATTAATTCTGGAGGTCTGTTTTTAACCTGAAATTGTTCTTAACCTGAAGCACCACTTTAGCTAATGGGGCCTCCTGCTGCTGCCGCGCCGCCAGAGCACAATTTCTGTTCTCATCCTGAAGCAAAGTTCTTAACCTGAGGTAATATTTCTGGGTTAGCGGAGTCTGTAACTTGAAGTGTATGTAACCTGAAGTGTCTATAACCCAAGGTACCACTGTAGTGTACAGCCCTGTGCATTATGTGTTTCCACAGAAGTAAGTCCCAAGGGATGCAATAGTTTATTTCCAGCTACCTGTAGTCTGAGATGTGTGTTTTCAGGGCCCACCTTATTCCTGGGACTGAACTCTGTTTTAACTGTCCTTAATTCTGAATATAATGATGTAACCTGCTCTGGGATGTGCTAGTGAAGGCTGGATGGTAATAATAATGGTAATAATTTTATTTATTGCATTTATAGCTCCTCCTCCTTATTCTATCCTCACAACAACCTGTGAGGTAGGTCAGGCTCAGACGCCGGTCCAAGGTCGCCCAGTGAGCTTCCTGGTTGAGCAGGGATTTGAACTCTGGTCCCCCGGGTTCCATAATGTCACTTAGCTGTAATGAAGTAAGCTCGATGGCAGCCTGCCATGGAACCAACACGAAAGGAAATAAACAGAATTGTAACCTAAACATGTTGCAGGATACATGTTTAGCTGCTGGTGGTGTCAATAAATGCTCATTTTCTTTTCTGTCATTGTAATAAGACTTCTTCGTGTAGGGAGCGGCTACCCTACTACCTGAAAACGACCCCCCCGCGTCACGACCCCCCCCCGCGTCGACTTCATTCAGGCTTCCTTCTGCAAACACCTCACCAGGAACAGGCTGCGCGGATCCAACCCTCCGCCTACTTTCAGGGTTTAACGGTGCCCGCTCCATTCTCCCCTCGCACGTCTGCTCAAAAGTAAGACCAGTTGTTTTCAACGGGACTTGCCCCCAGGTGAGCAACTGCAGACTTTCCCCGCCTCCGTCAGAAACAAGTCCAGGAAACAAGTCCCTGGAACGCTTACTCGCGAGGAAGCGCATGGAAGATTTTTGCAGCCTACGGCGCGCCGGCAAACACCCACCCACGCACCCCTCACCTGTTCCTTAGGCTCTCATTGAACTCAATGGGTCTCCCTTCTGGCGCAGACGGAGGGGGAGGGGCGTGCGGCTTGCCAGGATCGTAGCAGCGGCCAAAAATCTGCTTTTGGAAGGGAGGGGCACCCTAGGGAATGGAAGCGAGACCCGCGCAATCTATTTTATTTTGAGCCCCTGCGAACTCTCAGCCGCTTCTCTCTTATCTTCATTATGGGCAGGGGCGGAGAGAGGGAGATTCGCGATTGGGGCCAGCCCACCCATTCACTGCCCCCTCTCCGCACTCCCATCCCGCCCCCGAGCGCGCTTGCCGGCTTCCCCGCGCGGAGGGAGGCGCGCGCGCGCTTGGAGAGGCGGAGGCGGAGGCAGGGCTCCAGCTCCACTCCGCCCCGCCGGGCTGCTCCTGCTTTTCCTGGGGGCCGCCGCCGCCGCTGCCTGTCCCGGCTGGTGTTTCTGCCGCCGCCGCCGCCGCCGCTGCGTCTTTCCCTCCGAGGCGCCTAAAGTTTCTTCTCCGCAGCGGAGCCGCCGAGGACTCGGCCGCGGTGGGGAGCCTCGCCGCGCGCGGCAGGGCGCCCTCGCCGTCCTCCGCCGGGCCGTGTGGCCAGCGGCGCCCTCTCCTCTCCGGAGCCCGCGCGCCTTCGTCCAGCATGCTGGCCCGCCCACGGCTCCGGCCCCCGGCCACCGCCGCCTGGGGCCGGCCGCTCCTTTGGCTGCTTCTCGCCGCCGCCGCCTCGTCGTCGGCCGAGCCGCGCTCGCGAAGTTGTTCCGAAGTCAAGAAGCTCTACGTGGCCAAAGGTTTCAGTCAGAGCGAGGCGCCCAGCCACGAAATCAACGGTGAGGGGCGGCGGGGAGTTAGGGGGGTGGAGTAGCCGTGGGGGACCGGCTTTGGGTCACTTTCTGCGGGGTGGGGGAAATAGAAGCTTTCTTTGTCGTCAGTTCTGGAGTAGGCTCGGGGTTTAATTTTATTATATTCCACGACTCTTTCTCGCTCTACCAAGACTTTCCAGGGGGGGCTGCCGCTTTTCTCTCCCTTCTCCCCGAGGTTTTGCCAAGAGCTTTCAGCCGGCAACTGGTGTCCTTGGACACCCCCGGGGCTTTACTCGCTCCCCCCAAAAAAAAACACACGTCAAAAACAGTTCTGATTTGGCAACCCATGCTGTCTGAACTGCCTTGGAAAGCAGGGCCTCGTTGGGGTGGGTGCGGGAAATGGACCCCAAACTCCTCGATACCGGGCCCCCTCCTCCTTTGCAAACTTGGGACAAGGCTTGCAAGCCCGACGCCGTTCTTCTGTGGAAGTTCGATTTGGAGCTCAATCCCAGGAGCGTCTACTTGCATGTAAGCCTCCTGGAGCTCAGTGGGACTTACTTCTAGGTAGGCGCGTGTATCCCCAAAGAAAGAATTGGGGAATGGGGATTTGTGTGAAGGAGAAAAATTTGCCCCCCTTTCTCTCTCATTCTTTATCAAGTTGTTGCTTGTGTAAGGCTGGGGGCGTGCGGCGGCGGCCGTGTGGGGAGAGCTGAGGGGGAAATCTCCAGTGAACAAATTGGCAAAAAGCTGTAGCCTTTTATAGCAACCCCCGAACGAACACACACACACACACACACACACACACACACACGCACGCACGCACGCACACAATTACAATTTAATTGTAATCTGGGTTCCTGAGTTTTCCAAACACACTTTTCAAGAGAGCCCTGGATTGCAGCCATCTCATTCTTTCTTTAAACAACTTCAGTTTCGGAGCAGCTGAAAAGCGGAGGGGTGAAGAGAGATTATTTGGTGAGGAAATCACCTCCCGTCTCTCTCCCCCAGCCCCCCTTCGGATCTACTAAATGAATTCAGGCAAACCGTGGAGGAATTTGCTGATGGAATTCGCAACAATTGATGCCTCCCAAACCATGTGGCTGTTGCTCTCTTCTCTAACCCCCCCCCCCTTGCAGTGGGGTGGAGTTTCTAGCAAGGGAGCTGAACTCGGGATTGGTGGGAAAGAAGGTAGACTGCATTTACATTTCCTTGGCAATTGAGAAGCCTCTGCCATTGAGAAGGCCACACAGTATTCCTACCCCCCCTGCTGCTTTTTTTGTCGTAGCAAAAAGAAAGAATTCAGTAACTCCTAAGTAGTTTCGGGAGGCAAACCATAAAGAGGAGACATGGCTGGTCACCTTGGCCATTGCCTTGACCTGCGTTTCAGGCAGTTGATGAAAATTGATAATGGCCTGGAATAGCTAGGATGCCAAGAAGGATGGTGAAGAAAAACTTACGAAGAGCCTGGCCAACATGGTCAGGCCAAAGGGGCCCAACTAGGCTAGCGCCCTGCCCTGCCAGTAGCCAAGCAGATGACCCTGTGGGAAATAGACTGCAAGCGGGACCCAAGGGAAACAGCCCCCTCCCCACTAACAGCCCCCAGCAACTGGGAGTCAGAAGCAATACTGCCTCCAACAGTGGAGTGAATAATCTAACCACTGACACTAAGCCACAAATTGCCTCCTCCAGGAACTTGTCCAGTTCTCTTTTAAAGCCATCCAAGTTGGTGGCCATCATAGGAGTCAACTCCTGGGGTTGAAGGGTCTTCTCTCCCCCCCCCCGTAAAATATTTGAGCCCCCCCAATAAATAGGCATTGTCATTCAAATGGTGTTTATATGCTGCGTCGTGTGAACAATTATGTGGGGCAGGGCTTACCTGTCCCCCCCAATATTTTATTCAAGTTGGCATCCGTGGTGCCCATTGCTACATCTTGTGGGAGGGAGTTCTAGAGTAAAACTGTTTTGTGAAGGAGTCTTCTGACATTTGGCTTCGTTGGAGGGCACTTGGTGATACTCATCCAGCCCTGCCCCCCCCCCGATATATTTATCTTTAAATGAAAGCAATTAACATGCCCTCTGTATTTTTGTCACATTGCAAAAGCCACATTTAACTTGTTTGCTGCTTGCCAGATTGTGCAGCTAGGCAGCCCCCCACACCCCAAGCTGCCATCACCCCCTTGGGAGAGCATCACTTTAACTGGCCGATGAATTTTGGCGGACTTCTTGCCGAAACGTGAGACTCTCTCTGCAGGAAGTTCTTGGCCTTTCTCTGGTTTTACATTTGGACCCCACCAGGCTTTATAAATAGGCATCCTGACTTTTGCCTCTTTCCCTTTAGAAGAGAGTTATTAGCAACACTTCCTAGGGAGGAGAGGTGGGAAAGAGAGGTGTTGATTCCCCCCCCCCTTAAGAATCAAGAGAGGCTGCATGCATTGTTCCGTACTTTTAAAGCTCATTCAGAACAAATCCTATTCCTAAAAAGAATTCTGGGCACTGTAGTTTTACCTCTCACAGTTACGGTTCCCAGCAACTTTTAACAGGTTGCAGTGAGGGGTCAAAAATGTGTATTGAATGTGCTTTAAAGGTATAGTGCATGCTCAGCCAGCTGTTACTAGGGGATGGTCTCCTGCATAAAGAACCCTGTTTTATCTGTCCCATCTAGCCCAGGACTGTGTGCCAGCCTCCCTGCTCTCCAGATTACACTTCCATTCAACCCCAGGTCAAGGATGATGGGAGTTTTAGCTTGCCAATATCTGGATGACACCTGGTTGGTCTTTGCTGACTGGTGGCAGCCAATCAGCAACTCTCCAGGATCTCTGCCAGAAAGAGGTCTTCCCCAGCTGATATTCTGCTAGATTGACCCTGGGAAGATGTGCATGCACTGCTGGCCCTCTGAAGGGAGAATGAAGTAAGAGGCTTTACGCAGGGTCAGCCTGCTATTTAGCTCTCCCGCACTTCCCAGTCTTCTTTGACTGGCAGTGACCCTCCAGGGCGTCTCTTTCCTCACTTACAGCCCAGTTCCTTTAAAGCTGAGGAGGACTGGGTTTGAATCCCTACTTCGCCAAGCACTTTGGATCGGTCTCTGTGCATTCCCTTCTTGTTCTGTGCCAGTAAATGGGTGGTGGCGGTGGCAAAACCTACTATTTAGGGGTTTTAGAAGCTGATTTCTGTGGAGTTTGGTCCTTTGTCTATCTAGTTCATTACTGCCTGCATGCTAAATGGCCGTCCAAGGAGTCTTATTCCATCCCTGCATAGAGATGCCAAGGCTGAACCCCGGACCTTTTGCTCTGCTACTGAGCTGAGGCGTCTGTGAGAATAAAATGGATTGTAAGGCACTGCGTAAGGTCAGTACTGCCCTGCTATAGAAGAAGGACAAATCTCTGAGGTCTTATCCTTACAACGACCCTGTGAGGTAGGCCCGTGTTCTTATACCTGCCCCCCAACATATAAATAGAACAGTCCTCTGTATAGAGGCTAAGTCCCGCCGACAGGGCTTTCTTCCAGGCGAGGCTCCTGGGGTCTCAGCTTTTTCAAGTTTATAATGGAGGTGAGTCTTGAGTGGATCCTTCTGGATTCACAGCTCAGTCTTGCTGTGATGTTTCTCAAGGCTACCTGAGAATGGGCCATGGAAGCTGAGTGGCAGAGCATTTGCTTTGCATGCAGAAGGTCTCAGGTTCAAGTCCCAGCATCCCCAGGTAGGATCTGCTCCTTGAAACCCTGGAGAGCTGCTGCCAGTCCGTGTAGACAGCACTGCGGTAGATGACCAAATGGCTGCTGATTCAATATGAGGCACTACTGGCAAAGAAGGGTGCTTTTTCTAGAGTTCAGAACTGCTGTGCCCTTCCAGATGTTGCTCGAAGACAATTCCCATTGCCCGTGGCCTTTGGAGGGCCACTGATGCTCTTCTCCACCACAGCCTTAGAGATGGTGCCAAAACCAAGGAGGCCACTTTGCGCCACCAAAATGCACCGCTGGGAATGTTCATGGATAGCATTTGTGTAAATCATATGCTTGCAGGTGACTTTGAACAGGCTGCTCCTGTTGCTGTTGTTGTTATATTTATTTATATCCTGCCTCTTTCCCTGACAGGCGACTTACTGCTAAAATAGAAGCAGCTAAAAATACAGGGAAAAGCAATGCTTTTTTAAAGAAACGCACACATTTAAACATCAGTAGAATATGGATGCTTTAGCTGAGATTACTGCATTGCAGGGGGTTGGACTAGATGACCCTCAGGGATTTCTTACAGCTCTACAGTTCTATGATTCTACACCCACCCACAACCACCCACCCACCATTACAATAAAAAGTCTGGGAGCAGACACCAAGAAGGCCCTGTCCCACGTCCCCACCAAGTAGACCTGTGAGGGTGGTGGGACTGAGAGTAGGGCAAAAGCCTCCCAAAAATCTCAGAACCTGGGCACGTTCGCATGAGTGAATATGCTCTATCAGATAGCCTGGACCTAGGCTGTATAGTGCTTAATAGGTCATAGCCAGCACAGTTTGAATTGAGCCTGGAAACAGACCGGCAGCCAGTGGAGCTTTTCTAGCCAGGGACTCGTCTGCTGCCATGGCGCCCTTGGCTGAGCCATGTGTCAGTCTCCCATTATCCAAGAGCAAGCTTCTCGTTGCTGTTTCAGAACTGCAGAACACCCACTTTGCAGCTTTGCCTTGATGCATTTGTGTGACAAAGGTACCTTGCACACTTTAAGCAAGCAAAACCGTCGTCACTGCGCTTGCACCAAAACGTTATTTCTCCCCACAACAAGCCTCTTTTCCACAGTTGCTTGTTTCAAGGTTTTTTCCCCCCACCCCCTCCAAAAAGAGAGAGACTGCTGCCTTTATTTTCCCTTCTGAATGACCTACTGGACTGCATTCTCCCAAGGAACAAAGGATGTGCCTTTTTAGCCGGGGCCTTTGAGAGACCACCAAGGACTCTCACCCTGGCGGTGCCATTTCACACTACCCCCACAATAACAAAAATGCATGACTGAATGACTCAAAAATGTGGAGGGTTAAGGCATTCATCTGAGTCTAGGACACTGTCACAACACAGACAGCCCCTAAGTAAATACCTTGACACAGCAGGACGTAGGGAGTGGGAGTAAATCTTCACTGTTGCAGGTGCCCTCCAGGTAGCTGTGGCATATCCTCTTTCCTTGCCATGAACAAAGACAGTGCTAGTTATTTTTTGTGTCTTGGGGAGGTGCCAGAGTTCAGAGGTAGAGCGTTTGCAGGAAGACCTGAGGTTCAAACTCCACCCCCCTGCATTTCCAGGTAAGCTGGGAGGGAGGGCTGCCTGAAACCCTGGAATGCCAGACTCTGCAGACAATACAGAATGAGATGAGGCTATGCCATTTATTTATTTATCTATATTTATTTATGATAATAATAATTTCAATCTGACTTCCCCCCCCCCTCAAGGAGCTCAAGGTGACCTATGTGGTTCTCCCCCTCATTTAATCCCCACGGCGGCCCTGTAGGGTAGGCTGAGAGGCAGCAACTGGCTCAAGGTCACCCAGTGAGTTTCATGGACAAGTGGGGATTTGAACCCTGGCCTCCTAGGCCCTGGTTCAATGCTTTAAAGCGCTGCACACATAGGCTCTGTCTCATTTATTCAGCAGCATGGAATGTTGACCACTGCAGGGTCAGCGGTATAGGGAGGCTTCCTTTCTTTCTGTGTCTTAAAGGAAGGGCAATAGATCAGTGATGGAGCCCAAGCTTTGTGTGACAAAGGCTACAACATTCAAGCCCTGGCACCACCATTTAGCAGGACCAAGTAGGTGGAGAGGGGCAAGGTGCACAGAGCGCCAGACAGACAGTAACTGAACAAGGTTCATTTATTTCATTCAATTATTAAACTTATCACCCAAAGGTATTCAAGCAACTTAAAGCAAAAGGAATATACAATACATAAAGCCATGGGGAACGGGGGGGGGGGGCGGGAGGCGTGCAGGCGGGGGGAATCCTATAATACATGAATATAAAATAACATGGAAATAAATACACCAGCCGTATAGGTAGTGGCGAACAAGAATAACAATGTTCAAATAATAATAATCAAAGCAGTTTTCTGACCACAAATTAGCAAATAAACAAAACTTCAACCTCTTCCTAGTCCAAAAATCATTCATATCGAACCAATATCCTTCCCCCATTTAATCTCCCCACCCAGAAGTCTGGTGTTACAAATCGGTGGTGGGTGGGTCCAATGTCCTCCAGGAATGGTCTGCAAAGCAGGAAAATAGTAACTGCTTTGCGGTTGATCCGGCTGCTCCTCCTCTCCTACTGCTGGTGGGGTTGCAGATCAATATAGTTAAGAAGTAGATGAGCATAGTGCAACTCTGGAACTATGTGCCTCAGGAAGCAGTGACTGCTACAACGTGGATGGCTTTTGAAGAGCGTTAGACAAATCCTCCCTGTAGTGAGTGCTGTGGAGATGTCTTGGAAGACCTTGAGGCTGATGATCCTGCGGAGGGTCCCAGTGGGGTGGGATGAGCCATGCTGGGGCCTGGGAAACATCAGAGTGGCAGGTGAGGAAACAGATTCAGGGGAGGGTCCCAGCAAACCAGCCTTTCTCAACCCTGGGTTCCACCTGGCCTTACCATGAAGTGGCAGATCCAGTGCACACAACATCGCTAACAGATGGCAGAGGGGCCAAACTGCCTTGGAGAAGCAGACTTTGTGATATACAGTGGTACCTCGGGTTACATACGCTTCAGGTTACACACTCCGCTAACCCAGAAATAGTGCTTGAGGTTAAGAACTTTGCTTCAGAATAAGAACAGAAATTGGGCTCCAGCGGCGCGGCAGCAGCAGGAGGCCCTATTAGCTAAAGTGGTGCTTCAGGTTAAGAACAGTTTCAGGTTAAGAACGGACCTCTGGAATGAATTAAGTACTTAACCTAAGGTACCACTGTATCATTAAATCGTGATGTTTAGCTGCTGATATATCATGATGTTGAAAACCAGATATCGTCTGCCCTGGTGGCAGGAAGTGAACCTGGAACCTTCTGAATGCCAAGCAGGTTCTCTGCCACAGAGCTATGGTCCTTCCCAGCTGGCATTCCGCCTCCCCCCCCGCCTCGGTCTCTTTTTTCTTCACCCTGATGCTGCTTCTCTCTGTTCCTTGGGATCTCCTTGCCTCTCTTCCTAATAAGAACATAAGAAGCGCCCATCTCAGTCAGGCCAATGACCTGTCCAGTCCAGTATCCTGCTCTCATTATGTCCAACCAAATCCATATAGGAAAGTCACAAGCAAGACCCTTTCAGCTATTGGTTTCTGAAAACCATCCAAGCTGGTGGACATCACTGCCTCTTGTGGGAGTGAGTTCCATAGTTCAACTGTGCACTGTGTCTAATGCTCCTTCCTGCAGTTGTCATTCAGTGGTAATACCAGCCATTGCATCTTTGTTGCTTGTTGATTTACACATTTGTCATTGCAGCCTTGGCTCCTTGCCGCTTGCTTCCAGGCCTGTTGGGCAAAACTTCAACCCTTTCTGTTCCATTGCTGGGCGTCCAAATCAGTCCTCCTTGTTTTCCTGCATTTTGGAGATGCTTGGTGGTGGGTCAGGTCAGCCAATATGAAGCTCAGAATCTTTCCTGAAAGGAAATGAAGCAAACGCCAGAGAATGTTGTCTGGGGAATCCAGCTTTCGATTGTCCTTGCATTTGAAATGCATTTGATTATCTTGTTCCTCTGAAGTCAGGGCTGCAGCCGTGCACTAATTTTCCACTAGCGTCACTGGCGTTTCTGCAGAGGTGGCTCAATCCTGGTGCAAGAGCATAAAATAAGGAGAGTCCTAGTGGATCAGACCAAAATCCTATTTGTCCCATGATTGCATTGCCCACAGTATCCAGCTGGCTTTAGGAGTTCATGAGCAGGGCATGTGAGCAATAGCGCGCTCTCTCCCTCTCCCACTCTTGTCCCCCAATTTATAGGAAGAGGACTGAGGGATCAGACCAATGGCTCATAGTGCACCATCCTGTTCTTGCAGTGGTCAACCTGATGCTCATTATGGGAATCGCACATGCACAGAAAGCTTTTAACATATCTATAGAATTATATTGAACAGATATTAATTATTGCTTCATGTGTTCGGCATTACAAGCAATATACCGTATTTTTCGCCCCATAGGACGCACTTTTCCCCCTCCAAAAATGAAGGGGAAATGTGTGTGCGTCCTATGGGGCGAATGGAGGCTTTCGCTGAAGCCTGGAGAGCGAGAGGCGTCAGTGCGCACCGACCCCTCTCACTCTCCAGGCTTCGCGCAGATCTCCGCAAGCCGTGGGAGCCTGCGCCGGGCTCCCGTGGCTTGTGGAGAGTTGCCTGCATGCCGAAGGCTGGGCACGCTGAGCTCAGCGCGCCCAGACTTTGCACAGCTCTCTGCAAGGTGCGGGAGCCCAGCGCCGGGCTCCCACGGCTTGCGGAGAGTTGCCTGTTCTGGGGGCTGGGGTCGGGGGAAGCCTGGGGGGGGGGGAATAAAAATTTTTCCCTTTGTTTCCCCCCCAAAAAACTAGGTGTGCCTTATGGGACGGTGCGTCCTATAGGGCAAAAAATACGGTACATAGACACTGATGATGAATGTATTTGGAAACAGATGATTTATGCTAGCTACTCCATTTGTTTTTTCTCATCCGCATCTGATGCTGAACACATGGCTATTCACATAAATTGAATTTTCAAATCAGCCTTTTTTGTGCACATTTTGGTTTTCTTTTGCATTGTGGGAAGCCTGCAAGCAGGAACTGAGCAAAACGGTAGCCTCCCCTGACTTGTGATTCCTTCACTGAGTGCTCAGATGCATAGTAGTAGCTGTTGATAGTGTTGTCCTCCAGGAATTTGTCCAATCCTCTTTTAAAGCCATGTAAGTTGATGGCTATCGCTACATCCCCTGAGAGCAAGTTGCAAGCCCTGTGCGTAGAAGTCCTTCTTTCTGGGCACCTTTGTCCTGCCCCTTCCAACATTCAGCTTTATTGGATGGTCCAGAGTTCTAATACTGGGAGAAAGAAAAGCTTATCGTTATCTGCTTTCTGTGTGTAATTTTATACACCTCTGTCACACACAAACTGTACAGTGGTGCCTCACAAGACGAAATTAATCCGTTCCGTGAGTCTCTTCGTCTTGCGGTTTTTTCGTCTTGCGAAGCACGGCTATTAGCAGCTTAGTGGCTTTGAGAAAAAGGAAACAAACTCGCAAGAACTCGCAATACATTTCGTCTTGCGAAGCAAGCCCATAGGGAAATTCGTCTTGCGGAACGACTCAAAAAACGGAAAACTCTTTCGTCTTGCGAGGCATTCGTCTTGCGAGGTACCACTGTACTTGCCATGCAATCAAAGTATCCCTTTCTCTCAGGGAAGTTGTTCCAGCCCCTAAATCATTTCGGATGCTCTTCTCTGAACTTTTCCCAGCCCTGCATTGTCCTGAGGTGAGGTGATTGGAGCTGTAAACAGTATTCCAAGCACAGTTTCAAAATACTTGTCAGTGCAGCGTGATTTCTGGCCCCTTTCCTAATTATCCCCAAGATGGCATTTCCTCCCCACATCTGCTGCACCATGGGTCAGCATCTTCATTGACCTGTCCATTAGGACCCAAGAGTCTTGTTCCTGGCTGGTCACAAGATGCCATGAGCGTAGATTTGAAACTGGCATTCAGACTTGGTGGTGTTTCCAGGACGTCTCTTCGTTGTCAAATTTTGCAGGGTGAACTGTGTGTCTGCCTGGGCCCTGTGTGAGGGTCGGAGTAGATGCATGGATTTCTGGGGTCTGAGAAGGGAGGTATGTTAGAAGGAGAAGGAATTGATGTTGTTATATATTTATTAACAATTTATATTACTGTAGCATCCATGCATGCAACACTCTGTATTTCTGTAACATTCCCTTATGTTATTATTGTTTTAGATACTTTTACATGTTAAGCAGTATGGAAATGGTCCAAATAAGAAAATAACATAGGTGACACTTGTTCCCCCCACCCCCAAGTGTATATCAGTACATGTGAAAAGGATAAAATAATAATAATAATAATAATAATAATAATAATAATAATAATAATAATAATAATAAATTTTATTCATATCCCGCCCTCCCCAGCCGAAGCCGGGCTCAGGGCGGCTTAGATCCTTGTGACACGGAAGCAAAGAAGCCTAATGCAATTAAAGGCTGCATTAACTGAAGTTAATCACACCTGGAGTTCTGTATCCATTTTTGGGCACCACAATTCAAAAAGGGTATTGGTAAACAGGAACGTGTGCAGAGGAGGGCGATCAATATGATCAGTGGTCTGGAAACCACTGAGGAATGGTTGAGGGAGCTGGGCATGTTTAACCTGGAAATGAGGAGACTGAGAAGGAGATATGAGAGCCTAATATCTAAAGGATTATTACACACAGGATGGAGGAAACTTGTTTTCTCCTGCTCTGCAGGGTAGGTCTCAAACCAATGGCTTCAAGAAAGGAGATTCCAACTAAACATTAGGAAGAACTTCATGATGGTAAAAGCTGTTTGATATTTGAACAGTCTTCCACTTCCATGTTTCTATGATCACTACATGAAACAGTGAACACTATTTCATTTCAAAGCATAACATGACAAATCAAACAATGTCTTTTGATAGTACTAACACCATAGCCCTTTAAATTTATTATGAAATTTCAGTCATTAAGACACATATCCATTGATCTTACTTGTGTTGAAATGTACAGGCTTGGCATGACACAATATAACTTTGCAGTGCAATTGGGCATAAATAAATAAGATAACCAGCAACCTGTTCCTCAAAAGTGCCAGATTCAGGAAACAGCAGCTAGATTATTTGGAGCCTGCAGCAGAAGACCCCCCCCCCCCACAATATATTCTGCTGCAGTTCTTTAAGGGTCTGTCAGTAGCAGAGAAAGGGCAGGGGTGCCCTGCGCCTCTTCCCTATACGCCGGGAGTCTTCCTGCTTTCAGTTGCAGTGGCAAGAATTGTCCAGAGTGAACCAGGAAGGCAGCTCTGCCTGCAGAGCCACCAGACCCACTGGACTGGGAGCTCTGGCTTTTCCATTCTCTTGCCCTTGGGGGCTAAGGCTAAGAGAAATCTGCCACTGCTCTGTCGTAAGAAGATGCCTTACACTGAATCAGGCTGTTGGTCCACTTAGCTCAGCATTGTCTACACCAGAGCTTTCCAAACTTTCCCTGTTGGTGACACACTTTTTGGACATGCATCATTTTGCGACATAGTATCTCAGTTTTACTAGCAAACAGGAGGTTAAACTAACCCCTTTCCAGCCCCAGGAGGAGCATGGGGAGCGTTCATGTGACACACCTACACACTGCAGCCAACACACTAACGTGTTTGGAAACCTCTGGTCTACACTGATTTCCAGCAGGGGAGCATTCTCAGCGCCATTTGGCAATGCTGGGATTGAACCTGGGACCTTCTGCCTGCGAGGCAGACACTTCCCACTGAGCTGTGGCCCTTCTTCCCCTGTGGGAGCAAAGGAAACTGCCTTAGTTCAACCATTGATCCATCTAGTTCAGCAGTGTCTACACTGACTGGCAGCAGCTCTCCAGGGTCCTGTGCATGTGCCTTCATTGAGCTGCTTTTTCAGAGGTTGAAGGGGATTGGTTCATTTTTGAAGAGAAGGGGCAGCAAGACATGTTGAAGTTAGTATCTCCTCTTCCCCACAGCCCTGCCCAGATTTCCTTGAACAGGAGTGTGAGCCTCCCTCTTTGCCCTCCCAGCTGCTTGTCTTTGCCTTGCTGCCTTGAAAGCTCCAAGATTAGGGTTTTGTTTGGCAGCAGCCGGGATGTTGGGTCTGGGCAATCTGCAGCGTTAAGCGTGCGGTTAGCCAGAGCTGCTTAGCGATGGGCCAGTGTGAGTGGGAGGACCGTTTTGCTTGGCATCCACTTCACACAGAGCCCTGCTTGTTGTGCCAGAATAAGCAGTCATTACATTCCACGTCATTTACAGTCAAATTATTATCTATTGTTGAAATTCCCTCAATTATCAGATGGCTGCCTTCAGAAATGCAGAAGAAGACAATCTCCCCTCCCCACTCACCACCCAGATCACTGTGGAAGACTAAAGTCATTCCCAAAGGCAGATAGGAGTCACATTTCTAAGTACCGGTATGTTTGGACAATGCAAGGAATGTGTGTGTGTGTGTGTGAGAGAGAGAGAGAGACAGACAGACAGAGATGGATACTTGCAACACTGTTGGCAGTTTCTTTCCTTCAAAATCCTTTTTTTTAAAAAGTGTTCCTCAAAGTGAGGCAGGTCTCCCTGAGAGGCGGGCAGAGCTGGCCCCAAGACTCGACCCTCCTTCCTGATCCTCCTGTGAGGCTCCACCATACGGAGAGGAGCATTGCTTTGTCTGTTACGCCATTTCAGTACATTCTGAAAGCCAGATGGACAGAGCTTTGGAGTTGACTTTGACCTTCTCTGGCGGCCTGTTTTTATGACATCAGACAAGGGCGTGGACTCTGAAGGGCACACGTGTGTTTCACAGCGAGGCCTGCACAGCTGGATGCTTTTAGAGCACACAGACCTGGATTCAAAAGTCCTAAGCAGCAGCTCCAGAATTTGGAAGGCCTTTGGCGAGAAGGTGTGAGCGAGTGCCCTTAATTTGGAAGTGGCAAGTGGCACCAATTTGATCTCTGGCCTGCTGGGATGCCTAGACCAAACCAAGGTTGCTTTGGACAGCTGGGTCCCTTTGTCCATCTGTTTTGGTCTTGTCACCCTCTGGAACCAGCTGAGCTAACTGATTGGCTTTAGAAAGCCCAGACCCCCCCCCCCCGGGAGTCTAAGCTTGCTTTTTGTTCCTTGCAGGAAGTTAAATAAAGAAATGTTAATTTTTTTGCACGTTTGACCTTGATTCAGGTATGTTTGAGAGAGATTCCAGTGTGCACAGCAGTATGTTTTCAGGTATATTTCCTGATAGCCTTCTAAGCCAGCTTCACCAGCCTGGTGCTCTCCAGATGTTCTGGGTCAGTGGGAGTTGTAGTCCAAAACATCTGGAGGCCACCAAGTTGGTGAAGGTGGCTGTAAAGAGCCTGATTAGTCCAAGGACCATCTAGCTGGGCATCCTGTTCTCACAGTGGCCAACCACAGAATTCCCAGTAGGAAGCACATAAGCAGGACCTGAGCGCAGTCTCCACTTGTTATCCTCCGCAACTGGCATTCAGGGGCTACTGCTTCTGACAGTGGAGATGAAGCGTAGCCATTGTGGCTGGCAGCCATTGACAGCCTTTCCCATGGATTTGTCTTTTAAAATTGCCCAAGTTGGTGGCCATCACTGCATCTTGGTGCAGAGAGTTCCATAGTATAACTGTGCACTGCATGAAGAAGTCCAGCTTCATTGCACACCCGCAAGTTCTAGTG
Source organism: Podarcis bocagei (assembly GCF_964188305.1). Taxonomy (NCBI): domain Eukaryota; kingdom Metazoa; phylum Chordata; class Lepidosauria; order Squamata; family Lacertidae; genus Podarcis; species Podarcis bocagei. The sequence goes on along the minus strand of NC_138140.1, from coordinate 52,489,573 downwards.
TTAATGAGATACAGAGAAAAACGTTTCTTAATCCACTTTCTCTGTGCAGTGGCCCACAAACACCCACAATATTTGCTTCTTTGGTGGCACCCGTTTCGTACGTTGGCTACCCGTTGTACGCATCCTTAAGCGCTGTCATTAATATGAAGACACCATCCTGCCCCCATCCCCCCAAATTAGAAGCTGGCTGAAGTTTCTGGTCCATTTCCAAGCTGTTAAAAACAGTGCAGAAAACAATTCCTGGAACTTTAAGTGTACCTAAAAGCTGATGCACTTGTGTGTTTTTAAAACGTCATGCTTAATTTCAGCCAGTAAGTAGCAATAACCCAGGGTCCTAACTTGCAACTCTTCTCTGTGGCAGTTGATTTTAGCTGAACTGTACACGAATTGTGAGACCAGCACAAAAGTAATGGGGGGGGGCAGTTAGAAATTGCCAGCTGACTCCTTTATGAATTGACTCTGTTTCTATATTCCATTGTTTCACTGTGGGCAGTAATGCCTGGAACTGTAAATGAAACTTGGGTTCATCTTCATAGAATCATAGAATCATAGAATCATAGAGTTGGAATAGACCACAAGGGCCATCGAGTCCAACCCCCTGCCAAGCAGGAAACACCATCAGAGCACTCCTGACATATGGTTGTCAAGCCTCCGCTTAAAGACCTCCAAAGTAGGAGACTCCACCACACTCCTTGGCAGCAAATTCCACTGTCGAACAGCTCTTACTGTCAGGAAGTTCTTCCTAATGTTTAGGTGGAATCTTCTTTCTTGTAGTTTGGGTCCATTGCTCCGTGTCCGCTTCTCTGGAGCAGCAAAAAACAACCTTTCTCCCTCCTCTATGTGACATCCTTTTATATATTTGAACATGGCTATCATATCACCCCTTAACCTCCTCTTCTCCAGGCTAAACATGCCCAGCACCCTTAGCCGTTCCTCATAAGGCATCGTTTCCAGGCCTTTGACCATTTTGGTTGCCCTCCTCTGGACATGTTCCAGTTTGTCAGTGTCCTTCTTGAATTGTGGTGCCCAGAACTGGACACAGTACTCCAGGTGAGGTCTGACAGAGCAGTATACAGTGGCACTATTACTTCCCTTGATCTAGATGCTATACTCCTATTGATGCAGCCCAGAATTACATTGGCTTTTTTAGCTGCCGCGTCACACTGTTGGCTCATGTCAAGTTTGTGGTCAACCAAGACTCCTAGATCCTTTTCACATGTACTGCTCTCAAGCCAGGTGTATTTGTGCCTCTCATTTTTTTTGCCCAAGTGCAATACTTTACATTTCTCCCTGTTAAAGTTCATCTTGTTTGTTTTGGCCCAGTTCTCTAATCTGTCAAGGTCGTTTTGAAGTGTGATCCTGTCCTCTGGGGTGTTAGCCACCCCTCCCAGTTTGGTGTCATCTGCAAATTTGGTCAGGATGCCCTTGAGTCCATCATCCAAGTCGTTGATAAAGATGTTGAATAAGACCGGGCCCAAGACAGAACCCTGTGGCACCCCACTAGTCACTCTTCTCCAGGATGAAGAGGAACCATTGATGAGCACCCTTTGGGTTTGGTCAGTCAGCCAGTTACAAATCCACTGAGTGGTAGCATAGTCAAGACCGCATTTTACCAGCTTCTTTGCAAGAATATCATGGGGCACCTTGTCAAATGCCTTGCTGAAATCAAGGTAGGCTACATCCACTGCATTCCCTTCATCTACCAGGCTTGTAATTCTGTCAAAAAACGAGATCAGATTAGTCTGACATGACTTATTTTTCAGAAATCCATGCTGACTATTGGTGATCACAGCATTCCTTTCTAGGTGCTCACAGACTGTTTGCTTAATGATCTGCTCCAGAATCTTCCCTGGTATTGATGTCAGACTGACTGGGCGGTAATTATTTGGGTCCTCTCTTTCCCCCTTTTTGAAAATAGGGACAACATTTGCCCTCCTCCAGTCTGCCGGGACTTTGCCTGTTCTCCAGGAATTCTCAAAGATGACTGCCAGTGGTTCTGAGATCACATCTGCCAGTTCTTTTAATACTCTTGGATGCAGTTCATCTGGCCCTGGAGACTTGAATACATCTAAACTAGCCAAGTATTCTTGTACTATCTCCTTAGTTATTCTGGGCTGTGTTTCCTTTGCTGAATCATTTGCTCCAAATTCTTCAGGTCGGGCATTGTTTTCTTTATCGGAGAAGACTGAGGCAAAGAAGGCATTGAGGAGTTCAGCCCTTTCTGTGTCCCCTGTTTGCATTTCACCATCTTCTCCTCTGAGTGACCCCACTGTTTCTTTGTTCTTCCTTTTGCTACGAACATACCCATAAAAGCCTTTTTTGTTGCTTTTAACCTCTCTAGCAAGCCTGAGTTCATTCTGTGCTTTAGCTTTTCTGACTTTGTGTCTACACGTGCTGGCTATTTGTTTGAATTCCTCGTTGGTGGTTTCCCCCCTTTTCCATTTTTTGTACACATCCTTTTTTAATCTTAACTCAGTTAAAAGTTCTTTAGATAGCCACCCTGGCTTTTTTAGGCACCTTCCATGTTTCCGTCTCATTGGTACTGCCTGACATTGTGCTTTTACTATCTCCCTCTTAACAAACTCCCAGCCATCATGAACTCCCTTTCCTTTTAGTATTACTGTCCATGGGATCTCACCCAGCACTTCCCTAAGTTTTATGAAGTTGGCTTTCTTAAAGTCAAGAAATTGAGTCCTAGTATGCTTGGCTGCTCCTTTCCGCTGTATAGTAAACTTCAGAAGAGCATGATCACTCGCGCCTATTGATCCTTCCACTTCTACCCCACTAACCAGGTCATCAACATTGGTTAGGACCAGATCCAAAATGGCTGTTCCTCTTGTTGCTTCTCCCACTTTCTGGACAATGAAGTTGTCTGCAAGGCCAGTGAGGAATCTGTTTGACCTTATGCTCTTGGCTGAGTTTGACATCCAACAAATATCCGGGTAATTGAAGTCCCCCATTACTACTATCTCCCTTCCTTTTGCATGCTTGGCCATCTGTTCCAGGAAGGCATCATCTATGTCCTCCGTTTGGCTTGGGGATCTATAGTAAACTCCCACAATGAGGTCTCTGTTATTCTTCTCTCCCTTAATTTTGACCCAAATGCTCTCACTTTGGCTTTGAGGTTCTAAATCTTGGATCTCTTCACAGGTATACACATCCCTGACATATAACACCACTCCTCCTCCTTTCTTGTCTGGTCTGTTTCTCTGAAATAGATTGTATCCCCCCATTTTTACATTCCAATCATGGGACTTATCCCACCAGGTTTCAGTGATGCCTATTATGTCATATTTAGTTTGCTGTACCAAGAGCTCAAGCTCATCTTGTTTATTTCCCATGCTTTGCAGATTCTAATAACAGCATTCAAAAGGGATCATGGGGATTTACCCTGTGAACTTCTCACTATAATGTCCCCACTGTGGAAGGACGTGTGGATCCAGAATTTGCCTCCACAGTCACTTACAGACTCATTGTTTAAACCGTGTTTATGGAAGACAATCTTACTCAGCTATGAGTGATCGCCAAGGAATAATAATAATAATTTATATGTGCCTTTTCAAAATAGTGGGGGTTCTGTGAAAGTCAGCATTCCTGTACTGCTGTATCGTTTAGTCGTGTCCAACTCTTCGTGACCCCATGGACCAGAGCACGCCAGGCACTCCTGTCTTCCACTGCCTCCCGCAGTTTGGTCAGACTCATGCTGGTAGCTTCGAGAACACTGTCCCACCATCTCGTCCTCTGTCGTCCCCTTCTCCTTGTGCCCTCCATCTTTCCCAACATCAGGGTCTTTTCCAGGGAGTCGAGTCTTCTCATGAGGTGGCCAAAGTATTGGAGCCTCAGTTTTAGGATCTGTCCTTCCAGTGAGCACTCAGGGCTGATTTCCTTAAGAATGGATATGTTTGATCTTCTTGCAGTCCATGGGACTCTGTACTGCTGTACTGCTGTATAGGGTTATATATACCGTATTTTTTGCACCATAACACTCACTTTTTTCCTCCTAGAAAGTAAGGGGAAATGTCTGTGCGTGTTATGGAGGAAATGCCTACGGGTGGCATGCCTACGGATTTTCCTCCTCTAAAAACTACATGCGTGTTATGGTCGGGTGCGTGTTATAGAGCGAAAAATACGGTACTATAAAGTAATGTCATCTGAAGGAAAAAATGCAAGCTTGGAATGCGATTTCAATTAAAAGCATGAAAATCTAATTTGAATCTGTAGAACTAGTTGCCTGAAAATGATTGTGTGTGTGTGTGTGTTGTTAGAGAGCTGTATTCTCTTATCCCCCCTTCCTTCCCCAAAACTTTATATTGCAAGATTAACTCTTGCGTAGTCTTTCTTTGGGGTTGGTGGTTGGGGAGAGAATGCTTTGTTAAAAAGGATTAAACACAACCACAATTGCAAAGCCATTTGATTAATGGGAAAATGGAGCTCTCCCTCCTTCCCTGAAGTTTATATATTCAGATTCTTTAAGTGCATGGTGTGGTCTTTGCGGCAGACTTATTTAAAATACGGTAACACTTTTATGATTGTGGGGGAAGTGGAAAATTTTCAGCTCAGTGCAAAGCAGTTAAAACAACAACAACAAAACAGTTGCATGCTAGAAAGTGATACATAGCCAGTGATGTTTTGTTCTTCACTTTGTGTGCACTTCTGTCAGTTTTCACACACACGCACTCTCACATTTAATTATGGTGCAGGGAGGATAATGAAATGAATGTCTCAGCTTTCTAGTACATGTGTTTGGCAGGAGTGGCAAGTCTTCCACCTGAGGCCTTTTCACTCAGCTCCACAATTGAGGCTTAGCTCTCACTGAAGTGGCAAATCCATGATCCTTGGCTGCACCATTCCAAGCAGCATGGGAGAAACCAGAGGACTGCATGTTAGGATTCTTTGGAACCTGAGAGTATGGATTTGATTATAACTACTGAACAAGGTGTGGTTACATCACCAGGAGGGTTTCTTTGTGTATTTCTTTGTTTTTAAGATTGCATAAATTGGCTCTAATTTTAGGGGGAACCAGGGACATTGACTATTCCATATCATAATGACGGTGCGATTTTGTGTTTTGGGGCTGAGATGGGCACCTGTCTTCTGAGCCAATGGGGCACATTGCTAGTGGCTGGTAGTGTGTGCAGATAGGCTGCTGGTGACTAGACTGCAGAGTAATGCTTTTGTAGCCTGCTGAGTCAGTAGAAAAGGCTGTGCTTTGTTTGCGGGTTACATCCCTGGCTTGAGGCAAACAAATTATGTTTCTGGGTGTGCATCACTTGAGAGTGTGTGCAGCCAGCTTTAACACACCTGTTACTAGCCTCTGGGCAAAATCTTTGATCCCAGCAATAACTGTATCGCTTCACTTGAGCCGTTTGTCATAGAGTTAATGAGTTGAGGCTTGTAGAATGCTTTGCACATTAACAGTTACTATGTAAATGGTTAAGAATGAAAGGCGTATCTATTTCCTTCAGAGTAATGCTTGATTATTTTCATTTTTCCCCAATTTTTTTAAAAAAGAGACCTTTCTTGGTATTCTTTGTGTCCATAGTTACAGATCCCTGGGAGCAGAAGCAAGTTTTGGACTGCGGTAATCCTGTTTTAATTTTAAGTCGCTAGCAAAACTCCCATTGGTTTTGTCATTTTGCAGGAGCAAAAATGAATAGCTACGAATCTAAATGATACTGTGTTTGTGTTTAACAGGTTTGCCTGAGCAAATGTTCTCCATGAGCCTCTGATCAATGTTTACACCTGCCCTTTAGACTTCTCACAGACTTCCAAGAGTTCGATGACTTTTAATCAGTTAGAGGAAGTCAGAAAAGGGGGAAATGTGATTTTTTTAATTAGGTTGCTTGAAAAATAATTTGGCAGGATTATGACTTGAAGCAAAGCAGCTTTGCATTTTTGTCCCATACAATGAATGACTTGATGTTGACTCATCTCTCCTCTCCCCCTCCCCATGGGGCGGAGGGGGAAAGGGGGTAGAAAGTGGGTGGAAGTCTCTCCCTTTTAAATGAATCACACATACTCCTATTGTTGATTAGGAGGCTGTTCCATAACTTCTAAGTCTGGATGTGCCAGAGTGCTTTGTCTTATGACAGTTGCAAATGCTTTTGACTGTCTGGAATTGGTTGGGTTAATTTTCCCTGAGTTTGGGGTGTGCATATTCCCATAGCACAGGTGTGCAGAATTTTTGCACTTTTGGATGTAGCTGAACTATAGTTCCCATCAGCCTCAGCAAGCATGACCAATGGCCAGGGACAATATAAGCTGCTGTTAGGAACATCTGGAGGGCTAAAGGTTCCTCACACCTAGTGTAGCGTCCGGACCCCAATGGCTGTATGGCCTAGGTAGAGAGTGCTTTCCCATGTTCAGAATAAGCCTGTGTGGACCACAACTCCTGGCCCCTCAGACAGTTCCCTTCTGGTCTAACCTTGTATTTATACAAGGCCTGGCCAATCTGGAGGCTTCATACTATCAGCCAATCAAAGGTGCTGATATTGCACACACTTATTCATGCACACAGAGGAACAGAGCGGTGCTTTACTGGACCTTTTGATTGGCAGATAGTATGAAGCCTGGTATGAATTGGTCAAGTGTGGTATTAATAAAAGGCAGGGTTGGACCCACATTGGCTAAATTAGGCTAATCTCTGGCTGGAGATTTCAAGCCCATGCTTGGATGTATTGTTATGATTTATTTAACTTACAGTCTGCCCTTCATCTCAAGAAAGGTGTTCAGGACAGGAAAAGGATATACAATTTAAAAACAAAGAAAAAATATTCAAAATCGGATCAAAACATTATGAGAAATTTAAAGTTGAAAAATCTAAAAGCAGTTACAGTTAAAAACATTTTTAAAAGCAATTACAACTAAAAACACACTTCTATCCAGTAACCTCAAGGTTTCCAGAAATAGTATTCTTCCGCCTCCAAATGCCTGGGTAAAAAGGAATGCTTTCAAATTCCTCCTGAAAGTTAGTAGTGATGGAGACAGGCACACCTTGTGGGGGGTGGGGGTGGGAGGGTTTTCCACAACCAGGGAGCCACAACTCTTTTTCTCTTTCCTTCTCTCTCTCTCTGGGTCATTGCAGTTTAGGGCCAAATGGTTGTTTCAAAGGAGAATTGAGATTGGATCTTTTCTAATATATATTCCTTTTACTAAAAGCATCCCCCTGAGGAACCAGTTTGGATCAGTGCAGGCGGAGGGAGCAGGCAGGGAGGCCTAACACTTTGCCCTGGTGCCAGTGCCTTGACTTCACTGATAAGAGTGAGGAGATTACTGGGGACTAGTTTCTGACCCTTTGTTTGGTTTTTGTGTGGGTGTTTGCTTTTGCTTTCCAAGGATTTAGAAGGGCAGCAATGAGCTGAAACAAAGAAGTGAGATATAGGTGTTGGAAATTCACTGTAAGAAGCATGAAAGATTTATTCAAGGTTGAAAGCTTTCCTGAGAGAGGCATTTTAGCCCAGCTCAGAAGATGGGTTGGGTCAGCTGTCTGTGGCCTGTATCACACAGAGACTCAAGCTGGGGGCAAAGTTCTTAAAATGCAATGAGCCCCTGTCTATAGATTCAAGAATAGCTGCTATGTGGATTGCATAGGAATGTGTAGATTCACAGAAGTTGCCTTGGGCTCTGTCTCCTTGGTACAGCTAAATCCCACTCTCCTGAACTGTTTCGAACTCATTCAGACCAAGACCAGTGTTCTTCGAGAAAATCTCTTCCAGCTGCTAATGTAATTAATTAAGTTTAGTTTATTTAATGAGTCACATTGAATGCAAGTCAAACTCAAAGAGTATAGCCATTGAAATAAATTTATCTCAGTGGGTCTTCTCTGGCCATGTTGGATGCCACCCATTCCTTTTTTATATAAGTTTATTTTATAATAAGCTTATTTTACAATAAACTTAAAAAGCTAACAGTTTCTTTGAATAATAATCCAAGCATTTCTCAGTAAAAAGAATATAAACTTGCAACAGTGAAATAAGACAGTGAAAGAAAGCACCCATAAAACAACAATAGTTAAAACTTACAAAGACGGCTGAATTAAAAATTCAGGAAAAAGCATCATGAAACAACAAGCCAATTTGAAAGTGTGCCTGAGTTAGAATAAGAACCACTTTAGGAGGAACCTGGCATTGACTGTTAAGAGTGGAAAAACAACTCCAGATAAGATACAAGTATAGTAGAAAAAAGTCGAGTTAGCATTTCCAAGGACTGTGGTTAGGAAGAGATATGGGGTAACAAAAGGTGGTTCGCCATAGGATGGTATGTATTTCCTATATAGTCAGAGGCATACCCATGGGTTGACAAAACCAGCCTCCGCCAGGGGCCCACACCAGAAATCTGTCACCAGTTAGCTGTGTAAGTTCGTGAGTTTAGGCATGAGCTGGAAGTGGACCGCTGGGAGAAATGACAAGGCGGGGTGAAGGTAGATTGCTGGAGACTTTGGGGCCCATGGCGTATGTGTGTGCAGCAAGGCACTGCTGCTGTGCTGGCGAGATCAAACGCGGGAGAAGTTTCCTATCATTGCACCAGGACCCAAAGGCGTGAACATTTTTTCACTTTTCCTCCCTGCTTCACACATGCTCTGGATACTTTGAGCACTTGGGTCTCATAAAATATAGTAGTTTCTAATGTAGTTATTGCAGCAAAGTAATTTTTTTTGGAAGGGGGCAAGAGACCCTGGGCACACATATGTATATAGCTTGGATTCTAATGTAAAGTGCTAGCAAGACTCTCTGTTAAGCATTACTGAGCAAAGTCTGAGCAATTGGGAAGCCTCTGTACTGAACCCCACAGGCTCCCAACAAATGTGATAATGGAATCATAGAATTGGAAGGTTGGAAGAATACTGAGGGTCATCTAGTCCAACTCCCCTGCAATGCAGGAATCTTAACTAAAGCATCCCTGACAGATGGCCATCCAACCACTGCTCAGAAACCTTCAAGGAAGGAGAGACCGCAACTTCATGGGGAAGTCCATTCCACTCATCCTGGATGAGTTGTACTGCTGCATCAAGAACTAAAAGAGAGGGACAGCACGCTCCGTTTACTATGACTAGTAGCCTGCAAGGATCCACCGCTCCTCCAAGAGCTTGTAATTAGCAGGCCATGGGACTCCTAACTCTTGTCTGCATTCCACTGGCAGACTGAGAGCTTAATTCAGGTGGCCTGTGGGTGCCTCTGAAGGACAGAAGCAGGAGGAAGCAAGTTGAAGGGGGCAAAGAGAAGGTTAGGAGGCAGAAGAAAGGAAATGATGAGAAAGGGAGGTGTATAGGTTCCTCCCAGTAAATCACTTTAAAAGTGAAAAAAAGGCATCTTTATCTTGTGAACTGATTTGCTAGAATGGTTGGAGAGGATTGGGGACCAGGAAGGCATCTTTTATAGAGGGAAACTGGCTAAGCCCTTTTCCTAACAAAGAAGTGGAGAAGAGGTCAAGCAGTTGCAAATGACAAAATTGTCTATAGCAAAGTTTTTCCCCATAGGAGGGGGGTGGAACCTTTCTGGTCTTGTCAGGCCAGGTCCTTTATCTCCCAACACTCTGCAGGCCAACTGACAGGTGAGTGGGATCACACACATGTCAGTGTGTCATAATGATGTCAAGCGCTTAATAACTGGGTTTTCCCATTCACCTGTCAAAGTTGGCCCATTGCAGGGAGATAGCGACCATAGGGAATGAAAACTCTGCCATTCAACTGTGTTCCTATACACACACCCCTCTTGTGTGGCAGGTGAAGAAACCAAGGTTGGCAACCACCATTTAAAAACCTCTGTGTTAGTCCATAGTTAATTCCATTTCCACTGTGTGTGTTTCTCCTCCTTGCGTTCTGGAACAAGTGACTTGTTGTAAGAGGAAGCTACAGTCAAGCAATGTAGCTGAGATCACAGAATCATAGAATTGTAGCGTTGCAAGGGATCCCCTGAGCACCATCTACTCCCAACTCCCTGGTGAATTGACAGTCTGTTATGGCAACCGTAACCTAGGTCTAAGGTGCCATTTGGCACCGGGCTTCTATATCTTAGTTTCTAACACTGGTTCCAAAGTGTCGGGTCTGAGTCTAGTGGGTGTCATTTGAGTGATGGTTCATTGTGTGTGTAATAAAAGGATAACTTTATCCCCCTCTTCTTTTCTGGCTAATGCCTTGAATTCCTTAGTTAATTTTTCAGTGTGCTAACATCCAAACTTTTTGTTTCCACTGTGATAATTGCAAATGTTGTAAAGATTTCCAGTTATGAGGAATGAGATCTTTAGCAGCAGGATGGTGATTAGTGTGTTGTAGCTCAAGTTAACATTACCATCTTAAAAATTCTTAGTAACACTAAGGTTGGGGTGCAGATATCATTTTGGTTCATAATCAAGCTTATTTCATCAACATTCTTCCAAAATGGGTAACAGTATTTTTTTAATGCTCTTCATCTTTGGTTCATTCCATTCCATTTATTTATTTATTTATTCTACTACTACCACCACCACCTCCAATAATGATGATGATGATGATGATGATGATAATAATAATAATAATTTTATTTTAGAAATACCAGCCTGGCCAGTGGTCAGGGGTGATGAGCGTTGGAGCCAAGGGGCCTGGAGGGCATCAGGCGGGTGGAGAGGGGCTGCCATTGCACCCACTGGTGCTACAAGACAGGCAGTCCTCCCCTTTCTCCACAGATCTCCCCCTGCTGCTGGCTGCCCTTGCATATTTTGCATGCACATTCTTAGCGCTTCAGTGCAAAGATTGCTGAATAGTTTCAGAGCACATACTTTATTTCCATTACTAAAAGCGGGAGCTGGGCTTTGTAGAGGCCAAAGGCACTTCAGCAGCCCTGGGGATAATGAGGGAGCTGACAGACTGGAATGCAGATCTATCAGGGGGAAGGCCTGGCAGAATTCCTCATTCTTCTTTCAGAAATAGCCCTTTCACACTCTGGGCTGGCTGCAGCGGGCCACTGATTTCGTCCCCCCGCCTTTTTCCAAGTGTCTGTTTGATACAGCATTTATTTAGAAATGGCAACACAACCTAATAGGTTTCTCTTTAAAAAAAGAAACAGTTGCACTCTAACATGAAATATTCAAGGCAAGCTGATCTGATTCCCAGTTCCATAAGGGGAAAAATAAATAAGACTGTCATGTTCTAAAGATTAGGCTCCTGCATTGGATTCCTGTGGCAGTGACTCCTAAATTTCCAAACTGGATTTTAAAAATTACTTTAAAGCCAGTTGTTTGCCAGCCATTACAAAAGAATCTGTTGTGGCAGCCTGCCACTATCCTTAGGGTGTGTGGGGTAGGTTGGGTTGCATCTGAATGGTTTCAGCCCAGTGAAGTTCCCTGTGCATCATTCAGCCTGCCATCCTGTACACCTTTACTTGGGAGTAAGCTGCATAGAGGTCAGTAGCCCTTTCTGCTGAACACACACGTTTAGGCTTCCATTGCGGAGATAATAATGTGCAAGATTGCTGTTAAGGCTGAAACCCATCAATTTGTGCAGCCTCTGCCACCATTGACAACCCCTCTTCCATGTCCTTGGACTCTAGCTCCCATCAGCCCCAGTCAGCCCGGCCAGTAGCCAGGAATAATGGAACTGGTGTCAAAGAAAATGGTTGCCAGGCTGGAGAAGATAAGAATAGAGAGACCCCAGGCATGGCAATGGTGTGGTTTACTAGAGTGTCTGGAGTAGGTCCAGGGACGCTCAGATGTGAATCCCTCCATATCCATGAAATTTGTTGGGTGATGGTGGGCCAGTCACTACTTCTCATTTTAATCTCACTCACAAAGTTGCTGGGAGGATAAAAATTGGGGAGGATAATACATGCTGGCCTGTCCCCTTTGGAGAGAAGGTGAGAGATTTGTCGTGTGGCTAGATCAGCTGTTGAGTCTTATGACATGGTTACAATAAGAACAGTAAGAGCCGATCGACAGTGGAATTTGCTGCCAAGGAGTGTGGTGGAGTCTCCTTCTTTGGAGGTCTTTAAGCAGAGGCTTGACAACCATATGTCAGGAGTGCTCTGAGGGTGTTTCCTGCTTGGCAGGGGGTTGGACTCGATGGCCCTTGTGGTCTCTTCCAACTCTATGATTCTATAATGGACCCAAGTCTGGTTGGCTAACTCTTCATTTTAGAAGAAAAAGGTGGAGAGCCAATCTGGTGTTTCTGTGTTTCGACTCCTTCTAGGTTCAAAGGAAATCTTCCATGGAGCATTGTACAAGGCCACAATCTGCACTCTCCAAATAACCCTTTTGCAAACAATTCCTAGAAAAGGTAGTGTGAGGAAGATTTTCTTCGAACTCTTTGAACCAAGTAAATGCCTCCCCTCTCTAAGTTGCTAAACTTTGTCTGCTAAGCTTCTTTGATTACTCTATAGAGAGGTGGCCAAATGGCACCAGTCCTAATCTGAAGCTCTTTCTATAGCAGGGTGGACAGACCTCAGGCTTATAGGATCTACAGTGGTACCTCTGGTTACATATGCTTCAGGTTACAGACTCCGCTAACCCAGAAATAGTACCTCAGGTTAAGAACTTTGCTTCAGGATGAGAACAGAAATCGTGCTCCGGTGTCGTGACGGCAGCAGGAGGCCCCATTAGCTAAAGTGGTGCTTCAGGTTAAGAACAGTTTCAGGTTAAGAATGGACCTCCGGAACGAATTAAGTACTTAGCCCGAGGTACCACTGTACTTCATTTTTTACTAACCCTCAACACCCACTAGTCAGCACCATATGCAAAAGACTGGTTTTCAAGTAACACTAAACCATGGTTAACTGGTTTATTAACTGTGGCTTAGCATTATAGCTGTGCCCAGCCTAGCAGATTAACTGTGGGTTGTTAACTATGGTTAAAGGTCACCCATTAACCAAGGTGTGTAGTTATTTTGTAAACCTTAGTTAAGCTTAGCATTATGTGTGAACCTGGTCCTCTCCCATTACCACCCAAAAACTACAGAGCTGTGAGTGAAGATCAACACAGAATTCAAACCATGCTTAAGCTTCACCTCCTTCACTGGAGCTTTTAACTGTTGGGTGATCTAAGGTTTAAGCAACCGTCTGCCAGGGTGCCCCAGCCTTAACAATGGTTTACTAACTGTGGCTAATGTTAACCATGGTTTAGTGTTATCCACAAACCAGGCCAGTGGCTTGTCTGGGTAGATGTATCCTAAGAATAAGAGAATGTGCCCAGCCCAGGAATCAGTAATCAGGAAGCAAACTCACAAGTCCTTACACATGGAAATTGACCCACCCCCAAAAAACTCTTTTCCAACAACCAAATTTAGGAAGGCTAGAAGTTGTGTGTTTTTTTGTTTAGTTGCTGCTATTTTGAGAGCTTTGGGAGCCAGAAACTCCTTGCCATTTTATTGCTGACCAGCCAGAGATCCCTAAATAGCTCCTGTTCTAGCTTCTGTGCACTCCTGATCTAGAGCCAGGGTTAGGAAGAACTGGATTCGCTGCAGCTCCTTTTCATGGCTTCATTCTGCACATTCCAAGGGTCTTACTGGAAATTTCCTTGGGCTGTTTTGCTGGCACTTTTCGGTCTCTTCCTCGACTGGTGTCGTTGGCCTTCTCACAAAAGTGCTTCTGTGCTGGCGATAACTGTCTTCATCCTATTGGGTGGTCCTTTGTTGCCTGCTTGGGTGGGAGTCAGCAAAGGTAAACACAGTACTGTAAGTACTTCCAGGGACTGACCTTCCAGACACTCTCCAGCTCAAGACACCACTGAGGGTTGGAAGCTCTGCAACACAGAATTTAAGGATCGCCGTGAGACACAGCCAATGCCTCTAGAATGTCTGTCAGACAGATGTGCAACGAAAGGAGTCTGGTGGTTCCAAACCTATAATAAAATAAGAGACTTTCTCTTGTCCCTCTTGCCAGCTTCTCTTCAAGCCAGGGTATTTGCAAAGCACAAATACATTTGCCTTAGAATTACTAGCCCATGCTGAGGTTAGAACAGTGGTTCTCAAACTTTTTCCTCTGGGCCGCACTTTCAGAATAAAAATGTGTTTGTGCCACAAATATTTTTTTAATTTATAACAAAAAGAAACAACAACTAGCAGAGGCTTGATTTATAACAAAGAGCACAACTACTTTATAATATGATCATGGGTAAAACAGTTTTTATAGTATACTATACAGTGGTCGGGACGCGGATGGTGCTGTGGGTTAAACCACAGAGCCTAGGACTTACCAATCAGAAGGTTGGTGGTTTGAATCCCCGTGACGGGGTGAGCTCCCATTGCTCGGTCCCTGCTCCTGCCAACCTAGCAGTTCAAAAGCACATCAAAGTGCAAGTAGATACATAGGTCCTGCTCCGGCGGGAAGGTAAACGGCATTTCCGTGCACTGCTCTGGTTCGCCAGAAGCGGCTTAGTCATGCTGGCCACATGACCCGGAAGCTGTACGCCGGCTGCCTCGGCCAATAAAGCGAGATGAGCGCCACAACCCCAGAGTCGTCTGTGACTAGACCTAACGATCAGGAGTCCCTTTACACCTTACCTTTATACAGTGGTACCTCGGGTTACATATGCTTCAGGTTACAGACTCCGCTAGCCCAGAAATAGTACCTCGGGTTAAGAACTTTGCTTCAGGATGAGAACAGGAATCGTGCAGCGGCAGCAGGAGGCCCCATTAGCTAAAGTGGTGCTTCAGGTTAAGAACAGTTTCAGGTTAAGAACAGACCTCCAGAACGAATTAAGTACTTAGCCCGAGGTACCACTGTACTATGGTTTGTTCTTAAATCTTCCTGCTGCACTTGCCACCCTCTCCTGCCACACCTTTTGAAAACCACTGGGTTAGAAATATAGTTTAAAGGGCGGGGGGAGATAGCTCAAATAGCTTAGTTTGCTGTTTATATTCTGCTTTCTTCTGTTAAGGAAACTACATCAGAATTAAACAGCAACAACTGAATGCATCAAATAAAAGCTAAGAGTAACGAATCAGTAACACCATAGAATTCAACCACGATCAGCATATGTCAACAGGCAGTCAGAGTCTCTATTGTTGTTGTTGTTTAGTCCAGTGTTTCCCAACCGGTGTTCCACGGCACACTAGTGTGCCGCGAGATGTTGCCTGGTGTGCCGCGAGATGTTGCCTGGAGGGAGGCGGGCGAGTCCAAAAAAGGTTGGGAAACACTGACTTAAGTTTCTCTTTCAAAAAGGAAACGTGGGTTAAAGCGGCGCCGCCGCCTCCCACTCACTTTCCTGCTCTGGCTTCCCTAACAGTTTTCCGAGTTGCGTCACTGGATCCAGCCCCCTTTTCCACAGGTGACACGGGGCTGGAGGGAGGGAAAGAGGGCTTTACGTCGCGCACAAAGGCAGCCTCCTAGAAGCGCTCTGGGCCGGCGCCGTTTCGCCGAAGGTGCCGGAGGACCCCCACCCTCAGCTCCTTCAGAAAGGAAGCCCCGCCCCTTGGCTCCCTACGCCGCCAGGCAGCTCAGCTGACTGACGAGGACGTTCTGCGGCCGCACAACCACCACAGTTGCTGGCAGCGTCCGCAGCGCAATAAGTAACAGCGCCGGTTGTTGCCTTTCTCCGCCGAGGTCGGTGGACCCCGAGCCTAGGCTTCCTTCCCGCACCCCGCTTTCCGAAGACCGCACACCAGTTGGGCCAGTACATATTCCCCTCCCGTGACTGGAGCGGAATAGCCCTTTCTCTTCTTCCCCAACCCTTGTCGTTGGAGGAGTCCCTCAGTCCCTCGCTTTGCTGCCTCCTCCCCCCCCACCCCCAAAGCTTGGAGGGAAAAAAATTGAAACTTACACTTTCGTGCGTCCCTCCCGGCGTGACGCTGCGCGCTGCGGGCTGTAATGGTGGTGTGCCTCGAGATTTTTTTCATCAAACAAGTGTGCCTTTGCCCAAAAAAGGTTGGGAAACACTGGTTTAGTCGTTTAGTTGCGTCCTACTCTTCGTGACCCCATGGACCAGAGCACACCATCATGGAGCCCAAGAAAGTAAAATCTCTCACTGCCTCCATTTCTTACCCTTCTATTTGCCAGGAGGTGATGGGCCCAGTGGCCATGATCTTCGTTTTTTTGATGTTGAGCTTCAAACCGCTTTCCTCTTTCACCCTCATTAAAAGGTTCTTTAATTCCTCCTCACTTTCTGCCATCAAGGTTGTGTCATCTGCATATCTGAGGTTGTTGATATTTCTTCCGGCAATCTTAATTCCGTCTAGGGATTCATCCAGCCCAGCCTTTCGCATGATGAATTCTGCATATAAGTTAAATAAGCAGGGAGACAATATACAGCCTTCTTGTACTCCTTTCCCAATTTTGAACCAATCAGTTGTTCCATATCCAGTTCTAACTGTAGCTTCTTGTCCCACATAGAGATTTCTCAGGAGACAGATGAGGTGATCAGGCACTCCCATTTCTTTAAGAACTTGCCATAGTTTGCTGTGGTCGACACAGTCAAAGGCTTTTGCATAGTCAATGAAGCAGAAGTAGATGTTTTTCTGGAACTCTCTAGTTTTTTTCATAATCCAGCGCATGTTTTCAATTTGGTCTCTGGTTCCTCTGCCCCTTCTAAATCCAGCTTGCACTTCTAAGAGTTCTCGGTCCACATGCTGCTTAAGCCTGCCTTGTAGAATTTTAAGCATAACCTTGCTAGCGTGTGAAATGAGTGCAATTGTGAGGTAGTTGTAGCATTCTTTGGCAATGCCCTTCTTTGGGATTGGGAAGTAGACTGATCTACTCCAATCCTCTGGCCACTGCTGAGTTTTCCAAATTTGCTGGCATATTGAGTGTAGCACCTTAACAGCATCGTCTTTTAAAATTTTAAATAGTTCAGCTGGAATACCATCACTTCCACTGGCCTTGTTATTAGCAGTGCTTTCTAAGGCCCATTTGACTTCACTCTCCAAGATGTCTGGCTCAATGTTAGCAACCACACTACCTGGGGTGTACGAGACATCCATATCTTTCTGGTATAATTCCTCTGTGTATTCTTGCCACCTCTTCTTGATATCTTCTGCTTCTGTTAGGTCCTTACAACTTTTGTCCTTTATTATGGTAATCTTTGTACGAAATGTTCCTTTCATATCTCCAATTTTCTTGAACAGATCTCTGGTTTTTCCCATTCTATTGTTTTCCTCTATTTCTTTGCATTGCTTGTTTAAGAAGGCCTTCTTGTCTCTCCTTGCTATTTTTTGGAAATCTGCATTCAATTTCCTGTATCTTTCACTATCTCCCTCGCATTTTGCATGCCTTCTCTCCCCCGCTATTTGTAAGGCCTCGTTGGACAGCCACTTTGCTTTCTTGCATTTTATTTTAATTGGGATGGTTTTAGTTGCTGCCTCCTGTATAATGTTACGAGCCTCCGTCCATAGTTATCAGGCACTCTGTCCACCAAATCTAAATCCTTAAACCTGTTCCTCACTTCCACTGCGTATTCATAAGGGATTCATAAGAGTCTCTATAAGGTAGTTTTAAAGCAACAGACCACATTTTGAAAGCCAGCTGGGAGAAGAATACTAGACGTCTAAAGGTAGGCAAACAGCAAACTCAGCAGATCTCAATAAGAAGGATTTCCACAATCTTTGAGCCACCACTGCGAAAGCCCTGCTTTTCATAACTGCTCACCTGGCTTTGTGAGCAGACAGGAGAAATAGCAGGGCCTCTGAGGCTATTTGCAAAGGCAATTTCAGAACAAAATTTGGGAGACTTTCAGGTACTAACCAATGATTTGACATAAAATGCTTCCTTCTTTATACCTGAACTTCTGTTAAATTTCAGCAGTTGAGTGTTTTGGGGCTCACACCCACCTCTTTTAGTTCAGGTTTGATAAAGATTGTTGCGAACCTTTTTAGATTGCTCTCAGAAAGCACTTCCAGTCCCATCTGAAGTTTCTCTGAGACCCAGATGGTAGTTGGAGATGAAGTGTAGGGTGCTGTATTATACAGTAGTCAGGCCATTGGGTCTGCCTAGCTCAGTAATTCCTGCACTAGCTGGGAGTGGGGCTCTCTGGTTTTGAATTCAGGTCATTCCCAGCCTTACCTTGAGATGCTGCCGAGGACTGAACCTGAGACCACCTGCATGCAAGGTTCAGCTGCTGAGCTACAGTCCTGAGATGGAGAAGAACCCCTATTTGTCTTTACATGCAAGAGCTCCATATGGAAGGTTTTTTTGAGGTGGGGGTATGGAGGGGCAGCCCAGCCAGTTCCTTATCACTGCTACTGCTGTGGCTTTGCTGAGTATAGTTGCTAGAAGGACTTCAGGCATTCTGGTTGAAATAAGCTTTTGAAGGAGGAGTGGTGGTGTCAGAAAGCAGACTCGACATATTTTCTGCTCTTAACCCGCTGTTCATCATCATCATCATCATCATCATCATCATTAAAACCTCATTCATCACTTCTTACCTTAAAGGTCTTCAGATGACCAACATTAGAATCATAGAATCATAGAATTGGAATAGACCACAAGGGCCATCGAGTCCAACCCCCTGCCAAGCAGGAAACACCATCAGAGCACTCCTGACATATGGTTGTCAAGCCTCTGCTTAAAGACCTCCAAAGTTGGAGACTCCACCACACTCCTTGGCAGCAAATTCCACTGTCGAACAGCTCTTACTGTCAGGAAGTTCTTCCTAATATTTAGGTGGAATCTTCTTTCTTGTAGTTTGGATCCATTGCTCCGTGTCCGCTTCTCTGGAGCAGGAGAAAACAATCTTTCTCCCTCCTCTATGTGACATCCTTTTATATATTTGAACATGGCTATCATATCACCCCTTAACCTCCTCTTCTCCAGGCTAAACATGCCCAGCTACCTTAGCTGTTCCTCATAAGGCATCGTTTCCAGGCCTTTGACCATTTTGGTTGCCCTCCTCTGGACACGTTCCAGTTTGTCAGTGTCCTTCTTGAACTGTGGTGCCCAGAACTGGACACAGTACTCCAGGTGTGGTCTGACCAGAGCAGAATACAGTGGCACTATTACTTCCCTTGATCTAGATGCTATACTCCTATTGATGCAGCCCAGAATTGCATTGGCTTTTTTAGCTGCCGCGTCACACTGTTGGCTCATGTCAAGTTTGTGGTCAACCAAGACTCCTAGATCCTTTTCACATGTACTGCTCTCAAGCCAGGTGTCACCCATCTTGTATTTGTGCCTCTCATTTTTTTTGCCGAAGTGCAATACTTTACATTTCTCCCTGTTAAAGTTCATCTTGTTTGTTTTGGCCCAGTTCTCTAATCTGTCAAGGTCGTTTTGAAGTGTGATCCTGTCCTCTGGGGTGTTAGCCACCCCTCCCCGTTTGGTGTCATCTGCAAATTTGATCAGGATGCCCTTGATAAACAAGACTACATTTTAGCATTTTGGTGGTGTGTGGGTGTGTAAATTCATATACAGGCATACCTTAGAGATCATAGAATCGTAGAGTTGGAAGGGATCCTGAGGTTCATATAGTCCAACCCCCTGCAATGCAGGAATTCTGCCCAAAGCCATCCCTGGGTGGGCTTGAACCACCAGCCTTCAGCTAGACACATGGATTCATTGCACCACAGATATTGTAGGTTTGGTTCCAGATCACTGCAATAAAGCAAATAATGCAATAAAGCAAGCCCCACACAAAAATGTTTTGTTTCCTGGCCAACTCCACTGCTGTGGCCAGAAGAGGGGCCAGGGGGGAGGGGGCGTTCTTTCTTCCTTTGGAAGTGACTGGGCTGCCTGGAGCTGTACCCTCGTCCTCACAAGGAGCAATATCTGTGAAGTGCAATAAAGTGAGGTATGCCTGGACAACAGCTTCTGTAAACTGCTTTTGAGGTTTTCTACAACCAAGGCGGTTATGCATTTTATAGAATGAATGAACAAATGAATTAATGAATGAATGAACGAACATAGAACACTTCTTCATGCAATATCCAAAAATCAGAGCCACTCACACTAGCTATAAGGAGCTTTGATATCAGAGCAGCATGCCACCTCCAGTTCTTTAAAACCAGAAATGGCAATCGGGGCAAACACCATAATCCTGCAACTTGCACCCCCCCCCCGTCCTGTGGTCATCTCTGCAGCCCCCCTCTCATTTCCATATTGGGCAAAGAGGCAAGCATTCTGCAGGTGCTGCTCAGTCACACAAACGTGCTGGAAATATTCATGCTGCAGTATATGTCTGTCACTCTGGGATTATTATTTTTTAAACTATTATTTTCCCACTGGCCTAAGCTCCAGCACCATCAGCATTCTTGACCCTTTCAGGTCTTCTGGCTTCCCCAAGTGCCAAAGAGCAAACAGGGATGTTGTCTCCACTGGATCCTTCTGAAGGGTGGGACATTACTTCAGCTCTCTGAACACCTCCCAGGGCCCTCCATTGTCTTATGCAGATCATTAAAAGTGCTCCCTGCTGGGTCCTCTTTCAGCGCCCCCTCCCTGCAGTTTGTCTGACCTCCTCTACTTTAATAGCAGGGGAGCTGAAAACCTTAAAATGAGGAAAATCTGGTGTCCCGGGGTGGAATTCCATTTCAAGAAGAGGGTAGCCTCCCCCCTTTATACATTAAGATTGGGTTGCCATATTCCCAAAAGTGAAAATCCAGGGAGAGTTGTTGAGTTTTTAATTTTTTTCGTCAAAGTGGAGGAGCCTTTTTGGGGAACATATCAGCAAAACACATTCATTTGGGGGCGTTTCTTAGATTTTAAAAAATAATTAAAAAAAATTAAAATAGCCCAACTTGCCGTAGGTCTGGGTTTCCCCAGACATTTTATGCTGATTGAGCAAAAATCCGCCCAGATGCCATTTTTCTGAGTGATTCCCGGATTTATGGAAGCCCTAATTAAGCAGTCTGGCAAGAGGCAAACCAAACGAACATAAGGCAACTAAATACCTGATGTTCTACAGCGGGGGGGGGGGCAACCCTTCTTGGACCAGTGGGTGCATTTCCGATTTTGAGAGAGTCACAAAACAGCTGCTGCCTGGGCATGGCATAACACAAAAATTAGAGGAGCTGGGAAGAGACTTTGTGGGGTCCATGGCTCCCCCAGTAACTGGTTTGGTGGCCCTTGTTCTGCGGCCTGATGCAGTCTGTTTGATGATGATGACTGTAATATTTTTAAAATTAACTTTCTCCTCCTTCTTTGTTTTGATTTTCCAAAAATGTTTCTGCATTGCTTTCTGTTCAGAGAAGCAAATGTTTAAGTGTTGAGACCCCAAGATAATAGGATCATAGAATCTTAAGAGTTGGAAGGGACCCCAAGGGTCATCTGTTCCAACCCCGTCCAATGCAGAATAGTAACTTGGTGGGATAGGACTTCTTTTTAAAATCAGACAGCTGTTGCCAATCTTGCTTCGGACAGCAGGTGAGATGCAGCAGAAGAAGAGGGCTCTGCTGTTGATGGGCCAATCGGCACAGGGCATCCTGCTTTCAGGCTGGCACCTCCAGCTGTTTTGAATTCCAACAAGTGTACTGGCTGGAGGGGATGGTGGCAGTCACCTTCCAAAACAGCTGGAGGGCAGGCACCAGATTGGGGCAGACTGTCAAATAGCTGGGTTGATCGAGTGTGGTTTGTTGTTGTTGTTTTGCACCCAAGGTGGTGGTGCCCTGATTCCAGAATGCTTTCTCCAGGCCTTCCTGCTAGGAGCCACCTCTGATGCCTTTTTGGGCCCAGGCAGAGGCCATTTTACTTCCCCATCCCACCTGCTGGCCTTTTGTGAGTCCGCAAAAGCTTAGGACATAAGTGTGCTAGTCTCTAAGATGTGACAATACACCTTGTTGTTGCTGTCTTCAAAAGGCTGCTGTTCTTAATACCTTAAAGCAGCAAGGCAGTAATAAAACTAATTTACTGATGAAATTAAAGTTCTGACTGATTTTTTTTTTTTTAAACCGTGTCTTTGCCTGGCACCAGAATGAGACAAGTTTGGCCTCAGGCAGCCCTCCTTGGGTGGATGGAGTCTTCTCTAGGCAGGTGCCACCACTGAAAAGGCCCCTTTCCTGGTTGCCACCTTGTGGTACAAATGAGGACCACTTCCTACCCCTTTTGAAGAGAACATTGCTTCAAGGCTAATCTTCTGGAGAGAGTACTCTGGAGGTGGGTAGGACTGGGGCTAACAGTTGACAGGGCTTCCTTTTCTCTCTCTTTCTGCCACCGCCACCCTTTTTCTGGCTGCATATACTTGGCATTTATAGCATTTCCTTAACTGTTAATTCCTACTTTATATTTGAGCAGTCACAGAAAACTAATGGAATGCAGTGCATGCTGAGCGTTCATTTCTGTGTTATTTGATTCCGGGGTGGGGTGGGGGACTGTTTGCAACTCCCTTAAAGCAGTAAAATTGTAGTAGCAAGCAAAGTGAAAGGTATACTGGCATGCCATTCCCTCCCCCCCCCCTGCTGTTTTCATGGAGGAACAGAAGCAGGCATGTGCAGAAAGTCTGGAGGAGGAGTGACTTTGCCTGATGACATTTGTTGTTGTCTTATGCCACTCCCCACTGGCATGAATGAAATTTAACATGCCATGCTGGTATATCAGTGCAAAGGCCACAGTTCCATATTGCAGCAGGTACTGCAGGGTGAGAGGAATGTTCAAAAATGGGTAGAGGCGCTGGCATTATAGTCCAGCAAGCTAATATAGTATTCTGAATGCACCCTCTCTCTGTACCCCTCTTCCAACCCGCTCAGTGGGCTGCCAAGGAAAGGGACACAGAGCTCCCTTGCCAGAGGTCTGAACTGATTGCTTGTGTTGGGCTTTTCCCTCTCCTCCTTCCATTGCTCCATCTCCCCATCACCACCACTTCCTTCCCTCTTCCTTGGCTCCCCCAACCTGCATGAAAGGAGACTGAGAGCCCACAGATTAATCTTTAAGTTACAGGTAGGTAGCCGTGTTGGTCTGCCATAGTCAAAATAAAAAAATTCCTTCCAGTAGCACCTTAAAGACCAACTAAGTTAGTTCTAGGTATGAGCTTTCGTGTGCATGCACACTTGGTATCTGAAGAAGTGTGCATGCACACGAAAGCTCATACCTAGAACTAACTTAGTTGGTCTTTAAGGTGCTACTGGAAGGATTTTTTTAAAATTAATCTTTAAGGCAGCGGTGGGCAATGCCAGCACCTTGGATTGCCCTTACAAATAAGACCAGTAAGCTCTTTGGGAAGCGACAAAGTGTGTTCCCAGTCAGCTGGCTAGTGGTCATCTTTTGGACCAGTTGCTGCTTCTGGCTGCACTTCAGTGGCAACTCCACACACATTGCATTGCAGTAGCCTAGCCTGGATGCTAGCAGAGGGTACGCAACAGTGAGCCGGCTTATCATGGTGCCACCGTAATCCTTAACTGCTGTAGAAGTGGATGGGGGTTGGCACCCATGAGGAAAGTGAGGGGGTGAAGATTTTTGGCCTGCTCCTGTAGGTAAGAGACCCCCAGGAAGGGGAGAAACCACGAAGAGCCTAGTGTGGGGTACCTTGTTTGCTGGTGAAGTTTGTTGTGCAGCTGTCTTGTTCTGGGATGAATAGCTTGGCAGCTTTGAATTGAACAGTGAAGTCCTTAGGTTGCAGCCATGACTCCTAGGATACCTGCCTTCTGACTGGGCTTCCCCTCACTCTGCTCAGCCTGAATAAACTCTGCCTTTACTTTCCCAGCAGAAGTGCTTTTGGTTGGGGCCAGAGAGAATACTTTGCCGGATAAGGGTTGGTCTCTCCGACAGAGGTTATATTATGCAGTGGCTCATACAGTACAGTGAGCAATTTGTGTGCGAGAGTTGGATGGCTTGCTTGGCTGATGTGCGGAAGCAGCGTTCAAAGCGGCTGGCTGGCTGGCTGGCTAGCGAGAGACCGGCAGGAATTTAAACACAAATAGTCACTTCAGCACAACTCCTGTTAAGGATGGTCTGGCTCCTGTGGATAGGAGCTGGCAGATGAAATGAGGGAGCAGAGGCTTTTGGGGAAAGTGCTACAGGCAGGGCTGTGTGTGTGTGCTGGAATGCACAGTTTGGGTACAAAGCCTTTTAGGGATCTTGTTCAGGGTGGGGAACATTTATGAAGCCAAGGGCCATATTCCATTCTGGGCAGCCTTTCGGGGGCCACATGCTAGGTGCAAGCAGGGCAAGAGGCAAAAGTAGATACAGCAGTTGATGTGAAGTTTTCCTCTGTGTTGTCAATTCTACATCTCCATTTCCACAACCCTCTTTAACCTCCACTCAGGCAAGCAAGAGTAAGAGTAAGTAAGCCTGTCCCTTTTTGTTGCCTGAGGCAAAATGGGAAGGAGCTGCCCTGCACATATGCCCCCTTTGCCACCCCCACCGAAGCCGTGCTTACCAGGGTTGTGCGGCTGAGGCTACCAGCAAGATCTTTCAGAGGCCTCACGCAAGCTTCCCAACACCCCAGTGAGTGAGGCAGGCTTGCAGGAAACCACTGCAGCTGCTTTTTGCTTCTCTGACAGCAGGGGGCATTCCCTGAGACACTGCTTGGATTGTGTCTGCCTGAGATGGCTGCCTTAGTCTGCCTAGTGGACAGGCCAGCCCTGAGCAAGAGGCATGATATGAGTTCAAGAGTGTGTTCCAGTTAGGTGAAAGCACTCAAGGAGGGTGCAAAGCTGGTGAGTGTGTTACCTGGGGGAGAGGGATGTGGCTGATGAGGGGACGTGGCTTCCCAGGGGCCAGTTAGAGAGAACTGGAGGGCTGCATCTGGCCCATGGTGCATGAGACCTCTCCATTCCTGATCTGCCCAATCTTTTCAAAGTTTAGTCCAATGTTTTCTGCTCTCTGGGTTCTCTGGCCAAGAAAGGTCTTTCCCAGCCTCTGCTACTGGAGATGGAAGGGATGGAACCTGGGGCCTTCTGCATGCAAATCATGTGCTGTGCCAGAGTTGGAAGGGACCTTAAGGGTCATCTAGTTTAACTCCCTGCAAGGCAGGAATTACAGCTAAAGGATCCCAGATAGATGGCCAGCCAAACTCTGTTTAAAAACCTCCCAGTGGATGGAGGTCCAGCATCTTCCGGGGCCATTCATTCCCCTGTCAAATAGTTCTTATTGCCAGAAAATTCTTCCTGATGTTGAGTCAGAATCTCCTTCCTTGGCATTTGAATCCACTGGTTCTGGTCCTGTCCTCTGGAGCAGCAGAAAACAAGTTTGCTCCCTTCATGCATTCGCAGTTATTGGTCTTCTCTTATCCGGACTAAGCACACCCAACACCCTCAGCCATTCCTTGTAAGGCTTGTTTTCCAGACCCTTGATCATCTTGGTCCCCCTCCTCTGCACATCTTCCAGCTTGTCAGTAGCCTCCTTAAACTGTGTTGCCCAGAACAGGACACAGGACTTCAGTATACTTGATTTCTAGAACTTTAGGGCTGCAAAGACTCACTTACCTGAGTGTGGGCAACCCCTTCAGAAATCTTTGAAGTCAGAAAGGCAGCTAGAACAAGATTTTCCAGTGCCCTTCATAGCTCCTGCTCTGTGCCATCACTACTGAAACCATAATATATTTATGTGCATTTATGTTTAGCCCTTAACAACTCTGGGGTCCATATACCTGTGAGATCACCTTACCTCATAGATACCCACTAACTGCTTTGATCTGCAGAACTGTCACTTTTATAGGTGCAGCATAATACTCACTCCACATCTGTAAGAAATCTATCTTTTGTTTTGGCAGCCCCTGCATTTTGCAACTCCATCCTGTTGACATCAGGCAGATACCTTCACAGGACACTTTTCAGTGCCTGCTAAAAAAACATCTTTTTTAAAGGCCAGGGTATCCAGACCACTATTTTAACTCGGCTTTTTAGCTTACCATTGCTTTTTATTAGTTTATAGGACATTTAAAACAGTTGTTTTTAACTGTTTTTATTGATAGTTTCATTGTTTTATTCCTTTTGTAAACAGCGGGTGGCACTGTGCTCTAAACCACAGAGCCTAGGGCTTGCCGATCAGAAGGTTGGAGGTTCGAATCCCTGCGACGGGTGAGCTCCCGTTGCTCAGTCCCTGCTCCTGCCCACCTAGCAGTTTGAAAGCACAAAGTGCAAGTAGATAAATAGGTACCGCTCCGGCAGGAAGGCAAACGGCGTTTCCGTGCGCTGCTCTGGTTTCATCAGAAGCGACTTAGTCATGCTGGCCACATGATCTGGAAAAACTGTGTGCAGACAAACATCGGCTCCCTCGGCCTGTAAAATGAGATGAGCACCGCAATCCCCGAGTCGTCTGCAACTGCACTTAGCTGTCAGGGGTCCTTTACCTTTTTAAACTACTTTGAGGGTTGTTGTTTTTTTTTTAAAATCAAGCAGTGTATAAATTTTATGATATAAATAAATTTGCAGTTGTTGTTGTTGTCCCTGTACTTTTGTTGAAAGGCCCCCCACCCAAGTGGCTGGGACAACCCAGTCAGAAGTGTGGGATTAAATCAATCAATCAACAAAGTATATGGCAATTGCAAAATAAATTACATGTACTTGGCTAGTTTGCATAATTTTGGCAGGCTGCAGAATCCAGCTGCTGTTGGTGCAGAGTTTGCATTACCCAGGCAAATCTTTTTTTAAGCATGGAGCATGTGCCGGCTCTGGACTCTGTCTACAATAGTGCACTTAGTGCTATTTTTTTACTTCAGAGTGGAATTTGTTGCCCTAAGAGTCAAGGGCACTTTTGAGTTTCCATCTGTCACGTAGTCTCCCTCCTTGTTGCCTGATGGTGGTCTTTTTTAAACATTTGTGGCCTGTGCCTTTTGTTTTAATTTATGTCTTTAGTGCTTGTGAAAGGTCTATTTTTAAAAGGGAGCTTGTGCATAAAGGTCTTACCAAATTGGGCACCCGTGCCCCTAAAATGTTGCCTCTACCTTGTGCACAGTCAGGCTGGTTCTGAATCCAGGCTGCCTCCAGATTGTCACTGTTCAGTCCATACTGGAAATTTAGGTTTCATGAAGTTAAACTGGGTTAAAGAGCACTGTTGCAACAAATCTGCTTTAAAAACACACAGCCCTTTTGCAGTTAGGTGATGCGGGGCTGCACTCAGAAGTGAGGAAGAATGATCAGTTGACAGGAAGACATAGGATGTCCCTGCAAACAAATGAGAACAAATGCTCAGTAAAGACATGGCATTGTATAACCTCTTTGTGGAAGCAACTTGGGATGGAATCTCAATAAACAGGATGCTTGGAAGAGGCCACAGTTAGACCCAAGTCAGGGTGAGAGCAAGCAGGCGTACCACTTCCCTCTTATAAAAGACCTCCTTTCTTTCTGCAAAGGACACCTCTAGGGTTGTTGCCCCGTTCAAGATATCTTAGTGGATTCGTTGATTAAATCTGCATATGTTTGCATACAAGGGGGAAAGAATTAAAAAGAAAAAGAAAGTGCTTGCTTTTATCATCTTAAAAGAGGCATCTCTTCCCATGTGAGGGAGGAGCAGGAATGCTTATTGCAAGGGGTGTGGGTTTGCTGCCTACCTGCCACTTTTGTAAGTAATTCTATTCTATTCAAAATAAAAATAATACTTTTCTTTAAAATTTACAGCAGCTTTGTGTTTGCTCTGACCAGTTACTAATTGGCTAATCACTGCTGTGATGATTCTTGCTGATGGAACACTGACCACCACCCCCCCCGCTTCGGTGGCATGTGGTCAGTGGACTAGGAGGACTGGGCTAGTTCGTAAGTGCTTCTGGTAAAGAGGAGGAGACTCTTGAGAGTTCCATGGACTGCAAGAAGATCCAACCAGTCCATTCTTAAGGAAATCAGCCCTGAGTGCTCACTGGAAGGACAGATCCTGAAGCTGAGGCTCCAATACTTTGGCCACCTCATGAGAAGAGAAGACTCCCTGGAAAAGACCCTTATGTTGGGAAAGATGGAGGACACAAGGAGAAGGGGACGACAGAGGACGAGAGGGTTGGACAGTGTTCTCGAAGCTACCAGCATGAGTTTGACCAAACTGCGGGAGGCAGTGGAAGACAGGAGTGCCTGGCGTGCTCTGGTCCATGGGGTCACGAAGAGTCGGACACGACTAAACAGCAACACAAATTAGAGTATTAAAGCCTGGCAACTCCTTCCCAAAGCCCAGGAAGCTTCTACCCGGCTTAGGCACAGTGCTGTCTACACTGACTGGCAGTGACTCTCCGGGGTTTCAGGTTGGGGACATTCCCTGCCTTACCTGGCGATACCATTGGGGATTAACCCTGGGACCTTCTGCATGCAAAGCAGATGCTCAGCCACTGAGCTACAGCCCTTGCAGCTTACTCACTGCAGGCAAGTGCCTGCTGACCACGCCTACTATTGAAACTTACATTGGCCTGAGTTCTTGGTGTGCTTTTGTCTAAGTGCCTGGTGATGGCATTCTCTCCTTTGGACTTTGAGCTGCACAATTCATCTAGCATGGACACCAGCCAGTTGCCTCATAACTTTCCAATCAAAGGCAAATGTTTTCATGCGTTCATTTTATAATAAATACACCACCAAGCTTTATGCTAACAAATATTTTGTGGCAGTCATAACTAAGCAATCAGCTAGGTTTTAGTAGAAATACAGTGGTGCCCCGCAAGACGAATGCCTCACAAGACGAAAAACTCGCTAGACGAAAGAGTTTTCCATTTTTGAGTTGCTTCGCAAGACGAATTTCCCTATGGGCTTGCTTCGCAAGACGAAAACGTCTTGCAAGTTTGTTTCCTTTTTCTTAACACCGTTAATACAGTTGCGACTTGACTTCGAGGAGCAACTCATAGAACGCAGTGTACATAGTAGCCTTTTTTGAGGTTTTTAAAGACTTTGGTGATTTTTGAAGCTTTTCCAAAACTTCTTTTGCAGCCATTTGGTAAGTTAAGCTTTTAAAACTTTTTGGGGGGGTTTTGGATTTTGGGTTGGGGTGTTTGGAATTCAAGGACTTGGTGTTGGGGAGGGGTTTGCAAGAATCTGGAAGCTTGTGTGTTTTTTTCTGCATTTTTATGATTTTCTGTGACCATTGGGCCACTCTGCTGTTTTTTTAAAAAAATTCTGGATTTGAATTTCTGTGTGTTGGGTGGCTGGGGGAACAGTTGGGGAGGGGTTTGCAAGAATCTGGAAGCTTGTGTGTTTTTTTCTGGCATGGAGAGGCTGCCAGTTCTGATGTTTCTGCGGCTGAAGACTTTGCAGTGGAGTTCCTGGAGGTTGTGAAGACGGAGGGCTACGTTCCACAGCAGGTCTTCAACTGCGACGAGACCGGGCTGTTTTGGAAGAGGATGCCCAAAAGGACTTTCATCACACAGGAGGAGGCCAAGTTGCCTGGCCACAAGCCCATGAAGGACCGTCTGACCCTGCTCTTCTGTGCCAACGCAAGCGGTGACCTGAAGATCAAGCCCCTGCTGGTGTACCACTCAGAGAACCCACGGGCCTTCAAGAAACACAGGGTCAACAAGGAGCGGCTGAGTGTCATGTGGCGATCCAACAGTAAGGCTTGGGTCACACGTGTGCTGTTTGTGGACTGGGTCAATCATCCTTTTCGCCCTGCTGTCAAACAGTACCTGCTGGACAACGACCTGCCGCTGAAGGCTTTGCTTCTGATGGACAATGCTCCTGCTCATCCTAAAGGCCTTGAGGAGGACTTGTTGGAGGAGTTCAGCTTCATCAGCATCATGTTCCTGCCGCCTAACACCACGCCACTGCTCCAGCCGATGGATCAGCAGGTCATCGCCAATTTCAAAAAACTCTACACCAAGGAGCTTTTCAGGCGATGCTTTGAGGTGACTGACTGCACCACCATCACCCTGCGGGAATTCTGGAAGGACCACTTCGACATCGTCACCTGCTTGAAGATGATCACCACGGCCTGGAACGGGATCAGCCAGAGAAATTTGAATTGCGCTTGGCGCAGCCTGTGGCCGGACTGTGTGGCACCAAGTGACTCTGATGCACCAGAGTCAACAGTGGTGCAGGACATTGTTGCCTTGGGGAGGACCATGGGCCTGGAGGTCACGGAGGAGGACGTCTGCGAGCTGGTGGAGGAGCACGACGACGAGCTGACCACCGTGGAGCTGGTCGAACTGCAGGCAGAGGCTGCACAGGAGCAGGCCTCGCTGGAAGAGGAGGAAGCAACTGAGGAACGGCTGTCCTCCAAAGAACTGAGGGACATTTGCCTGAAGTGGAAGGATGTGCAGGCTTTTGCACAGCGGCACCACCCTGACAAGCACGTGGCACATGACCTTGTGAACACTTTTGATACGAGGGTCATGTCGCCTTTCAGGGAGGTGCTGAAAAGGCGAATGAAGCAGCAGACCATGGACAGGTTCTTCAGCAAGAAGCAAAGAGTGGAAGAGGAACCTTCTTCGAGTTGTCCCCCAGAGTCTTAGAAAATGTACTGAACACTTTATTGATTTTTAAATGTTTTTCTGTCATGTTTAGAAACTTAAATTATTGTTCCTTCAATTTTTGAAATGCTCTTTACAGTATGTGTGACTTTAAAGAGCACTTAATAAACTCTTGTTGTACCAAATTTGGCTTTGTTTGGACTTTTTTTTACCATAGGAACGCATTAATTGATTTTCAATGCATTCCTATGGGAATTCGTGATTCGCAAGACGAAAAATTCGCTAGACGAAAAAACTCGCGGAACCAATTAATTTCGTCTTGCGAGGCACCACTGTAGACCCACTGAAATTTAAAGGAACCAAGTTAGCCACACCCATTAATTTCAATGAGTCTTCGTTGAGTAGTATTACTGTAGGATACAACTGTATTCTTATTCTTTTATTCTTATTCTTATTCTATTTCTTACTCTTCACTGTAAGGTTACTGGGTTGGTTATAGCAATGTAAAAATACAGTATTAAAATCAAGTGAAACAATTTGAAATCAGAAGAACAAGCTGAGTCCTAACATGTGTCTCTCTCAGGTATCAAAGGCCAAAAAGGTGTATCTTCAGCGTGTGATGAAGTAATGAAGTATTTACAATGAAGGTAGCAAGTACACCTCTATGGGAAGGGAATTCCCCAAAGTACTAAAATCATGGATCAAAGATTCCATTTGCTTAATGTTTTGGAGCACTCAGGGCTTCTTAGGTGGTTCAGGAAGAGCAGATCCTGATCTCACTCTTCCAGGGCTTGTAAGGTTTTCCCTGTGATACCTGCACCCCCTTAGGTGGTGGTGGGGACGAAGTTCACATTTGGACATAGAATTTGTTTTCAGTGTTTTAACTTCAGTCAGCTCGCAAGCCCATTCTACTTTGGATGCTGCAGTTTGAAAAAGGTTTGGAAACGATGGCTTGCCCTAGCTCTGTTTTGCCATTTTGCCTGAATTCACAGACTATTAACTAACCTTAACTTTGATGGGCGGTGTTTAGCCATGTTAGCGCAAACCGTGGCTACATGAGCTGTTGCTTGAATTGAGCCTTAGAAGAAAATCCTCAGGCAAACAGCCTTTTTTTTTAGCGAGAGTTTCTGCACTCTGAACACATGTAATTTCTGCTGAGTATAATAAAATGCAAGGAGTTTCCTTCTAGATGGTTTTTGCTAAATTTAGGAGCCTGGTGTCATATATTTATATATTTATTCAAAATATTTCTAACCCACCCTATATCATCTGATCTCAGGGCAGGGTGCATATTTCAGTTAAAACAACAGTTCGCCATGTGAAACAAACAATAGGAGTAATCTTTAAAAAGCAAAGTGAAGAATCCTCAAACTGAGCAGAAAAACTGACTATATCCAGATCTTGATGTGCTGTTGAAATAAGGCTCTGCATCCTGCCCATCACAGGAGACCAGCACCCCCCAGCGAAGTTCCCCACACAATTTATAGCTCTGAAAGAGGGGGTGTGGAGGACACCCTCCATGGCAGAGGAGAGCAATGGTCAGAGTGTTGGACTAGGACTTTGGGAGACAGAGGATCAAATCCCCACTCAGCCATGAAACCCACTGGGTCACCTTGGGCCACTAATTGACTTTCAGGATATCCTATCTCAGAGGGTAGTTGTGAGGATGCTACAGCGAGGATGAGTACAGCCATCTATGCCACCCTCTAGCTTTTTGGAGGAAATGCGAGTTAAAAGTTTAATAATAAAAATAAAATACTAATGCTCAGGTAGGACATTGTAGGAAGAGATGCACCTAGCTCCAAGATCTTGAGGGCTTTGTAAGTCACCATTAGCACTAATCACTTGCCATGTCTATGGCCCTTATTCTGCAGGGGACATTTGTCTCAGCTAACCTTCACAGGTGTACCTAGAACATCATCAAAAACCCCAGTTCAAATTTTTAGGACAGCATAAGGAAACTTGATATTTCTTGAAATTATATCCCACCCTTCTTCCTGAAGGAGCCCAGATATGTGGAGTGATATAAATTATATGTGATATAAAATTATTCTCATTTTGATCAGCTAGAGGCTGTTTTTGCTTTCTTCAGGCACCTGGGCAAGGGGTTATTTGCAGATGGTTTTTAGTGTGTGTTTTGAAACTTAGTTCCTTCTCCCTGAGGCAGAAAGAGAGGGAGACCCTGAATCTTTACCTCCTTAAGAATCTTTGGAGTGCAGTTTCATTTAAGTGTTAATACAGTTTGCCGTTTTCAATTGTAGAGTTTATTTGCAAAAATAAAAAGGCCCTTCATGACTAAATGTTGCTTCTTTTATGTGCCTCGGAAGAAACTCCTAGAAAGTTATTTGACACCCACGCAAAAGAAACCAAAGTCCTGCCCTCTGCTTGTCATCCCTAATAAAGTTTGCTTAGATCTTAATTTTTCTACTTCACTTCACAAAGTAATTGAAACTTCCTTTTTGCTGTGAGCTCCCACCCACCCCACCCCACCCACCCCCAATGCTGAAAAAGTACATATTTTGGTCAGTGAGTTTATGGAACCCAGAAATGTAGATGTTCTTGTCAGGAAAGGTTTTTGCCGTCCAGATTTGCACTCACGACTTGGGGTGGAGGTGTGGGAGGTATATATTGGTTGACAAGCAATTCCCTGACACTGCAAACCATCCTAGACGTAAAGAACCTGTTCTTTTCTCCAGAGATGTCTGAACATGCAAGCAGAGCTTTAGGAAGTGAAGCAGATCCTGAGAGAGCCTCAATACCTGCAAACATTGGACAGATTAAAAGGTTAAAAGCAACAAAAAAGGCTTTTATGGGTATGTTCGTAGCAAAAGGAAGAACAAAGAAACAGTGGGGTCACTCAGAGGAGAAGAAGGTGAAATGCAAACAGGGGACACAGAAAGGGCTGAACTCCTCAATGCCTTCTTTGCCTCAGTCTTCTCCGATAAAGAAAACAATGCCCGACCTGAAGAATTTGGAGCAAATGATTCAGCAAAGGAAACACAGCCCAGAATAACTAAGGAGATAGTACAAGAATACTTGGCTAGTTTAGATGTATTCAAGTCTCCAGGGCCAGATGAACTGCATCCAAGAGTATTAAAAGAACTGGCAGATGTGATCTCAGAACCACTGGCAGTCATCTTTGAGAATTCCTGGAGAACAGGCGAAGTCCCGGCAAACTGGAGGAGGGCAAATGTTGTCCCTATTTTCAAAAGGGGGAAAAGAGAGGACCCAAATAATTACCGCCCAGTCAGTCTGACATCAATACCAGGGAAGATTCTGGAGCAGATCATTAAGCAAACAGTCTGTGAGCACCTAGAAAGGAATGCTGTGATCACCAATAGTCAGCATGGATTTCTGAAAAATAAGTCATGTCAGACTAACCTGATCTCGTTTTTTGACAGAATTACAAGCCTGGTAGATGAAGGGAACGCAGTGGATGTAGCCTACCTTGATTTCAGCAAGGCATTTGACAAGGTGCCCCATGATATTCTTGTAAAGAAGCTGGTAAAATGCGGTCTTGACTATGCTACCACTCAGTGGATTAGTAACTGGCTGACTGACCAAACCCAAAGGGTGCTCATCAATGGTTCCTCTTCATCCTGGAGAAGAGTGACTAGTGGGGTGCCACAGGGTTCTGTCTTGGGCCCGGTCTTATTCAACATCTTTATCAATGACTTGGATGATGGACTCAAGGGCATCCTGACCAAATTTGCAGATGACACCAAACTGGGAGGGGTGGCTAACACCCCAGAGGACAGGATCACACTTCAAAATGACCTTGACAGATTAGAAAACTGGGCCAAAACAAACAAGATGAATTTTAACAGGGAGAAATGTAAAGTATTGCACTTGGGCAAAAAAATGAGAGGCACAAATACAAGATGGGTGACACCTGGCTTGAGAGCAGTACATGTGAAAAGGATCTAGGAGTCTTGGTTGACCACAAACTTGACATGAGCCAACAGTGTGATGCGGCAGCTAAAAAAGCCAATGCAATTCTGGGCTGCATCAATAGGAGTATAGCAATAGGAGTATATCAAGGGAAGTAATAGTGCCACTGTATTCTGTTCTGGTCAGACCTCACCTGGAGTACTGTGTCCAGTTCTGGGCACCACAATTCAAGAAGGACACTGACAAACTGGAACGTGTCCAGAGGAGGGCAACCAAAGTGGTCAAAGGCCTGGAAACGGTGCCTTATGAGGAACGGCTAAGGGAGCTGGGCATGTTTAGCCTGGAGAAGAGGAGGTTAAGGGGTGATATGATAGCCATGTTCAAATATATAAAAGGATGTCACATAGAGGAGGGAGAAAGGTTGTTTTCTGCTGCTCCAGAGAAGCGGACACGGAGCAATGGATCCAAACTACAGGAAAGAAGATTCCACCTAAACATTAGGAAGAACTTCCTGACAGTAAGAGCTGTTCAACAGTGGAATTTGCTGCCAAGGAGTGTGGTGGAGTCTCCTACTTTGGAGGTCTTTAAGCAGAGGCTTGACAACCATATGTCAGGAGTGCTCTGATGGTGTTTCCTGCTTGGCAGGGGGTTGGACTCGATGGCCCTTGTGGTCTCTTCCAATTCTATGATTCTAGATCAAGTTGAGGTGGGCAGAACTGCACCTGGAAGGCGGTTTGCATGCTTTGTCTGCCTGGAAGGTGTCACAGGCAAGAGACCCTATTTTTAGAGACCCTTGAGCAGCACCTATGAATTTTTGCTGACCAAGAGCATGAAGGAATCAAAAAGTCTGCCCCTAAATTAATGTCCCATGTTATAGAAAAATAAATAAATGAAGGAAGGAAGGAAGGAAGGAAGGAAGGAAGGAAGGAAGTTGGCATTTCTCATTAGTGGACAAAACGAAGCATTGTTTTC
This sequence comes from Podarcis bocagei, assembly GCF_964188305.1. NCBI lineage: Eukaryota > Metazoa > Chordata > Lepidosauria > Squamata > Lacertidae > Podarcis > Podarcis bocagei. The sequence continues at coordinate 52,454,578 of NC_138140.1, read as the reverse complement.
CCTGAAGCTGTAATAATTTCCAAAGGCTGTTAAGGGCCTTTTGTCCATAAAACAAGATTTTGATCTTACTTACAAAAGTCACGTACCAAGTTAGTATCCCCCCCCCCTCCCAGTAGACTGCCAGTGATGTAGAAGGTATAGGGAATGGAGAGCAAATGTTAAAAAATACCAAAGTTGAGTTGAACACACATTTGAGGGATGTAGGTGAGGGGAGGGAGGAATGGAAATTAAAAGAGTTGCCTGCTTAACTCTGTCACAGTTAACCAGGTAGAAAGCATTGTTAATACTAGAACTGTTCCTTCTTTTTCTTTTTTTGGCATTTGTGTGAACTTATCTGGTTGGCTTGCAGTAAATAAGCAGGGTGGGTGGGGAATTGAAATACAAAGTAAAACGCAAGACCATTAAAATATCAACAAACAAAAGCAAGAAATGAATAAAAGCAGAGCTCAATGCAAGACATACATGCGCCCAAATTAAAGCAGAGGCTACGACTACTATGGGCAAATGACATGCGAAGCACGCTTCACGCACCATAGTCTTAAGAAAACAAGTGCTTTTGCCTTGATTTACAGTTAGGGAACACCGAGACCTGGAAGTGCACATGTAAGAAGGGATCTATTGGCTGAGCCACCTGGGCTAGCATCCTGCTTTGATGGTGGCCAAGCAGATGCCTCTGTGATGCCTTCAAGCAGAGGAATGAGCCCCATGGAACGCAGCAGAGCTTACCTAGGGAAGGGCTGTAGTTAATGATCTTCTGCTTTGCTTTCAGAAGACCCAAGGGTAAAGCCCAGGCATCTCCAGGTAGGGCTGGTCCAGAGACACATTTGAAGCCCTGGAGAGCTGCTGCCAGTCAGTGTAGACAATACTGAGCTAGAAGGACCAAGGGTCCGACTTGGTGTAAGCAGCTTCTAGTGCACTTAAACAGAGGGGCGTGCTTCTGAGTAGATGTGCGCAGGATTGCACTGTTGGAAGACATGAGATACCACTGTGAATTTCAACTGTTCAGTGTGTCCAGTTACAGATAGGTAGCTGTGTTGGTCTGCCATAGTCAAAATAAAAAAATTTCCTTCCTGTAGCACCTTAAAGACCAACTAAGTACCGTATTTTTTGCCCCATAAGACGCACTTTTTCCCCTCCAAAAATGAAGGGGAAATCGGGGTGCGTCTTATGGGGCGAATGCCTGCGAGCCTCGCGCGCCCGGCAGGAGGTCCCACCGGGTGCGCGAGGCTTGGGGCGGCAGCCTGTCGCCCGAAGCACGGGGAGCCCTCGGGAGGGCTCCCCCTGCTTCGGGCGAGTGTCTGCAAGCCTCGCGCACCCGGCAGGAGGTCCCACCGGGTGCGCGAGGCTTGGGGCGGCAGCCTGTCGCCCGAAGCACGGGGAGCCCTCGGGAGGGCTCCCCCTGCTTCGGGCGAGTGTCTGCAAGCCTCGCGCACCCGGCAGGAGGTCCCACCGGGTGCGCGAGGCTTGGGGCGGCAGCCTGTCGCCCGAAGCACGGGGAGCTCTCGGGAGGGCTCCCCCTGCTTCGGGCGAGTGTCTGCAAGCCTCGCGCACCCGGCAGGAGGTCCCACCGGGTGCGCGAGGCTTGGGGCGGCAGCCTGTCGCCCGAAGCACGGGAAACCCTCGGGAGGGCTCCCCCTGCTTCGGGCGAGTGTCTGCAAGCCTCGCGCACCCGGCAGGAGGTCCCACCGGGTGCGCGAGGCTTGGGGCGGCAGCGGACTGCTTGCGCGCACCTAGAAGCTTGGGGCGCGCTGAGCTCAGCACGCCCCAAGCTCCTGGTGTAGCGCAGCGATCCGCTAGCCCTGGGAGAGCCCCGCGGCTCTCCCAAGACTAGCGGACTGCTTGCGCGCACGCAGAAGCTTGGGGCGCGCTGAGCTCAGCACGCCCCAAGCTCCTGGTGTAGCGCAGCAATCCGCTAGCCCTGGGAGAGCCCCGCGGCTCTCCCAGGGCTAGCGGACTGCTTGCGCGCACGCAGAAGCTTGGGGCGCGCTGAGCTCAGCACGCCCCAAGCTCCTGGTGTAGCGCAGCGCACCGGGGGGGGAATAAAATTTTTTTCCTTTATTTCCCCCCAAAAAATCTAGGTGTGTCTTATGGGCCGGTGCGTCTTATGGGGCGAAAAATACGGTAAGACCAACTGTTCAGTGTGTGTTTGGGTCCACTGAGGAAGCTTTTCTGCCCTTCATTTTCAGACACTTTCACCCTGCCTTTCCAATTTTCAGCCATGGTCCGCTGATTATAAAGCGGTCTGTTGAGAAGTAAGTTTGCAAAGCTGGAGGGGCAGGGACAGGAACCAGAGGTCAGGAGGCCGCAGGCAGAGTCAGGTCGTAACCTTTTGAGCAGGAGACAGGCATAAGGGGGCGCTGGGATTTGCCTCTCCATTAAAAAAAAAAAAGTGCAGTTGATTGCATGAAGGAATGTGGTAACAGGATTCAAAGGAAACATACAGAGCTAACAAGGATTAACCTTAATTATTTGCCCTGGTTCTTGGAGAAGGGGCAGGAAGTGGGTTCACATAGGAAACCCCAGCCTGCCTCTTTTATCAGTGGTGTGGAATTTGACATTTTTTAGAAACACAAATATATCAAACAGAAAACACCAATCACTTCTGATTGTTTTTTAAAACAACAACACACACACCAAAAAACCTGTGCTTTTGAAGCAGCAAGTTATCCTGGTGTTGCCTTAGATTAATTCATTTGTTCAAACAATGCCCTAAAGAAGACTTACGGTTGGAATATTCTGCTTTATTAGGGTGGTGGCAGGGTTGTGTGCAATTTAATAAATTGAACAGTGGGACTGGGGAACAGGTATGCCAAGTCTGCTGCACCCCTCCCAGGTGTAAAAAGTAAAATGCTATGTTGGACACGATGCTCAACATATCTCTTTCAGTGTTGTGTGCATGTAAATAGTTCCATGTAAATGGTGGTGAGCTCGTCATTGTTGTGGCTCAAAACCACCACCACCCCAGACTGTAGCCTGGAGCAAAAATAGCCACCAAGCTTTTTCTTCCTTACGCATCTCTCATTGGCTTCTGCGGGAGATGCCCTCCTGGTGCAAATAGTTTTCATCAGGATCCTATCTTCAGGGGGAACTCTTTCTCCTTCCTGCCACACCCCCAGTTCTAAGTCTGATCAGGCACCCCAGGCAGCTGCCTGCATTCCTGCAAATGTTTGTGCAACACAAAGAGGCACATGTTTAGTCTCACGTGAAGTTTGGGGCTAAAGATAGGTTAATATGCGCCACTTCTGGAGAGGGCGAGGGGAGAAAAGGTGGAATCCTTGCAGTACCATATGATGGAAAGTGCTAAATTTATACAAATGGGAACATTAGAAGCTGTCTTATTGGGTGACAGGTCAGACCCCTGGCCCACCTAGTATCGCCTAAATTGACCCAGTCCTGCTTAGAGCTGCCACCTGGGATTGAACCTGCGAAGAGGTGCACTGCTGCTGAGCTATAGCCTTTCCCCTGGATGATCCATGGCTTTCCAGTTCCTTGCTAGGAACTTGGGCAGCAGGAAGACTAGTTTTAATGGCTACTCCTGGACCAGCATAGGTGTCCTCCACCAAAACAGAGTGACTTCCAAAAGAGCCAGTGAGATGTTGCAGGTTTGAGTGTTGAGCTTTAGCTGAAGAGATCTAGAGATACAATAATGGTTCAGGACTGGGAAGAACCAGTAGTATTCCCACTGTTGCTGGACTCCCCAACTCCCATCAGCCCCATCCAGCATGACAAATAGAAAAGATGGGAGTTTGTAGTTCAACAGCAAGTGGAGAGCAACAGGTGTAGCTTTATCTTAATCTGGAATCGTTCATGCTCGTCCTCATCATGTGGCTTTCCACCTGGGTGGTTGTGGTTGCTTGATGTGCGCTTGAACACCCATGCCATTTCCTCTTTCCACATGCCCCAGGTGAATGAAGAAGGAAGTGGCAATTGCAGTCTTGGACTATGCCCACCCACAATGCCGTTGGGCAGGTGTGAATATGTCTCCCATTGCAGGGATTGCCAACATCTGCTTTCAAAATGGCATAATGCAGAATCAATCTACAATGAGCTTTTCTTTTCAATATGAAACTGGCTTCTCAAGAAGCACTTTGAAGCTGGAAAAAAGTGCAATGGATCTAGATGGTGTGTGGCATATGTAGGAAAAAAACAAGTACTCTGTCTTCATTGAATAGAATAAAATCCTCTGTGTTCACAGTGACAGTTGCTTTATTCTAGAGAAAAGTAAAGAGAAGAGCTGGGTAGTTTTTATAAGCCAAGTTTGGTGTATGTCACGATTTTGCAGGAGCAGAATGTAGTCATGGGTGTCTTTGTGTTCCTTTTTTAAAAAAAACAGGAAATTTCTGGGCCTTCTGGCTCGAAAGATAAACTTGAAAGTGGTTTGTGGGCGATATGTTGATGTTTCAGACATTGGAGAGGTGGTTGAATGATACTTCTCAGTCTTTTTTTTTTTGCGGGGAGGTGTCTGCATTGGTGTCCTTGCCACTCTCATACCTAAAGAAGGCAGGATTTTTTAAAAAAAATAATACAAGAGAAAAGTCTTACAAATCTTGCTGTTAGAAAAGGTAGCGAGCAAATGCAGTTTGGATTGCAAAATCTTGAGAGATGCAAATCCTGTTGTGCTGTGGAGGAGGCCCTAGGCATCTCTGGCTAAATGGGTCAGGGGGTGGGAACCTCTGGCCCAAGGGCCAGATGTAGACCTCAGACTGTCTCTCCCTGGCCCGTGGGGATTGTTTCCACACCAAACCCTCTCCGCTGGCCACATCCTTCACTGACCCTGCTTTGCCAAGCTAGACCTCTGATAATGGTCACACCCATACATATCACAGAATAACAGGATCATAGAACAGTAGAGTTTGAAGAGACCCTGAGGGTCATCTAGTCCAGCCCCCTGCAATGCAGGAATCTTTTGCCCAGTATGGACCTTGAACCCACAATCCTGAGACTAAGAATCTCATGCTTTGTTGACTGAGCTAACAGCAGTGGGTGTCCTTCTCTTGTCTTCCTTCTTTTTCTATGTTTTTCCTTATAATAATAAGGGTATTTCTGGGTATTTCTTTTGTTTTTAAGAACAAAAACAATAATTTAAAAATGAGAAGCTTTTGATACCTTTAGGAGCTGCAAACCTGAGCACCCTCCCTTGCCCGAAAGCCCCGCTGAGTACAATAACAGTGGTACGCAGGATTGTCCTGTAAGGGTTGGATCCAGACCTCGTCCCCCTTGGAATCAATGGGACTCAAAAGTTGACTCACTACCATAAGATATAGTGATGCAAACCAATTTGGACTGCTTTATAAGGGACTGAAACAAATTTATGGAGCTGCTAACCATGATGGCCGTGTCTTACCTCCATTGTTGGGGGGGCTGTTGCTTGCAGGCTTCACATTGGGGTTGGTCACCAGGAGCACAGGATGCTGCGCTATGATGGGTCTTTGGCCTGAGCCAGCAGACAGGCTCTTCTGATGCCCTCGTGTTTTGGGGGGCCTGCTATGCATTGCAATAAAATAGGACATGCATTACAAACACGAAAAGGGACATATTTGCATAACATTTGCATATCTCACCATAGCATGGAAGTAGAGGGAGTAGAGTAGCTGAATGTTAAAAGATTCAGGACAGAGAAACAGAAAGTCCAGCACAGTTAAAGTATGGAACTTGTTCCTCCAGGAGGCAGTGATGGGCACCGACTTGGATGGTTTTAAAAGAGGATTGGACAGATTCATGGAAGATGAGAATATCCTTGGCAACTAACCATGATGGCTATTCCACTGCATCTATGGAGGCAGTATTGCTTCTGAACGCCAGATGTTGGAAGCTGCAGGAGGGGAGAGGGCTGCTCTTGCGCTCCAATCCTGCTTGTGAGCTTCTCATTGGGGCATCTGGTTGGTCACCAGGAGAACAGGATGCTGAACTAGATGGGCCACTGGCCTGATCCATCAGTCAGGCTGTTCTTTCACTATAAAGTACATGGCAGCCCCAACTCTTGGTTGAGGACCAGACTCTACTGAGATTTAAGTGTTGCATGATGACTTGATATAGCATTTTCTTTGTGGGTGTGGGTGGGTGTCTGTGTCCATCCACTTTGATGTGGACTGGCTCCATCTAGCAGCAGCTATTTTATTTAAGTCGTTCATATGGCAGCTGCATTTGCAGGACTGGACCCTGGGGTTGTAAAACAAGTATTTGTAGAGGGAAATTTGGGAATGAATGAATGGGAAGGCAAGGTCTCTCTCTCTCTCCCTCACCCCTTCCAGAACAGAATTCAGTTTCCTAATGTGCCTTTTGGCTCCTTGGCTTGTACAGAGAGGGGCATAAATCTTTCTCATTCTTTTCCTCCTTTAAAAAAAAAAGTGTCTGGTGTTCTCTCTGTAGTAAATCCACAGGCCCTAAGCTGTCAGTAAGCAAAGTGGGGGGGAAAGAGGGGTGGAGGTGGAAATTGAAATCCAGACAGCCTTTGGTTGTATAGGGTATTTTAAGTGCATGCCACAGAAATAATTAGAATTTCTTCTTTTTGTGGCGAGGAGCTTGTTGCATGGAAGGGAACCATATATTCTTTAGACCCAGGTGACCAGCCAGCAGCTGAGGACACAGGCAACAAAAGGCTTGCTGAAAATAGTCTCCCCCCAGCACCTGGGCACTGAACTCATCCAGAGGGCCAGTTTCTTAGCCACTTGGCAAAATTTGGCAAGGGTCTGGTTCCACATTGTAGGCCATTGGAGCATACTGGGTGAGGCTTTTGTTGTGAAAGCTGCCCAAAGAACGTCTCCCCCTCTAAATTGAACTTTTGTGTGCTCAGAATACCTTGTGACCATCCCATAAGGCTGGTTTTCTTCCCTGCTCCATCTAATTACAGCCAGCCCCCAATGAGCATGGCATTGAGAAGTGTGTTGCATGTCCTCACTCTTGTAAACAGCTCCTTAGCTACCTGCCTGTGGTGAGTTAAGTATTTGCTCCCAGAAAGAGAAACTCTTGTAAACTAGAAGCAGATTCGCTCCCTTTTTCTTTCAGACCCACACATGTGCCTGGAATGATTCGTGAAAGTTCATCTCAGGGGTTACCAAGTTTTTTAAGCATGTGGGCACAGCTGGAGTTTTGAACGAGTGCTGTGAGCATGCCCTCTCCCCAATTATGTCTCTCTTGTCCCCTTCCCATTTAGACTGAAAGAAAGCGGGGAGACACACACACACACACACACACACTCACTCACTCACTTTGCTTTTCTAAGGGATCTGGGTAAAAGTTGGATCCAGTAGAATTAATATGGGTTTTGAAAAAGCAATGGGGCTGAAAGGTCAAGTGGAAAAGTGAGCCACTCTTCTAGCTTCCTCCATCAGCTCTATGTACTTTACAAGTGTGTGTGTGTGTGTGTGTGTGTGTGTGTGTGTGTGTGGCGGGGAGAAGTTAACCATCCTCACTACTTCATGGCCAAGGAGACAGTGAGTGAGGTGGGCTCAGAGGTTTCATGGGCAGCAAGGGAAGTCATGAAAGACACCATGCTGGTCACCCCTAGTTTATACACCTGGGGCTTGTTGGAGCAGTAGAAATTGGGTCAGAAGTCCTAAATCTGTAACCCTGAGTAGAATCCTAGGGCAGCATGCTCAGTTTAGATCTGGGAAATTGCCTTCTGAATTGGAATGATAGTTGCTGCAATGGATGTTCCACTTTGGTGTTGGTGGTAGTGGTTGGTGAATTCAGGCACTTCTTTGCTTGGACCCTCTCTTGCACTGACTGACTTAGTGAAGCTTTGATTGTCTGGTTAGTGGGAATATTTGCAGACTAACAACTTATTTGCAAGGCTACCTTATTTCTACTATAATTTAATACTACAATATTTATTTTATATTTTATATTTGTTTACATCCCTTTACAGAACATATTTGATTCATTGCATACAGCACAATCAGAGTGCACAAGTACAAAGTTACAGAAAGGAAAATAGGGGTCCCTACTCGAATAGAATAGGGACGCAGGTGGCGCTGTGGGTTAAACCACAGATCCTAGGACTCATCGATCAGAAGGTCGGCGGTTCGAATCCCCATGATGGGGTGAGCTCCCAAATTGATACAGACAGCGAGAGAGTGTCCCCCCCCCCTTTCATCAGCTCAGGAGAATTTGCAGCACACTACCACAAAGATGTGGTGCTGGAGTACCGTATTTTTCGTCCCATAGGACGCTCCGTCCCATACGACGCACCTAGGTTTTTTTTTGGGGGGGGGAATAAAGGGAAAAAAATCCCTTTATTTCCCCCCCCCAAAGCAGGTCGGGGAAACTGAACCAGGTCGAGGAACAGCGGGATGGCGGCGCTGCACCTCCCTGCTGTCCCCCGAGCTTGTGGGGCTGGCTGATGTCTGCCCGGCGCGAGGGGCGCTCTGCTTCATGGTGCCCCGCACGCTGGGAACTCCTGCAGGGCTCCCCACACTCTGGATGTCTGTGCGGCGCGCGGGGGGCTCTGCTTCAGGGTGCCCCGCCGGGCGGCAGGCTGCTATTTGCAGCCTAGACATCCCTGTGGGACATCCTGCAGGGCTGCCTAGGTTGCGGATGTGTTCCCGAAGCGCCGGGCGCTCTGCTTTCAGCGTGCCCGGCGCTCTGGGAAGCAGGCTACTATCTGCAGCCTAGACAGCCCTGTGGGAACTTCCGCAGGGCTGCCTAGGCTGCGGATATCTTCCTGAAGCCTGGAGAGCGAGAGGGGTCGGTGCGCACTGACCCCTCTCGCTCTCCAAGCTTCAGTGAAAGCCTGCATTCACCCCATAGGACACACCCAGATTTCCCCTTCATTTTTGGAGGGGAAAAAGTGTGTCCTATAGGGTGAAAAATATGGTAAGTGGCCGAGAGAGATGGAAGGGGGCTCTCCACAGGTGGGTGTAGTTGCTAAGAACTGAGAAGCTGCTAATGCCACCCAGAAGCTTCCTACATCAAGGAGGCTTGTTCATGGGCTCTTGTGCAAACTGGCTGTAACCACATTCCACTTCCACTGCTACCAGCAGGTGCAGAGTTCATTCTACCAACCACCACTATTAATTATAAATTTGAAAGTAATAATAATTCTGCTATTTGAGGTGCTAAATACCATTGATTTCCATGCCAACAAAACATATTGTCACTTCCAAATCCAAATGCATTACTTCTCGTCCAACAGAAGGGAAAAGTAATCATGTGTAGTTGTGTTTGTTCATATCAATCCCTTCTTAGCCCCTCCCCTACCTTCCTTTCGCATAGCTTGATTTTTAGAATTCAAGTCTATTCGAGTAAAGGTAGAGGTAAAGATTAGGTCAAGTCGAGGCCGACTCTGGGGTTGCAGCGCTCATCTCGCTTTATTGGGCGAGGGAGCCGGCGTACAGCTTCCGGGTCGTGTGGCCAACATGACTAAGCTGCTTCTGGCGAACCAGAGCAGTGCACGGAAACGCCGTTTACCTTCCCGCTGGAGCAGTACCTATTTATCTACTTGCACTTTGACGTGCTTTTGAACTGCTAGGTTGGCAGGAGCAGGGACCGAGCAACGGGAGCTCACCCCCTTGCGGGGATTCAAACCGCTGACCTTCTGATCGGCAAGTCCTAGGCTCTGTGGTTTAACCCACAGCACCACCCGCATCCCTAGCCCATAATATGACTGAATCTTAAGTTTTCTTTATATGACCCCTGAAGAGGGTGACAAAGGATCTATAGCTATCTTTTCTGTTTCATAAGAGCATATCAAGAGCTTACAGGATCAGGCCATTGCCCCATGTAATCCAGCATCATGGTCTCACAGTGGCTTACTGAATGCCCGAAAGGGCAGCCCTCAAGCAGAACCTGATTGCAGTATTTCCTGTGCATTTCATTAAATCTGTATTCTTACGCATCCACCATTTTTTCCAGTTAATGTCATGCATCTGACAAAGCCCGTCGTAAGTTGATGGTAGAATAAAGTTGTTAGTCCCGTTTAAGATGCTCTGGGACTCTGCACTGTCCTTTCTCCCAAATACTGGACTAACAGGGCTTCCATTCTGGAAATGCTTGTTAATTAGCAATGATAAGAGGGACCCTAATACCCTTGATAAGGAGAACACAAGTCTAGTGTGAAATTGGATTAGCCCTGGGTTCTTTTTATAGCTGATTCTAAAGGAAGTCATAAACCATGAAGGAGGATGATACAAGCTGGTGGTTGAGAGAAGAGGATAATATTTTGAGTTGGAAATCCCAGTGAGTTTCCAGGAAGGAAGGAAGGACTGAGGTTTCAGCACCAAGGGCACGAACCAGTCCGTCAGTTGGGACAACAGGTGCCTTGTCTGCAGAAGTCTCTTTCACTTGGCAGTCTTCCCATGCTTTCTTGAATCACCTGCTGTATCACCGAACCCAACCTTGCAAACCATTTCTGCTCTTCTTCATAATGGAGAATAATAACAACCACAGCATGTCTTACTCAACCTTCACTAGGCCACAGGGCAAATTGCAGCATACAAAAATGTAATGCAGTTTTAAAAAGTGTACAGCAACAACCCTACCCATAGCTCGAAAGCAATAATTTCACACAACATATTACAGGTAGGGTACAAAAACAAGTTCTTCGGTTTTCAAAGGTCAGGAGACAGAGGTGTGTCTTCATCAGCCACCCGCCACATCCCGTAATACTATTGGCTATGCCAGCTGGCACTGATGGGAGTTGTAGTTGAAAATTTCTGGAAGGGTACCAGTTTGGCAAAGGCTGCTGCAAAGAGATGATGGCAGGCACACCTCTTGGGGGAGGGAGATCTGCGCTCTTGGAGGCATCAGCAAGGAGGTGGGAAGTGCTATGTGAACTCTGTGCTTCACAACTGAAGTAATGCACACATCTAAAGTACATGCACACGCACCAACACGCATATCCCATAAGACTGCTACCTGCTATTACTGATTCCAATACTTACTGGATTAAACAGCTGGGTGTTCCTTAAATGGTTGTGAGGTTCCTGTCCGTTCCGCATTAGTGCTTTTTATCCAGAGCAATTGCCACCTTTCTGTGTATCTGCACACAGCTGCTGCCGCAGCAGCAAGCTCAGCCTCCGCCCTGCCCCACCCCCCATGATTGTCATAGATTGATGTACTCGTGTGTAAAGCTTTCTCACCTTTGTGTTTCCAGGTGATCACTTGAAAGTCTGCCCTCAAGGCTACACATGCTGCTCTCAAGAGATGGAAGAAAAATACAGCCAGCAGAGCAAACAGGACTTCCGAAATGCTGTGGTGGAACTTAGTAATAACTTGCAAGCAACCTTCAGTTCCCGGTACAAAAAGTTTGATGGTGAGTCCTACCCCTGCGTTGCCCTTAGCTAGCCCAGATGAGAAGTGCTGCAATATATTTATGGACTTTGTTTATGCCAACCTTTGTTAGCCTGGTGGGAAGTGATAGACTAGCGCATCAGCAGAAGGTACCAGGTTCAGTCCCAAACATCTCTGAGTTGGTCTTTATGCAGCACATAGTGAAACCATGGGACTCTCTCCCACTGGAGGTAGTGATGGCATCAACCCAGATGACTTTGAAAGAGGATTAGACAAATTCAGGGAGGAGGAGAGGTCTCTTGATGGCTACTAAATGCTTCTGACCACCAGTTGCTGGAAGCCACAGGAGAGGAGAATGCTCTAGTGCTCAAATCCTGCGTGTTTTAGATTACAATTCCCACCAGCCCATCAGCAACCGGAGGGCACCAGGTTGGTTTAGATAGACAAGGTTTTGTTGTGCTTTGTCATTATTTTTGTTTGTTTTTTCTACAACTCTCTCCTTTCCAAAGTTGTGCTTGAATGACTCAAGACTTTGGTACGACAAGTTCAGAGGGCTGCTTATTTTGCAAACCAGTTTGATAGAAATATTTGCTGATTGCATCTCTTTAGTTACCCACAAGGGGTGTGCATCTGTCTTTCCAATTTGATTCATGAACAGCAAACTCTGTAATAAAGCAGGGCACTTGCATTTTCTTTTGCTGTTCCCAGATGGGCATGATTCGCAAGAGTCCACCCAAACTCTTTTTAGACCTTACTGCTTACTTGTAGCTCTAATGAACACCTCCTCAACATTGAGTCTTGCTTTAACACCCTCATGCAGAATCCAGTTAGCAGGATTGGGCACAGAGTGGATGTGAAATGCAGTTGTAACTTCTCTAGCCCCCTCCTTGCTTTTGCCCTTGGAGGGGCCGATACATGGTGATAAGGAGTTTTACCTTCACTGCGCAGCTCCTAAATGTGCAGCTTCTGGTTGCCACAGGCTGTAGGGGTCTTGCAACTCCTTAAACTTCACAGTGAACAGACAGGAAGCTGCTTGAGATTATGAATCTTCCCCACTTTTTAAAAATGCACCTGAGGATTGTACCTTGCTTACCTGAAAGTGCAGATCTCTGGCCTAGTTCACAGGGCAGAAAATACCCACGTTGAGTGACAGAAAATGCTAGATTTGTCTTATCCCCCCACCCACTCCAAGATTTACATACCTCTTGGTTGCAATTCTATTGCTTGCCAACAGAAAAGTTTCTTGGAAGAGAGGACTATTGATGGCTACTAGCCATGACGAAGAACGCTCTGCCTCCATGGTTGAAAACAGTAATGCTCCTGGATACCAGTTGCCAGAAACCGCAGGGAGGGAGGGAGAGAGCTGCTCTTGGGCTCAGGGGTCCTGCTTGCTGGCTTCCCACAGGCACGTGGTTGGCCACTGTGAGGGCAGGATGTTGGTCTCCTCCAGCAGAGCTTGTCTTAGGTTCTTCTACAGCTGGCTCCAAACGTTGGTTTTTTGCAGCCCCCCAAGCACCGCACAGTCTGTGTCACTAAACATGTTTCTTAATTAAACACTTCCTTTTTGTGGAGTAGGGAGGGTGAGTGGGCCACAGGACATGCCAACCCTGATGTCTTCCTGGATGAGAAGCAGAAGCCATTTCTTGGCAGCCACCCCTGCAGCTATGATGAATGTTGGGAGTACCTCAGAGGTAGAAAACATCTAGAAGGCATGCAGAAGGTCCCAGACTCAGCCCCCAGCATCTCCAGGTAGGGCTGGGGGGTGCCCCCTGCCTGGAATCCTAGAGAGATGCTGCCAGTAAGTGCTGGTGGTATTGAGCTTGGCATGGACCCAATGGTCTGACTCATATGAGGCAGCTTCACACGTGCCACAACTGCTCCCCAGTCTGTGTCTAGAACACAGGATCATAATGTGGCATCTAAATGATGAACGAGCAGAAGCCATGGTTTGGCATTCTGTCCTTACCAACCCACATTTGCTTTCCTTCCCAGATTTAATGCCGCTGTAACATCCTTCCCTTATCCATTGAGGGAATGTCTGTGATCATCATCAGCTACTAAAATTATTTCACATGAAGTTTTAATGCTGCAAAGTATATGTTTGTTAGGGCCAACTAAGAAGCCACAAGTTGTCATCCAGAGTTTTGTTTTGTTTTTAAATCGGGATGGATGTTTAGCAAAACAGTAAGAGGAAGGGAAGGAGATGCTGGGTATGATGGGAAATACCCAAGACCTTCACTGTACCAGCCTCAAAATGGAATGCAGGAGGTGTTGGGAAGGTTTAAGTTGAATGAGTGTGCTAGAGACAAAGCAGATTTCAGGCAACACTTGTTGGGGCTTGTAGGAGTTGTAGCTCAAATTGACTGTGCTGGCTGGGCCTGGTGGGTCTAAAACATCTGTAAGGGGCCCCAGGTTGGTGAAAGCTGCGGTGGGGTCTTTCGAGAGAGTCAGTGTGATGTAGTGCTTAGTGTGTCAGACCACTGATTCAAATGAAATTGTCACTGGGTGACCTTCACCCTGCCACCATCTTTCAGTCTTAGTCATCCTCACAAGGTTGTCATGAGGATAAATCAGGGAAATGCCGTGCATGCCATCCAACTGGTGGGGGGCATAGAATCATAGAATCATAGAGTTGGAAGAGACCACAAGGGCCATCGAGTCCAACCCCCTGCCAAGCAGGAAACACCATCAGAGCACTCCTGACATATGGTTGTCAAGCCTCTGCTTAAAGACCTCCAAAGTAGGAGACTCCACCACACTCCTTGGCAGCAAATTCCACTGTCGAACAGCTCTTACTGTCAGGAAGTTCTTCCTAATGTTTAGGTGGAATCTTCTTTCTTGTAGTTTGGATCCATTGCTCCGTGTTCGCTTCTCTGGAGCAGCAGAAAACAACCTTTCTCCCTCCTCTATGTGACATCCTTTTATATATTTGAACATGGCTATCATATCACCCCTTAACCTCCTCTTCTCCAGGCTAAACATGCCCAGCTCCTTTAGCCGTTCCTCATAAGGCATCGTTTCCAGGTCTTTGACCATTTTGGTTGCCCTCCTCTGGACACGTTCCAGTTTGTCAGTGTCCTTCTTGAACTGTGTTGCCCAGAACTGGACACAGTACTCCAGGTGAGGTCTGACCAGAGCAGAATACAGTGGCACTATTACTTCCCTTGATCTAGATGCTATACTCCTATTGATGAGGCCCAGAATTGCATTGGCTTTTTTAGATGCCGCGTCACACTGTTGGCTCATGTCAAGTTTGTGGTCAACCAAGACTCCTAGATTCTTTTCACATGTACTGCTCTCAAGCCAGGTGTCACCCATCTTGTATTTGTGCCTCTCATTTTTTTTGCCCAAGTGCAATACTTTACATTTCTCCCTGTTAAAATTCATCTTGTTTGTTTTTGCCCAGTTCTCTAATCTGTCAAGGTCATTTTGAAGTGTGATCCTGTCCTCTGGGGTGTTAGCCACCCCTCCCAGTTTGGTGTCATCTGCAAATTTGATCAGGATGCCCTTGAGTCCATCATCCAAGTCGTTGATAAAGATGTTGAATAAGACCGGGCCCAAGACAGAACCCTGTGGCACCCCACTAGTCACTCTTCTCCAGGATGAAGAGGAACCATTGATGAGCACCCTTTGGGTTTGGTCAGTCAGCCAGTTACTAATCCACTGAGTGGTAGCATAGTCAAGACCGCATTTTACCAGCTTCTTTGCAAGAATATCATGGGGCACCTTGTCAAATGCCTTGCTGAAATTAAGGTAGGCTACATCCACTGCATTCCCTTCATCTACCAGGCTTGTAATTCTGTCAAAAAATGAGATCAGGTTAGTCTGACATGACTTATTTTTCAGAAATCCATGCTGACTATTGGTGATCACAGCATTCCTTTCTAGGTGCTCACAGACTGTTTGCTTAATGATCTGCTCCAGAATCTTCCCTGGTATTGATGTCAGACTGACTGGGCGGTAATTATTTGGGTCGTCTCTTTTCCCCTTTTTGAAAATAGGGACAACATTTGCCCTCCTCCAGTCTGCCGGGACTTTGCCTGTTCTCCAGGAATTCTCAAAGATGACTGCCAGTGGTTCTGAGATCACATCTGCCAGTTCTTTTAATACTCTTGGATGCAGTTCATCTGGCCCTGGAGACTTGAATACATCTAAACTAGCCAAGTATTCTTGTACTATCTCCTTAGTTATTCTGGGCTGTGTTTCCTTTGCTGAATCATTTGCTCCAAATTCTTCAGGTCGGGCATTGTTTTCTTTATCGGAGAAGACTGAGGCAAAGAAGGCATTGAGGAGTTCAGCCCTTTCTGTGTCCCCTGTTTGCATTTCACCATCTTCTCCTCTGAGTGACCCCACTGTTTCTTTGTTCTTCCTTTTGCTACGAACATACCCATTGTCAGGGAACTGCCATCAGAGGCACGGGAGAAGGAGAGGGTCTCTGATTCTGCAGGGGAAGGTCCGAGCGCTAGAGGGAGACTTAGCCGGGAAGAAGGGGAAGAGAATGAGTGTAACACCAGGGATCCAGGAGAGCAACGGGACAGGGAGGTGCAGGGGCTCCAGGACTCTTCATTGGAAGTTAGCGAGGAGAGCCCAAGCACCCCGCTGCCCACGCCCACCCTGCGCAGGAGACTCCCGCGCAGTGAGAGGCGGAAACGATTGGGCGTCAAACAACTCATATGTTGGCAACGCTTTAAGAAACGCCCACAGTCAGATTCTACGAGTGACTAAGGGCAGCCACGCAAATATGGGCTGCGTAGTCCGGAGGGTTTAACCAGGCAATCCGATGCTCAAACGGAGCAGGATTACGCACGAGTAACTCCCAACCACTACACCCATAAAAGCCTTTTTTGTTGCTTTTACCCTCTCTAGCAAGCCTGAGTTCATTCTGTGCTTTAGCTTTTCTGACTTTGTGTCTACACGTGCTGGCTATTTGTTTGAATTCCTCTTTGGTGGTTTCCCCACTTTTCCATTTTTTGTACACATCCCTTTTTAATCTTAACTCAGTTAAAAGTTCTTTAGATAGCCACCCTGGATTCTTTAGGCACCTTCCATGTTTCCGTCTCATTGGTATTGCCTGACGTTGTGCTTTTACTATCTCCCTCTTAACAAACTCCCAGCCATCATGAACTCCCTTTCCTTTTAGTATTACTGTCCATGGGATCTCACCCAGCACTTCCCTAAGTTTTATGAAGTCGGCTTTCTTAAAGTCAAGAAATTGTCCTAGTATGCTTGGCTGCTCCTTTCTGCTGTATAGTAAACTTCAGAAGAGCATGATCACTCGCGCCTAATGATCCTTCCACTTCTACCCCACTAACCAGGTCATCAACATTGGTTAGGACCAGATCTAAAATGGCTGTTCCTCTTGTTGCTTCTCCCACTTTCTAGACAATAAAGTTGTCTGCAAAGCCCTCCTGATGAGGTTTCTGAGATTTTTGGCAAAAACATTTCTCCCAACTGTTGTGAGGTGCAGCCCATCGCTTGCCAGAAGTCCATCTTCAAGAAACTGCAGTCCGTGATCTAAGAATCCAAACCGTTCCTGTTTACACCATTTGCGAAGCCAGCTGTTCACTTCCACTATTTTTCCCTCTCTCCCTGGGCCTCATCGTTTAACTGGGAGGACAGATGAGATGACAATTTGTGCATTTAGTTGCTTCAATTTCCTGCCGAGAGCCTCGTAGTCTCTTTTGATCTTCTGGAGGCTATTGCTTGCAGTGTCATTGGTTCCCACATGAACCAAGAGGAAGGGGTATTTGTCAGTGGGTTTTATGATTCCTTGCAGTAGTTCAGTTACATCTTGGATCTTAGCCCCGGGGAGACAGCACACTTCCCGAGACATCTTGTCAGGCCCACAGATCACTGCTTCTGTTCCCCTCAGTAGGGAATCCCCTATCACCACTGCACGCCTCCTCTTAGGTTTGGTCGGGGTTCTTCCGTGAGCTGTCCGTTCCAAGGTCGCCTGCACATTCCCTGAGGACTGACTTTGCTGCTCGTCTTCATATACCTGATCGACTGTAATGAGGGAGAGATCCTCAAATGGAGTCTGCTCTTCGTCTTCCATGCTAGGGGAGAGGACCTCAAAGCGATTGTGTATTTCTAAACAATCAGAGCGAACCCTGGGCCTCCTACTTCTTTGAGTCATGTTTCTCCATATATCTGGCTCCTGTGTTGGTGAACTAGCCTCCGTCTCAGGGGAGTCTCCTGTCTCCTCCTTGGTGGAGATGGTGTGCTCTGTTGCTTCCAAGAAGAGCTCCAGCTCTTTAATTCTTTCGAGCGTAGCTACACGTTCCTCCAGTTGCAGGACTTTGTCTTGTAAGAGGGCAATCAACATGCAATTGCTGCAGGTAAAGCTGCCTGCAACCTTTGGCAAGATGGCAAACATTGCGCAGGAACCGCAGGCGACTGCAGCTGTTCCCTCCCCCTCCATCTTGAGAACGTGTCGTTGGGGGTGGCTACAGCGGTCCTCCATCATAAAAAGCGTGAAGACAGGACAAATAACCCCCACAAAAAAACCTAGGTCTCCCCCAACAAACGTTTGAGACTAGCTCCCCTAAGTCTAAAAGATGGATCAAACCCTGCCCCCTCTGACCTTTGCACAGGGAGAACAGCTAATCAGCCACAAAGAAACACACACACACACACACACACACACACACACACGAAAACCCTTTTTGCTCCTTCTTTAACTGCTGCCTTGCTAGCTCAGATGGAACTCTGATGGTGTTTCCTGCTTGGCAGGGGGTTGGACTCGATGGGCCTTGTGGTCTCTTCCAACTCTATGATTCTATGATTCTATGATTCTATGAACTACTGGCGAAGTGGCAGTGCTTAAAATCAGGTGAGGAAAGGTGGGTGGAAGGAATTGTAGCCCTCTTCAGTTAGTTTCTGGTTCCCTCTTAATCCTGTGCATAAAGCCATCTGTGTTGTGCCCACAGGAGAGCCACGATGATGTGCTTTGTGCTTTTAGTTCTTAATTGATATAAGCCAGCCTGACACTACTTGTTCATTGTTTAAAATTTAGCATCATTTCCGACTTCAATGCTGCCTGGTTCCCCTCACCAGCACCACATGCTTTATTTATTAAAAGCATTTGTTTCTCTCATTCCTTTCAATAAGGTGCCCAGGTAGCTGAAAAATAACCATGAAAATTCAGCACCAAAGGATGTTGCAGAATTCAAATAATGTTAAGAAGAACGACCACTGGCAGAGCAAATAGAGACAGTGGGCAAGCAACAGGTCCTTTGATAGGGGAGGCCTAGACCCTTTTCCTATCCATTTTCGGACACCCACCCCACACCAAGCTGTTTCCAGAAGGCTGGAGTAGAAGCCGTGATTTTGCTATACAGTGGCACCTCGGGTTACATACGCTTCAGGTTACAGACTCCGCTAACCCAGAAATAGTACCTCGGGTTAAGAACTTTGCTTCAGGATGAGAACAGAAATCGTGTGGCAGCAGCAGCAGCAGGAGGAGGCCCCATTAGCTAAAGTGGTCTTCAGGTTAAGAACAGTTTCAGGTTAAGAACAGGCCTCCGGAACGAATTAAGTACGTAACCAGAGATACCACTGTAATTGGAGAGAGTCTGGGGTGCAATTTTGGGGTTTCGTTACAGAGGCCCCACCCCATAACTTAGACTACTGTCCTCACTCCTTCCAATAGTAAGCTCAGGTGGTACCTGTTGATAAAAATGGAGCCAAGAGAGCCTCACCTGCACATAAGAGGGAGAACCTTGAGAGTTAAACCCCTTTTAAAAATCCTAAGGGGGCAACTCTCCACTCCACAGAGAAAATAGCAGAATGAGGACTGAGCATGCTCAGTAGCCACAAGTGTCAGCTGAAAAAGAAAGATGGAAAGAGGAGGATGGAATGGAGTAACTTGGAAGTGGGGCATGGCTGGCTGGCTAGAACCCAAAAGAAGAGCCCTTGTTCCCTTCCCAGAGCTACAATTCCCAGAGTGGTTTAACAATTCACCCCTCTTCCCAGGGAACTCTGGGAATTGTAGCTCTCTGAGGGAGATGGGGTCTCCCAGCAAGTCAGTAGAGTGCAGCCCCCAGGATCCTTTGGGGGAAGCCCTGACTGTTTTAAGTGGACTCAGTGCTTTAAATGTATGGTGTAGCCAGGCAGCCTTTACTTTTGTAAAATGCACTTGGGCTTGATCATTGCAGGCAGGGATGACCAACTGAGCATTGTCCAGCTGTTAAGGAAATCCCCACCCCCACCATCATGTTACCTTTGGTCACACTGGTTGCCCAGCAACATCTGAGGGAACCAGGTTGGTCTACAGCTCTCCCTGTTGTAAGGTGTGGAGACTTTTCCAAAGGCTTCGTGGAAAGCTGGTGGGGTGGGGTGGGGTGGGTGGGGTGGGGGAAGAATGAGAGGTGGCATCGTAGAGGTGATCCAGGAGGCAGTTCTAAGGATACGGGACTGCAAGAGAAAAAGTCCTTTGGGAGAGGGACCAGGAGGCCTGAGGGTGGTAGACAGCTGCATTCCACCATCTTCATGGTCCTCAGAAGATCACCCTAGTAGCTGAAAGTAGCTATGAGAATTTACACACCCACACACCCACGCCCACATCCCTAGACAAATATGGAAACATTTAAGAGTGTTATATGTGAAACAAACAGGACAGTTATGAGATCCACCAGCAATGGAGAAATTCATGTTCTCTCAAGAGGCCCCTGCTTTAAAAACCAAAGCCAAAAAACACCCTTCGCCAACTTGGTGCCCTCCAGATGTTTTTGACTACAGCTCCCATCAGGAGCTTCCACAGCATCTGATGGGAGCTGTAGCGCAAAAATATGTGCAAGGCACCAGCTTGGCAAAGGCTGATGTTTAAAGGCTCTAGTCTTGTTGCCCCAGGTCCTTGTCATTCATGATGTGAATTCCACTGGGTATCTTTTCTATAATAACAACAACAGCAGCAAAAGGAATTCTGCCTTTTTCTTGGCTCTTTAAAGGGTTACTCTCTTCCCTCCATGCCGCAGGCTGCTCCCCCAATACAGGGTGTAACATCTTAGGTTTAAGTTTCTTCACGCTGTGTGAATGAACTCTCTTCCTGTGTGCATAAGTGCTAACACATGTTTTGCAAAGTCAAACAGCTCTGAAAGCTTTTGCGTTTTCTCCGTTGCCTTTTCTCTCCTTGGCTCCAGATTCTGTAAGTGTATGTCAACCCTCTGTGTACATGCTGCAGCCCTTTCTTGGGACTTTCTAGTGCTTGGGGAGAGGGAGGTGTATGGACCATTTAAAAATAGTAGTAGTAGTAGTAGAAGAAGAAGAAGAAGAAGAAGAAGAAGAAGAAGAAGAAGAAGAGGAGGAGGAAGAAGAAGAAGAAGAAGTGGGGTAAATTAGAAAGTAGAATTCACGTGGACCAGCCCAAACTTAAAAATGGAAAGCGTAATGCTGGTGGCCAACAGAAGAGGTTTAAAGACTGTCTCAATGCAAATCTTTTTTTAAAAAAAAAGTAGTATAAACATTGACAACTGGGAAACACTGGCCTATGAGCGCTCCAATTGGAGAATAGCCTTTACCAAAGATGTCATGGGCTTTGAAGACACTTGAACTCAGGATGCAAGGGAGAAATGTGTTAGGAGGAAGGTACGCTTGGCAAATCCACACCATGATCAACTCCTGCCCAGAAACCAATGTCCCCACTGTGGAAGGACGTGTGGATCCAGAATTGGCCTCCACAGTCACTTATGAACTCACTGTTAAAACCGTCTTCATGGAAGACCATCTTCGGCAGGAAATTGAAGCAACTAAATGCACAAATTGTCATCTCGTCTGTCCTCCCAGTTGAACGACGTGGCCCAGGGAGAGAGGGGAAAATAGTGGAAGTGAACAGCTGGCTTCGCAAATGGTGTAAACAGGAACGGTTTGGATTCTTAGATCACGGACTGCAGTTTCTTGAAGATGGACTTCTGGCAAGTGATGGGCTGCACCTCACAACGGTTGGGAGGAATGTTTTTGCCAAAAATCTCAGAAACCTCATCAGGAGGGCTTTAAACTGACTAATGTGGGGGAGGGAGACAGTGCTCCTGAAGGTAGGAGTCTATCAATTAATGAAGATGATCATCCAAATGTCATAGACCAAATGGAGCAAACAGCACGCGGACCTACTGGTGGGAGGAAAAAATCCTTAAATAAGAGACACGGGGGAATGATTAATGGACTTCAATGTCTGTACACTAATGCGCAAAGCATGGGAAATAAACAAGATGAGCTTGAGCTCTTGGTACAGCAAACTAAATATGACATAATAGGCATCACTGAAACCTGGTGGGATAAGTCCCACGATTGGAATGTAATAATGGGGGGATACAATCTATTTCAGAGAAACAGACCAGACAAGAAAGGAGGAGGAGTGGCGTTATATGTCAGGGATGTGTATACCTGTGAAGAGATCCAAGATTTAGAACCTCAAAGCCAATGTGAGAGCATTTGGGTCAAAATTAAGGGAGAGAAGAATAACAGAGACCTCATTGTGGGAGTTTACTATAGATCCCCAAGCCAAACGGAGGACATAGATGATGCCTTCCTGGAACAGATGGCCAAGCATGCAAAAGGAAGGGAGATAGTAGTAATGGGGGACTTCAACTACCCGGATATTTGTTGGACGTCAAACTCAGCCAAGAGCATAAGGTCAAACAGATTCCTCACTGGCCTTGCAGACAACTTCATTGTTCAGAAAGTGGGAGAAGCAACAAGAGGAACAGCCATTTTAGATCTGGTCCTAACCAATGTTGATGACCTGGTTAGTGGGGTAGAAGTGGAAGGATCATTAGGCGCGAGTGATCATGCTCTTCTGAAGTTTACTATACAGCGGAAAGGAGCAGCCAAGCATACTAGGACTCAATTTCTTGACTTTAAGAAAGCCGACTTCATAAAACTTAGGGAAGTGCTGGGTGAGATCCCATGGACAGCAATACTAAAAGGAAAGGGAGTTCATGATGGCTGGGAGTTTGTTAAGAGGGAGATAGTAAAAGCACAACGTCAGGCAATACCAATGAGACGGAAACATGGAAGGTGCCTAAAGAAGCCAGGGTGGCTATCTAAAGAACTTTTAACTGAATTAAGATTAAAAAAGGATGTGTACAAAAAATGGAAAAGGGGGGAAACCACCAAAGAGGAATTCAAACAAATAGCCAGCACGTGTAGACACAAAGTCAGAAAAGCTAAAGCACAGAATGAACTCAGGCTTGCTAGAGAGGTTAAAAGCAACAAAAAAGGCTTTTATGGGTATGTTCGTAGCAAAAGGAAGAACAAAGAAACAGTGGGGTCACTCAGAGGAGAAGATGGTGAAATGCAAACAGGGGACACAGAAAGGGCTGAACTCCTCAATGCCTTCTTTGCCTCAGTCTTCTCCGATAAAGAAAACAATGCCCG
This sequence comes from Podarcis bocagei, assembly GCF_964188305.1. NCBI lineage: Eukaryota > Metazoa > Chordata > Lepidosauria > Squamata > Lacertidae > Podarcis > Podarcis bocagei. The sequence goes on along the minus strand of NC_138140.1, from coordinate 52,431,976 downwards.
ACCTGAAGAATTTGGAGCAAATGATTCAGCAGAGGAAACACAGCCCAGAATAACTAAGGAGACAGTACAAGAATATTTGGCTAGTTTAGATGTATTCAAGTCTCCAGGGCCAGATGAACTGCATCCAAGAGTATTAAAAGAACTGGCAGATGTGATCTCAGAACCACTGGCAGTCATCTTCGAGAAATCCTGGAGAACAGGCGAAGTCCCGGCAGACTGGAGGAGGGCAAATGTTGTCCCTATTTTCAAAAAGGGGAAAAGAGAGGACCCAAATAATTACCGCCCAGTCAGTCTGACATCAATAGCAGGGAAGATTCTGGAGCAGATCATTAAGCAAACAGTCTGTGAGCACCTAGAAAGGAATGCTGTGATCACCAATAGTCAGCATGGATTTCTGAAAAATAAGTCATGTCAGACTAACCTGATCTCATTTTTTGACAGAATTACAAGCCTGGTAGATGAAGGGAACTCAGTGGATATAGCCTACCTTGATTTCAGTAAGGCATTTGACAAGGTGCCCCATGATATTCTTGTAAAGAAGCTGGTAAAATGCGGTCTTGACTCTGCTACCACTCAGTGGATTTGTAACTGGCTGACTGACCGAACCCAAAGGGTGCTCATCAATGGTTCCTCTTCATCCTGGAGAAGAGTGACTAGTGGGGTGCCACAGGGTTCTGTCTTGGGCCCGGTCTTATTTAACATCTTTATCAACGACTTGGATGATGGACTCAAGGGCATCCTGATCAAATTTGCAGATGACACCAAACTGGGAGGGGTGGCTAACACCCCAGAGGACAGGATCACACTTCAAAACGACCTTGACAGATTAGAGAACTGGGCAAAAACAAACAAGATGAATTTCAACAGGGAGAAATGTAAAGTATTGCACTTGGGCAAAAAAAATGAGAGGCACAAATACAAGATGGGTGACACCTGGCTTGAGAGCAGTACATGTGAAAAGGATCTAGGAGTCTTGGTTGACCACAAACTTGACATGAGCCAACAGTGTGACGCGGCAGCTAAAAAAGCCAATGCAATTCTGGGCTGCATCAATAGGAGTACAGCATCTAGATCAAGGGAAGTAATAGTGCCACTGTATTCTGCTCTGGTCAGACCACACCTGGAGTACTGTGTCCAGTTCTGGGCACCACAATTCAAGAAGGACACTGACAAACTGGAACGTGTCCAGAGGAGGGCAACCAAAATGGTCAAAGGCCTGGAAACGATGCCTTATGAGGAATGGCTAAGGGAGCTGGGCATGTTTAGCCTGGAGAAGAGGAGGTTAAGGGGTGATATGATAGCCATGTTCAAATATATAAAAGGATGTCACATAGAGGAGGGAGAAAGGTTGTTTTCTGCTGCTCCAGAGAAGCGGACACGGAGCAATGGATCCAAACTACAAGAAAGAAGATTCCACCTAAACATTAGGAAGAACTTCCTGACAGTAAGAGCTGTTCGACAGTGGAATTTGCTGCCAAGGAGTGTGGTGGAGTCTCCTGCTTTGGAGGTCTTTAAGCAGAGGCTTGACAACCATATGTCAGGAGTGCTCTGATGGTGTTTCCTGCTTGGCAGGGGGTTGGACTCGATGGCCCTTATGGTCTCTTCCAACTCTATGATTCTATGATTCTATGATTCTATGATTCCTCGACTGCAGGGGATCGCGAAAGAAAGAAAGAAGGAAAGAAAAAGAAAGAAAGGCTCTGCTAGGAAGAGCTGATGGGAGTTGAAGTTCACTGACAGCCAGAGGGCAGCAGCTTGGGGGAACTTGCCATAACACTGTTGGTTGGGTGCAGCAATGATTGGCCAGCGTTTGTGTGCAGTCCATGAAAGCTCTGCTCTGCCCTCACAGTTGTAGGCAGCAATGCTTCCGAAGCCGCGGAAGGTGAGAGGGCTTCTCTTGTGCTTGCGGGTTTCCCATGGGGGCATCTGAGTGGCCCCTGTGAGAAGAGGAGGCTGTTCTAGAGGTGCCCCCCATCAAACAAGTGGTGAGAGACTTCAGGAGTTCCAGTGCTTTGATCCTGATCTGGATTTGGTGACCAGTGGTTGCTATTCACTACAGTTTTAAAAAAAAAGCATGCAAGAGCCAACCAAATACACCATTTGTAACTTGGTCCACTTTGTAGATGAGGGATGGAGAAATGCTGTTGGGTGACAGAGTCAGACCTTGTGATAACCGAGTAAATGATGCAGAGAGGGAGCTGCAGCCCAATATAGGAACTATTCTAAGTGCATTCAGATCTCCAGGGCCAAAGGATCTTGCAGATGTAATCTCAGGAGTCTCTGTCTATAATCCTTCAGGATTCCGGGAGAACAGGTGAGGTCCCTGCGGGCTGGAGACTGGCAAATGTTGTCCCTATCTTCAAAAAGAGGGGGAAAGAAGAGCCAGGTAACTGCTGACTGGTCAGCTTCATGTCAATACCAGTAAAGGTCCTAGAACAGATAATTAAATGGTCAGGCTGCAAGCACTTAGAAAAGGATGCTGCGATTACTAAGACCCAACAAGGGTTTCTCAAAAACAAGGCATGGCGGACAAATCTTACTTCTTTTCTTTTGATAGTTTTGAGCTTGGTGGAAAAGGCAAATGCCTGATTTCAGTAGGGCTTTTGATGAAGTCCCCCCCATGTTAATCTTCCACAGACACTGGTGATTCCTGCATTCCAGGGGGTTAGGCTAGAACAGGGGTCAGCAATTTTTTTCAGCAGGGGGCTGGTCCACTGTCCCTCACTCTTTGTGGAGGGCCGGACTATTTTTTTTTGTGGGGGGATGAACAAATTCCTATGCCCCACAAATAATCCAGAGATGCATTTTAAATAAAAGGACACATTCTACTCATGTAAAAACATGCTGATTCCTGGACTGTCTGCGGGCTGGATTGAGAAGGGGATTGGGCCTGATCCAGCCCCCAGGCCTTAGGCTGCCTAGCCATGGGCTAGATGACCCTTTGGGTCCCTCTCAACTCTACCATCCTATAATTCTACGGGGGAATTGTGATGTTCTAGGTTTTACTGGACAACAGTTCTCTTCACCACTGGCCATTGACCCTGTTGGCTGAAAGGAGTTGGAAGTCCCACAAGGGTTGTAGATCGGAGTCACTGTTCACGCTTCCTGGACATGCAGGGTCAGAGCAGAGACCTATTGTTCTCCATGACCTTGTAGAATGTCAAGCAGGGTGACTTTTTGTTCTTCTAATCTAAACTTAAACATTTAGCACAGGCTGTAAATAGTTCAGGGTATCAATGGAAGTACACCTTTAAGCTGAGGCAGAGAAATCATTGTTTGCGTTGGTCTCCCCCACCCAGAGCACCCACTGCAGCGCTGATCACGCCTTTACAATGCCATAAAACAAGAAAAGTAATCGCTTAAAGCCCAACTTTTGTTTGAGAACAAGCCCAATTTCCAAGACAAATGAAAGGTGTTAATTCATTTTGCCCTTCAACCTGTCAAGATAGCAGACCAGCCTCCCTGCCCCCACCTCAATTCTCTCCCTCCCCTCAAGGTCAGAGGGGTTATTCCTGGGCCACGTTGTGGCTCATTAATCAGCCAACAAACCATGAGAGGGAGAGAATTTATACCTAACCAGAAGAAACAGTAGCAAAGTCTTGCCTTTCAGGAAGAACCAATGCTGCTCTTTGCATCAGGAAGAACTTTCTGACAGCAAGAGCTGTTTGAGAGTGGGATGGAAGGTGGGGGGGGGCTCTCTTTCCTTGGAGGTTTATAAGCAGAGCTTGGATGGACATCTGTCCGGGATGCTTTAGCTGAGATTCCTGCATTCCAGGAGGGTCCCTTCCAACTCTACAATTCTATGCTTCTAACAAGGATGCAACTTATGCCAGTCTCTCCCAACCTGCCCCCCTCCAGATGGGACTACATAGGATTCGGTCAGTCAACCAGCCAAAAATCCACCTAACAGTAACATTGTCTATGCCAGGGGTCAGCAAACTTTTTCACCAGGGGGCTGGTCTACCGTCCCTCAAACCTTGTTGGGGGCCAGACTATTTTTTGGGGGAAAATAATAATTGAACGAATTCCTATACCTCACAAATCACCCAGAGATGCGTTTTAAATAAAAGGACACAGTCTACTCATGTAAAAACACACTGATTTCCGGACTGTCCGCAGGCCGGATTCAGAAGGGCTTTAGTTTGTCTACCCATGGTCTCTGCAGAAGGTTCTAGGTTCAATCCCTGGCATCCCCAGGAAAGGCTGGGAGAGACTCCTGCCTGATATGCAAGAGAACTGCTGCCAATCAGCTTAGACTTGCCTTTGTCAACTTGGTGCCCCCCAACTCCCATTCTCCACAAGCAGCACCACATTTGCAGACAACACTGGACCAATGGCTTGACTGTGTGTAAGGTATTGGATTACCCAGTTCAGGGTTTGACCACCTGGGGTTTCCAGCTTGGGAGGACTACAACTCCCATCACCCTTCACTTTTGCGTGGATGATGTTAGTTGTATTCCATCAACATCTGAAGGACATCCTGTCTTTGTCCTTATGGTTTGCCCCTTCAGTCTTCAAGGAATTAGCAGCTGTGTTCTTTCTGGCATGTTTTAGTGTGGCAGAACTCCCTGCCTGTTGATGTCAGGCAGGTGCTTTCACTGTACTCTTTTCTACACCTGCCAAAGATGCATTTTGTTCAGGCCAACCTATCCAGATATATATTCCCACTTTTCCTCCAAGTAAAGGACCTCAAAGTGGCACACAAAGTTGAAACAGACTTGTAGCACAAAACAAATCTCTGTAAGTAAACCTCTTTGAGTTGTTGTCATTGTTATTGTTGTTTTTACAGTCGAGCGGTGTATATGTTTTATTACATATAGAGATGTTTTGTTTTGTTATTTCTTAACATTGATACAAATAACTGAGCTCCGTCCATAATGCCAGAAATCTCTTCAGTAACCCAGGCTTCTGCTCTTTGGATTAGCAGATGGAGGTGTTTTAACAGCATCATTTTCAAAACCAGTTTTGTCTTAAACCTTTTCCAGCTATGCTTCCAAGGGTGTAGCTGGCCTTCTCTGGTGTTCTCTGGCCTTCCTATTCTTATTAAAAGTTCTGCAGTGGGGGGGGGCAGGTATAAAAGAGAAAGAAACAGAGGTGAACAAGGTGAGCTTTCAGAATGATTAAATGAATTAGAAGTTAATACATACAAAAAAGAAGAAGAAGTTAATACATACCACCCAGCCATTATCTATAGTATATATTAAATGCACACAAGAGTGAGAGAGAAAATTGTAGACAGGAAATGCAAGGCATGGGAACCAGCAGAGAAGTTCGTGCTGATACTGGACAGAGGATGTGTTGGGAGGCGGGTGTCAAAATAAAATCCTTTTTTCCCCTAGGGGTCGTTTTCCTCCTCCTGCACTCTGAAAGTTGCTGTGCTTTCTGCTGCTCAGTCAAGCTCCAAGCCCAGAACTGTGTTAATAAAGAACACCTTTTAAAAAATGCACTTCAGTGATTCCCCCTCCTTGAACCCCACCCCATCCCGAAAATCTTCTGAGTTAGACTTTGTACTGGAGCACTTTGAAGACTTAAAAAATTTGAACTCCGACATACTTCATACATTTTAACAAGGTTTAAATTCAAACCGGGCCAAAGACTCTCTCTTTTTCCTGCTCCTGCTTCTAACAACTTTTTAAGTCTAAACACTGCCTCCTTTGAGGATCCCAGCACAGAGGCATGTTTTATTAAAATTTTAATTTTTGAACATGAGTCACAAAAAGGCACAGGACAAAATGCCAGATATCCAGTTCCCTGGAGGAAATAATGTGTGTGTGTGGGGGGGGGGGGTTCTACCGTCCTTCCCAGGGGGGCTTTTGTTTTTGAGGAGTGCAGTAGTCTGTGCAACAGGGAACCATCAGGACTGCACACAAGAAGTCTGGGAATTCCAAACCTATTGACCTTCCTTCTTCATCCCACCCTCCTTTTTTGAACGATATTAAATCATAAAGTAGTTACGTACAGGACAGATGGGAAAAGGTAACATTGCATAGAAACTCTGGGACACGGAATCATGCTTTCTGTTACAGACATCTGTCCCACATTAGACACTTTTTAAGATTATTACGCTGCTGGTATTATGATGGTATTAATGTTACTTGTTGAGTTTTCTTTGAGTCTCGTATGAACTCCTCCCCAAAATAAACCCCACTGTGCCTTCTGACCACAGAGCTGAGGCTGTGGAAATATCACACCCTTTATCTCATTTTTGGGATGGGGGTGGCAGTTCTGCAACGTTGCATTTTCTAGGCATGATGTGGGACACTCCCAAGAGCAATTCCTAGGTCTGGATTCCTTTTTCAGTTTGAATCAGCTGGTCTGGCTTTTTGTGTATGAAGTTGCACCTATTAAAACATTTAAGGTTTTCTGTGTCCAGGAATCTATATGTGGCACTTTGGGGTGTCTGCTGGCACCCTAGACAGTGCCCACCCTTGGCACCTGCCCCAGGTTCCCCTCTAACAGGTGATGGTGTTAAGGCGGGGACTGGGAGCAAGTCAGCAATAACCCACAAGGTGTCAGTGAAGTTAACCCTGTATTCAAAGAAACAAAACATCCCAGGCCTCTTCCCAGTATAACTTGCCCCTATGAGGCAGTTGTGGGGATGTTCCTGCCTTCCTGCAGCTCTCTTATGTCTCCTCCTCCCCTGGGTCCATCCCAAACAGTCTGACACTCCAATGCCTTGTTTGTCTTTGCTCTGCCCTCTTCATACCTCTGTGGGTTCTGGGAGGGGAGCAGGTCACAGCAGGAAGAGGAAATTCCCTGGCTTCTTCAGCAGCCTGTCTCATATCTTCCTCTTGGCCTCTCCACTTCTGTCTCTGATTCTGCTGTGCTCTCTACCATAGCCTCTTTCTGCTTCCAACACCTCCCCCCCCTGTCTTCTCCCTGCGGCCACTCACTGTCACCCCACCACCACTCCCCCGGTCCTGAGCCTTTATTCCTTGGGGGTTCACCAGCTGCTGACTCTACTCCTCTGCATCCACCCAGTCCATGGCAAGTGATCAGCAATAATCTGGGTCTAGGGTTGTGCTGAAGAATCCCCCCCCCTCATGTGTTCTCCCCCAGAGAGAAGAAAATGCATTCAAAAACAATCAGAGGGGAAGGAAATTGTGGTGCATTGAACAATAAGAAAACAAGAAGAGCCCTGGTGGATCAGGCCCCAACAGTCCATCTGGTCCAGTATTCTGCAGTCATGGTGACCAAACAGCTGTCTTTGGCAAACCATCAAGAAAGACCCAGCAGCTCTGCCCTCCCATGGTTTCCAGCAACTTGTATTCAGAAGTATTTCTTCCTCCAGCTGTGGAGGCAGAGCATGGCCCCCCTGCCTAGTAGCCACCAATAGCCCCCCCCCTCCAAGAATTTGTCCAGTCCTCCTACAAAGCCATCCAAGTGGGTGTCCATCACTGTCTCCTGGGGGAGGGAGTTCCATAGTTTAAACTTTAATTCAGAGGAGAGATGCAAAGAGCCTCTCTGTGAATAAAGCATATTAGTGGCCATTGATGTGGAGTGGGAGGTGGTGGAGGCATGCCTTCACCATTTTGTGGTTGCGTCTCTTTATCTGCTGTTTTTGATGCGGCAGTCCATTTTGTGTCCTCTGAGGCCTCCGCAGCAAAAGAGGCCCAAAAGAGGCTTCTGACCCTTGTCCTAAACAGTCCCCCCTCTGCCCATACCCTTCAAAATAAAAACGTGTGGCCCTAATTTGCAGTCCCTCCTAGATTAAAATTGAGCTTTGTTTATTACACCCAAAGCTTTGGAGACACATTGGAAGTTTGTCCTCTTGTGCATAGTCAACTGGGGTTCTTAGGCTGCGATTCCTGCATTCTAGAGAGCTGGGCCAGGCGACCCTTTCCAGCCCTACAATTCCATGATTCTGTGAACCCATTCTCCCCTTCCCTGCAGAATTCTTCAGAGAGCTTCTCGAGAACGCCGAGAAATCCTTGAACGACATGTTTGTAAGGACTTACGGCCTCCTGTACATGCAGAATTCAGAAATGTTTAAGGACCTCTTTGTGGAGCTGAAGCGCTACTACACTGGTGGCAGCGTCAACCTGGAGGAGATGCTCAACGACTTCTGGGCCCGGCTGCTGGAGCGCATGTTCCGCCTGGTCAACCCCCAGTACCACTTCTCTGACGAGTACCTGGAGTGTGTCAGCAAGTACACAGAGCAGCTCAAGCCCTTTGGGGATGTGCCCCGCAAGCTGAAGCTCCAGGTGACGCGGGCGTTTGTGGCGGCACGCACCTTCGCACAAGGCCTGGCCGTGGCAAGGGACGTGGTTGGCAAGGTGTCTGTGGTGAGTTGTTGTTGTTGTTGTTAGAATTTATATACCGCCCAAAGATATCCAAAGACCTCAGGGTGGTTCACATTAAAAGATTACAGTAAAGCAGGATGGATAAAAACCAATGATTTTTTAAAAATATATATCAAAAAAGGATTTTTTAATTTAAATCAGATTTTTTAAAATTTAAACTGGATTTTAAAAATAAAATGCTTTTGGAGGAAAAACCTTTCTAAAGATAGTTTTCTATTTAAGTTTCATTATACTCCAAAGGCTATTCATCAGGAAATAATGATTTGTTTTAATTTTTCATTTGTGCTAAAGCTCAGTCTAAGGTGGGGTTTTGGGGGGTTTTTTAAAATGATAAACCAGCCAAAGTCCTGGTTAAAAAGGAATGTTTTGCATTATATTTATGTACTTACTAGTAACTTTTCATCCAAGGCTCTCTAAGCAACTTATGTTAAAGAAAATATGTGCACATGTGCTACCTTTGTCAAGGTAGGCTTGCAGGGTGGAAAAATCATATAATACATTACCACTTCATCTAACACACAACTTATGGAAAAACAAAAACGACACACAAGTCCTGTAAACAGTAACAAGCAACGTTAGCAATAGTCAAACAGTAAGCAAAGCAATACTCTCACCCACTGATGAGCAGATAAACGAAACCTCGCCCCCCCCCCCAGAACAAAAACCATTCACAGCAACCAACAATTCCCTTAACCTGCCCACCCCGAAGTCTGGCAGTGGTAAGTGAATCCAGGGTCCTCCTCCAGGGAGTGTCCAGCACCTTTCCTCTCCCATCGGTGGGAAGCAGTAGCAAAGCAGAGCAAGGGAGGTGGTAGCAAACGTTTTACCTGCTTTGCAGCCACCCTGGCTACTGCTCCACTCTTGCTGCTGGTGGGGATGCAGGAGTCAGACATGCTTGCCGTTGTTTCAGCCACCACTTTCCTAGGGTTCGGTGGTGGTGGGCTCATGGTCCACCACAGAAAGCCCTTTACGGTGCATCTGGGGGGAAAGGGCTGTGGCTCAGAGGCAGAAGGAATAGCTTTGCACACTAAGTAAGATCTCCCTGGTTCAACCCCTGAGAGCACCTCCAGTTAAAAGGATAAGGAAGAACAGAATAAGAGACTGCTGGATCAGTCTAGTTGTCCATCTCCTCCGTTATCCTGTTTTCAGTGGCCACCCGGTCCACAAGCAGGACCCGAGAGCAACACCACCCGTCTCCCTGCCTGATGCTCCCAGGAAGTGGTATCCAGAAGCATTACTGCCTCTGACCATGGAAGCAGAGCAGAGCCATTGTGGCTTGTGGCCTATCTACCATGAGCTTGTCCAATCAATCCTCTTCTGAAACCATCCTAGGTGGTGGCCATTGTTGCCTCCAGTGGTAGCAGGTTCCATAAACGTCTACCACCTCTGAGAAAGGTAGCAGATCATGGGAAGCACCTTTTATGCCTGAAGAAGCTCTGGAGAGGCACTGCTAGTCAGTGCATAGTATATTGGTCCAAGAGTCCTCAATGTGGTGCCTATGTGTTGTGGCCCTGTCTGAGTCCCACTGCTGAGCAAGCAGGGGCCAGGAGTCTCTGAGGAACACTTCCTTGAGGGCAGAATCCACATATGAAGTCAGACAGTTCAGAGGTCAGGGAATCCAGATGAACACAGGCCAAAGGGTCCAGATGGGGAGCAGAAAGCAGCAAAGTAGTGTTGGGAACCACAGGCGTTGTTTCCAGCATCTGACTGCTGCTGAGAGCTCTGTTTAAGAAGACCAGAGCCAGCTGGTTCTCATCAGTGCCTTCTCTCTCTGTCTCTGAAGGCTGATCAGCTGCAGGTTGAGTCACTCTGCCTTCCTGCTGCGGTTCAGCAGATGAAGCTGACTCCTGGCCCATGACGCTATGGGCATCACAGCTCCTGCTGATACCCGCCTTAGTTTTCTGACAAGGCCTCCTGCTCATCTCAGTTTTTATTTTTACAATGGTACCTTGGGTTACAAACACTTCAGGTTACAGACTCTGCTAACCCGGAAGTAGTACCTTGGGTTAAGAACTTTGCTTCAGGATGAGAACAGAAATCGCTGCAGCAGCGGGAGGCCCCATTAACTAAAGTGGTGCTTCAGGTTAAGAACAGTTTCAGGTTAAGAACGGACCTCCAGACCCATCGGCTGCTCTCACCCAGCTTAGCCAGCCAGTCAAAGCCATAACGATGTGTGGTCGCTGTCTCATGCTGACAGCTTCTAGGAGCCACAGGTGAGAGTTGAGTGCAGGGTGGGGACCAAAGGTGGCAAACTACCCTAGAAGGAGCATGACGTGTCCCCCAACAGAGGTATTACTGTATTGTCCCGAATATAAACCTCACTCCCCCCCCCCAATTCCAGCTGTGAAAAGTTAAAGTGTGACTTATATTCAGAACTAAGTGCTACAAGCCTGCCTCCCAACACTACCTCCCTGAAAGGGGGCGGCCGGCGCTGGCTTAGGGAGGTAGTTCCTGGAGGCAATAGTACCAGGAGATAGGCACGCAGCATGCACCGGCCATCCCCCCCCCCATTCATGGTGGTAGTGCCAGGAGGCGGCAGCTTATTTGTGGATGCGTCTTATATCCAGGCCAATATCCCATAACTCCACATACACCCTTTGTATATCACGATTGCATGATACCATGATTTTGCACTATGATACCACGGAATCATGGTTTCATGAATCATGATATCACGAAATTGTATCACACAATCGTTATGATTTCACGCAATCATGATACCCAAGCAGGAGCATGACATGACCCCCACCAAAGGTACTACCCCTGCTCTAGCACCCTATACACCCCAGTATGCCCCATGTTATACTGTTTATTGGCAATTGCAAGGGGCAATGGGAGAGAGCTGCAGTCACACTCAGGTCCTGCTTGCTGATTCCCCACAATGGGCACCTGGTTGGCCACTGGGAGAACAGGACGCTGGACTGGATAGGCCATTGGCTGGCAGGTCTTCTTCTGTTCTTAGGTGCTTTGCTTGTTGTTGTTTCAGGGAGGGGAGGGGTTTCTGAGCATTACCAATTTTTCTTCTGTGAAATGGGTGTTTCACAGACAACTTCTTAGATTTCCGAATGTGCCCCCAGACCCAAAAGGGTTGGGGAGCCTCTGGGCAAGATGGAGAAATACTCCAACCTTGTAGTAGGCAGCTTCCAGTATCACTTTTGTCATTGGAACACTTATTGCAATGATCCCCCTTTAGCGATGTTTGTGGTTTCTGTCTCCTAATGATGTAGTTGACGCCTGTGTACAAGTCAGCTTCCTATATAAATGCAGATCAAAAGGTTGCTCTTACATTGGCTGTGCAAACTATGGATTACTATAGCAGACCATTCAGAACAAAATACAAAGCTGCTGCTCTTGTGCTGCAAGAAGCACTCTTTGAAATGTTACTCAGGCGTTAAGTTTTCTTTGCAGCCCTGCAGTGTAAACCCTCTCAGGGCAACTTAGAAAACAAGCATCACAGCAAAGCAATAGCAAGATAATAGTAAAATTCAATCATGGAAAAAAGGCCTGGCAGCAATAAAATCTTGAGGTTTTGTTTTTAATAATTATAAAGCCAGTGGGGGGGGGGGGACTGAATTTGAAAATATAGCAAAGGAAGAAGCAGACTAGGCTCTCTGGGGAGAGAATTCCACAAATTCCTGTAAAATGCTGACTTTTCCCATTGTCTGATTTCCTTCCCTTTCATTTCTCCCAGCCTCAAAATTCTCTCCCTGCACCCCACCCCACCCCCAACTGAATTGCCTCAGCCCCCACGAAGATGTAACATTCACGATGTTGAATCAGTCATATTGGCAGGCCCAATTCAGATGTCACGGTGCCTACTTACCTAACTGCGTGCCACGTGAATTTCTTTCAGTTTTGCAGATCTACGGGAATTCTGTGTAGCCAAATTTCGTGGCCTTAATTTTCAGCCCACTCCTGAGGAACCTGAATTTCTTACGCAACCACCTCATTTTGCATTATTATTATTATTATTATTATTATTATTATTATTATTATTATTATTATTCCAAAATTCTCTGCCAAGTGTTTCAAGTGCTCCTATGCTAGTGGGTGGGTGAGTTTTAATGTTGGCCAAGAGGGGAATTCAATGCAACAGCTGCACTACTGGAAATTCGTTGTGTTGAAGACTGCACAGCAACAAAGTCACCAGCAGCCAGCTTATGCATTCTCTTGCATGGGTGAAAACATTTTGCCAGCAGGACACATATAATGCCGAGTCACTTTAGCTTAGCGCTACATTGGATACAGCTTATTAACATTACAGTTTTGCACTTTTTAATTTATAAAAATATTTATATATTGCAATTCATTAAAAATATATAAAAAAGCAGCTCTTCTTATTTTCACAAACAGAAAGTAGGGCATCCAATAGGAACTCTCACCATGTAAAAGTGACCTGCAGCGGGGCCTCCTTTTCCTGTGGTTTCGATATAACCAAATCTAATCTGAGCGTTGTTTGAGCAGAACCTATCTGCTACTCCTCCAAATTTTACTTTGCCCTTCGGAGGACAGGGCTCTGGGGTCCCCCCCCCCAAGAGGAATTGTTCTTGTTCCTGCCCTTGGGATGGTTGGGGCTATAAATTTCACTTAATTATAGGACATAGGCTAGTGGGTGCAAAGGGGTAAATCTGAGCAGAGCCCTTTCAAGTGCAGGTGAAATGTATTACAGTGGTACCTCGGGTTACATACGCTTCAGGTTACAGACTCCCCTAAGCCAGAAATAGTACCTCGAGTTAAGAACTTTGCTTCAGGATGAGAACAGAAATCATGTGGCGGCAACAGGAGGCCCCATTAGCTAAAGTGGTGCTTCAGGTTAAGAACGGACCTCCAGAACGAATTAAGTACGGTACTTAACCCGAGGTACCACTGTAATTTGCAATATGATTTCTCTCTTGTCCTCCCACCCTGGGCTGCTCTTTCCAACCAGAGAGAAGGCCTTTTTGGCTTTTCTTTTTTTAAAGTATGGGAACTTTCTCTTTCACATGTTCTCTCCCTCACCCTCCCTCATCTCTCTCCCCCCCCCCCGCCCCCGGGCAGGGGAATTGGGCTATTATTGAACCCTTGACAGACATTAAAATCAACGGGTTTAAATTGCTGCCAAGCATGGACATTTCCTGCCTAAGCCTCGAGGGCACTGAAAAAAAAGTATGTTTGGTGGGAGCAGGAATATGTAAGCCAGATCCCTCAGTGACTCAAGGTGGAGGGGAACTTGATATTTTGCAATTCATAGATTTCAGAAATATCCTCATAATGAACAACACATGGCTAAATTATATGTCGTTTAAAATTGGGGCTAAGCTGAAAAGCGGTTAGGAAGAGGGGCAGAATTTGACATTTCTGCGAGCCGTTTGTGGCAGCATCAGATGCCCCTCTTGAGTCTTGACCGTTCATTTCTGATGCTCCAAAAGAGACCAGAATTCTTCGTTTATGCAGGACTCGTGGCCTTCAGTTGACAATACAGCCACATTGCCAAATCCAATTGGATACGTACCAACGTTGTCCTGATACGTAGCTTGACACCTGTTAAAATTTCAAGCAATGCTTCTTAAAAATTACATATCTAACCAAAGAAAAAAGTGTGTGTGTGTGAAATGAATGTGCTTGAGTCTACTCAGAGCAAGACTAATACTGGATGTCACACAATTATGTTTTAGACACAATGTTGTTGTTAAAAAAATAAAGCTAACATGTGACAAATTGAAACAAATGGCTTTTTAAAGCCAGGCTAATGGTTCCAGAAGTAGCAAACCTCTACATGGAAGAGGAAGATAATAGTTTCTTTTATTTTCTCTTTTTTGTTTTTGTTTTGGCTTCTGTCTGCCCTCCCCCCCCCCCCAGCCTCACTTGCTTCTTGATCCTCTTAACTGGAAATATTGGGGATTTACCGTATTTTTCGCCCCATAAGATGCACCGGCCCATAAGACGCACCTAGTTTTTTGGGGGGGAAATAAAGGGAAAAAAAATTTATTTCCCCCCCAGGTGCGCTGCGCTACACCAGGAGCTTGGGGCGTGCGGAGCTCAGCGCGCCCCAAGCTCCTGCGTGCCGGCAAGGTCTCCGCTAGCGTGGGAGAGCCGGGCGCCTCTCCCAGGGCTAGCGGACCCCTGCGCTAATCCAGAAGCTTGGGGCGAGCTGAGGTCAGCGCGCCCCAAGCTTCTGCGTGCCGGCAAGCAGTCCGCTAGCCCTGGGAGAGCCGTGGGGCTCTCCCAGGGCTAGCGGATCGCTGCGCTACACCAGGAGCTTGGGGCGTGCTGAGCTCAGCGCGCCCCAAGCTTCTGCGTGCGCGCAAGCAGTCCGAAGCACGGGGAGCCCGAAGCATGGGGAGCCCGAAGCACAGGGAGCCCGAAGCACAGGCTGCCGCCCCAAGCCTCGCGCACCCGGTGGGACCTCCTGCCGGGTGCGCGAGGCTTGCAGAGACTCGCCCGAAGCAGGGGGAGCCCTCCGGAGGGCTCTCCGTGCTTCGGGCGACAGGCTGCCGCCCCAAGCCTCGCGCACCCGGTGGGACCTCCTGCCGGGTGCGCGAGGCTTGCAGACACTCGCCCGAAGCAGGGGAAGCCCTCCGGAGGGCTCCCCGTGCTTCGGGCGACAGGCTGCCGCCCCAAGCCTCGCGCACCCAGTGGGACCTCCTGCCGGGCGCACGAGGCTTGCAGGCATTCGCCCCATAAGACGCACCCCAATTTCCCCTTCATTTTTGGAGGGGAAAAAGTGCGTCTTATGGGGCGAAAAATACGGTAACTTTGGGACTCTCTGCATGTAGAACATGTGTCCTTATCTCTGGCCTATGACCTCTCCTTCCCTGCTTATTGTAGGGGCAAAGCTGTGTGTGCAAAGCTGTCCCCTGTTCCTTAATAATGGTGAGGGAGACCATTCCAAACAGTGGGACCAGTCACATCCCACCCCCACCCCCCAGCTTGGGTTTTTACTTAAAACCAAGTTTCCAGCCCACAGGATGCAAAGCCAGGCAGTGGGGACTCTTTAAAGCCAGGTGCAAAGATTTTTTTGCAAAGATTTCCAATCCAAGGTGCCGACCAACCAGACTCCGTTTCCTGGTCACCAGACTCCTCAGTTAAGGGTTCTTAATTGTTGTGTGAGATGCAGCCAGGAGGCAGAGAAGTGCCTTGGAATTCACATGGAGAAATCTCCAAGGTCTGGGTTACGCTGCTGGCAGGCAGAGCTACGGAAATCTGGAGACTTGGAGAACTGTTTGTTCCAACCTTAAACTTGCTAACATGCAGCTCTGACATCTAAGTCTTGAAACCCTAAACTGTAGCACGGTTTTCCTTTCCAGTTAAATACAGTCCCAAAGCCTTTCTGGAGGATTTATCACCGCATCGCGCGCACATGTGTCTTTTTGTACATGCTACCTCCTGACTCTGCAGCACATGTTGCTGAGTTGCGCTGTGCTGCTTTTCAAAGTACCAGCGAGCCACAACCACTTCCAGCACATTCTATTCCAGGGGTAAAGAGCTTCAGTAGGCCAAGTAAGTGTGTGTGTGTGTGTGTGTGTGTGTACGCACGCGTACACACACACACACACACACACACACACACACCATCTTTCTCAGGCCTTTGAAACTCTTCCCAGGCCACACCTCTCAACAACCAGGCTTCATACACGCTCCTTCCGTATCTTTGCCTGACTAGAATTTTTCTTGCGAACCACTTAGCAGTTCAATCACAATCAAGTGAGCCAGGCAAAAAACATTCCTTTTCAACCAGGCCTTTGGTTGATTTGATTGACATCCTAGGCCCTTTTAAAATGTGTTCTGGGGGGGGGGGTAGGGGGTTATTGGGTTGTTACTGCTTTTATTTTGATTATGTATTTTGTGGTTTGATATTTTGATTCTATTTTGTGAATCGCCCTGAGACCTCCGAGTATAGGGTGGTATATAAATTCAATAAGAAAGAAAGAGAGAGAGAGAGAGAGAGAGAAAGAGTGATATGCACAATTTGTTATATAAAGAACACAGTAAGGATAACACCTCTGATCATGCTTTTCTTTATCTTGGTGGAGGATAGTGAGGGGGGGTGAGTGTGTGTGGAAACCGCCCTCATGTACAAAGGCAAAAAATCAATTTTGCCTCTCATCCAAACAAACTCTCAGGCTGCATTCAGACGGTGTTTTATTCCATTTTCCTCTCATTTCCTCACCTGATTTCTATGTTTTATGCAATCTTCCACATGATGTGAAAGCCTGTTCAGCAAATCCCATGATATTCTTGTAAAGAAGCTGGTAAAATGCGGTCTTGACTATGCTACCACTCAGTGGATTAGTAACTGGCTGACTGACCGAACCCAAAGGGTGCTCATCAATGGTTCCTCTTCATCCTGGAGAAGAGTGACTAGTGGGGTGCCACAGGGTTCTGTCTTGGGCCCGGTCTTATTCAACATCTTTATCAACGACTTGGATGATGGACTCAAGGGCATCCTGATCAAATTTGCAGATGACACCAAACTGGGAGGGGTAGCTAACACCCCAGAGGACAGGATCACACTTCAAGACAACCTTGACAGATTAGAGAACTGGGCCAAAACAAACAAGATGAATTTTAACAGGGAGAAATGTAAAGTATTGCAATTGGGCAAAAAAATGAGACGCACAAATACAAGATGGGTGACACCTGGCTTGAGAGCAGTACATGTGAAAAGGATCTAGGAATCTTGGTTGACCACAAACTTGACATGAGCCAACAGTGTGACGCGGCAGCAAAAAAAGCCAATGCAATTCTGGGCTGCATCAATAGGAGTATAGCATCTAGATCAAGGGAAGTAATAGTGCCACTGTATTCTGCTCTGGTCAGACCTCACCTAGAGTACTGTGTCCAGTTCTGGGCACCACAATTCAAGAAGGACACTGACAAACTGGAACGTGTCCAGAGGAGGGCAACCAAAATGGTCAAACGCCTGGAAACGATGCCTTATGAGGAACGGCTAAGGGAGCTGGGCATGTTTAGCCTGGAGAAGAGGAGGTTAAGGGGTGATATGATAGCCATGTTCAAATATATAAAAGGATGTCACATAGAGGAGGGAGAAAGGTTGTTTTCTGCTGCTCCAGAGAAGCGGACACGGAGCAATGGATCCAAACTACAAGAAAGAAGATTCCACCTAAACATTAGGAAGAACTTCCTGACAGTAAGAGCTGTTCGACAGTGGAATTTGCTGCCAAGGAGTGTGGTGGAGTCTTCTCCTTTGGAGGTCTTTAAGCAGAGGCTTGACAACCATATGTCAGGAGTGCTCTGATGGTGTTTCCTGCTTGGCAGGGGGTTGGACTCGATGGCCCTTGTGGTCTCTTCCAACTCTATGATTCTCTGATTCTATGATTCTATGAAATCTAATGGAAGTGTAGTGCTCATTCCCTGTGTTCTTTCCAGAGGTAAAAATTCACCTGCAGCCCTGTTAACTCAGAAAATTGCAGAAGTTTTGTGTTGTAATTTCACGAGATGAAATTTGGGGGTGGTATCCCAGCATGCAGTTCTTTGCCACCATTTAAATTTAGCATGGCCTGGTGGTGTGTTGGTCAAAAAACCACAGCTCTGTAATGGAAAAGGTAATGCCATGTAAATGGAACGTTGGAAGTGGGGACAGAAGCGTTATCACCAGGAAAACTTAATGAAATAAGCCCCATGTCTGAATGCAGCCTCAGATCACCTCCCTGCAAAATTTCACAACAAGGAGGGTTCTTGGAACCTGCTGACAGCACCCTCGCCTTTCACTCCAGGGATTATGGGCAGGCATCCAGGTCTTGCAGAGCTTCCTTGGGCTCCCCGCATCACCTGCACTGCATGCACCCAGTTCCAGGCTACCGTTGGTGAAATTCCCAGGGGGTCCCAGAGATGACAAATAGGATTACAGTGGTACCTCTAGTTATGAACTTAATTTGTTCCGGAGGTCCACTCTTAACCTGAAACTGTGTGGTGTAGTGGTTAAGAGCGGTAGTCTCGTAATCTGGTGAACCGGGTTCGCTTCCCCGCTCCTCCACATGCAGCTGCTGGGTGACCTTGGGCCAGTCACACTCCTCTGAAGTCTCTCAGCCCCACTCACCTCACAGAGTGTTTGTTGTGGGGGCGGAAGGGAAAGGAGAATGTTAGCCGCTTTGAGACTCCTTAAAGGGAGTGAAAGGCGGGATATCAAATCCAAACTCTTCTTCTTAACCAGAGGCACACTTTTCCTAATGGGGCCTCTTGCTGCTGCTGCCGCTGTGCCACCAGCACAGAATTTCCGTTCTCATCCTGGGGCAAAGTTCTCACCTCGAGGTAACTCTTCCAGGTTAGCGGAGTTTGTAACCTGAATCATTTGTAACCTGAGGCGTTTGTAACTTGAGGTACCACTGTACTCCTTCCTTCACAGTCCTTTCTCCAGGCTCTGCACACCTTCCCTCCTCCAGCTGCTTTTCTTCATGGCAAGGCACGGGGGAGGACAGTGTGGCCCCATCCATGGGCTGGTGAAGGAGCAGCTGGTCCTGCTGTTGCTTTCCTTGTCCCACTCTGTTCCTTTTTCCTTTTGTGCTATGTCTGTTAGATACTGAGTCTGCTGTATCTTTTGGTATCAGTGCTTAGAAAATAGTAGGTGCTTTATAAATGTTAAAGACAATAATAACAGTTCTGTCAGTGGTTCTTCTCCCGGCCCCTCCACCCATGCTTTTATTTTTGTTCTCTGCAAAGGTCAACCCCACACCGCAGGGGGCCCAAGCCTTGCTGAAGATGATGTACTGTCCGTACTGCCAAGGCCTAGTTGCTGTCAAGCCATGTTACAACTACTGTTTCAATGTCATGAGGGGCTGCCTCGCCAACCAAGGCGAGCTGGACACGGAGTGGAATAACTTCATAGGTGAGTGGCTCTTGTTTGTTCAGTTTATTTAAACCAGGCGATGGAGAATTAACAAAATGAAACAAACCCCTGTGTGATTTAATTAATTATTTAGAAAAGTGTATATAGACTGCTTAATAAAAACAGAACAACATGGCTGGCATAAATTGATAAGGTATTGCCCAAGAATAGGGATCCCAGGAAGGTTGTCAGCTAGGGGAAAGAACAAGAGATAGGTTAATAAATAAGGTTAAGATACAAAGAAGTCAGACTCCTCTAGATTTACACCAAACCACCACAATTAAGACTAGTTGCTTAGTTCTTTAGCTAGCTCTTTAACTAGTAATGGACCCAAATATAAGCATTTTGAAGCATAGAAGTTTACACTTACTTTATGACACTCAAAGTGTTGAAAGTCTTTATTTGTTAGTTCAGTGTGCTGTGGCACCTGGGGTGCCTTGAAGGATGGTCAGGGATGCTGCAGACAACAGGGGCTGTAGCGGAGGACTCCCAAGGAGAGGGGAGAGGAGAGGAGGCTGAGGGAACACTCCACAAGGGAGGGTGTTCAAAAAGGGGTGAGGGACTGCCAGCTCTGCAGGCAAGGGGGGACATAACTGGGCTCCTGAGGTTCAGAGCATGTTTTCCCTACCTGAGCCCCCAGGGGAGTCGCAGAAACAATGTACCGTATTTTGCGCCCCATAGGACGCTCCGGCCCATAGGACGCACCTAGTTTTTTTGGGGGGGAAATAAAGAAAAAAAATTTTATTTCCCCCCCAGGTGTGGGGCTGGAAGAACCAGGTCGGGGAACAGTGGGAAGGCACGCTCTGCCTCCCCGCTGTCCCCCGAGCTTGTGGGGCTGGCGATGTGGAGAAGTGCGCAGTCCCGGCAAGGCAGGCAGCTCTGCGCTGCCATCCCGAGCGGGGCGGGAATTAGCGCCCCGCTCGGGATGGCGGCGCACATCTGCCTGCAGTCCCGGCACGGCAGGCAGCTCTGCGCCTCCATCCCCAGCGGGGTGGGACTTAGCGCCCCGCTCCCGATGGCCGCGCAGAGCTGTGCTGAGCCGGGGACTGCAGGCAGCTCTGCGCAATCCTCAGAGCAGGTCTCCCGAGGGTTGCGCAGAGCTTCCTGAAGCCTGGAGAGCGAGAGGGGTCGGTGCGCACCGACCCCTCTCACTCTCCAGGCTTCAGCGAAAGCCTGCATTCGCCCCATAGGACGCACCCAGATTTCCCCTTCATTTTTGGAGGGGGAAAAGTGCGTCCTATAGGGCGAAAAATACGGTAGTTGGTCAAGGGAGCTGTAGACTCAAAAAGATTGAAAAGCTCTGTGTTAGTGGATCTCTCCCCCCCCCCATATAATTTAATTTAATTATTTTTTTCTCGGTTTCCGCCACTCCCCTTACCTTTTAAGAGCCATGCTGTATAAAGTGTGATATAGCACCTGGCTGAATTTTCTGACAGCATTTTACTGAACAGCTCTAAGCACTGTATTCAAAACAATATAAAATAATGATCCACAACACTTAAAAGGCCAATGTCCAACAAGACTAAGATTCCTTATCCCTTCTTTAGGCCTTTTGAATATTTTTAGTTCCATTGGGATGCAACTGAAATTTTCTGCTCCAGACATCTAAATAGCTGGCTCTGTTATCAGTGGAGCAGGGAGAGGACTTCTGAGCCTTCTGGGAAATCCACCCTAAGTAGCTCTGGAATTACAATTCCCAGGGTCCTTTGGGGAAATCCTGAGAACAGGGGTGGACAAATGTGTCAATTTTAGTTTCTCCCGCTTTCTAACTTTTCTAGTATAAGTTCATTTTGCTACTCTCCCACATCAGGCTGGATCTCTCTTTTTAAAAGTCCTTGTGAAAATTCACCAGCATTTTAGTACAGTGGACGCTCGGGTTGTGAACGTGATCTGTGCAGGATGCACGTTCGCAACCTGCAGCATTCGCAACCCGCAGTGGTGCGTCTGCGCATGTGCAAAGCGCGATTTAGCGCTTCTGCTCATGCACGACCACCGAAACCCGGAAGTAACCCGTTCCGGTACTTCCGGGTTTTGGCGGTCCATAACCCAAAAAAACGCAACCTGAAGCATCTGTAACCCAAGGTATGGATGTACTTGTTTATCCTAAGGGAAACATTTTTGTGTGCAATTTTTCCTTATACATTGCATTGTTTTATGTTTCTGTTCTTATTATCATTGTTCCTCTTATCATTAGTATCATTAAATGTGTTGCCTGCTCTTCATCCAGAGCAGGTTGCAAACATTTAAATTTTGTTGTTGGAAACAGTTAAAACCATTTACAGTCACAGAAACAGAGCCAGTCCTGTTGTTTTTCCACTAATACATGCAGATGTGTGTGAGTGTGAGTGTGTGTGTTTGCTTGTTTATTTTATAACCAGATATACACATGTTTACGGGATGCGGGTGGCGCTGTGGGTTAAACCACAGAGTCTAGGACTTGCCAATCAGAAGGTCAGCGGTTCAAATCCCTGTGATGGGGTGAGCTCCCATTGCTCAGTCCCTGCTCCTGCCAACCTAGCAGCTCGAAAGCATGTCAAAGTGCAGGTACATAAATAGGAAGGTAAACAGCGTTTCATGCTGGCCACATGACCCGGAAAAACTGTCTGTGGACAAATGTTGGCTCCCTCGGCCAGTAAAGCAAGATGAACACCGCAACCCCAGAGTCGTTCGCGACTTGACCTAATGGTCAGGGGTCCCTTTACCTTTACCTTTACACATTTTTACACACTGTTTTTGGTCAGAGAGCTGCACCGCAAAATGCAAAGTACTGTACACATTTTGTTAGGTAGTTGCATCTTGGTAAAAAGTAGAGGTTCATGTTAAAAGGTGATCTGAACTGAATTTCTCACCCCACCCCATCATTCCCTGAGAACTTGGTAGCGGAGATTACAAGGCTTGCAGATGCTGTAGCAGGAACTTCTTCCAGGTAGCCAAGACACAGTTACACTCTAGCAATGGCCCTTTTCACGGGCTAAAAACCTTTCTAGATTCCCTTGCCAGGCTGTTCTAGCCATGGCTCCGGATGATTTTCCCTCCCTCCCTCCCTCCCTCCCTCTTTCTCTCTGTGGGTGCAGGGGTGTTATTTGGCATAGAGGCCTGATATCCCTTCCTCTTGGGGCTTGTTACAGAGGCTTGCCTTGTCCTGCGCCTCTGCACCGAGCCTTCAGAAGCCCAGTTTCACCAGAGAGGATGTGAGCACACTAGCTAATTCATCCAAGACCATAACCAGAAGAGCTCAGGGCTGAAAAGAGTTGCAGCAAAAAAGTGCAGAATGTTTCAAAGGAGAAGGGCTGAGTGCCAGGAAGCTCGACAAAGGAGGACAGTCTGCTAATTGTAGGGGCCTCTGCACCACTCACAATGGCTCAAGAGGCAAAGCTCCTTGTGAGGAGGGAAGGCAGGAGCACTGGCAAAACAAGAGAGCCAGTGTCGTGTAGTGGTTAGAGTGCCTGCCTAGGACCTGAGGGTCCTCGGTTCAAATTCCCACTGGGTGGCTTTGGGCCAGTCGCTGCTTCGCAGGGATGTTGTTATGGGGAGGAGTGTCAGGAGCCAGTCAGGACCAGGTCAGAATGAAAAACACTGGTGTCAGTGAAGTTAACTCTTTATTGAAAAAAACCAAAACATTGCAGGCCTAGCAACTCTTCCCAGTAGGGGCAGTTACAGGGACTGAAGGAGAGATTCCCTGGCTTCTTCACCAGCCTGCTTCCTCTCTGCATCTTGGCCGCCCTCCTCTGTAGCCTCTGCTTCTGCCTCAATGTTTTCCTGCTCTCTGCCCCAGCCTCTTCCTGCTCACCAAACCCTGTTGCCTCTTCAGCTTCTGACACCTTCTCCTCCCAGTCTGGTCCCTCTTCTCGCTCTGAGCAGGCATCGTCGACCCACCACCAGTCCCCTGGCTCTGATCCTTCCTCCCCTGGAGGTTCCCTTGGGGGTTTCCCAGCTGGTGCCTCCCACCACTCCTCTGCACCCAGCCTGTCCATGGCACTCAGCCATTGAGAGCTTGTAGGCAGATGTTGCTGGTCAGAGCCAATGAAACTGAGTCAACAGACAAACATTCTGACTTGTTGCTAGAAGGCAGCTTCCACTGCTCAGGTGTTCAGCAAATGCCTGATGAAACAGGTGGAGGGATGAGTTAGTTCACCACCTTGTGGAAGAGAGTCTGTAGCTCTGGTGCCACAGCCAAGAATGCCCTGCCTCCAAGTCACAGCAGACCAGTCTTCATAAAGCCACCTGTCCCATCATTGCATCCCCAGATGTTGCCAGGGCTGCCTGCCCCTGAGCATTGTCCATGTAGCTGGAGGTTTGTGGGGGTGTTGCACTGCAACAACATCTGGGGATGACCCAAGGCTGAGGAAGGCTGCCTTAAAAGGAATCCAGCAGGTGCCAGGTCTTAATTGTAGGGGGAGGGGAGGGAATGTACACATGAGAGGAGGCATTTCCCCCACCCCCAGGTAAACAAGCATGCAGCTCTTACTGCTGTTCCAAACCATTATCAGCTTTGCCCTGGGGCAGCTTGCTCCCTCCTCTACCCAGCCTCCGCCCACCTCCTCAGTTGTGCAATTCTAAAGCCCTCTTGTCCTGAACCACAGCCCAATGCTGTTGAGGGGGGAGGGGGATTTACCATTCATCACGATTTGTTGGCAGGCAAGATCTTAGCAGGAGCGAGGATGTAGTCTTTAATGCATCTAACCTCACCCTCCTTCAAAAATGCCATCTGTCTCCCACCTGATTCATTATGGGCGGGGGTTGCAATAAAATGTATTTCTTCTTGGCCCATCCCTTTCAGCCCCCTGCCAGCACAGAAAGAGTTTCCATCTGTATCCTTCCTCTGAGAGCAGAAGTGTGCTTATCTCTGAATGCTTTGCGCTGGCAACTTGGATTGCTCCTCTCTCTCTCTCTCTCTCTCTCTCTCTCTCTCTCTCTCTCCCTCCCTCCCTCCCTCCCTCCTGTCCTCTCCTCTGCCCCCACCCCCACTCTCCCCTCCCAGCCTGAATAAGGTTGGCATGCCTCAGTGGTGATTTGTGTGCTGCCATGACAATTGCAGGTCACAAAGGCCCCGATTCAGGAATGCTCTACTTAGCCACGAGGTTGGACAAAGACACCACATAACCCAGAGATCCATTCTTTCTTCTCTTCTGTCCCCACCCACCCCCAAGTTTCTCTTTCAAATTTATTGATTATTTTGAAAAACAAACCAACAAGAATACCACTTTTTGTGTGTGTATCTTTTTTACAGTGTCTATCTATCTATCTATCTATCTATCTATCTATCTATCTATCTATCTATCTATCATCTATCTGTCTGTCTGTCTATCGTAAACCAAGCCATTTTCTCTTGGCTGTAACAGGGGCAGCCTTGTTGGCTCACCAAGGCAGCTCTGAGCATTGCTCTAAGTCATGCTCTGCTTTTCTGTGGAATGCTTCCATTTTGCTGTCACATCAAAAGCCATTTCCCCCTCTTCACCCCCAGTACAATGAGGGATATTCATGGGAGCAGTCATTGCTCAGAAAGGCTGGAAGCTGAGCGTTATGAGAGCTGGCTGTAGTTCCATCTCAGGCTATGCCTTGCCCAGCTGTCCCATCCCTTGCTCTGCATTTACTGAAGTTCTTTGGTCGGTCCATTTGCCCTTCCTGGGTGGGCAGCTTTGCAGGTGGGCACTGCATCTCCCCTATGCACTGGTCTATTGCTGGCCAGATCGAACTCCTGCTGCCAAATTGGCCAATAGCGGCAGGTGGGGGGGGGGGTGTCAGTGACATGCGCCATTGCTTTTTTTAAAAAATCATATTTATTGAAATTTCCAAAACTCAAAAAAGAAAGAACAAAAGAAAGAAAAAAAAACATTTACATTTAAAACCTTACTTTCATTAACATCTTTCCAGGACTCCCCCATCCCTCTCCCTGTTGTATTCCCCTTCCATTAATTAAGTTCCACAAGTTCTTACCCCAAATTTAAAACTTATTATGTTTAACCCAATATTCAATTTAGTTCATCTTATATACCCACTTTCCCTTTGAATTCCACCATCCTTCATCATTAAAAAAAAAGTTCTTTCCCCCAAGGTCCACCCCCCAATTCCCTTCCACGAATTCCCTTTTTTAATAAACACATCAAAACAAGATTAAAAAAATAAAAAAGATTCAAAATATAGTTTTAGACCCTTTGGATTCCAAATCTCCCCCCCCTCCCCGGTTTCGATTCCCCATGTCCATCGGTCTATCTGCTATCAGCCTGGAGATCTCACATCCATGACCGAATCTTTCTCAGCTCCACTTTGCCGGTTTTCTTGGTAATCTTTAGCTTCAGACGCCCAATCTTAGAGAAGCCCTATCTCACAAAAGTCCGTTTTTCTTCCATCCAGACCTCCATATTTAAAAAAATAAAGCTCAAATTCTGTTTCTTAATCCTTTTGAGTCTGAATGTCCCAAATGCTCTGACTCCCAACTTAGTCCAGTTCTTGTTTCCCTTTATATCCTGCCTGACAGGCCTTTGCTCTTCCTTGGTCTTTCACAATAATATGGCTCCTCCTTTGTTCTCTTCCAAATCGTCATCAGTCCTTTGTTCTCTTTCCTCACTTTTCTCAGGTTTCTTTTCCCGTTCCGGTGCAAAAACATTCTAATTCAAAAACTTGGTTCCTTTACAGGGGTTATGTGAGGGTTTGATTAGCTGCTTGTGCGTGAAAACGTGCTCCCTCAGAGTTTGTGCGCCCCCACAAACCTCCGTGTGTGACGGAGCTCCTCAGACATGTCTGCTCTAGTCACTAGTAGAGTCCGACAGTGGCTGTCTGCGGAAGCGTTTCCAGCAAAGAAGTTCCTTAACGGAAACGCGTCTCCTGGACTCACGGCGTGACAGTTTCCTGCGAGGTATGGGTCTCCCTATGGGAGACTCCGATACCTCCCCACTGTTCTCGCTGGAAGCCTCCCTGAGCCCTCCCTCCTGCTCGCATTCCCTCAGAGACCCACTCCTCCCCCTGCTGGTCCCTGCTTCAGCAGTTGAGTCTCTTTCATCCTGCCTGAGTCCCTCCACCACCTGATGCTCTGATGGCAGTTCCCTGACATCCACCTCCCCTCCAGGGCCCCCTTCACCCCCTCCCAATTCCTCCCCCCTGGGAGGTGAAGGGCTAAAACCCCGAAACGAATCTTCCTCATCTTCTGACGTCTCGAACAATTCTCTCCATCGATCGTCGTCCTGGCCAGCTGAATCCTCCTCCTCTTCAGAATCTGGGAACCCCTCCAACTCCTCTTCCTCGTCGGTGGTGGCAAAGTATTCCCTTCGGAACCTCGCTACCGGCTGAGGTTTACGTGGGAACCTCTGATGAAAAGTCTCTATTAAAACCTCGTCATTGACATCCTCTGCCCTAACCCAGGTGTTTTCCGACTCCGGTTCCCCTTCCCACATTACCAAATACTCTACTTGATCTCCCTTCCACCTGGAATCGAGGATCTCCGCTACATGGTAGCTGTGTTCCTTCTCCTCCATTGCTGGTCCCCTAGTGACCCTCCCCTCACTGTCTCCTCTATACGGTGACAGCAACGACCTGTGAAAAACTGGGTGCAGCTTCATGTGGTTCGGTAACCGGAGCCTGAAAGCCACTGGATTGACCTGCTGTATGACTTCAAACGGACCCAGCCTTTTGGGTCTTAATTTCTTACAACCTCCTTTGAATGGCAACCCTTGGGTTGACAGCCACACCTGGTCCCCCACCCTGATGCTTTCACCTTCCCTTCTGTTTTTGTCTGCTTGCCTCTTATATTCCTCCTTAGCCCTGTTTAAGTTGAGTTGGAGCTGGCGATGGATCGCTTCCATTTCTTCCACGAACTGTTCTGCAGCTGGAACGCTCCAGTTCTCCCCCTCCCCCCCTGGGAAGGCTCTGGGATGGCACCCGTGATTAGCCAAAAAGGGGCTCATCCCCGTGGACACGTTCTCTGCATTGTTGTAGGCAAATTCTGCCAACGCCAGCTTCTCCACCCAATCATTCTCTCTGTCATTAACATAACACCTCAAATATTGTTGGAGAACCCCATTTGCTCTTTCCGCCTGCCCGTTGGTTTCAGGATGACGGGCCGTCGAGAAATTAACCTCTACATGCAGTAAGCTCATGAGCTTCCTCCAGAACCTGGAAGTAAATTGTTTCCCTCGGTCTGAAACCACCCTCAAGGGGGCGCCATGCAACCTAAACACATTCTCTACAAACAATTTGGCGGTTTCTTCTGCTGTAACCGCATGTGAGCAGGCTATGAAGTGGGCCATTTTAGTTAACAGGTCTACTACAACCATGATGGCTGTTTTCCCTCTAGACCTTGGCAGATCAGTCATGAAATCTATTGCCACTGCTTCCCACGGTCTCTCAGGTGTGGGCAGTGGTTCTAATAAACCAGCCGGCGCCTGCCTCTCCCCCTTGGCTCTTTGGCATTGTTCACACCCTCTCACATACTCCCGCACATCTTCCCTGACCTTGGGCCACCAAAATTCCCTGGTAACCAGCCACATGGTTTTGTGTTGCCCAAAGTGCCCTGCTGTGGGGCTATCGTGCAGCTGCTTGAGTACTTTCTCCCTCAATTCCCCTTCAGGTATATATAACGCTCCCTTATAATACAATGCCCCATTTCTCTCCTCAAAACCACCGGGTTTGTCTTCCTCCCCTCTGAGATCCCTGAGTTTCCCCTGGGCGTATGCATCCTGCACCGTACCCTCTACCAATTCCCTTTGCCCCACCAAAGTCGCCCCACACACCCAGCGGTCCTCTGGAATGATATGGGTTTCTTCGGGTGCTCCCTCCCCCTCCAAATATTCAGGTTTGCGTGAGAGAGCGTCCGCCCTAACATTCTCTGGGCCTGGCACATAACAAATCTCAAAGTTAAATTTGGAGAACTCTTGGGCCCATCTCAACTGCCTTTGGTTGAGCACTCGCGCCGTTCTCCAGTACTCTAGATTTTTATGGTCCGTGCACACTTGCACTTTATGTTGTGCACCAACTAGCAGATGCCTCCATCTCCGGAACGCCTCATGAATAGCAAGCAGTTCTCGGTCGTACACCGTGTAGTTCCTCTCGGATTTGTTCAGCTTCCGCGAGAAGAAGGCACACGGACGCCACTCCGACTCCTCCTTCCCCGGCTGCAGAAGAAGCACCGCCCCTATGGCTCTGTCAGATGCGTCTGTTTCAACCCTTAGCTTCTTTCGTAAATCCACATGCAGAAGTTGTTCTTCAGAGGCGAAGGCCCTTTTCAGTTCCTCAAACGCTCGCTCCGCCTCCGCCGTCCATACAAACTTCTTCTTACTGCTGAGACAGTCAGTGATGGGCGCCGTCAGATGGGCGAAGTTGCGGATGAACTTACGATAAAAGTTTCCAAACCCTAGGAACCTCTGCACATCCTTCTTGGTTTTGGGTGTTTTCCATTCCAGCACTGCCTGTACCTTGCCGGGATCCATGGCCAATCCCTTGTCTGACAGGCGGTACCCCAGGAATTCCACCTCCTTGGTATGGAACCGACACTTCTCCAGTTTGACCCACAGCCTGTTGGCTTGCAGTCTGCTCAACACTTCTCTGACGTCTCTCACATGTTGCTCCTCATTCTCAGAATACACCAACACATCATCTAGAAAGGCAACGCAATTCTTGTAGAGCAAAGGGCCCAGCACGTGGTTCATAAAAGATTGAAAACACGCGGAGCCTGCTTGTAATCCAAATGGCATAACGAGGTATTCAAACGCCCCCAAAGGGGTAAACATGGTGGTTTTCCATTCATCCCCTTTCCTTATGCGTATCAGGTTGTACGCCCCCCTTAGATCCAGCTTTGTGAAAATCTTTCCCTTCCTCACCATGGTCAAAATATCATCAATTCTGGGCATAGGGAACGCCACCGGTTCAGTCACTGCATTCAGCCGCCTAAAATCACATACAAGTCTCGGCTTGTCCGCATTTTTTTTGTCCACAAAGAACACTGGGCTCCCCCCTGCTGCTTTGGACTCTCTGATGAAGCCTCTCTTCAGGTTCTTGTCAATGAACCCTCGCAACTCCTGCATTTCCCTGTCTGACATGGCATACAACTTGCCCACGGGAAGCTGTGCTCCAGGGAGTAAATTGATCTGACAATCAAAGGGTCTATGAGGTGGTAGTTGGTCAGCTTCCTTCTCGCTGAACACGTCGCTGAGATCTGCATACTGTGGTGGTACCTTCACCTTCCCCATTACTTCAGTCCCTGCTAGGGTGGCTTGGGTCCCTACTGAACCCTTCTCCCCTTTGCAGTGTTCTAGGCAATGTGCTGAACCAAAGGACACCACTCTTTGATGCCAGCCAACCAGCGGATCATGTAGAGCTAGCCAGCTCATTCCCAAAATAATGGGAGCGCCTCCCAGGGTGGCCACATTAAACGCTATCAGTTCTGTGTGCCTTGCCACCCTCATTATCATTGGGACAGTCTGCAAGCGGACTCCTCCTCCCAACAACTCCCTGCCATCAATCGTGGTCACCTGCAGGGGGTTGCTTAAAGGGATGGTCTGTATCTGGTGTTCAGCAGCAAACTCCTTGCTCATAAAATTGCAGGAGCTGCCTGAGTCCAATAGCGCCTTTATTTTTAGGGGGTGCCCATTCTGCAGCTCTAGCGACACTTCAATCACTAGAGCAGGTCGAGGAGCTTCTGGCACGGGCACTTTCACTGCTCTTTGGCCTGGCTGCAGTGCCCCAATTGTGGCAACCAGGCGTTGGCTTTTACCTGCTCCGCTCCCCCTTCTTCTCCCCCCTCAACAGCTCCCACCATCCCTTGCCATTCCTTCCTCTGGGGGCAGACTCTGGCAAAGTGGCCTGGCTGTTGGCAGAGATAGCATTTCCGGGGGCCCTTTCCCTCCTTCTTAGCTCCCTCGCTGGTTTTTGAAAATGCGCGCGCGCGCGCTGTTCCGATTTCCATCGGCTCTGCCGGCGGGAAAGCTGGCTCAGGAATGTCTGGAATGCGGAACTCCTTCCAACGTTCCCCTCTCCCTTCCCGCCTCTCCAAGGCTCTTGCCTCCTGCCGCGCTCCTATGGTCAGCGCAGATTTGGTCAGCTGATCCATAGACTCCGCCCTGGGGCTCCGTGCCAGCTCGTCTTTCACCCCCGAAGAAAGACCTTCTTCAAATAGCATTTGAACGGGTGCCGCCGATAAATCCCAACTCAGTCTGTGAATCAGCATGGTAAACTCAGTCCAATATTCACGGACAGATCGACTCCCCTGCTTACAAGCCATTAGCTGTCTGCGCACCACCCCTTCCTCAATATCGCTGGAAAACATGATATCCATTGCACGAAAGAACTTCATTGTGTCCTTTAGTATGTCATTGTGCGTTGCCATTAGGGGTCGAACCCAGTCTCTAGCCCCTTTCTCAAGATGCCCAATTACAAAAGCAACTCGCGATTCCTCATCAGGGAACTCATCGAACTGCACATTAAGGGCATATTGCATCTCTGTCCTAAAAGCATGGTAGTCCTTGGGGTCCCCCCCAAATTTCTGCACCAATCCTGGTACCTTTCTGGGGAATTGAGTGGCTCTCCCCTTCTTGTCTGCATCCTGAGCCCTTCTCTCCTCCAGCCTCGCCGTCTGCAGGGCCAGTTGAACCTCCAACGCTCGGTATCTATCTTCCAAGCTTGGACCAGCTCCAGCCCCTGCTCCTCCGGTTCCGGTTGGTTCGCTCATGATGCCTTCTCTTGCACAGGCAGCGTACAAAGACTGTCGGACTGCTGTGAGGGTTTGATTAGCTGCTTGTGCGTGAAAACGTGCTCCCTCAGAGTTTGTGCGCCCCCACAAACCTCCGTGTGTGACGGAGCTCCTCAGACATGTCTGCTCTAGTCACTAGTAGAGTCCGACAGTGGCTGTCTGCGGAAGCGTTTCCAGCAAAGAAGTTCCTTAACGGAAACGCGTCTCCTGGACTCACGGCGTGACAGTTTCCTGCGAGGTATGGGTCTCCCTATGGGAGACTCCGATACCTCCCCACTGTTCTCGCTGGAAGCCTCCCTGAGCCCTCCCTCCTGCTCGCATTCCCTCAGAGACCCACTCCTCCCCCTGCTGGTCCCTGCTTCAGCAGTTGAGTCTCTTTCATCCTGCCTGAGTCCCTCCACCACCTGATGCTCTGATGGCAGTTCCCTGACAGGTTATTATTTGTTCAGGAACAAAAACTTGCGTCAAGTCCCTTCCATTCTTCAATAGATAATTCTATTGTCTCCTTTAGTGTAGAAACCTCTGTAGACAAAATAATGTTTCGTTTTTGCAGCTTTCCCAGAAGATAAAAAGTCCTGTTCGATTCCAAGAGTATTTTTCCACTTACAGCCGTTCTTGTAATGTCCCAAAACCCCTCTAGGGGGATTATGGTAACTTTGTTTCCTTCCAAATCAAATCCAAAAGTCAAATTGTTATTCCTTGTTTTTGACAATTTAGATCCAAATTGTAACAAAACTAACCAACAAAGTCCTCATAACAAAGTCCTCTTTTTATTCTCCAACTTTGACAGCTACTTTGACAGCTGTCAAAGTCTCTATCTCTCTTCACCAGGCTCTCTCACGGATCGCTCCGGTTCCCGGGGGGGTGTTGCACTTTAACACTCACCATCCACTCTTCTCCTCCAGCACAGTTACTTATAATTTCCCATCGTGGAATTAATTATCAATAAACAGAAGCAAACTCTTTTCTTGACCTTAGTTGCCAAATCCTTGTTTTAAATTGTCTACAATAGGGGGGAGACGGACTTCCTTTTTGCACCTCCCCCGCTCGTGCCGAATCCGAAATTTTTTTTTTCTTCTTTTAGGTCCGATTTCCAAATTACTCACGGGTTGTTGTTTTTAGTCCACATTTTCAATAGAAGAAGTCAGCGCTCTCCGTCGAATGGCATGCGGCTTCGCTCGGCAGGGAAAGCAGAGGACTCATAGCGTCCCCCGCTCCGTAGCCTTTAAAAAGGCTCCTTCGCGGGTCGGGGGCGCTAACGGTGCCCGCCGAGTCACCAGGTCGATGGGCATCCGCGCCCATGGTTTTTGAGGGTCCCCGCGTCGCCGGCGCGGCAGGACCCAACCCCTACCGAGCAGACTCCCTCCGGAGCTCGGAGGGAGTCCGCCATTCGGCGATGGCGCCAACCCGGAAGTGACATGCGCCATTACTTACCTCACTGCCCATGGCCAAACTTTTCACATCTGCAACCAATAAAGTTGTGGCATTATTTGATCCCAAAAATCCAATAATCTGTGTGGTGTCTGGTTATTTGCAGCTTCGGGAATAGGGTTGTCACAGGGCCTCGCCATGCAAACATGGAGTGAGGATGAGCATGGTTTGCATTGGTGCTTAGCAGGCACTCATGGGTAATGCAGAAGGTCTGTGCCTTGGAAGGGAGTGGCTGCCTCTTCCCTTGCAATTATCCATTTTTCACAAGCCTTTCTGAAATCACCAAGATGGGGTTTGGCATAGGGGCCACTTCATTTGGCCTGCAGCTACAAAGGGTCTTCTTTCAGCTTTAGGAGCATTTGTGGCACGGCAAATTCAGATGTGCAAGGTCCCTTCATGATAGTCACAGGCTTGTCCGCAAGCACTTTCCTAAGATTATACAAATGCCTTACAACTATTCAGCAATACTAACTAGAGATGCATTGCAATTATCACTGCCTGCATGGCCTTTCTGCTAGATCTACTTGTGTTCATTGCATGTACACAGGTAAATGATTTGGAGTGCTCCAATATCTTATTTTGGAGTGACTTAAGAAGTTCCAATGTGCTTAAAAGGGCTTGCGCACCACTTTCTTGAAACAGAAGCACCTTGTGTCCCCAGTGTTCTCAAATGCTTCTTGGAGCATACAGAACAACTCTTCTTTAGAGTTCTTCCCGCGCCCCTTCTCCAGAGTGACCCTGGGAGTCAATCCTCAGTGTCTGATGGGCTCCAATCAGCACAAGGGGTGAGAAGACTCCGTGGCTAGAAAGCTCCCCTTCCATGCTGATTGTGCGGCTGCAGGGTGCTGGAGACAGGAGCCCTGCTGCAAGGATAGAAATGGGTCTTCAACCACTACACCTCTACTTGGGATCACAAGAACAGCCTGGCTGCTGGATCGGGTCCATTTAGTCCAACACCCTGAGGCTGGCCAGATGGCACTTTCGGAAGCCTGGAAGCAGAACTTGAGCACTATCCCTGAATTTTGCTCCTCAGCAACCAGTATTCAGAGCCATAAAACACTGTTTCCTTAATGTTCCTCGGCTGATTCCTGCCACCAATAAGCTGACAATGTATATATATAAAAGGGATGGAAGCCCTTCAGCGGAGAGGGTGTGTGCATGGGTGTTCTGATTTTTTTATATATATAAAAAGAAATGAAACAGGAAAACTTGAAATGCAGCATGAATAAACAAGGCAGATGGTATTATTTACTTTAGACAATCTGCTCTGATTGCAAAATTTCAGGGGAGGGTGCAGTTTGAAGAGCCTGGAATCTCTCCTTCCCCCTGGGGCTTAGATGGCAAATGGGGGGGAGGGGGAGGCAAGCAGGAAGCCCACATGGGAACTGGTGTGAGGAAGTGGAGAGCTGGGAGAAAAGCTGCCTTCCTTGGTTTCTGAAACGATGGGATGCCTAGAGAATTTTCCAGATTTCCACGTTGTTTACTCTCCTTGTTTCATCAGCATGAGCAGGAGAGTTGCTGGTGGGAAGCTGGTGTGGTGGTGGGGGGGCAGTATAATAGATTGTAACTGGGTATCCAGTGGCTCACAAATTGCCATTCCCTGCCCCCTCGCTAGCAAACCCCTGATGTGAAAAAGCTCAGCAAGACCAGCAGAGTAAGCAGGCCTTTCGGTAGTTTTGTGACATCAGTGGCCAACATGGTCATGCTGGCTGGGATTGCAATGCTGTCCAAAACATCTGGAGGGTACTCGGGTGGGGAAGATTGACTCATTGCATCTGCCACAACCCTCCACCCCACTGTTCCTGTATTCTGCCTCAGATTCCATGCTCATGGTGGCGGAGAGGCTGGAGGGCCCTTTCAACATTGAATCCGTCATGGACCCGATTGATGTGAAGATCTCTGATGCCATAATGAACATGCAGGAGAACAGCATGCAGGTCTCCCAAAAGGTGTGGTGAGGGAATTTTCATTTGGAGAGAGAGAGAAAGAAAGAGAAACTCATCTTAATGAAATCAAGGTTTCCAAGCCACGAGGCACCGTGACCTCACTATAATTATGAATTACTTTTTAATTATTTTT
The DNA here is from genome assembly GCF_964188305.1 of Podarcis bocagei. NCBI lineage: Eukaryota > Metazoa > Chordata > Lepidosauria > Squamata > Lacertidae > Podarcis > Podarcis bocagei. The sequence continues at coordinate 52,397,658 of NC_138140.1, read as the reverse complement.
CATCTCTTGACATACATTTTTTTTAAAAAATGTAATTACATTAGTTTGGTTGGATTGCATAATTTGAGTTGTCAAATTACTTGGATTTTTATTTTTTTTAATGGGGGAATGAATGTTTGTTTTTTAAGGCAGGAGTAGAAACTGAAAGGGATAAAGTTGTCTACTTTTCAAGGTTAAACCATCCCTATAAAGAGTCAGGAAGCTGAGCTGGTCAGCTAGCAGTTGCTGTGCTAAATCAGAAAACATCTGTATTGCAGCCTAGCATGTTAACTTCAAACTACTGGCACAATGGCTACAAGAAGTGGGCAGGAGGTAAGAACAAAGATGCACAAAATCAAACTTCTGATACTGTTATGTGTCTCCCGTCGGTTTAGGTTTTCCAAGGGTGTGGGCAGCCCAAGACACTTGCGCAGAGCCGGACGTCTCGCTCCATTTCAGAAAGCAGCTTTAGTGCCCGTTTCAGACCCTACAACCCAGAGGAGAGGCCGACCACAGCAGCTGGCACCAGCTTAGATAGACTGGTGGGTATACAGAGATCTGTGGTGTGTGGTTCAACATGACTAGGGATGGGGGTCTTCTCTCCCCTGCATAGAGCAGCGCTGCCGAGCTGGTGGCCCACAGGCCCGAAGGCTCATTATTGTTATTATTTATTACATTTCTACATCACCCGTCATCAGTGGGTCACAGGGCGGTTTACAGTATAAAACCTCAGTGGTACTAGACTTAGTAACCAACAAAACAACACCCCCCGCACACTTTGCCTGGTAGAAGAGGAATGTTTTTGCCTGACGCCAAAATATATGTAATGAAGGCACCAGGCAAGCCTCCCTGGGGAGAGCATGCCACAAACAAGGAGCCACCACAGGAAAGGCCTGTTCTATTGTTGCTGCTCACTGGACCTCTCATGGAGGAGGCACACGAAGAAAGCTGCAGTCCTGAGCCTAACAAGCCTTTTCGGCTGGCCTGTCAATGGCTTCAGCAGCAGCACTGAACAAAGCGTCGCTGACATTGATTGGATCAAAATGCAATGCTCTGAAAAAATGAAGGAGCTCTTCAGTCTGTTTCAAAGTTTCCCATGGAGCAGCAGGCACCAGAGGCTGTAAAAGCTGCTTTTAAGAAACGTTTTCTCTTCAGTCCCTGTTTGTGGGCTTTCTAGGAGCATCTGGTTGACTGCTAGGAGGCTTGGTCCTGCTCTAGATGGACCTTGCGTCTGATCCGCTTTTCTCACAGTGGCCACTCAGATGACTTTGGAAAGCTGAGCAAAACAGCACCTCTCCTCCTTTCAGTTCCCAGCTATTGGTATTCAGAGGGCACTGCTTCTGGCTGTGGAGGCAGAATATAGCTTCATGGCTGGTAACCGTGGGTAGCCTTATCCTTCACAGATTTCTCTAATCCTCTTTTTAAAGCCATCCAAGCTGGGTGCCCTTTTGGCAGCACAAAAGCTGTTTGCCTGCCAACTTCGTTAAGAGACCCCAAGTTCCAGTGCTGTGAGAGAGGGAAGGGGAATAGCTCAATGGCAGAGCATCTTCTCTGCATGCAGAAGGTCCCAGACTCCCCAGGTAGGGCTGGGGGATGACAACTCCAGCCTGGAACCCTGGAGAGCCACTGCCTGTCAGTGCAGACAATGCTGAACTAGATGGATCAGTGGCATAAGCCAGCTTCTTTTTTCTGGGGTTGTTTTGCTGAGCAAAAGAAGAGTAACTTTGATGATACTCTTTGACCAACAGGTGACAGATGTGAAGGAAAGGCTCAAGCAAGCCAAGAAATTCTGGTCCTCCCTTCCCAGCAATATCTGTAGCAATGAGAAGATGGCTGCTGACAGCATCAATGAAGAAGAGTGCTGGAACGGAAGTGACAAAAGCAGGTTTGGAAGAAGCCCAATTTCTCCTTTCATAGAATCATGGAATTGTAGGGTTGGAAGGGACCACAAGGGTCATCTAGTCCAACCACCTGACAATGCAGGGATCATAGCTGCATAATCCCTGGCAGGTGGCCATCCAACCTCTCTTTAAAAACCTCAAATGAAGCCTCAAACCTTTCAAGGTAGTCTGTTCCATTGTCAAGCAGCTCATACCCTCAGAATGTTCTTCCTAATGTTTAGGTGGAATCTCCTTTCTTTTAATTGGAATGCATTGGTTCAGGATTCAGATTCCAGACAGGAACCCTGTGTTAGGTAGGTAGGTTAGTCTGGTGGAAAAATAAAATAACAGAATGCCTCATTCTCACATAAAGCTAAGCCGTGGCTTGCTAACAAACCATGAGTTGTCCCAGAGGAGATTAAACAAGCTGTGATATGTGTTTCCAAAACTCAGTTCATTTCCCAGCTGCACTTGCCTCATGCCTTTGTGGCTTGTTGAGCATTCGGAGTGGCCAAATGAACCATGGTTAATGCCAATGCAATGCCAAACCATAGTTTAAAAATCTAAGAACTTGCAAGTCTACAACAAACCATGGCTTCAGATCATGGTTTGCTGGCAGTAAGCACACCATAGTTCAGTGGCTGGGCAGCGTTCACACATGGCTTAAACCATGGTTTAATATACCATGGTTCAATAAATGCTGCATTAGCATTTGTGTGAACCTGGCCAAAGAGGCTAACAAGCTTTCATTGGCATTTGGTTGGCCTGCTGGACTAGATGAGCTGTTGGCCTGATCTAGAACCCTCTTCAGATGCATGAAGTGCGATCCTGAGTTACAGGTGTGTGTGTTGATAGATAGATAGATAGATAGATAGATAGATAGATAGATAGATAGATAGTAGATAGGTAGATAAACACAGAGTTTGTGGGACAGTGGTGGTGGTGAATTGTAAGCAGCGAGGTCAAAAATACAAAAAAAATATAGGCAACTGTAGTTGCAGTAATAACAGTGGCCATTCAGAAACAGTTGCTAATGATGACTCATTCAACCTGGCATTGGAAAGTTATTAATGCATGTAGGGCAGCTGTGCTTTCCATGCAGAAGTTTCCAGATATGACTGGAGATGCCCCCTGTGGAAACACTACCGGTTAGTGTAGACAATATTGAGTTTGATGGACAAATGGTCTAACTTTGTATAAGGCAACTTCCTATGTTCTTGAGCAGAGAAGAGGGGTGTGAAGACAACGTCATCTCTCCCACTGTCTGTTCCATTCATCCCTCATCATGACCATTGCTGATCGTTGACTGAGTGGCCTCTGATGGAGTGAATGCTGTTTCTCACAGGTATGTCTACGCAGTGACAGCAAACGGCTTAGCCAACCAGGCGACCAATCCTGAAGTGCAAGTTGACACCTTGAAGCCAGACATGGTGATTCGCCGGCAAATCATGGCTCTCCGCGTGATGACCAATAAGATGAAGAATGCCTACAATGGGAATGATGTTGACTTCATTGATATAAGTAAGTGCAGATGAGTTTTCCCAAGGCAAGGAGAGAGAACCTGAGGCTTGCCAGATGTTGCTGGATTCTAGCACCCATCATTCCAGACAACTGACCACACTGATGGGAGCTGGAGGCCATTGACTTTTGGAGAATGCCAGGCTCCTGGACATATATCTAGAGCTTATTGAAGTTCTAGGATGCCTGGGGGGTCTGTTTCTGCAAAATGGAGGGGTGCGTAGGATTCTTCTGCATTCCTCTGATTTTCCCAGAGATCTGACTGAGTGCTGGAAGCGTTGAAAGAATTTACCAATTTTGTTGTTGTTTAGTCGTTTAGTCGTGTCCAACTCTTAGTGACCCCCTGGACCAGAGCACGCCAGGCACTTCTGTCTTCCACTGCCTCCCACAGTTTGGTCAAACTCATGCTGATCGCTTGGAGAACACTGTCCAACCATCTCGTCCTCTGTCGTCCCCTTCTCCTTGTGCCCTCCATCTTTCCCAGCATTAGGGTATTTTCCAGGGAGTCTTCTCTTCTCATGAGGTGGCCCAAGTCTTGGAGCCTCAGCTTCAGGATCTGTCCTTCCAGTGAGCACTCAGGGCTGATTTCCTTAAGAATGGATACGTTTGATCTTCTTGCAGTCCATGAGACTCTGAAGAGTCTCCTCCAGCACCATAATTCAAAAGCATCAATTCTCCAGCAATCAGCCTTCTTCATGGTCCAGCTCTCACTTCCATACATCACTACTGGGAAAACCATAGCTTTTATTATACGGACCTTTGTTGGCAAGGTGATGTCTCTGCTTTTTAAGATTTAGCAATTTACCATGTGGCAAAATGATGCAAGCCTGACTAGTGGTAGAATGCAGAGCATGAGAGTGATCACTTGGTGAACAGCCTTTCATTCTGCAGATAGATCACTTGGGCGTTGGAGGCAACTGGAATCAAGTTCCATAAACTTGGGCCCACGGAGCTCCTTGCAGATATGAGCCATACATTCAGGTCCTGGGGGACCACTAACAGTGACTCCCCGGAAGGCCTCAGTGATCAGTCAGGGATATAATGAATCAAATTGTTAAGAATCCTTGTAACGGATTACAAAAACTGTAGACCTGGCCCTTGAGCTTATTTGGCAGCCTGGGTAGACTTTTGAACCCTGGAGTTAGGTGCCAGCAAGAGTCTGTCCCCATCAACAGTCTAGCCGCAGTGTTTTGCACCTGCTGGAGCACCGAACCAGGCTCAAAGGTGAATTGCAATTTTTGAGTCTGGAGTTGATGGGCTTCCTTAACAAAAAGAGTGGGGAGGTGCTGGCCCAGTCTGGATGACGTTTGCTCTGCACTGCATATGTTGAACTTTAAAACTTTCAATTTCCACAAAAGAGAGGGTGTTAAAAAGTTGTAGTAAGGCTTAGGAATTGAAAAGATATTTTGATTAAATAAACATAATTTGGTGTTGCTTGGTAAGTAAATGTGTGTAGAATTGCATAGAAATCATTAAAAATGATTGCCAAGTACTTGCAGTTATATATTAATATATATTTTTATTATTGTTGTTGTTTACCATTATCTGACATTTTCAAAAGGCAATATTAAAATTCTTTGGTTTTCCTAAAGCAGTTTATGTGCCTCACAAAAATAGTAGCAGATTCAAATTCCTCATACCCAAAAACATATTTTTAAATACCCCCTGACTGAAGAAATTTGCAAAAATTATATCCCACCCCCATCTAAAATGACACACCCTGAATTGCACTTGTTGTTTGCAGCTGACTCCTGTCCAAATTTTGCCTCTTGCCTCTTTGGTGAGGAGTTGGTAGATGGGTTTTGCTCCCTGTTCAGGCTCCTCCAAACCCATAATATGGTGAATCTGAATAGAATGGAAGAACTGTAGAGCTAAACAAACTGTCTGTGCAATTCTTCCAGGTGATGAAAGTAGTGGAGAAGGCAGTGGAAGTGGCTGTGACATGCAGCAGTGCTCTCCCGAATTTGTGTTCAACGCAACAGAAGTCAAACAGAACACCAACAAAATGGACAAGAATGCAAGCCCCGGCAGTGCCTCCCCCAGGGTGGCCTCCTTAGAAGCACCTCTCCTCTTCAGCACCCTCTTTTTCCTGGCCGTGCAGAGACAGTGGAGATAACTGTGCCACTCCTTTCTTTCTTTTACTTTTTGAGGGTGGAAAATGACTGCTATTAAAACGAAACAGGCACCCGAATAGGCACCCGATTTCACTTTTGTACCATCAAGTGACTTGGGGGGGCAGGGAGGAGGGGTGTGTGATTTGTAAGTTAATGGACAGCAGTGTACAGTTTTTACCATGTTGCCGCTGGGTTTCATGAGTTTTTCCAAGATCTATCTCTCTTCTCTCTCTCTCTCTCTCTCTCTCTCTCTCTCTCTCTCTCTCTCTCTCTCTCTCTCTCTCTCTCTCTCTCTCTCAATTTTTGGGAAGGGGAAGATGAACGTGAGGATTTGGACCAGTTAGTCTGACCTGTTGACTGAGAAACCACAATAGATGTGGTGAACTAAGTTGTATATACAGGCCTGTAGGTAGCATTGCTTTTGTGTTGTTGTTTTTGTTGTTTTTAAATAGCCCATTTCTCTCTTGCCTCACCACAACCCCTTTCCTTTTATTTTATTTTAGCCCGCTCCCTGCAAAACAAATGGCTGAACCAGAGTCCTATCTTGGCATGTATCAAGGATGATATCTCTCCCCTCCCTCAAAACACACACACACACACACACACACACACACACACACAAACCCAACCCACATGAAATTATCTGTACAGAAGCAAAAGGTTTTTTTTAAAAAAAATAATCATCATATTTCATGGGCACTGAAAGAAGCTGCCTCTCAAGCAAACAGATACTTCTTTGTATAATGTTGAGTTCCCACATGTATCCATTACGCTCAGATGCCTTACCTAGGAGAAGAAAGGGGCTAATTTCTTTGTGGGGTGTTCCAATCTTTAGAACAGAATGTGAACGGTTAGCTTTTGCACACCTTGTTCCCAGCTGTGGAAAGCAAATCATCATCTCCGCCAGCCCTTCCCCAAGAAATTACCCAGGTGCATTTATGGCAGTGGTTCCCAGTTGGTGTTCTGCAGGCCCTCAACTATCATAAGAGATACCAAAATTTTCAAAAGTAGGAGGTCCATGGCTTGGCTTTTGAAAACGGGGGGGGGGGGTGTCTGCAGCTAATTGGGAACCATTGATATATGGGGTTCTGCCCCTCCCCCAGCTTAGAAGAGATTCCACAGCCTCCCAGCACCCAATTTTTAACTGGAGCAAACATTTGGCTTCCAGAACCCCTTCCCTAGGTACAATATCTGCTACGCTTCCTTGGTGTCAAACTGGGACTGCTATTCTGCAAGCTGTTTCACACAGGGAAATAGATTTAGGTCCCATCTGCTCTATACTTTTAAAGCAGTATCATATCACTTTATGACTTCAGCCACGGCTTCTTCCAAAGAATCATTGGATCCATAGTTCATTAAACATTCTGAAAGTTGTTAGGAGACCCCTGCTCCCCTCCCAGAGCTACAAATTCCAGAGTGGTTTAACAGTTGATCCCTCTTCCCATAGAGTTCTGGGAATTGTAGCTCTGTTGAGGGGAACAGGGGGTCTCCTAACAACTATCGGCACCCTTAGCAAACTGCAGCTCCCAGTATTCTTTGTAGGAAGCTATGACTTGAAGCCATAAAGTGATATGATAGTGGTTTGAATGTATACTGCTTTTCTCACCAAATGGAAAATGGGAAGACTGGTCCATGTGATGTGTTTAGACCTCTTCCAGATGTTTTGGATCACAGCTCCAGCCTTCATGGCCTTCATGGCCAATGGTTAGGGAAGATGGTTGTCACAGTCAACAGCGACTGAGGGGTAATAGGCCACATTAACAGCTGGTGGGTTTTTAATGGGTTTCCAGGAACAGACTTTTAGGCAACAGGTGAGGGTGAGAGATTTTACCGAGAGGGAAAGGAAGGAGGCTGATGTGAGGCAAGATTTGCAACCTTCTTTCTTGGAAGATCCCACTTACCTCTAAACTCAGAGGGGGCTATACTGAGGCAACGGGAAACTCCTGGATAAATGTATATATTTTTATATTTGGGGGGAGGGGTGAACAAATAAAATCACTTTAAATAGAATGATACATGTGAAGTCTGCAGGAAGACTAAAAACTTTTCTGGAAGTTTCTCCCTAGTTCAGCCATCGTTGTGTCGCTCTGACTCTGAGAACAATTGGCTGAGGGTAAAAGAAAGAATGAACAAGGAACATCATCAGAGGCGGATTTATTGCTATCCTGTGTTGTATTGTAAGCGGGGTGTGTGTGTGTGTGTGTGTTCGGGTGGTTCCTTCTATTTTTATACTGAAACATTAATTGCTTGGTAGACCAGGGTTGGGATTTTTGTTCACATCCCCCACCCCCCGCACTGAACCCCCCAAAAAGAAGAACTTTTATATAAAAGACAGAATTGTATTGGCTGAGATACTAAATAAATTGCTCCTGAGAGGCATAATATTTCCAGAAGTAGCCATTTATTTATTAAAACACCATGTTACTAAGCCAGACATAATTCTGGCTAGATGTTTGGTGTTTCTATTGGTTGGGGTTTTTTGCGGGGGGTGGAGGGGTCCTGTTGCTGAAAGCTGGTCACAGAAAACCTGAGAAAGGTTATAAATGTATGCATGGGAAGGAGGGGGTGAATTGTAAATAACTGTTGCTTTAAGGAGTTGTGGGGGGAAATGTGCCGGTGACTAAGAAACTACCTCATTTCTGAGGAATTTCCCTCCCAAAGTTTTTTATTTTGTTTTTAGTGCTGTTACACTGAAGAAGAAAATACCAGCAACCAGGGCCTACAGCACACAGCCAAAGGAGTGATCCCCTACAGATCTCGTTAGATTGCTTTTAATTCTGAGCCTCAAACTAAGCCCAGCTGTTTCCCTTTTCAGTTCTTGGGCCGGACAAAAGGATTTCAGATGAGCCTTTTCTGCCAAGGGTTTCTATGGCTCCTAATGAACTGGATTTGGATGTATTACTTCCCAACCCCTTGTTTTCCTCTTTTCAAAGATAATAATAATAATAATAATAATAATAATAATAATAATAATAATAATAATAATAATTACTATTAAAGGGGGATTGTTATATGCATTTCAGTCATGAAATAACACAAATCAACCTTATGTTCTCGGGGTTTCTTGTGAGTATGTCCCAATAAGATCTAGGTGGATAACTCCTTCGTTTTATTTTGCTGGCTGGTGGCTAATGAGCTTGCCAGCGAGATTTAAATGGGCTGCAGTGAAACATGGAGTTTCTTGGAGCCTCTGCCAGCTGGGGGCTGGCAGGGGAGTTGTGAGAAATAAAACTGAGTAGAGCTCAGAAGAGAAAACGAGCTATGGGGGAGCTTGGTCTACATACAGAATAATAGGACTTTTCTGGATCCTCAACATGGGGTCTATGCAAAGAGCCTGTTCACACCATCGTCTTCCTCGCTTGACTTCCACAACGTTGTGTGTGGATGGTTTGGCACTGGGTTAAAAAAAACTTCTGATATTCTCCTGAACTCATCAAGCTCCTGTGAAGTTTACATATGTCAAAATGTGTGTGCAATTGTGAGAAGCTGGGCCACAGGGTATTCCTGGGTTGTTTTTAAAGGCTTTTAAATTATCCTCTTAAAAGGGGGGGGGAATAGCCCATTTGGTGTACCCAACAACAACCCCCCTGCCCTCAGAATTTCCATTAATCCATATATATATATATATATATATATATATATATATATATATATATATATATATATATACTTTCGTAGATTTTCACGGGTACAGGAATGCAGGTTTTGGTGTCTTCGGGTGTCTTCCCGTGTAAGAGTTGGGGTGTCTAGGCGACGTTTCGACGAGGTCTCACTCGTCATCTTCAGGCTGGTGCTTTTTTCGGCTTAGAAGCCGAAAGCACCAGCCTGAAGATGACGAGTGAGACCTCGTCGAAACGTCGCCTAGACACCCCAACTCTTACACGGGAAGACACCCGAAGACACCAAAACCTGCATATATATATATATATATATCCCATATATATATATATGGGACATGGATGGCACTGTGGGTTAAACCACTGAGCCTAGGACTTGCCAATCAGAAGGTCGGCAGTTCGAATCCCCGCGACGGGGTGAGTCCCGTTGCTCCGTCCCTGCTCCTGCCAACCTAGCAGTTCAAAAGCACATCCAAGTGCAAGTAGATCAATAGGTACCACTCCGGCAGGAAGGTAAACGGCATTTCCGTGCACTGCTCTGGTTCGCCAGAAGTGGCTTAGTCATGCTGGCCACATGACCCGGAAGCTGTACGCCAGCTGCCTCGGCCAATAAAGCAAGATTAGCGCCGCAACCCCAGAGTCATGCGCAACTGGACCTAATGGTCAGGGGTCCCTTTACCTTTACCTTTATATATAACTAATGGCCTACTAAGTATTTTTCATTAAATTGTTTTGATGCAGATGGGGCTCTACCATTGTAAAGCACCAAAGCAATTCCTGATATTTGAATGGACTCCCCCCCCCCTAACCAATAAAAGGACCGGGGGGGGGAGTGTCCTCCATTTTATATAATAAAATAAAATGACATGGTGTCATCTAAGAGGCTACAGAAGCCGAAGTAAGCGTAGAATGATGAAATTTGCATTTCCTGCTTATCTGTGCATGCTGTGCTGTAAATGTGAAAATTCTGTTTAACTGTGAATACAGAAACACAGTGGTTGTAGAAGTTCAGTCAGGATCACTGCACCATAATGGTGGCTAAATATTTTAAAATTATGAATTTCAGTCTTGTTTTTGTTATGTGATTGAATGAGTGTCTAGTTCTCATGGAATCCTCAAAGCCACCCAGATTGCAATGTTTGCAAAAGTGTCAAGAAACAGAGGAGGTCTTGTGTCTGTATGATCCTGTTAGTGCTTTTGCTCTCCTGGTGCCAGATTACACCAACAGCACGTATAAATATAAAGTCATCCAGAGACCTGAGAGCAGATTCCAGCTGAGCAGATCTCAAGCAAATTTTTTGTGTGGGGAAGATGATTTTGTGAGAGGCCCTACAGACTTCCCCGTATCCCCATAAGCGTGAAGCTAGTGCACACCAGGGGAAATGTCTCTGACCACTCTGCAATGCACAAAGGTTCCTTGGCATCAAAGGGGACATGGAAGAGGGAGAGAGCCTGAAACCTCAGGCTCTGGGAGGCTGCTTTCTTCAAAGGATTTGAAGAGAACCATGAAGATGGTGGCCAAGAGGTAATTTTATGCACGTCTGAAACCGTCGCTCCCAGCACTGAAGCCGAACTGTCTGGGAGCTCATCTGGTGGGCTTTACTTCACTTGGAAGAGGGCCTGTCTGCATTGCACCCACTCCTTAGGAGGTCCTATGGGGGATGGAGGTGGTTGCTGCTCATGACTACATCCCCACACATGTTTGTCAGCTGGCTGGCTGCAACATATGCCCAGACGCCTTGCTTTTGAAGTTCTGCCTTATGCAACAAGTTAAAAAACAGTGGGGCATTTGGGGTGAACATGAGCTGGTCAAAGTAGTCCAGGAATCTTCCAATTTTTGAAATTTAATTTCAAATTGCAGTAGGAGGGCCAGGGAGGGGGGCATGTGGAGGCCATCCTAGGTTTCCCAACATCAGTTTTCCTTCTCACTTTGGGGCAAGTGGTGGATAAATTGTTGCAGCCCACCCCCTGCTTGTGTGCCATAATTCTTCCTTTGAAGCCCAGTTCAAATTGAAGCTGTTGGGCTGAAAAAAAGGGGGGGGGTTCCCAGGTCAGACATCATATAAGGCTTAGGAAAGGTGGGTATGGTTAGCCCAAAATAACCCAGGATTGTGGACTAGAGCAGTGTTTCCCAACCTTTTTTGGGCAAAGGCACACTTGTTTGATGAAAAAAATCTCGAGGCACACCACCATTACAGCCCCGTGATGTCAGCGCGCAGCGTCACGCCGGGAGGGACGTACGAAAGTGTAAGTTTCAATTTTTCCCCTCCCCCTTGCCGGGGAACCTCCAAGCTTTGGGGGTGGGGGGGGAGGAGGCAGCAAAGCGAGGCAGGAAGGAGAGCGCGGCTTGGCTGGGTGAGCTTTGGCAGGGGCAGGGAATGAGAGCCGCGAGGCGGGCGCTGCGGACGGAGGCGCTGCCCGCCGAGCTCGCAGGCAGCCAGGCAGGCAGACGGCGAGAGCCCCGCGCTGGGCGGCCTCTCCTCGCCGCCGCCGCCCCGGCTCTCGCCGCCCGACTCGCCCGCCTCCCTCCAGGCAACATCTCGCGGCACAGCAGGCAACATCTCGCGGCACACTAGTGTGCCGCGGAACAGTGGTTGGGAAACACTGGACTAGAGTGTAGAGTTACATTTCCAACACTATAGGAAGCAGAAGATTTGCACTGCAGATGGTCAGAACTAAAAATAACCCACTGCAATTACCAAAGAGGTATGCAAAAGCAAAATGATCAAGGGCTGAAGCAATTCCCCATGAGGAATAGTTGCAATGTTTGGGGCTTTTTAGTTTAGAGAAGAAAATTATTCAACAAGGCAGGTAAGTGGGGGCAGGATAAAGGATTATAAGATTCTGCATGGCATGGGTAAAAGGAGCTAAAACCCTTTCTCCTTTACATCATAGCAGAGCCTGGGGTAATAGCCAAAGCTTTAGATTGTTAGGGGGATTCTGGACAAATAAAAAGAAGCACTTCCCCACACAGCACATAGTTAACACTGTGGAACTCACTGCTACAAGATGTAGTGTTGGCCCTCAAGTTGGACTGTTTAGACAATCTCATAAAGGACAAGGCTGCTCGCTCTCCTCTTGACACCGGCTGCTGGGAATCAAGCGCAGGAGAGAGAGATTGCACTCTGGTCCGGCTTGTGAGGTTGGCGCCCATGAATGCAGGATGATGGACTAGATGGGCCTCTGAGCTGACCAGGCTAGGCTCGTCTAAGTTTTTATAAATAGGGCTGTCATGTGATTATTAGGGTTTTTAAGCCAATTGAGTAAAATGAGTTTGAATTAAATGGAGCTGCTTAGATGCGCAGAAATTTGCATATAATTAAAACAGAAAAACATGCCTTTATGAATTGTGGACGACTGCATCATGGTCCCTTTTAAAAGAGGCATTTAATCTCTGAGTGCCTCTCTAAACACTGTACTGGCTTGTAATCCCCCCCCCCCCAAGTGCCTCTGTTACAAGTAGTTTGTTCCTCTTTTTGTAAGTGCCTGACTAATTGAGATAGTCCATTAAAGGTTGCAGCCTTAGCTATTAAAATATATTCTATGCAACTGTTAAAGAACTACGCTCACTTGCATTTGATTCTCCCTCCCCTCACCCACACTCCTTCCTTTTCTCTCCCTCTCTCGGCTTTTCTCCTCTTCAAAAAGAACCAAAGAATTGTGGAGACCCCACAATGACACACCTTATGTCAGGACACAAAGTCCTTGTGGGTTTCAGGCCACTGGATGAAGATCAGGTTTGGAGGCAGTATTCTGGGAATCACAGGGGGGAGAACACTCGTGGTCATGTCCTGCTTCCATGTTTCTCCAAGGCATCTGGTTGGTGACTGTGAGAACAGGGTGATGGATGGGTCTTTGGCCTGATCAAAGAGTCAGATGCTTTGTTCTCACTGGTCCAACACTGTTTTCTGCCTCTGCAATGTGGTAAGGTCCTTTCTGCCCATTTCATTCCTTGATCTAGCATGTGTAGGATGGCCTCTCATCAAGGAGACTTCTGTTACATCTCTCCACTTTGAAGTGTGTGTGTGTGGTTCCAGAGTGTGCAACTTTGCAGTCACTCCAGCATGCCAATCTGTGCACATGAACCTGGACGAAGAGCACATCTGGCCACAGTTTTGCTTTACAAAGAGAAATGCTTCTGCTTAAGTGCAATACTTTAGAACAATTTGCTTCTTAAAAGTGGGGTGGGAAATCATAAGGCTGAGTGAAAACAAGCTTTCAAAATATTAAAAAAGTCAAAACTGCTCCCCCTAACATAGCTTTGTTCTGTGGGATTTGCAGACACCATGTGATTTAAGGAAGTGTGCATGTGTTTATTGGAGGCTGCAGGGATGGCTCTCTATTACCCAGACTGGAGCTGTTGCCTCAGACAGGAACATTAGGGAGCAAAAAGCAGCAATGAGGTGCTGAAGGAGAGCGCTGCGCCTTGACACCCACAGCTTCCAAAGTTCTTGGGCTACACCAAAACATCCTGGAGGATCCTGATCTGTTGCCAGCATTACAGTAAGATTCAACTCCTGGCCTGACTGGTGTCTGCATGCAAAATTTGGAGGGAGCACACTGGTTATCTCAGGTATCAAAAATTTTGAGACTGGCCCTGGGTGTCTTGTTTATTCCACGCTAGTTTTGCTAGCCCCAAGGGTGGGCTCTGCTTTTCTCAAGATGTCAAAGACCCTTTCGTCGTTGTTGTTGTTGGCAACCATCTGTCTCGGGAGACAATGGAGTGTGTCTCCACGGTGAAGCCAAACCACTGCATTAGTAGCACCGAATTGACCTCCCCAAGGAGCAAGCCTGGGCAAAGTGTATAGAGATCCTGAGCTGCCCAGAGGACAAGACCTCCCATCCTTCTTGGTCTTGCTGATGTGGTCCAAAGGAAAGCAGAGCAAGATGTTTGGCATCAACTTGGTTGCAGGAGTTGCCAGAAGGAGGTCACAATGCACCATCCAACCGTCCTAGGGACTCCACATTGGATTTGTATAGGGCCTACTCCTTAGTATTTTCTTTTCCTGAAGATATCCCACAAGGCAGTGGAGATTTGGGATCAGAGTTTTCCTTCTCCTAGATGGGCTCCATCTGCTTCTCATTTCCATCTTCAGAAACAGCCTTCTTGACCATTGGACCCACTCTTGATCTTGTCTGTTCTATCCGTCAAAACCTGTCTTTGCATGTAGAGGAAGTCTCTAACTCACCCAGGGTTTGAGATCCATCGACTACCCTTATCTAGTTTAGCCAGACAGTTAAATCTGTTCCCAGGGTATGACCACTGTCATGAGCAAACTACTTCGGAAGAAGTCCTGTAACACCCCATACACCCTTTCTTAGTCACTGCAAATAATATTCAGCAACTGTTTTGGGGTGAGAGATTTCAGTGTGTGCCATCCACACACTTTCATGAAACCTTTGCAGTGATCAGGACTAGAAACACTGGGTTTTGTTTTGTTTTGTTTTCATAACTGCACTGGGTTTAGGACCTGGAGGGCTGGGGGAGGAATATGGCTTAGTGACAGAATGCAGAAGGTCCCAGGTTCTATCTATCCCCAGTGGAATCTCTAGCTAGGGCTGGCAAAGAGAGCCCCTGCTTGAAACCCTGGAGAGCTGCTGCCAGTGAGTGTAGACCTTGTTTAGCCAGGTGGAACACAATAGCCTGACTCTGCATGAGGCAGCTCTGTAAGTTCCTCTGGCCATCCTGCATTTCGACTGCAGTTTTGCTGGAGATTGAGCAGAAGGCTTGTGATGATTCATTCAATGTGTATTAATAGTGCCATCAAGATAATGGTTTTTTGTCTAGCTGTGCAGCACCCAATCCCAGCAAACCCAAATACTGCACTCTCCATCTGGCTTGTGGCTGCTTCTTCAGCAAAGGAAGCTTTGAGGAATTGTTTGGAAAGAACACTGTACAGCACGTTCTGCTGAGGAGAAAAACCAGATAATTACCCATGGGCTTTTCATCCAGGGGGGAAAAAGTTTTTTTGCCTTCTTGCACAGTGATGTGGGCCAATTCATTACCAGGAATGACCCAGCCCATAGCAGTTGGAAGGTTGGTGCCCTCCTTCTGAAGAGGCCTGTGGGTGGAGAGGGGCTTATTCAGCCTTTTTCATGGCTGTTGGTTGGATATATCCTTCAAGTCCTGGGCTGGGTTAACTTTGCGCCAAGAATGCAAGAGTGTTCCTGGTGATGCTTTCGTACATGAGGAGGGAATCTTTAACATCTCTTTTCCTTGTGAAAGTTGCCCCTGAGGAAAGGTGGTTTTCTTAATTAGAGGGGCTGCCTTCATTGTTGTTTCTTTATTTTCTCAAGGTTTGCAACAAAAATCCCTGTGATCCTCTCAAAAGTGAAAACATATCTCAGGAACAGGTGGAGTGTGAAGCCCTATAGACAGATGTTTCTGGACTCCACCATTCTTGACTGCTGGCCATGCTGCTGAGGGTTGATGGGGTTCCATCAGCCCTGGAAGGCCAGAGGCTTCCCACCCCCCAGCACAATATTTTCTCAGTCCTGAAATTTGGTTATTACATTAGATGTGTTTGTTTATCTAACGAGTGCTGAGGAAGATGGTAGTTCACTGACTTCTGATATGACTTCCAAGACACACTAAGTTTTTATGAAAAATATCCGTTTTGGTTCCCAAAGTCCTAGCTCTGACCAGTGAGTACAGGTGATTCTCAACTTATGCAGAGGTTATGCTCCGGGAGCAGCGCCTAAAGCTAAAATCATGTAAAATCATGTATAGTCAAAGCACACTTTCCCTGCACCTCTGAATGCTGCACCGTGCCAGTAAGGGGGCGCGCCATGGGCTGGATAGACGAGCCCTGTGGGCCACTGCCGACCCACGGGCCTTAGGTTGCCAACCCCTGATCTAAACCAATCTGGAGGGCATACAGATTGCTTTTTAGTTTCACCAGATGTCCACCCTCATATTTAGCCTGGCTTGGTGAGTAATCCAAAGGAAACACTATTAATTTCAAAGGAATGCAGTCAGTTCTTACAAGGTTCAGGGCTGGCTCCAGGTGGATCTGCTAACTATTTGCTTTTGAATCAGTGGTTCGGTTGGGTATGAATCAAATGCCTGCCAAAATTGGGTGCCATTTCCAGAGGAACAACCCTGTTAATCTTTTGCAGTAAAAGCAACCAAGAATCTTCTGTAACCTTAGAGACTAACAAATAAGCTCTCTTGGGCTACAGTTCAATTCAGCTGATGCATGAAGTGTTATTCTGAGCTGCAGGAGGGGGAGGGGTTGTAGAAAGTTAAGTCAGGGGAGTGAAATGCAGACAGTAATTATATAATTAACTGTGGTAGTATGTTTTTTTAAAAGAAGAAGAAGTTTTTGATGACACAGTCGTCCTGGAATTGTTAAACCAATTAACATATATGATATCTTAAAAATATTTCAGTCAAATTCATTCCACAAGCGCTAGCTTTGAATCTCTTGGTGTATTGTAACTCAGCAGTTTCATGTTGAAGTCTCCCTCTAAAGTCCATGGCAGAGTGTCCTGAAAGTCAGAAGTCTGCCCTTAATGGGTTTTGAATCTTGCCTTTTCTGATGTCAGATCTGTTCCAATTTATTCTGTTTGCAAATATTCCGACCTGTAGAATCAGAAGAGCATTGCTAGTAGGTGGGTGGATTTACAAAGGAATACTGCTTCTGATACTAGAGGCAGACCATAGACATCCTGGCAGGTAGCCATTGATAGTCCTCTCCTCCAATCCTCTTTTAAAGCCATTTAAGTTGGTAAGTTGAATTCCTCTTTGGTGGTTTCCCCCACTTTTCCATTTTTTGTACACATCCTTTTTTAATCTTAACTCAGTTAAAAGTTCTTTAGATAGCCACCCTGGCTTCTTTAGGCACCTTCCATGTTTCCGTCTCATTGGTATTGCCTGACGTTGTGCTTTTACTATCTCCCTCTTAACAAACTCCCAGCCATCATGAACTCCCTTTCCTTTTAGTATTACTGTCCATGGGATCTCACCCAGCACTTCCCTAAGTTTTATGAAGTCGGCTTTCTTAAAGTCAAGAAATTGAGTCCTAGTATGCTTGGCTGCTCCTTTCCGCTGTATAGTAAACTTCAGAAGAGCATGATCACTCGCGCCTAATGATCCTTCCACTTCTACCCCACTAACCAGGTCATCAACATTGGTTAGGACCAGATCTAAAATGGCTGTTCCTCTTGTTGCTTCTCCCACTTTCTGGACAATGAAGTTGTCTGCAAGGCCAGTGAGGAATCTGTTTGACCTTATGCTCTTGGCTGAGTTTGACATCCAACAAATATCCGGGTAATTGAAGTCCCCCATTACTACTATCTCCCTTCCTTTTGCATGCTTGGCCATCTGTTCCAGGAAGGCATCATCTATGTCCTCCGTTTGGCTTGGGGATCTATACAAACTCCCACAATGAGGTCACTGTTATTCTTCTCTCCCTTAATTTTGACCCAAATGCTCTCACTTTGGCTTTGAGGTTCTAAATCTTGGATCTCTTCACAGGTATACACATCCCTGACATATAACGCCACTCCTCCTCCTTTCTTGTCTGGTCTGTTTCTCTGAAATAGATTGTATCCCCCCATTATTACATTCCAATTGTGGGACTTATCCCACCAGGTTTCAGTGATGCCTATTATGTCATATTTAGTTTGCTGTACCAAGAGCTCAAGCTCATCTTGCTTATTTCCCATGCTTTGCGCATTAGTGTACAGACATTGAAGTCCATTAATCATTCCCCCGTGTCTCTTATTTAAGGATTTTTTCCTCCCACCACTAGGTCTGCGTGCTGTTTGCTCCATTTGGTCTATGACATTTGGATGATCATCTTCATCAATTGATAGACTCCTACCTTCAGGAGCACTGTCTCCCTCCCCCACATTAGTCAGTTTAAAGCCCTCCTGATGAGGTTTCTGAGATTTTTGGCAAAAACATTTCTCCCAACCGTTGTGAGGTGCAGCCCATCGCTTGCCAGAAGTCCATCTTCAAGAAACTGCAAGGAGGATGCGCAGTGGGCTTCGGGAGAGGTGTGGCCTGAGGAGAATCCCAGGATAGTGTTCAGCCCCTGATGACTTGGTTGCCCACCCCTATTGTTTTAGATTGTAAGTGTAATGGGGCAGAGACCTGTCCTCTTGTACTATGAACCTGGGGCTGATGGGAATTGCATTTATCAACATCTGGAGGGCACTACATCCCGGCGGCTGGTAAAGGGTCATGCACCCTGATGGTGCTGTAAAAATAATTAGAGCTCCATGACACTGGTCCGCAGTGAAGGCCTGGTGCCACCTTCACACCAAGGGTTGTGAGCTTGCCATTCCCCAGCGTGTTTGCTCCTTGTCTGAGCAGTTCCCCCCACACCACTTGGGGATACGAGAGGCTTGCAGGCTCAGTGGGACTTCCTATTGAGGAATGCCTTCTGCATGTATTTCTGCACAAATAGTTGGCCACAGAAAAAGGGATGTGGAATTTCTGTTATGAACTGAATAAACATTATGTCACAGGCCGTTTAGATTTAATGAATTCTGACTCACTTTAGATGGCTTAGGCGCACTTAGTTTCCAAGGCACAAAGATCACGTGATCTTTTCCTATAGCAATAAGCAGATTGAAAACCATAATTGCCAAATAATGATTTCCACTAGAGCACTGATAAATGTTACAGGAGAGGTGGCCAAGAAATCCATTTAAAATTATTAATTTTTCAGAAAAGAGGTTTTCGGGTTTTGTTTTCTTTATTTAAAAAGCCACTTTAAAAGTCTCATGAAAATGTTTCAATTTGTTCAGTAATTTTTCAAAAGGCATGTGAGCAATCATAAATATGCTGTGAGTGAGCGAGGGCCAGGTCAACAGGTGAGGATGCTAAACAGTTGTAATGAAAATAAGTTAAGGATTTAAAACAAAACAAGACCCCCGCCACACTGAATTACAATGCATTACAAGGCCTTTTATTTTCATAGAATCATAGAATCATAGAGTTGGAAGAGACCACAAGGGCCATCGAGTCCAATCCCCTGCCAAGCAGGAAACACCATCAGAGCACTCCTGACATATGGTTGTCAAGCCTCTGCTTAAAGACCTCCAAAGTAGGAGACTCCACCACACTCCTTGGCAGCAAATTCCACTGTCGAACAGCTCTTACTGTCAGGAAGTTCTTCCTAATGTTTAGGTGGAATCTTCTTTCTTGTAGTTTGGATCCATTGCTCCGTGTCCGCTTCTCTGGAGCAGCAGAAAACAACCTTTCTCCCTCCTCTATGTGACATCCTTTTATATATTTGAACATGGCTATCATATCACCCCTTAACCTCCTCTTCTCCAGGCTAAACATGCCCAGCTCCCTTAGCCGTTCCTCATAAGGCATCGTTTCCAGGCCTTTGACCATTTTGGTTGCCCTCCTCTGGACACGTTCCAGTTTGTCAGTGTCCTTCTTGAATTGTGGTGCCCAGAACTGGACACAGTACTCCAGGTGAGGTCTGACCAGAGCAGACCTTTTTGTTAGGAGCTGTTTTTTGTTAGGACCATTTTGTTAGGAGCTGGTCTCTGTGTTGAGAAAGAAACCTCAGACTATGAGTTCCTCTAGCTGAGTTTTGGCTACACTGCTGTGCTTTTGTACCTGGCAAAAGGAGCTGTGCTCTGACTCTTTGTACGTTTGTATCAGTAGACTATCTACACAAAATGCATGTGTCTTCACACACACACACACACACACACACACAGAGAGAGAGAGAGAGAGAGAGAGAGAGAGACTTTTTTTTTTCTCTCTCTCTCCTTTCGAAATGGTCAGAAGCACTCCAGGATGTTATGGAGAAAGTCAGTGAAGGGTTAGCTTGAGAAGGAGGAGTGGCTTGGTGGGAATCCCAAGGCCCCCTTGGAAAGACCTGGAGGGCCATATCTGGACCTTGGCCCTGAGTTATGTCAGAGAATCCCAGTCTATACATGAAGTGAATGTTTGGGTGTATCAAAGAGCCATCACATTAACTGCACCCAAAACTTTGGTGTGGCCCATTGTCAATTTGGGAGGCCACTGCCACCTGTGGCAGTCATTAGTGGATGTGCAACCACGTGACGGTACATGAACCAAGCCTTATGTGCGCAGCATAGGTGAAGCTGTTTTAGGTGCAGCATTTCTGTAAATAGAAATTGAAGGGATGTTTCAGGCAACCCAATAGCATCTAAGAAGCACAAGGATAATTGGATTTTTTTTTTGTTCTGCCATTATTATCCATATTCAATATAAGAACACACCCCCAAATCTAAGTTCATAGAGGAAACAGTCTTTATTTTTTTTGCTAGATGTTAGCTGCGCACTAGATCCAGCCAGTCCAGAGCTCAAACTGAAGCAGGCTGAAGAAGCACCCAGCGGGATTTAACTTTCTCCTCACTGACTGGCATTCAGCAGGATTGAACGTTTCACCTCCTCCTTGCTTTACCTCTCCTTGAGAGAAATATTTAAACAGGGCTTAAAACCCTAATTAAGCATTGGGGCTGGCCCTCAAATCAGTTATGGGCCTGGATCCAGCTTAAATTGGGCCCCAGATTAGATCTGGGTGTGTGTCACTAATAAACCTAAATTGCTTCATTATCTGGCAAAAGCAAAACAAAACCCTAGCCCCAAAGCTCTAAAGGTGTGTGTTGTTTATGCCCTTGTATGCTGAGGCACAAAGGGTGTGTCCAATATGTGAGAACTTATGCATATCAACCTGCAATGTTCTATCAACCTACAGCCTTAAATTTGCAATGTTTTGTTTTTAAAAGTTTAAATTGCAACAATGGGAGAAAGAAGGCCGGGTGGTTGCACGATCTCTCATTGACCATCTGTTCCCACTAGGTGGCACTGCACTGTCAACTTAGTTCAGGTTGGCCATTGATTCCAACTTAGTTCAGGTTTGGCCAGGATTCCAAAAGTGGTTTGAGATACTTCTGCATTAGGAACGGCCACAGGTCCTGGCATGCTAGCGCAAGCCTTGGAGCTTGGATCTCTGCAAGAACCTTTTTTTTGAGATATATGTAGCATTTTGTTTTATTCTTAATATCCTGTCTTCATTTTTTCCTGTGCCCTAACATGATTGGCCATGATTGCCCTCCATCAAGAGCCTTATTTTATTTCTGTATTTATTACAACATTTATGCCCCGCCTGCCACCTTTCCTCCAGGGAGTTCAAGGCAGCATATACTGTTGTGCTCTCTCCATATTATCTTCACAGCAAGGAAGGTTAGCTTAATGGACTATATGGAATTGGCAGAAATGACTGGCAAAATCCGAGACCAGGGAGAAGAAATGGTGGAGGAAGATTGGAAGAAATTTAAAGACTATTTGCAGAAATACTGTAAAATTAATGAATGTTAAAATGATGTTGGACTGAAAAGAAGTGGTTTTGGTAATAAGGTTAATAAGAATAGGTAAATATAGATAGCTATATGGATGAAAATATATAGTTATAATAGGTTAAGTTATAGAGCAAAGATCAATGAAAGAGGGTAAGGATTTGCTGAAAAGACTTGGAAAACGGGAATACAAAAGGGGAGGTGTGAGGAGGTCAAGGAAATAAACAAATGAGCTCAAAGATGTTGAAAAATGGATTTATTCTTTTTTAAAATATTTTTTCCTTCTTCTTTTTCCTATTTCTTAGTTATCTGTTTTTTGTATTTTGTATTATTATTATTATTATTATTATTATTATTATTATTATGTTGCTTTATTGTTAACTTTCTCGTTAGCTTGTGTTTGTTAGTTTTTGTTTGTTTTTTCTCTATGTGTATTTTTTTGCATAATCTCAATAAATATTCTATAAAGGAAGGTTAGCTTGATCAACCCTACTCAGCATGGCCAAAGATCAGAGGTGGTCAGAGTTGTGGTCTGACCGCAGTTGGAGTGCCAGGTATCCCCAGTCACTGCTCTAAGGGCTCAAACTCTTAAATGCCTAATCTGGAGATACATGTGGGAAACAAGAATTATATGCATGCATCAATGTAGATCTAGCAAACTGAAGTTCTAGGAAAAAGGTTTTTTAGAAAACAAGTTCCTCCGTTACTTGCAGCTGCCCCCAAATATCTGCTAGGCATTGGGGCAGTGTGAGGCTCGTCAGCAGCTTCCTCTTTAACGAAGTGGATTTAGAGTGTGTTGGCAAACATTCAACCTTGCCAAAAATGCAGCATTTAAATGATGGCACAAATTGTGTGCGAAAAGCAACAAATGGTGGACAGGCCAGTAAAAAGACCCTGGGTGGAATTTACAGCACTTTGTCAATGTTTTATTACTGCAGGAGGTGTTCCAGGGGGTGTTTATGGAATAGATCAGTATGATGAAAACTACTTTCCCCCTTCTTGGACTTAAGCCACTTGTTGTGTTGCTGGAATGGGTAGTATATGGCACCTCCAGTAGTGCCAATTCTGCCAATCAAAACAGTCAAGTGGGCACATTTGGAGTAAGGCAATCTCAGAGGTAAACTGATCCCAAGTTAAGGGCTTTATATACTGATAGCAACACCTTGAACTTAGCCCGGTAGCAAATTGGCAAGCAGTGCAGGTCTCTGAGCACAGGTGTTATATGCTGACAAGGCCTTGCTCCTGTCAGCAATCATGCTGCAGCATTCTGCACTGACTGCAGCTTCCAGGTCAAGCAGCAAGGGAAGCCAACACAGAATAAAATAAAAACCACAGTTTGCTTCTAGTGCTATTTTTAATTGAATTTTTAAGGATACTTCTAGGTCATACAAGCTTGTCTAGCCCATTAGTGGCTCGGTCCTAGCTCCTGCCAACCTAGCAGTTCGAAAGCATGTCAAAGTGCAAGTAGATAAATAGGTACCACTCTGGCGGGAAGGTAAACGGCGTTTCCATGCGCTGCTCTGGTTCACCAGAAGCGGCTTAGTCATGCTGGCCACATGACCCGGAAGCTGTACGCCGGCTCCCTCGGCCAGTAAAGCAAGATGAGCGCCGCAACCCCAGAGTCGGCCACGACTGGACCTAATGGTCAGGGGTCCCTTTACCTTTACCTAGTTGTCTTTAGGAAGCCCAAGTTTTAAGGGGTATGCTGCCCCTGTGCCTGGATGCTCTACTAGCTGCCATGATGTATAGCCATTGTGATAGACCCACCCTTCTTTCCTAATATTTTTTTAAAAAAGAAAAGGGGGGAAAGCAATTTAAACAATGCCCATGAGCAGATTATGCAGGCAACAAATTCCACAAGCCAGGTTTACATTTTATGGCTTAATTAATAAAGGATGCTTTTGAATGTTGCACATCACAAGTCGAGCAAAGCTGGCGTCTGCTCACTGTACTGTACTTTCTTTCTTTTTTAAAAAAAAGCAAATTTTGATTCCCAGAAAGCATCTGGGAATTTGAACAGAGTGCTAATGATCTGTATCCTCTAGAGTTCAGGAGGGTTTGGAGATTAATGACTGCTGTTCTGGCCCACTGCTACATTTTATTATGTATTTGGTGAGTCAGAGCATACACATGCATTGTATAACAGAGAGAATCTGCAACACATGCTTGAGGGAGGGATTTTTTTTGGGGGGGGTGATGGGGAAGAGGGAGACACCCAAAGTTGAGATCACACAGAAAGATTTCGGCCAGAAATGGTCACCACACCCAAGAATCACAGTTGTAGAACAAACCAAACTGCAATTGTTTTATTTTATCTCTCGGGGTTGTTGTTGTTTTAAAAAATAAAAACCTTTTGTGGAAATTTGCCCAAGAACTTGCTCCGACCATAATCCTGTGAAAATGGAAATGAAGCCAACACTGACGGGTTCCTTCAGATGGAGGATGAACAACGCCTTGTTTAGAGATCTAGAAATTACCAAGAAGGCCCAAAAAAATATAAAAGATTACTTTGAGATAAATTTGAAGACCACTGTGGAAAAAAGAACAATTTGGGACGCAAGCAAAGCTGTAATGAGAGGGTTCTTGATACAGCAAAACGCAATAAAAAGGAAAACCCAAAATGAGAAAAAAGAGAAGATTTTGGAGAAAATAAGAGAAGGAGAGAAAAAACTTAGAGTTAAACTGTTAAGTTGTGGGCGAACATAGCAGATGACACAGTGATTTCTCCAGAGAAGCTCTTTATTGAAGCTGGACAGAACTGATCAGCAAACAGCTCAGCCGGCCTGCTTTTATAGGCAGCCGGCTATCAACATTGTAGCAACAACAACCCAGGGTTTCCCGCCTAAAATAACTGACGTGGACCTGAGTGAAAACTATCTACACTATCCCCCTGCTGGCCCAGGGTGAGAACTTTAGTACATAACACCCCTCCCCACCGAGATAAGGCGTTAGTTACAATCGTAATGGTTTCCTTATATACAGCACTACACGTAATGGTTCAATTAGGCACAAAAGCATATCAGTTACATTTCCCATACGTAGACCAACAGTGATACATGTCCAACAACATAGTCCTTTAAATAAGTTGGGCACTTGGAAACTCTGCCAGACTGCCGGGGGCTGGTAGCCAAGTCCGGGGGGGGGGGGACCCAATTCTTGCTGAGGCTGTGGTGCGACCCTAGGTGGCGTTGAAACCAAGTCCCCTGGATCCGCTGCTGTGGGTGGAGCCTCTGTAAGTGGAGTGGTCTGAGCCTGTGGTAAGTCTGGCAGACCCTCTGAAGTGGCTTCGTTCGGCTCCACGCTGGCAGTTTGCGAGGGAGGTGTAGATGGAGCCTCGCCATCTGTAAGTGTCTCTTCTGGAGCCACAAGCGCAGTTGGGGGCACCACGATAGTGTCCAAGTCCCCAACCCTGTGCCTAAGCTGGTCTATGTGCCGGCGCCACAAGCGTCCGTCTTCGAGTGCCACCTGGTACGAGCGAGGTCCAGTGACTCCCACTACTGTGGCTGGCACCCAAGGAATGTCCCCCACATAGTTCCGGGCAAAGACCTGGTTTCCTGGAACAAATGACCGTGGCGCGTTGGCACAGCCTGGGGGTTCAGTCACGGCAAAGTCCGGGTGCAGCCGGTCGAGCGGTGACCTGAGGCGGCAGCCCATAAGCAGTTCAGCAGGACTCCGCCCTGTGGCCGCATGAGGGGTGATGTGTTGCATGAACAAGTATTCAGCGACCCGCTTGTGCCAGTCTCCCCGGTCCAGGCGTGCCAGTGCCTCTTTTGCCGAGCGCACCATTCTTTCTGCTTGCCCGTTGCTGGATGGATGAAAGGGTCTGTTAGGGCATGGCGGATGCCCAGTCCCAAAAGATACCGCTCAAAAGTGCCTGACGTGAACTGCGGTCCGTTGTTGGAGACAAGGACATCAGGACACCCATGCGTCGCAAAGAGGCCTCGCAGCACTCGGATGACAGCCTCGGTAGTGGTGGAGGGCATCAGGGCCACCTCCAGCCATTTGGAATAGGCGTCCACCACTACCATAAAGATCCGGCCGTGAAAGGGGCCAGCCAGATCGATGTGCACCCTCGACCAGGGTGTCTTTGGCATCTCCCAGGTGTGTCCCTTAGCTGCCGGTGGTGCAGGCCTCAATTATTGGCACGCATGACAGGTGGACACCCAGGTAGTGATGACATCGTCCATGTTAGGCCACCAGACGTAACACCGAGCCAACGCCTTCATTTTG
Organism: Podarcis bocagei; assembly: GCF_964188305.1. Taxonomy (NCBI): domain Eukaryota; kingdom Metazoa; phylum Chordata; class Lepidosauria; order Squamata; family Lacertidae; genus Podarcis; species Podarcis bocagei. The sequence goes on along the minus strand of NC_138140.1, from coordinate 52,372,023 downwards.
ACAATTCCCGGGTGGCCAATGTGCAGAGCCTCCAGGACGCGTTGACAGAGTTTCTTGGGATTCAGGACGCGGTCTCCCCACAGCAGACAGCCGCGATGAGCTGAGAGTTTGTGTTGTCTGGTTGCGAAGGGCTGGAACTCCGATGCAAAAGGCCCTTGTGGCCACCCCCTCCACACCCAGTTTTGCACACAGCTGATGGTGCGTTTCTGGGCAGATGCGGAGGCCACAGTGGCAGCTGATACAGGCGCTGCCGGAAGATCCTCAATCAGGAGGAGCGATGAAGCAGGAGCCGGGTCTTCCACAAACGCTGGAAGAGGGCAACGGCTGAGGGTGTCGGCATGGCCCATCGATTTCCCCAGGCGATGGACGAGCTGGTAGTGGTAGGCAGCCAGGAAAACAGTCCATCGCAGCATGCGCGGTGAGAGGACCGGTGGAGTTGGACGATCACCGGCGAGGAGGCCCAGGAGCGGCTTGTAGTCAGTGATGAGGTCAAAAGTCCTGCCATAGAGGTATTCATGGAACCTCTTCACTCCAGCCACAAGTGCCAGTGCCTCCTTGTCAAGCTGGCTGTAATTCCGTTCCATTGGAGATAGCGTCCTGGAAAAGTAGGCGAGCGGTGCTTCTCTTCCGTCTGGAAAACGGTGACTAAGGACAGCGTCGATGCCAAAAGGTGAGGCGTCGCAGGCAAGGACCAGCGGCCTGGCTTCACTGTACTGTACCAGCACACTGTCCAATGAAAGGAGAGCCTTGGCCACGTTGAAGGCCGCTGTCTCCCGATGACCCCAGGACCAAGGCATCTTTGTGCTGAGGAGTCGGTGAAGAGGCTCAGCCACCGTGGCTTTGTGGGGCAGGAACATGTTATAAAAGTTCAGTAGCCCCAGGAACGCCTGCAACTCCATCTTGTTCTTTGGGATGGGGGCCTGCTGGATAGCGCAGATCTTGGATGTGGTCGGGTGAAGGCCGGAGGCGTCGATAAGATAGCCCAGGAACTCCACCTGTGGAACGGCGATCTGGCACTTCTCCCTCTTTACCTTGAGTCCGGTCTCCTGGAACCTGGTCAGCACGGCACGGAGGCGCTCGAACAGCTGCTGGTGAGTCTGCGGACACCAAGACGTCATCAAAATATGGTACCACGCCCTGAAGCCCTTGCAGGAGACGCTCCATAAGGCTTTGGAAGATGCCAGGAGCCATACTCACCCCGAACTGCAACCGGCGGCAACAGAATGCCCCTCGGTGGGTGACGATCGTCTGGGCTTCAGCAGTGGCATCATCGACGGGCAGTTGTTGATAGGCTTGGGCAAGGTCCAGCTTAGCAAAGACCTTACCCTCACCCAGGGAATGCAACAGGTGTTGGACAACAGGAACCGGATAAGCGTGCTGCTGAAGTGCCTTGTTGATTGTGCACTTGTAGTCAGCGCAGATTCTCACCGACCCGTCTGGCTTGACAGGCGTGACGATGGGGGTTTCCCACTTGGCGTGGTCAACCGGCTCCAAAACTCCTTGGGCGATCAGCTTGTCCAGTTGTTCATCCACCTTAGCCTTGAGAGCAAAGGGAACCCGGCGTGGCTTTAGCTTGATGGGGGCGACTTGTGGATGAAGGCTAAAGGAGATGGGCGTACCTGTATATTGCCCCAAAGTGCCATCAGAAACCTCGGCAAAGTCTTTGACCAGACCCTCAGTCTCTGCGTTAGAGATGCAGTTGATGCCGGTGACTTCCAGGCCGAGGGCATCAAACCAGTCTAGCCCTAGGAGGCTTGGCCACTGACCTTCTACCACCACAAGTCGGAGCAGGCCCGAAAAATCCTTGAAGGCGATCCGGAACCGGCCAACGCCTACCACGGGAATGTCGTTTCCCTGGTAGTCTCTCAGGTGTACGCGGTGAGAGTCGAGTTGCCTTTTGGACACTCTGGGTACCAGTCTTTTGATGGTGCTCCAAGACACGATGGACAGGGCAGACCCGGTGTCGATCTCCATGTCACATGGAGCTCCTTCAATGAGCACCGTGACTTTCAGCTTGCGTCGTGTAGGCGAGTTGGTTTGGCCAATCGTGGTTCCAGACGGGCAGCGGCAGTTGGTGAGAGCGAAACAGCTTTCCTTGGCAGACTAGAGTGAAGACTTGGACTTGCGAGTCAGTGAAGGGGGGGTGTCAGACGGAGCCGATTCGGCAGACCTTAGCGATGTGGCCCCTTCTGGAACACTTCCTACAGGTGGTGTCTCTGAATCGACACTTGGCACGGGAATGGTTGCCTCTGCAGCCGGCACATTCTGGTTGGCTCTTGGACTTCTGTTGGAACTTCCTGCACTCCCGCTTTGTCTGGTGCACGTCATTGTCTTCACTGGAGGATGCCTCATCACTGCTGGCCTCTTCATGATGCACTGGAACTGGCTTCCTAGCAAGATGCGGGCTGCTGGACTTGTGGATCTCCTGGGCGGAGCATTCAGCAGCTTCTGAGGCCACAGCCTCCTCAATGGCTTTCTGTAGCCTGAGGTCTGGCTTGGCGAGGAGACACTGTTGCAGATGGATGTCCCGGACCCCGCAGACGATTCGATCCATCAGGGCATCGTCTAAGTCTCGGAACTCGCAGTGCATTGCAACCTGTCGCAGGGCGGTGGTGTAGTTGTTGATTGACTCCCCCTCTGCCTGGTTCCAGTGGTAGAACGCATGGCGGGCAGCAATCTTGGACGGCTTTGGTGCGTAGTGGTTGCGGAGCTTCTCTTGGATCATGTCCCATGGTGTTGCCTGGACTGCTTCAGGCGCAACCAATGCTCGGGCTGTCTCAAACACCTCAGGCCCACAGAGGCTGAGGAATAGGCCCCGCTTCCGTTCCTTTGATACTGCTGTTAGCTCGTTGGCTTGGAGGTAGCAGTCAAACTGAACGAGGTAGGAGTCCCATGATTCAGAGGCTGGCGCAAACGGTGGTAGAGGCACAAGTGAAGCCATGATTCCGATGCCGGCGTGAAGGGCGATGGATGGAACACAGTGCTCTAGCCAGAACAGTCAGCTCTGAATTGGTTCTGTTCAGTGATTTCGCTCAGTGATTCAGCTCAGTGATTCAGCTCTGCTCAGAGGTGCCTGCATCTGGCTGTGCTCTGATGTCCATCAATCCCATCCTTGTCGCCAGTGTTGAATAGTGTGTCGACATGGCAGACGACACAGCGATTTCTCCAAAGCAGCTCTTTATTTTGTAAGCTGGAACAGAAACTGAACAGCAAACAGCTCAGCCGGCCTGCTTTTATAGGCAGCCGGCTATCAACATTGTAGCAACAACAACCCAGGGTTTCCCGCCTAAAATATCTGACGTGGACCTGAGTGAAAACTATCTACACTATCCCCCTGCTGGCCCAGGGTGAGAACTTTAGTACATAACATAAACCAAAATCACAAGAGATTTTGAGAGAAATTAAGTTATATCAAGTACAATATATGAAAATGATAAATCAGGATATTGAATGGAAAATTAAGCAGATGAGACAAAAGACCTTCGAATCAGCTAATAAATGTGGAAGCTGTTAGCGTGGCAGTTGAAAAAGAGACAAAAGTTAAACACGGTTACAAATCTTGAAGTGGACGGAAAGAACATACAGAATCCACAGGAGATCAGAAGCTGCTTTCAGAGATATTTTAAACAACTCTATACACAAGGGCTGCAGACTGAGTCAAAAATTGACCAATTTTTGAAAATTAATGGATTACAAAAAATTTCTCAAGAAAATAAAGCTTTACTGAATTACAAAATAACTGAACAAGAGGTGGAAGGTGCGATTCAGAATATGCAACTGGGCAAATCTCCAGGGCCTGATGGACTAACCTCCAAGTACTACAGAACTTTGAAAGACTACTTAATTCAACCATTAAAGGAGGTTTGCAATGAAATTATGGAGGGGAAAAAGGCGTCTGAGACGTGGAAAGAAGCTTATATCACACTTATACCGAAAACTGAGTCTGAAAAGACACAACTTAAGAATTATTGCCCCATATCCCTACTTAATGTGGATTACAAAAGTTTTGCAGACATTTTGGATAGAAGACTGAAAAAAGTATTGGCAGAAGTGGTACATAAGGACCAGGTCGGTTTTCTCCCTGGAAGGCATCTATCGGACAATATGAGGAATATAATTAACATCTTAGAAAAGCTGCAGGTGAACATTAACACAAAAGCAGTTTTGATATTCGTGGATGCGGAGAAAGCCTTCGACAACATTTCCTGGAGTTTTATGAAGAAAAATCTTCAGGGGATGGGGGTTGGACAAAACTTCGAAAATGGTATAGGTGCGATTTATTCTGAACAAAAGGCCAAATTGATAGTAAATAATGTGGTTACAGAAGAGTTTAAAATAGAGAAAGGGACACGACAAGGTTGCCCAATTTCCCCATTGCTTTTCATCTCGGTCCTGGAGGTTTTGCTAAATATGATTAGAAGGGACCATTTGATTCGAGGTATTCAGGTTGGAGTTAAACAATACAAACTTAAAGCTTTTGCAGATGATCTTGTTTTGACATTACAGGAGCCGATATCCAGCACTAAGAGGGCCCTAGAAGTAATTCAGGATTTTGGTCAAGTGGCAGGCTTTAAATTTAAAAAATTGAAAACTAAGGTTTTGGAGAAAAATTTGGCGCCGATAGAGAAAGAGAGGTTTCAGAAAGAGACAGATTTAACATTAGTAAAGAAGGTAAAATACCTGGGGGTGAATATGACATCTAAGAATGTGAACCTATTTAAAGAAAACTATGAGAAATGCTGGTCAGAGGTGAAAAAAGATCTAGAAATTTGGACGAATTTGAAGCTTTCCTTGCTGGGTCGAATTGCTTATATTAAGATGAATATATTGCCGAGAATGTTATTTTTATTTCAATCATTGCAAATTATTGATAAGATGGACTGTTTCAAGAAGTGGCAAAGAGATATATCTAGATTTGTCTGGCAGGGCAAAAAGCCCAGAATAAAATTTAAGATACTTACTGATGCTAAAGACAGAGGGGGGGGGTTGCCCTGCCAGACCTTAAACTTTATTATGAGTCAGCAGCTTTTTGCTGGGTGAAGGAATGGCTGCTTCTTGAGAATACAGATGTTTTGGATCTTGAAGTGTATGATAACATATTTGGGTGGCATGCATATTTATGGTATGGCAAGGTAAAAGCACATAAGGCATTTAAAAACCATATTGTCAGGAAAGCATTGTTTAATGTCTGGACAAGGTACAAACACCAGGCGCAGAGAGCAGGTGTTTGGACCTCACACCATCATCTCCCAGGAAACAGCAAAATGTTGCCAAGCTGCTTAGATTTCTAAAGTACTTGTTCCTTGAAAATTTTAACCCTGAACAACTTATATTTGATTCCATGTATTTTCTCCTCTCACCAAAAGAACTGCCACCCCCATCTAGACTCAGAGTAGGTGAGCTAGTAGCAGCAAGCGCTTTGGACAGTCATTTGTTTCTTAATTTGTACAGTGCTTTCCTGCCAGATCATGCCCAAAACAGCTTACAGAATATCAAATGAACAAGTAGGTCCATTAAAAGGGCAATGGTTTGGGTAGGGCTGGTACCAGAGATCGGCTCCAACACCCACCACTCGCCCTTTCGGTGTTCTTAAGAATTTCCCATCTCCTCTAATCGCAGTCTGATTTCCCAGCCTCTCTTGTGTACTGTATTCTGCCTAATCGAAGTCTAACTACACTTGTCAAATACTAGAGCCGCTGAACCAAATGCCTGCAAAGCTTCATTTTTCACCTAGTAAATACCAAAGTTCCCCCACCCCACCCCTTGCTTACATTCCCAGTGTGTGGATCTGTTCTCATTAATATTAGCAACTTGGAGAGCAGGAAGGATCTGATTAAAAGCAGATGGGTTTAATTATCTGGTGAAACAATTCTGGTTCCCCCTCCCAACGTTCCCATTTCATTTGTTTTTTTAAAAAAGAAAAAGAAAATGTAGTTTAAAGCAAAAAAAGAAAGAAAGAAAGAAAGAAAGAAAGAAAGAAAGAAAGAAAGAAAGAAAGAAAAGAAAGAAAGAAAGAAAGGTCACAGTAGGACTTGGCCAGCAAAACACAGTCCAGTAATACTGACTGGGATCTTGATCTTTTTCTCATGAGAAAATGAATGTGCTGCACCTCAAACGGCTCAGGGCACCGGGACCTTCTCCTGGGGTCTGCAACTGTCGTTTGTGGGCTCAGAGCAAGGACCACCGGAGAGGCGAAGCACAAGGAAGGAAGGAATGAAGGAAGGAAGGAAGGAAGGAAGGAAGGAAGGAAGGAAGGAAGGAAGGAAGGAAGGAAATGTCTGGGGCCCATGCAGTCCCTCTAGTGTTCCAAAGAATTCTTTGGAAATGGTCTGGCTCGCGGTGTGCCAAACTGGAAGGAGGAAAGGAAATGGGACAATTTTGAAGGAAGTTGGCTGGTTTCAAAGTGAGCTGGTGCGGGAGAACTGGGAATCTTAGGGTTGCCATATTTTGGCAACCACTATGGTGGCCACTCAAAGCAAATAAATGCAACTTGTCTCCAATTACACAACTGAAAAAGAGGGCACATGGCAACAACAACAACAACAACAACAACAACAACAACAACAACAATAATTTTTATTTATACCCCGCCCTCCCCAGCCAAGGCCAGGCTCAGAGCGGCTTACAAGCAATAATAAAAACAAGTTGAATGATTACAACTTAAAAACAAAATTAAAATACAACATTAAAATATTAAAATGTAGCCTCATCGCAGGAGGGATGGTTAAGGCAGAGTGTAAGAATGCAAGAGCAGCTTAGTGGCTGGCTCAGGCCAAAGAGGGGCCATTCGGTCCAGCACTCTTCTCTCCTAGTGGGCAGCCAGGTGCCTGTGGGAAGCTTGCAAGCAGAGCCTGAGCACAGCCGCGCCACTGCCCATGGGTGATTCCTAGTAACTGGAGTCCAGGGTTACACTGTCTCCATCAGTGAAGGGAAAACAAGCCGCCGCAGCTCACAGCCATTGATGGCCTTATCTTCTGTGAAGTTGTCTAAACCCCCTTTAAAGACATCCAGGTTGGTCACTGCTGCTGCATCTTGTGGCAGTGAGTCCCATAGCTTAACTACAGGCTACGTGACAAAGCTCTTCCTGCTCTTCATCCTGAATTCTCCAGAATATGACCCCATTCTAGTACAGTGGTGCCCCGCAAGACAAATGCCTGGCAAGACGGAAAACCCGCTAGACGAAAGGGTTTTCCGTTTTTGAGCTGCTTCGCAAGACGATTTCCCCTATGGGCTTGCTTTGCAAGACGAAAATGTCTTGCAAGTGTTCCGATTTTTTTCTGCTTCCCCCCCTTTTTCTAAGCCGCTAAGCTGCTAATAGCCTTTTAGCCGCTAATCCGCTAAGCCTTTAATAGCCGCTAAGCCTTTAATAGCCGCTAAGCCTTTAATAGCCGCTAAACCGCTAAGCCGCTAATAGGGTTGCTTCGCAAGACGAAAAAACTGCTAGACGAAGAGACTCGCGGAACGGATTAATTTCGTCTTGCGAGGCACCACTGTATTGTGAAAGAGACCTATCCACCTTTTTCACAGCATTCATATTTTTTTATATTTTATTTTTATTTTTATAATATTTGCATACCACCATCCATAGATCTCAGGGCAGTGAACAATATAAAAACACAATATAAAAGCACAAAATACATAATAAAAACAATAAAAAACTCATGCAATCCAATAACCCCCTCCCCAACCTTTATTTTGCTCTTCCTTTATTATGCCCTCCCTTCCTCCCCCCTCAAACTAATTAATTTTTATTATTTGAAAATTTCTATACTGCCCTTCCCCCGAGGAGCACAGGGCAATCTACACATAAAAGCTGCAGGTGTCACAGGGGTGTTGCTCCAGCCTCCTGATCACTTCTGCTGCCATTTTCATTGAAGACACTTTTTTGGGACTTGCCTGTAACACCAAGCTATTAACTATCATGCATGTGTCACTAGCTTGGAATGCAGCCCCCCCCATTGCAATTTGGGGGTTTTCTGATGGAGCGCCAGACACCCATCCTTCCTGCCATCTCCCAAGACAGGCATTTTTTTCTCCGTTGGCGTCTCTCTTTCTCGGCTTGAGCAGAATCCAAAGAAGCTCAGCGTCATGATATCAGAGCAGGCAGGAGGAGGAGAACGCCACCCTCACCTGTGGTTAGTGCCCTTCCCCCAACTGCAACTCAACACAGTCCACTTGGGGTTACCAGAATGCAAGCAAGAACAGGCAGGATACTCCCTTTGTGCTTCTAGCACAACACTGGAACAAAAAATCCAAAAGAATCTGGTATCAGCAGCTTTGACAGATGTTAGGTTTTTAGCTTATATGCACCAGAATGGGTTCCTTTGGATGATTCCTTTGCTGTCCATTCGGTGGAGAGCTTCCCAGCCACAGCAGATGGGGGAAGAATCTGAAATCCCTTGGAGATGTTTTTGAAGCGAGAGGCAGACATTGAGGAGCAATGGTGGGTCGTGAGAATGGTTAGCATTGAAGAGAGCCATAACTCACTTGCAGACGTGTTAAAATCTGGGTAGAGGCCCTGAGAACCAGATGGAAAGGATGTTGCCATGAGCACTTTGTGAAGTGTTGCCTTGATTTCCCAGTCCATGCACTCTCCCAGAGCCCTCTGCAAGAAACAAGATGGGGGCTCTGAACTTGAGCAGGGAAGCCAGACAACTGTAAGTAAGGTAAAGGGACCCCTGACCATTAGGTCCAGTCATGGCCGACTCTGGGGTTGCGGCGCTCATCTCGCTTTATTGGCCAAGGGAGCTGGCATACAGCTTCTGGGTCATGTGGCCAGCATGACTAAGCCGCTTCTGGTGAACCAGAGCAGCGCACGGAAACGCTGTTTACCTTCCCACCAGAGCGGTACCTATTTATCTACTTGCACTGGTGTGCTTTCAAACTGCTAGGTTGGCAGAAACTGGGACTGAGCAACGGGAGCTCACCCCGTTGCGGGGATTCGAACCGCTGACCTTCTGATTGGCAAGTCCTAGGCTCTGTGGTTTAACCCACAGCGCCACCCACGTCCCTAGACCACTGTAGAAAAGGCAATAATGCTGCAGGAATGGGAGCCAGCCTTCAAACACCTTCTCTGGGCCCATGAGAATGATGGTGATGAATATGACGTTTTACTTGTTATATTTAGCTGTCATCTTTTCACATCCAGAAGAGTGTCCTGAAGCAACTTGTAGCATAAAGATCCTCAAAGCTGAATCCTGAAAAGATGGCTCTGTTATGTGTCACATGTTTTCATGTCCTGGGTCTAGGGATATGGACTCTCCTGGATGGGGTTGGACTTCTCGCGGAGGCCTGAGGTTTGGGGATGTTCCAGGCAGTGGCGAAGCTTCATGCTCCAGCACCAGGGGGCGGAGAGCAAGCAGGGGTGGGGCTGGCATCCGTCCCGGGGGTGGGACGCACCACCTGCAGGGGTGTGGCATGCATCGTGGGGGTGGGGCACGCCGCCTGCAGGGATGTGGTGCCCAGCACGGGCAGGGGGGCAGCAGCCACGATGGCACCCTACCGGGATCAAACTGCCAGGGGCAGTGCGCTCCTCCCACACTCCGCCAGTCATTCCAGGGTCCCACACTGTCAGCGAAGACTCAAGTGGCCTCGGTGGCAAGGAGAGTCTTTTTTCATCTCCTGCTCATTAACCAGCTTCTGGACAGAGACAACCTGCAGTGGACAGATTCTTGTCCAAAATGCAGTGGGCAAATTACTGCTTAGGGTTCCATTTCGATCTCATATAGTCCCCGATGTAAAACAGCTGCACTGGTTGCCAGTTCATTTTCAGGCCCAATTCAAGGTACTCCCATTAGAGTTTTAAGCCCTAAACAACTTAGGCCACAAATACCTGAAAGAATGTCTCCTTCTCTACAGATCCGCTCTACTGTTAAATTCAGCAGAGGGGGCTCTTGGTTGTTTCCCCAAAATATGCCTCCAAAATATGCCCCCAAAGAATCCTGGGAAATACGAAGGACGTTGAGAGGAGATACCCCCATACCCCTCAGAGAGCTCCGGTTCCCAGAGCTCCCTGCGAAAGAGGGATTAATTGTTAAAAGCGCACTTGGAAGGAGGATAGGGGAATTTCTCTGTGAGGGGAATAGGGGCCTCCTAACAACTCTCAGCACCCCAAACAAACTACACTTCCGAGTGTTCCTTGAGAGAAGCATTGAGTGCTTAAAGTGACTTTAAATACATATTCTTCAATCAAAATATTCAAAACAGGTTCACAATGAAGCATGCAAAGTAAGAATATTTGCATAGATTGCATGTACATGCCATTTCCTCCTGGTTCAAATTTATATTTTGTAATTTGTAGTTATAAACAACAACAACGGGAACAGATCACTTCCTTTCCCTAGCTGGATTATTATCCTGGGTCACCAAGCATATTGTTCACACCATTCTTAATTGCCAATCTTTAAAATATTGTTAGTATGAATAATTCTGCCTTTTCAGGGGCGACTGGGTGGGAGATACTCTTTATCTGTATCAGTTGTAGACTGCCCCCTGCTTGAGTAGGCTGTCCTGGGGAATATTTCACTCACTGTTCCTGAGATACTTTCCTGAGATACTATCAGTTTGTGGAGATTGTTGAGTTTGTTTTAGATTCACTGGAGTGTTGTCAAGGGTCAGGCATTCTCAGAAATGCAAATCCCTACCTGCCAAATCGAAGGGGGGGAAATCCATTATGGATCCCATAGTCCACTATGGAAGCTTAAAAGTCGCCTCTTTGCACACGTGTAAACAAGCCTCCACTTGGAATATGTTCACAAAATGATTTGTTAATTGACAGGCATATTTTCCAAAAATTATAAACCTATCTGTCGATTCCACCTGGAATATTGTCATCCTGGGCTCCTTTGGGTGGAAGGGGAAGGATATGATTTTTTTTAATTAGACAAATAAAAACTAAATGGAGGTGGGAAGAACCAGAGGGATTAGAACATGCCTTCAGAAGTTAATGCATTTTGGCTTTTATAAGGCACAATTTAAAGGAAACTTAACCAACGAGTCTTGTCATTAAAGACCAATAAAAGTACTAGAGCTGTGATTCCCAATGGATGGTCCAGGGACCCCAGGGGGTCTGCGCATGTCTCCCACCCAGGGGGTCCAGGGCACCATTCATATAACAAAACTACCATCGAGATCGCCATTTCAAAGGGAGAGGGTCCATGGTGCCTTTTGAAATACTGGGGATCTGCAGTAATTGGGAACTACTGATTTAGAGCATTTTTTGTGTGCGCTATAGTCCACTGTTTACACAATGTATAATCATGAGGAGGGGTGTGTGAATCTGTCCGTTTAGTGGCCATGGGTGTAGCAACTGTGTTTGCATCTTGCATCTGCATGCTTTCAATGAGTTCATGGATCTTTTGCCTTGGGTTGAGAAGAAATGAGCCATCTTCTTCTCTTTCAGCTTGAATGCCGAGGTAGTACTGGACTTCTCCAAGTTCCTTGACCTCCACTTCTTTGCTAAGATGTTTTACAATTTGCGCATAGTCTGTTTCATTTGCTGTAATGATAATCGTCATCAACAAATGCTAAAACATATGAGAATTGTCCATTATCTGGCTTACTGTATAAACACTTGTCAGCATGGCCTTCCTTGTACCCAAGCTGTGTCAGCAGTCTATGCAACTTTTGGTTCCAGGCTCTAGCAGGCTGCTTGAGTCCATAAAGTCCCTTTTGCAGTTTGCACCCTAAATGTGCCTCATGTGGTTTTACAAAACCTTTGAGTTGATGCATATAACTCTTCCGTAATCTGTTTGTGAAGAAAGGCAGTAGCCATGTCAATGTGTTTCATCTGCATTTGCCCGGAGGCTGCGATGCTCAGAAGCATCCTCACACTGCTGTACCTCACAGTTGGTGCAAAGACCTCATCATAATCTTCACCATATCATTGTGGAAATCCCTGTGCTACAAGCCTGGCTTTGTAGTGTTCCACTTCTCCTTCTGCCCCCTTCTTAACCTTAAACACCACTTAATTCCAATTGCTTTCTTGCTGTGAGGTAGCTCAGGTCCAGGTCTTGTTCTGATGCAGTGCATCCATCTCCTCCTGCGCGGCCTTCCTCCAGAGACTGGCTTGTGCAGCTGGGATCTCCTATATCTCTTCCCATGTGGAAGGTTCCTGTGGAAACGCCAACCCTGCGAAGTAGGACAGTCGCACTGGTGGGATACCTTTTTTTGGTTCTGGATGAGCGTCTGACCTCTGGTACTGCGACCGCATCAGCTTCCTCATCCTCCTTCAACACTGGCATGTCACCATCCAAATCCTCCTCTTCATCAAGTTCTCCTCCTTCTTAGATCAGAGCTTTCAGGGCAGCAGTTGAAGAAGAAGGAGCAAAAAGGGTTTTCTTGTGTGTGTTTCTTTGTGGCTGATTAGCTGTTCTCCCTGTGCAAAGGTCAGAGGGGGCAGGGTTTCTGTTGAGGCAGGTGATTAGCTGTGGGAGGAGCTTATCAGAGCTTGCAGGGCAGCAGCTGAAGAAGGTGCAAAAAGGGTTTTCTTGTGTGTGTGTGTGTGTTTCTTTGTGGCTGTATTCTAAAATGGCCTGTATTCTGCTCTGGTCAGACCTCACCTGGAGTACTGTGTCCAGTTCTGGGCACCACAATTCAAGAAGGACACTGACAAACTGGAACGTGTCCAGAGGAGGGCAACCAAAATGGTCAAAGGCCTGGAAACGATGCCTTATGAGGAACGGCTAAGGGAGCTGGACATGTTTAGCCTGGAGAAGAGGAGGTTAAGGGGTGATATGATAGCCATGTTCAAATATATAAAAGGATGTCACATAGAGGAGGGAGAAAGGTTGTTTTCTGCTGCTCCAGAGAAGCGGACACGGAGCAATGGATCCAAACTACAAGAAAGAAGATTCCACCTAAACATTAGGAAGAACTTCCTGACAGTAAGAGCTGTTTGACAGTGGAATTTGCTGCCAAGGAGTGTGGTGGAGTCTCCTACTTTGGAGGTCTTTAAGCAGATGCTTGACAACCATATGTCAGGAGTGCTCTGATGGTGTTTCCTGCTTGGCAAGGGGTTGGACTCGATGGCCCTTGTGGTCCCTTCCAACTCTATAATCCTATGATTCTATCTCTGGTGCCTCCAGGAATCTGGTCATCTGCGTCTTCTAGTGTGTTGCCTTTGGGGGGCGGCTATGACACTGGAAGGCAGATCAGGACTTTGAAGGAATGTTCAAGTTCTTTAATCTTTTCTGAGTCCTCAGAAAAATCCAGAACACTATTTTAGTGTCAGCTTTGCTGTTTTCATCAAAATATTCTGCATGGTGCACACTTGTCTTACCAGTTTGTAAGTCCATAATTCTGTATCCCTTGCCTCCAGAGGCATACCCCCCACAAGGATACCTGCTTGCGCCTTGGAGCTTGTGTCTATGTTCTTTGGGGATGTGGTAGTAACACACTCTGAAACACACATATGTGCAAGAGGTTGGGAACTCTCCCATGCCAAAGTTTGAAAGGTATGCACAGCTCCCTTTTTAGGCAGTATTTTGAATATATACTGCTGTAATTACTGCATCTGCCCACAGCTTGTGCGGCAGTGATGCATCTCATCTTTCAGCGAACCAATCTGCAAGAGTGGCATGTTGCAGCCAAAAGGATGAGGCAGACCTGGACCTGTGGCACAGAAGGCTTGGCCACAAAGACACCAACGTTATTCTGGATCTGCAGAGAAGAGAACATGTGTAGGGACATGCATCTCATCATTTCCATGATGGATCTAAATTTTCTCTCAGCTATGGAGTTCAGGAATGCAGGGGCTGATGGTGTGATCTGCTTACTGCAAAGAATTCTGCCTATACTTGCTGTGAGCGGCTGGCAGTATTATAAACAGGGAGGCCAGAAGAAAAAGTGGAAAAGAACAGATATGATAGTTGCATTATGAATAGGAGTCAATTAATTTTTTAAAAAGCCTATATGATGAACATTGACATTTTGTGTATGCATGCGTGTGAATGTGGATGTATGGATATAATATAATGTGTAACTCTGGTGATGACAACTGTAGTCCATGAAGGCTTATACCATAATAAAGTTTTTAGGCTTTAAGGTATCACCAGAATATTGCTTTTACTACAAGTAGACTAGAACAAGTGCTCAGCCTCTACATTTAAGGGAAGGAATCAGAAAATCTGTGTCTGTGAGAGAGGTCATTCAGAAAGCTGGTATTTGTTTTGTTCAGTGCCTTTGCATTGAATTGCAGCTGTTGTCAATGCAAATTGTCCAATCTATCAAACATTTAGCCTATTCATAGAGATCAGAAATATGTTCCATTCATATGAAGGAAGTTCTGGCAGCGAGTCTGAAGGGGAGAATATATCATGTCTTCAAGCAGAGAAGGTTCTGGAGTGGGGGGGTGGCCATTGCTACTTCTTTCCCTCCCCATTACTGGCTCGTTTCCAGATCAACAGGAACTGGCAAACGCTTGGGATTCCAGGACCCTTTTCTGAGAGCCTCACTTGCTCCCAAGGTGACAGTTTGACCTCTTGGGTTGCTCTCCATGAATAATAGGATTTGCTCTTTAAAACAGTTCCGATTTTGTATGCGTGGGAACAAAATAAAAATAAAAATGAAGTGAGTAATTTGCGTGTTCAAATCTGTGTAGGCTGGTATCCCCCTTTGATGTGTCACGCTGTAATTGTACATTACTGTGGCAAAGAGAGGGTTAAGAGGGCTTCTTGGTTTCCTCTGAAAGGCGAGCTGTTCTGCTCTATTTAATGAATGGCCTCTGCTGCTTCAAATGTCAATGGCTCCTTCTTTAATGGATGCATCACCCATTCATTGAAAGTTCACGTCTGTGGCACTGACTGAGTGCTTGGGTGATGATGCCCGAGGAAGTGCGCATTTGGAAAGCTCTCTGTTGAGACTGGTCGCCCATGTGGATATTCTCCCCACCCCCATAAGCCTCTGTGATCAAGATGCTGCAACTCCTACTTTGCTTCCTATTTGTGGTTCTTTTCTGCAAAAGTCACTTGGATTTCCCAAGGTCTTTATTCAGAACAGTGCCTGTGGTGGAATTCCTGCACCTGGGGTCCTCCAGGGCTTTTGAGAAAGGGCCTTCCTTGGTGCTCCTGGAAAGGTGGGGGCTGCACTGGAAAACACTTTTAAAGGAAAGTTGCTGAAGCCTGTTGAACATCAGTGCATCAGGCTGTTGAATTTCCTTCTATAACACTTTGGTTTAAATCAGGCTGCAGTAGTAGGACTGCAATAGGACTGTATGGGCCAGATTTAGGTTCGATGAGGCCCTAAGCTACTGAAGGCCCTTTATATATCCAGCTGTCAGCAACAAATTGTCGCTTTTTTGTGTGTGTTTAATATATGCTATATGATACAATAATTGGTAATAGGTATATAAAGCCATTTGCGCATAACAAAATATGCATTTTATCAAAGTAATTGTATTTTAGAAATGTACATCCAGTTTTTCCCCTTTGATTTTTTTTTTGGGGGGGTAAGAGAGTGGGGCCCTGAGCTACAGCTTGTTTAGTTTATATGTAAATCCGGCATAGGCTCCGCCTCCGCAGTTAGTGCATGTGCTTCTGAATACCTGGAGAGGAGAGTGCCACTCACTCATGCGCTCAGGCCCTGCTTATGGGCTTCCCATGGGGGCACCTGGTTGGCCACTGTGAGAGCAGGAGGCTGGACTGGATGTCCCCTCTTCATCCTGATGCAGAAGGTTCTTCTGAATGTTCTTCAGTAGATTGTTCCCAGGTGACTGGTTTATTGAGCATTGCACAACTATTAGACGATGGCTATTTCTTTGTGGGGAGGTTACACAATGTTTCATCAAGCATCAAGTTCTCCCACACCTTCCAGTGCAGTTCCCCAGTCACTTCAACAGAGCTTGATTTTGCAGGGAAGCAAGTTTGTTGTGCATGAACTCCAGTTGCATTGCCTGAATTTGCTGGTACAAAACCCACTTGAAAGCAGCAATGGCCCAGAAGTGCCATTTAAAAAGGTCAATCAGTTGGCAGATTTAAAATTAGTTTTTATGCAAGCTCTTATAAAAACTGTGGGTGGGGAATGCCATTTTAAAAGAGGTATTACTACTTGCATAAGAGAAGGGCAGGAACCCATGTGTGCATCTTCTGTTTATTTACTATATTTATTAAAGCCTTCCCGATGATACTGGGGTCTTCCCAAATAAAATGATAAAATGCAATTAAAGCAAATTGGCTCCTTATTCTTGGGGTATTCTTGGGATACTGACGCACATATTTATCCACCCAGTGCCTTTCCCACCCTCAAACCTTTCTCCCATGTCCTTGTAAATTATGCAATGTGTGTCCTTATGGATTATGGGGACTTTGGATTATGGGGAGGGAAAACTCTGTGTGTGTGTGTGTGTGTGTGTTTGTGTCTGCAGCCATGTGCCTCAGAGAACTAGGAGAAAAGATTTTGGGACATTTGTTTCACTTGTCTGCTTTCTGTGCCTTTGAAACCAAAGATGTTATGTCCACATATGAGAGACTGTCAAGAGAATTTGTTCACCCACACCTTCCATGGATGGTTGATGACAGTGGCAAAGCAAATTATACTTGATTCACCTGTCAAATCACCCATGGAAGATTCACCATGCAAGATTGATTCACCCATGCAAGAGATAGCCTCTTCGCTTTTGCAGGAATGAATCCCCTAACAATATCAGTTGTGGTGGTGATTTTTTTTTATTAAAAAAATACTTTTCCATCTTGGGTTGCTTTTCCATTTTGGAAGGAGTGCTTTCTAGTGGCAAAATTTTTAAAACAGTACAGGATGTCCAGTCCTAGGAAATACTTTCTATGAAAGGAAAAGGGGTAATATTCAGCTACGTCATACCCAGAGTAGACCCACAGAAATAAGTGGATTTGCTCTGAGAATGCCTAACATTAGATATTGCACGCTGGTTTTGATGGGTCAAAGCTTTTGCAGCAAGCCTTGATCAATCAGTTGATTCACTTTTTTTTTCTCCAAAGACCTTTTGATCAATTAAAAGCATGTTCGATTAATCAAGTAGCTGATTCTTTCTTAAGATGCAAAACTTTATTTTTTAACACAAGTACTTGGGGTAAAACTGGAGATGATGGGAGAAGTCGTGTCTTTGCAGCCTTAAGCTCTGCAAACATGTTCTGAATTGTGGGGGGGGGGGACTTCCAGGTTAGCGCCTCCGGCAATGGCGGATTTCCTCTGATCGGGAGGAATCCGCTCCGTGGAAATCAGGGTCTGGACCACCACGGCGAGGCAGAGACCCACTAAAAACCACAGGCAGGAGAAGCCTGTGGACATGGGATTCGGCTGGCACCTTTTGCGCCTCCTCTACTCGCGGGGAAACCCGGTTTCAGGGTTCTGGAGCGACGTGGGGTGAGAGGCGCGGTGCTTCGAATCGACTGCTTCTTTCACGGAGTGAAGCCGCATTGCTGTTGCCGGAGAGCGCTGACTTTTTCCTGTGGACAATTGGACTTTAAACAACTACCCATGAGTAGAACGGAAAATTGGATCTTTAAACATCTTAATTTGGCATTGAAACGGGAAGGTTTCAAACAGGAAGTCTGACTTCCTCTTTTGTAAATAGATTGAAGCAAAGACGTTGCAAACTAAAGTCTGGAAAGCCTTTTGTAAAGGATTAAATCTCCATCGGTTAAAATCACTAAACCCCCCTTGGAAGCAGGAGAAGAGGGGGGGGGATTTTAGACCGCTTAAGCCTGCAGGAGAGAGAGTGAAGAAAGATAAATTACCACCGTTTTGAACCTGGGAACGGGTTGCCAGTAAGATCGACGTTTTGGGAAAGTTCATTGACTGTGAATAAAACGTATGTTGACAGATAGTTAAATAAGAGAAATATATTGTTCCCATTGTTTCCTTTTGCATTTAAAAAGGAGCAAAGGTAACTTAAAATTGAACTAACTTTGTTGCTGGATCTGCGTTTAAAAGGACGGATACAAATAGAAATTGTTTCCCCTAGAGGGAGTTTTTGAAACTGTTGCAGGAGTGGAGCTGGGGAATTTTCCAGCTGTAGAGATTAAAGACCGTGAGAATCAGAGATTGACCTTGGACAAGAATATCGACAGAAGAAGCCTTAGTGATTGCATTTTGCAAGACAAGTGCTTTATTGGAACAGCTTCATGAGAAGACGGATGTGATGATTATTAAAATTAACAATTTGGCACAAAAAATGACTGATTTGGGACAAAAAGTTAATACCTATACAGAAACAACTCAGGATTTGATTCAGGAATCTGTTTTGACATGGCAAGCTGTGCAGAAGACGAAGGAGAAAGTTGTTGTTGAACCTCAAGCAATTCAAGTGGGGAGAGCCCCGGCCTTACAGAGGCAATTTGATGAACATAAGATGTTGCCTTTTACGATTGAATCCAGAGAAAGCCAGATTTGGAGGGATGGAGTCCCGCTTGGATTGGAGAAGGAAAGTTGGATAGATCCCCTTATGCAGGGATGTTCTGGCTTTTGGGATCTGGATTTGGGTCAGGGGGAGATTGGAGTTGTGGGGGCCTTTAGCTTTGGAGGGATTTTGAAACACGCTCTGAAATATCTTTTGGACTTTAGTTCTGACTATGGAGAATGGGCTGACCTGTCGAGAAGGAATAAAGACATTGTTAGGTTGGAGTTTCCCCGAGATCTACTCCTCAGTGCCAAAGAAAGGAAATTAAGAACAAGATCAGCAGAAGATAAAGTAAAGCACATGTATAAATATGAAGAAGATCTGCAGAAGGGACATGGAAAAGAGTTAAGAGCCTCGGATAGAAGATCACCAGGTTGATGGACCATATGGAATTGATAGAAAGGACTGACAGAACCCGAGATCAGGGAGAAGAAACGGTGGAAGAAGATTGGGAAAAAGTTAAAAAAATTATTTAGAGAAATATTATAAAATTAATGAGTGTTAGAAAAATGTTGGAATAAAATTATACGGCTTTAGTAGAAATGTTATAAGGAGTTAAGTATAAATAAGTTTTAGGGTTTTAATGGTAAGATAAGGTTAAAATAAATTAAGACAATTAAAAGACAGAAAACAGTGAAAGATGGAAAGGATTTGCTGAAATAATTAATAACTAGAACACAAAAAAGGGAGGTGTGAGGAGGTCGATGAAACAAGTTAATGAAAGATAAAGATATGGAAATATTGGATGTGTTTTTAATTGTTTTTGCTTTTGTTTTTGTTTTGATGTATTGTGTCTTTTGTTTTTTTTATATGTACTGTAATGTATTGATTTGTATTGTTTATGTAATGGTTGGGAGTTACTCGTGCGTAATCCTGCTCCGTTTGAGCATCGGATTGCCTGGTTAAACCCTCCGGACTACGCAGCCCATATTTGCGTGGCTGCCCTTAGTCACTCATAGAATCTGTCTGTGGGCGTTTCTTAAAGCGTTGCCAACATAAGAGTTGTTTGACACCCAATCGTTTCCGCCTCTCACTGCGTGGGAGTCTCCTGCGCAGGGTGGGCGTGGGCAGCGGGGTGCTTGGGCTCTCCTCGCTAACTTCCAACGAAGAGTCCTGGAGCCCCTGCACCTCCCTGTCCCGTTGCTCTCCTGGATCCCTGGTGTTACACTCATTCTCTTCCCCTTCTTCCCGGCTAAGTCTCCCTCTAGCGCCTGGACCTTCCCCTGCAGAATCAGAGACCCTCTCCTTCTCCCGTGCCTCTGATGGCAGTTCCCTGACATCCACCTCCCTCCCAGGGCCCCCTTCACTCCCCCTCCGACCCGGGTGCTCTATTGCGGCCTCTTCTCTGGTCGGCGAGCCAAGGAAACCCCTGAAAGAGCTCTCCTCCTCATCTGTGGGTGTGAACACCTCTTCCCACCTGCTAAGGTTCCCACCCAAGGAATGACTCTCCCAATCCGATTCTTCTTCGGATTCTGAAAACCCTTCGAAACTCTCTTCCTCCTCCGTGGTGCCGAACTGTTCTTCCCAGAATCGCTTTAAGGGCTTGGGTTTATCTGGGAACCGTCGGTGGAACACTTCCACCATATGCTCGTCGCCAACTGCCTCTGCTGGCACCCACGTGTTTTCCGACCAGGGCTCTCCTTCCCACGCCACCAAGTACTGCACCTGCCGCCCTCGCCACCTTGAATCCACTATCTCTGCGGCCGAGCTCTGGTGTTCCCTCTCTTCTACCTGTGGTTGTGGCAAGACTTCTACCTCCCGCCCCTCGAATTCCCGCCCCTCTCTGTGTGGTGAGAGCAAGGACCTGTGGAACACGGGATGTATTTTCATGTTGTTGGGCAACCTGAGCTTGAACGCCACTGGGTTTATCTGTTGTATAACTTCAAACTGGCCCAGTCTTCTGGGCTGCAACTTCTTGCACCCTCCCTTAAAAGGTAACCCTTGAGTGGACAACCACACGCGATCCCCCACCCTAATGGTTTCCCCTTCCCTCCGGTGTTTATCTGCTTGCTTCTTGTAACTGGCTTTGGCCCTTTCTAGGTTCGTCTTGAGCTGCTGATGTAACGCTTCCATTTCTTCCACAAACTGTTCAGCTGCAGGCACACTCCAGCTCTGTTCCTCATTGCCCGGGAATGCCCTGGGATGACACCCATAATTGGCCAAGAAGGGGCTCATACCGGTGGACACATGTTCAGCATTATTGTACGCAAATTCTGCTAGCGCTAGTTTCTCTACCCAATCATTCTGCCTTTCGCTAACGTAGCAGCGTAAGTATTGCTGGAGTACACTGTTTGCCCTTTCCGCCTGCCCATTGGTTTCTGGGTGTCTCGCTGTCGAGAAGCTGACCTCGACTTGCAGTAGGCTCATGAGCTTCCTCCAGAACCGGGAAGTAAATTGTTTTCCGCGGTCAGATAAAACCCTCAAGGGGGCGCCATGCAGCCTAAAAATGTGTTCTACAAACAACCGTGCCGTTTCTTCCGCCGTCACCACATGGGAGCAGGCGATAAAGTGGCATATTTTGGTTAGCAAGTCGACTACTACCATCACTGCTGTTTTTCCCCTCGATTTGGGCAAATCCGTCATGAAATCAATTGACACCACCTCCCAGGGTTTGTTTGGCGTGGGTAAGGGTTCCAGCAAACCTGCTGGCATCGTGCGTTCCCCTTTGGCCCTCTGGCAGCGGTCACACCCCCTTACATATTCACATACATCTTCCCTCACCCATGGCCACCAAAATTGTCGGGTCACCAGCATCATGGTTTTGTGTTGCCCAAAATGTCCCGCTGTGGGGGTGTCATGTAGTTGTTTGAGTACCCTTCTTCTTAGAGCCTCCCCCAGTACGTACATCGCCCCCTGTAGTACAACACCCCTTCCTTCTCCTCGAACCCCTCTGGTGCTCCCCTCCCCTCTTGGAGTTCCCTGATTTTGGTCCGGGCGAATTCATCGTCCCTAGTGAGTCCTGCCAGTTCTCTCGTGCCCACCAGAGTACCCCCACACACCCATCGGTCCTCAGGTATGACGTGGCGGGTCTCCGGTGGCCCTTCTCCTTCGAAGTACTCTGGTTTCCGCGAGAGAGCGTCAGCTCTCACGTTTTGCTCGCCGGGCACATACTGGATTTCGAAAGAAAACTTGAAAAACTCCTGCGCCCAGCGAATCTGTCTCTGGTTGAGCACCCGTGCTGTCCGCCAGTATTCCAAGTTCTTGTGATCTGTGCAGACCTGGATCTTATGCTGTGCCCCTATCAGCAAATGGTGCCACCGACGAAAGGCGGCGTAAATTGCTAGCAGTTCCCGGTCGTACACGGTGTAGTTTTGTTCCGACTTGCTCAGCTTCCTCGAGAAAAAGGCGCACGGTTTCCATTATTGCTGGTTCAGTCCTGGCTGCAACAGAACCGCCCCGATGGCTCTGTCTGACGCGTCCGTCTCCACCCTCATTGGTTTCTCCAAATCCACATGTAGTAATTGTTCCTCCGACGCGAATGCCTTCTTCAATCTTTCAAAGGATTGTTGGGCTTCCTCCGTCCACACAAACTTTCTTTTACTACTGAGACAGTCTGTGATTGGGGCCGTCAAGTGCGCGAAGTTCTTGATGATCTTCCGGTAGAAATTGCCAAAACCTAGGAACCTCTGCACATCCTTTCGTGTCTTTGGGGTCTTCTACTCCAATACTGCTTGCACCTTGCTTGGGTCCATCGCTAAGCCCTTGTCAGATAACATGTACCCCAGGAACTCCACCTCTCGGGCATGAAACTGACATTTCTCTAGCTTGACCCACAACTGGTGTTTCTGCAAACGTTGTAGCACTTCCCTGACATCTCTCACATGTTGCTCCTCATTTTCTGAATAAATCAAGACGTCGTCCAGGAATGCTACACAGTTCTTGTAAAGCAGAGACCCCAACACGTGGTGCATGAACGCTTGAAAACAGGCGGAGCCTGACTGTAATCCGAAAGGCATAACGAGATATTCAAAAGCCCCCAGGGGTGTGAACATGGTGGTCTTCCACTCATCCCCCTCTCTCATCCGGATTAAGTTGTAAGCCCCCCTCAGATCTAGCTTGGTGAAAATCTTTCCCTTCCTCACTGTCGTCAGAATGTCATCAATTCTGGGTATCAGGAAAGTCACAGGTTCTGACACCAAATTTACCCCCCTAAAGTCCACGACCAGCCTCGGTTTATCAGTGTCCTTTTTGTCCACAAAAAATACTGGACTGCCCCCCACTGCCTTTGACTCTCTTATGAACCCTCTCTTTAGGTTCTTGTCGATAAAGTCCCGTAACTCCTTCATCTCTCTGTCTGACATGGCATACAGCTTACCCACCGGCAGCTGCGCCCCAGGGAGCAAATTGATCTGGCAATCGAACGGCCTGTGGGGTGGCAGTCTATCGGCCTCCTTTTCACTAAAAACCTCCTTCAGATCAGCGTATTGCGGTGGCACCTTCCCTTTACCCTCCACTGCAGTGCTTGCCACTCTGGCTATGCTCATCCTTGGCGTTTCCCCGCCTAGGCAGTGCTGCAGGCAGTAGTCAGACCCAAAGCTGACGGTCCTCTGATGCCACACCACCACCGGATCATGTTGCGCTAACCAGCTCATCCCTAATATTATTGGGGGACCCGCTAATGAGGCAACGTGGAAGGCGATTGTCTCTGAGTGCCTAGACACTCTCATTCTCATAGGTGGGGTCTGGTGCGTAACTTCCCCCCCAATCAGTTCCCTCCCATCAATGGTGGTGACTTGCAGAGGTGCATCCAGAGGTAGCAGGTGAAGCTGATGCTCTAAGGCAAAGTCCCTGCTAAAAAAATTGCATGAGCTTCCTGAGTCCTGAGCTTCACTGGGTGCCCATTTGGGAGTTCAAGCACCACTTCAATGGCAATTGCTGCTCTTGGAGAATCTGGTTTGGGCACATTTATTGGTTGTGGGCTTGGCTGCTGTGCCCACTGATTGGCAGCCAAGCGTTTCTGTTTCCCTGCTCCGGAGCTTGGGGTTCCTCCTACTCGCCCCCCACGGCCCCCACCATTCCTTGCCAGATCTTTCCTTGTGGGCAGACTCTGGCAAAATGTCCTGGCTTTTGGCAAAGGAAACATTTCTTGATTGTTTTTACATCCTTTCCCTCCTTTTTGCGACTCTCGCTGGTGTTTGAAACTTCCTGGGCGCGCGCACCACCTATTTCCATTGGCTCCGCCGGCGGGGAAGGCTGCCTAGGCATTCTAGGAATGCGGTAGTCATGACAACACTGCTCTCTCCCTTCCCGCCTCTCCTGAGCCCGCGCTTCCTGTCTTACGCCAGTCGCAAGGGCTGCCTTGGTCAGCTGGTCCATAGACTGTGGGCGGGGTGCGCGCGAAAGCTCATCTTTGACCGTTGGTGACAACCCCTCCTCAAATAGCATTTGTATGGGTTCCGAGTCCAGCTGCCACCCCAGACGATGAACAATCATGGCAAAACGTGACCAATAGTCTCTAACTGACCCTTCTCCCTGCTTACAGCTTAGCAGTTCCCATTTGGTCACACTCTGTTCCACATCGCTACTGAACATAGCGTCCATCGCCTGAAAGAATTTCGATAGATCCTCCATGGCGTCATTCTGCGTCGCCATGAGCGGTCGAATCCACTCTCTCGCCCCGTCCTGCAAGTGCCCCACAATATAAGCAACTTTGGCTGCGTCATTTTCAAAATCATTTTTCTGCAGCTTCAAGGCATATTCTATTTCCGTTCTAAACGCCCCATACTCTTGAGGCTTTCCCCCAAACTTGTGCACCAGTCCCGGTGCCTTCCTCGCTATGGGGGTGGGTTTCCCCTGAGCATCCAGCGACCGCCGTTCTTCCAGCCTCACCGTCAGGATGGCTATGTGCTCTTCCAAATTGCGGTTTCTCTCCTCCAGCGATTGGCCTCCAGCCGCCCCTCCCGTGGCTCCTGCTCCTCCGGTCTTACTCATGATGCCCCCTTCTGCTTGTTGCGCACGAGCAACTTTCAGGGACAGACAGATTGCTGTAATGGTTGGGAGTTACTCGTGCGTAATCCTGCTCCGTTTGAGCATTGGATTGCCTGGTTAAACCCTCCGGACTACGCAGCCCATATTTGCGTGGCTGCCCTTAGTCACTCGTAGAATCTGTCTGTGGGCGTTTCTTAAAGCGTTGCCAACATAAGAGTTGTTTGACACCCAATCGTTTCCGCCTCTCACTGCGCGGGAGTCTCCTGCGCAGGGTGGGCGTGGGCAGCGGGGTGCTTGGGCTCTCCTCGCTAACTTCCAATGAAGAGTCCTGGAGCCCCTGCACCTCCCTGTCCCGTTGCTCTCCTGGATCCCTGGTGTTACACTCATTCTCTTCCCCTTCTTCCCGGCTGAGTCTTCCTCTAGCGCTTGGACCTTCCCCTGCAGAATCAGAGACCCTCTCCTTCTCCCGTGCCTCTGATGGCAGTTCCCTGACAGTTTACTTTCTCTCTTTCTTTTTTAGTTCTTTCTCTAATTCTTAAACTCTTAATAAATATTATTTTTTTTAAAAAAATGAATTGTGTGTGTGTGTGTGTGTGTGTGTGTGCAAGCAAGTTTATTAGGATTCTGTGCATCTGCTACTGAGTTCTGTGGTTTTTCTACACAATGTAGAATCACAACTTTGTGTATAGGAACCTAAGGTGAACCTGGCTGCTGGATCAAGCGAGTGATCTGTCTAGTCCAGTGTCCTCTCCTGTCCAGCAGCCAGCCAGATGCCCCTGTGGGAAGTTCAAAAGCAGGACCTGAGTGCAAGAGCAATTTGCCCTGCTTGCAATTCCCAGCAACTGGAACCCAGAGGCACGTTGCCTATGCCAGGGGAGGTGGAATGCAGCCACCGGGACCAGCAGCCACTGACAGCTGTTCTCTGTGTATTTGGATCCCCAGCTGGTGGCAACCACTACCTCCTGTGAGAAATTCTGCAGTTTAACCATGTTCTGAGTGGAGATGTCCCATCTTTGGAATGTGTTGAATGTATAAGAAAGAACAGAAAACAAATCCCGCTAACGAGATCCGAGGTGAACTGATGCAAGGAGCCGTGTTGTCTTTTGTTATGCTGTGGAACATGGAAGCATAGGATGCTCCCTGAGCTTGTCCAACTCAGTATTTTCTGACTGACTGTCAGCAGCTCTCCAGGGTTGCAGTCAGATGCCAGAAATTGAACCCAGGACCTTCTGCGTGGAAGGCAGATGCTCTGCAACTGAGCTAGGGCCCTTCTTGTAAAAAGTAAAAAGAGGAAAATAGAAAGCAGCAGCAGGCCATTGGTACATCTAGATCAGTGGGGTGTTGATTTTGTTGGCTACTATGTTATGCCTTTTTGTAGTTTTATATTGTAAACTGCCCTGGGTTCCTTGGATGAAGGGCAGCATAGAAATTCAATAAATTTAATGAAACACACTGGCTGGCAGCTGCTCTCCAGGGTCTCAGGCAAGGGATATTCCTAGCCCTATATGAAGATGGAACCAGCCTCCCCATACCTGGTGCCCTCCAAGTGTTGCTGGTCCCCACTACCCATCAGCCCCACCCAGGATGGCTAAGGGCCAATCAGTGGAGATGGGAAATTGCCCTCTGCCAGCATTTGGAGAGCAACACCTTGAGGATGGCTTCCCTGAAATGGCCTCATCCTTCACAACAGTTCTGAGTTGGGTAAGGGTGAAAACAGCCAGCTCTTGAGACCCTTCCCCAAGGAACAAGACTGGAGGACTGGAGTGGTGGAATTGGTTCTTGGCACAACCTTAGCTTTCAGAATCCAGGTTTCCTCTGTGCAAAGCCGTGGGATGGACAAATGAAAGATAAACATTTCATTTTCCGAAGAGAGAAGTGTGATTTGTTCAAACAAGAATGCAAACGGCTCTCAGATGCCCAACTAATCTGTGCCTTCATTAAAATTTATATGGACAGAAGCACCGTAAAAGAAATAGCTTCTCTGGGTGCGATTCTGAACTGAGTGTCAGCAAGGAAGCCATGCTCGGGAGAGTCAGCCTTTGGATTTGAACAAGTGCTTTTGAATTAAAAATTCATCCCCTCTCTCTTTCTGATTTGTTTGTTTTTAATTAAACTGTGACATTGTGCCTTTTTAAAATAAAAGCAGCCTGGGGAACTAAGCTGGAATCAAAATCACAAGCCCATTTTTTGAAATATGAATTCAGAGCGCAACGCAGCTGACCTTTGGAAAAACCTGTGGCAAGGCTGAGGACAGAACAAGAGACAGAGAGGGATGCGGGGGCGGGAGAGGGGGAGGGGAGGGGGGAGGGGGAGAGACTGCGAGAGGGGAGGGAGGAGGAGGGCGAGGGGGAGGGGAATGAAGAGGGATTAGAGAGCGGTGAAGAAGTGGAGGAAGAAGGTTAGGAAGAGAACGAGGAGCAATTAGAAGTTAGTTTTAGTAATGTCTTTGAAGTTTTTGTCCTGGAATGTAAATGGTTTAAATGAAAAATCCAAAAGGAATAAAATAACGAAAGTTTTGAGGAACAAAAATTATGATGTGATATGCTGCCAAGAGACTCATATAGCTAAAAAACATAAACATGTACTGATTAATAAAAAGTTGGGGGTGGAATTTATCAATTCAGATGTTAGTAAAAAAAGAGGGCTGGTGGTTTATGTTAAAGAGAAATGGGAACCGACGCTAATATGCAAGGATGAGGAGGGAAGAATTCTGGGAGTTCAAATTAATCATCAAGGAGAAAAATTTAATGTAATAACGGTTTATGCCCCCAACACAAAAAAAGCAGAATTCTTTAAAAAAATGGAACAAATGCTGCTAGAATTAGAGAACCATAAATTAATTCTTCTAGGGGACCTAAATGGAGTCCCTGATCCCAAAATGGATAGGAGTGAAAAAAAGAGAAAGACGAACCAAGGGAAACTTCCAAAATCCTTTAAAGATTTATAGGAAAATTTAGATTTGATTGATATCTGGAGGTATAAAAATCCAATAATAAAACAATTTACACACTTTTCAGATTCACATCAGAGTTGGGGCAGAATCGATCAGATCTGGGCCTCAAGAGAGCTTTCATTAAGAACAAGGAAGTGTGAGATAGAACCTAGAACACGCTCCGATCATAACCCAATTATTTTGGAAATAAAATGTAGATCATTGGGACAGTACAGGTGGAGAATGAACGAATACCTATTAGAAAACGAAGAGATTATTGAGAAAGCCAAAAACACCCTGAAAGAGTATTTTGAGTGGAATTTAAACAAAGAAACCAAAATTGATATAGTCTGGGAAGCAAGTAAAGCAGTCCTTAGGGGATTTTTGATTCAACAGAATAGTTATAGAAGGAAGTTAAGAGAATCAAAAAAGGAAGAAATAGTGAAACAATTGAAAGAGTGTGAGGAAAAATTAATAATAAATCCAGAGGATGAAAAGATGAAACAAATATCTAAAGTGCTGCAAACTCAATACTCAACATTATTAGGGCAAGAGGTAGAATGGAGGATAAAATCAATGAAACAAAAATACTTTGAATCTGCAAACAAGACGGGGAGATTGTTGGCATGGCAGCTAAGGAAAAGGAAAAAACAAATGGTGATTAATAAGATCAAAATAGAGGAACATATAATAGAAGATCCAAATGAAATAAAGGGAAAGTTTCTTCAGTTTTATGAAACCTTGTACAAAAGAAAGGAGGATGAAGATACAGCAGAAATAGGAAGATATTTGGAGAAAAATGGGGGTGAGCGGCTGACAGAAGACGAATCATCCCATCTAAATAAACCAATAACGACAGATGAGGTTAAGGAGGCTATCAAAAAAATGAAACCAGGGAAAGCCCCAGGTCCAGACGGTCTGTCGCAAAAATATTATAAAGTCTTGGAGGAGTACGTAACACCTGTCTTATGTGATGTATTTAACAACATTTTGCAGGGAGGGAGGATACCGGATTCGTGGAGAGAGGCCCATATTACCCTAATACCAAAACCAGATGCGGATAAACTTGACATAAAAAACTATAGGCCGATATCACTACTCAATAATGATTATAAAATTTTTGCTGAGATAATGGCAAAAAGATTGAAAAAATATTTGATAAAATCAATCCATAAAGATCAAGCCGGATTTTTGCCAGGCAGACAGTTGAAGGATAATATAAGAAATATAATAAACATCATTGAATATTTAGAGTTTAAAAATGAAATCCCTGCAGCTCTGGTATTTGTCGGCGCCGAAAAAGCTTTCGACAATGTATCCTGGTGTTTCCTTATAAAGTGTATGGAAAGGGCAGGGATAGAGGGGCCCTTTTTGGAGGGTATCAAAGCAATTTACTCGAGCCAAAGAGCTAAATTAATCATTAATAATAACTTAACAGATTCCTTTATGATTTCAAAAGGTACAAGACAGGGGTGCCCTCTGTCCCCCCCCCCCTCCTGTTTATTATGGTACTGGAGATAATTACAAATAAAATAAGGGAAACACCGGAAATAAGAGGAATTAAACTTGGAGTGAAAGAATATAAATTAAAGGCATATGCCGATGATTTAGTAATATCATTAGAAGAACCATTAAAAGGCGTGGAAAAAGTTCTAGAGCTTCTTGAGGAGTTTGGAAAGCTATCTGGGTTTAAGTTAAACAAAACTAAGACAAAAATACTGACAAAGAATTTGGCTGAAGATCTAAGAATTCAATTAGAACAACAAACAGGGATTAAGGTAGTGAAAAAGGTGAAGTACTTGGGCATTTGGGTAACAACAAAAAATATAAATTTAATGGAAAATAATTACAATAGAACCTGGAGCGAGATTAAAAAAGACTTAGACAGCTGGAGCAGATTAATGCTCTCCTGGGAGGGACGAATGGCTGCCATAAAAATGAACATCCTTCCAAAAATATTATTTTTATTTCAGAATATTCCAGTAATCAGAGGTACGACAATGTTTAAGGAGTGGCAGAGGACCCTGTCCAGGTTTATCTGGCAGGGGAAGAGAGCAAGAATTAAGTTTAAACTGCTCACAGACAGGAGAGAAAGAGGGGGGTTCGCTGTCCCGAATTTGCAATTATATTATGAGGCCGCATGCTTGTGTTGGATTAAGGATTGGATAGTTTTGGAAAATCTGGATGTGTTAGACCTGGAAGGATTTGATGCTAGATTTGGCTGGCACGCCTATTTATGGCAAGATAAAGAAAGGGTGCATAAGGGATTCTCCCACCATATTGTTAGAGGAGCGTTGTTAGAAGTATGGAATAGAACTAAAAGACTGTTGGAAAAGGGCATACCTTGGTGGTTATCACCAGTTAATATCTCATCAATCAAAAATTTAAACACGGGAACCCAAAGATGGACCTACGAAGATCGCTTGATTAAATCGGATAAAGGGTGGAGAATTAAATCATATGAAGAATTAAAGGATAAGTCAATAGGGTGGCTACAGGTTCATCAACTTAATGCCCTATGGAATGAACATAAAAAATAGGGATGCATGAGAAAAAAATCAAAATTCCAGGTGGAAATATTAGAAGGAAAGAGCAAACTTTTATCTAAAATGTACAATCAATTACTGGAATGGGATACCAAAGATGTAGAGGTGAAGGAGGTCATGATAAAGTGGGCCATAGATTTGGGATATAGTTTAGAATATGAGAGATGGGTGAAACTTTGGACTAAGGATATGAAATTTACAGCATGCGTTGGCCTCCGAGAAAATATGGAAAAAATGATGTATCGCTGGCATATTACCCCTGTTAAGCTGGGGAAAATGTACAAGACTGGAGACAAAAGATGTTGGAAATGTAAAAAAAAAGAAGGCGACTTCCATCATATGTGGTGGTCATGTGAAGAAGTGAAGAGGTTCTGGGGTTCTATCTATGACGAATTGAAAAAGATACTGAAATAAACATTTCCTAAAAAACCAGAAGCATTTCTTCTGGGAATGGTCGGTGAGGAGATTAGGAAAGAAGATCAAACCATGTTCCAGTATGCAATGGCAGCAGCCAGGATACTGTTGGCACAAAATTGGAAATCATCTAAGATCCCAACTATTAGTGAATGGCAAAACAAGCTATTTGAGTACTCTGAGCTAGCAAAAATGACACAGAAGATTAGGCACCAGAGTAACAAAAATTTTATTAATGATTGGAATAAATTTATATCATACATGGAAAAAAACTTAGGTAATATTAAAATAACAGTAGGTGAATTATAGAATCTGCGAAGTAAAGACAAAGGTTGAAAGAAGGAACTGCACGAAGGTTATTAATGCGATATAGCTCAAATTATGGTGGAGGGAAGTTAGAACGATGATATGATAATTAGTACTTTTGGAGAAATGTATTTACGTCTTGATGTTTTACTGTATATTTGTTTATTTATTTTTCTTTTTTTGGTATGTTTGTGATTTTAAAATAGTGTATATCGGAAATAAAATTTAATAATAAAAAAAGAAAAACCTGTGGTGTCTGACCTATTAAGGCATATTTTAATTTTTATATATTAATTTTTCATAGCATACAGGTTGGTTGTCTTGCTGTGAGCAGTTGATATTCCAATACATTTGAAGGCTAAAGCACCAGCATGATAGATGAGAGGATAATAATGTTAGCAGAGGAAAATTCTCCCCTCCCCCTCTCTCCCAAAATGTGCATACATAGAACTTTGTAACATACACAATTCTTCAAGCTTGAATTTATACCATGCTCTTCCGCCCGAAAGGCTCCCAGAATAGCTTGCATGCAGGCAATTAAAACAATACAGTCCCTGCCCCACAGGCTTACAATCTAAAAAAAGTGGGGAAACAAGGGGAAATGCACCAGGAGAGAAGAGGAGAAAATATCAGCCTCAGGCACTAATTCTTAAACAGTTGTTCTTATGCAGTAATGATTAGCTGGAACAGTTCAGGGACAGGGAATGCTTGATACACTTCAACAAAGCTGGCAGTGAGCCCTGCTTCCCATCTCTGCCCCAGATGGAAAGGGATTGTGGAGAACAGAACCTACTGGTCTTTCTGGCAGCCCCCCCCCCCCCGCCAATATTTAATCAAGCCACCTACCTAGTTGCCTTCTTGCCTATAAAAAGGGAACAGGTGGATTCCATATAGAAGGCTGCAAGCGTGAAGAAAGTTGGGAGATAATAGACAGTTGCTAACTTTGGGTTAAACTGCATTAAGCAAAATTGTAAACGGCAGTGGTATCACCTCTTTTGCAATGCGCTGTTTATTAGTATGCTTGCAGTGTCGGAGGGTTAGGGTGTGCTCCTTTGTTTTTATCCATCTCCAAGCCCAATCCTTTTTGTACAATTGATGGCCCTTGGCTAAATAATAAAGTTGTGGCTTTGCAACCTGGATT
This sequence comes from Podarcis bocagei, assembly GCF_964188305.1. Taxonomy (NCBI): domain Eukaryota; kingdom Metazoa; phylum Chordata; class Lepidosauria; order Squamata; family Lacertidae; genus Podarcis; species Podarcis bocagei. The sequence continues at coordinate 52,340,386 of NC_138140.1, read as the reverse complement.
CAGAATACGTATTAAGCACATGGACAAAAATTCTCTCCCGCACTATTATTTTGCACATATCTGCAACAGGGAAGGCGCTATCCGAAGCCTTGCCTTCCCCACCTAATCTGCTCCTTCTTTGATTGGTAGGCATTTTCTGCAATGGAACCACCTTATTGGAAAGCACAGAAGTTTGGGTTAATTTTTTATTTTAAAATAATATTTATTAAGTTTTCCAATTTAACAATCCAATAAAGGTCACATTAAAGACATTCAGAATTATAAAATAATCAAGCAGTCCAGATATTAAGCCAAATCATAAATCTTTGTTTGACTTCTCATGTTCTGAGGTCAGAGGATTGCAATCATCTCACATTTGCGCTGCTTTCTTAATTAGTCCAGGTGGTTCCCATAAATCAAACCGATGTTAATCCTTTGTTCACTTTCACAGCCTCTGAGTTTGTCCAGCAAGCGAGTTATATCGACAGTATGTTTCTGTGTGTTTGTTTATTTTCTTCCATATCTTTCACTTTCACTTCTTCATGCCAATACGACACATCCCAAAATGAAGGAAATCTGGCTTTCTGCCAATTGTTCCAGGCAGATGTCCAAACCTCTTCGTTTCATCTCATACCAGAACAGATAAGCCTGCACTTTGGCTAGAAGCCTCAGTTTCCATCTTCCGCTCTTAACAGTCCATCAGAATTAATTGCAAATTTATAAATCTTTTCCACCCAGTTAATAATTAGATTAAAATTATATCAGTATTACAGTACAGTACAGTCTCGCTTGCGTACATAATCAATCGGTATTCAGACTTTCCAGGGGGATCCGCCAAGTAAAATAGCAAATACGCATTATATCAAAAAACAAAAACAAAGGAGGCTCCCCCCGCCCCCGCTTTCCGTTCCAAAATACCAGTTACATAATAAAGATAGTCTCTCTTCCACTCTAACCCTTTAGCTCCTCAGTGGCTGAATCAGCTGGCAGAGTAGTTTATCTCCCCTCACTCAGAGCATGCCCATTAATTAAGTCCAAATTATCATCTTAAAAAATAGGAGTTCGTTTGCTCATGGAGGCAACTTTGGAGAGCTGCCAAAGAGACACACGGTGTTTTCCACCCAGCGCCCCCGGTGCCCTCATTCCTACCAGATTGGGGGCAGGTGTTGGGCAATCTGTGGGTGAAGCTGCCTCCCCCAGCCCTGGGGGGGTTGGGAGGATGATTACTCCCATCTCATCCTCAAAATATCCCATGTGAAACAGCTCAGATGTAATCAACAGCCTCCACCATGGCAAGCCAAACCAGAAGTCCCTAAAGTTTGGATTCTGATGGCCCCACAATTACGGCCCTTTAAGGAAGTCTTAAAATACCCTTTTGTTTTCCTTGAGTTGTTTTATTGCAGAGAGGGCAGAATGTGCCCCCCAGGCTTCTCCCTCTGGCCCTCAGAACTATTCCCTAGACCACACCCCTCATCAGCAATGCTTCATGCTTTCCTGATAATGCTTCTTGCATGCCTGGAGGGAGGATGGAACAGAGGGTGTGCAGAAACCAACTAACTGCACAAAAGTAACATTGACAGTCATTACTCTGTCCACTTTTGCCTCTGACCCAGCCGGCCACTGCCATGAGCCTTCCAGAAGGTTGCCCAGCACCATTCTCTGGACCGCAGCAGCCCCAACAAAGCATCCTGCAAAATATTCCCCAGGGTTTTGATTGTAAAGAAACCAAATTATAAGTTCTCCCCAATTCATTTGCATTTGATATGCCATTCTCTTGTTTTGCTATTGACTCTGAATGTCAGTATTTCAAGGAAATAACAGAGATTTAGGCTCGTGCAATTTAAGTGGATTAAAGCACTCTGCTGCCCTGGTGCAATTTGTAACATGACAGGGAAATGTGCTAAGAAATGTGAGATGAACAATTGGTTAATGGGAAGACGTATAACCTTCATGAAAGCAAGAGAAGATGAATGCATCAGATCACAATTTTTTTTTTAAGTCCTCATGAAAATTAATCAGTGTTCTAATGCAATTTTCTCCCAATATTCACATTTTTCTGTGCAATGTTGCTTGGCATACTCATTTTTCCAATCTCCACCCCCCCCCCCCAGCATAATGAATGTTGTTATTTTAACATATTCATTTTTATGCTCACTTTCTCCTAATAGATGCAATTTTTTTACACATTATATGGTTGGAGAACTGCATCCTAAAATTTGGAGAAATGCAAAATTCCGATTCACATATTGTTTCGAAAAGTGCAAATATGGTAGGTTTCTATTAAAATATGAACTGAATCCATCACCTATCCCTACGTGCTGCTTACTGTGAATGCATTTCCCACCCCTGACTTCCACCAAACCCTTGCAGAAAAAAGAGCCATTATTTCCCTTCCCCCTCCACCCACAATGCTAAAATAACTCCTGGCATCCAGCTCTTTCTGCTTGTTGCCACTAAGTGGCAGTCAAGGAATAATTATTACCAGTGCTGAGAACTTCCCTGGATAGTGGGCTTCCTCATCATGATGAACGGGCTGCAAAATGTTTCTACACCTGGATTTAATGTAAAAGTAAAAGTACTGGCAGTTATTCTCCAGGCTGAAGCCAGGTAATGTTAACATGCCAGGTCTAGAGTTCCAGAAGTTTTCTCTTGTTTCTAATGTTCTTGGATCAGATGGGATCTCAACTGTAGCAATTAAGCAGCCATTCCATCTTACAATAGCTAGTGGGAAAGAGACGAGAGTTAAGAGCAACTCAGAAAATAATTAAAATCAACAATAAACTAAAACCAGATGGAAACACATATCATTCCACACATCCGAACAACAATATAAGTCCCAGATTGCAAGAGTAGAACTGTCTTATCATTGACATTTGTCATCTGCTCTGGGAGCTAGGGGTGGAGGAAGGGGTGTGTGGTGGGGGTGGTTTGCCCTGGGTGTCACCACTGAGGGGGTGACAAAATGCCGGGTGGCACTCACCGTGGGGCCTGCAGCGTGCCCAAGCCACACATCTCTCCTGGGAGTGGCGCAGTGGCTTGGGTGCCCACAGGCTCCGCACTGCCCCAAACGGTTCACCCACCACCTCCACCTCCCCTGTAGGGCGGCTGAGTGGGAGGAGGCAGGCAGACTCCTTGGAGGCCTTGTGGAGCATCCTACCCCAGCTGGCCCCACCCCTGGGCACAGGGCACGCGCGCTGCCCCCAGGTGCCCGATTGGCTTGCTCTGCTGCTGCTGGGAGCCATTGTTTTGCTGGATAAAATACTTCAGGATAAATAAAAGCAGAGCAAAAGAAATGTGTGTGTGTGTGTGTGTGTGTGTGTGTGTGTGTGTGTGTAAAAGCCAGGGCCAGCCCAATATTTTTTGGTGCCTGAGGCAAGATGTGCCACAGACGCTTTGCTCCCACCACAGATCTTGATCGATCCACATCCTAATGGGCCGGGAGGAGCATTGTCTCCCAAGTTGCCTCAGGTTGCCTCGGTGCACCAACCATGCTAGGAGAGCAAGCTCGTTTAGGGGCTACAGGCAAGATTACATGGCAGGTTAATTGATTCAATTCACACAGAAGTGAAAAATGTATGTGTATTAATGATGGTTTAAAATGGAAAATGGCTAAATGTGCATTGCTAACACTGGGGTTTTCCCACAGTTGTTTTCTAAAGGACTCTGAGCTCCTTAATGGGTTGATTAATAACTGCTGATTGTTTATCTGTTTCTCTAAACTATTCTAAACTTAGATCTGGTGACAAAGGTATTGAGCTGGAAATTCCCCATCACTAAAGGGTGGTGGCTGATAGTCTTCCTCTGAAAAGGACAGAGAACAGAAGGATGTAAGTGATTCTCTCCTGAAGGAAGAGTAAAGACCAGAAGAGGCTGGAATGCAGGCTGTGGAGACAGAGAGGGACCTTTGCTTATACAGTCATACCTCGGGTTAAATATGCTTCAGGTTGAGCGTTTTCAGGTTTCAGGTTACAGAACACGTTACTTCCAGGTTTCGCTGCTCGCGCATGCACAGGTGGTCAAAATGATGTCACGGCATGTGCGGAAGCGGCGAATTGTGACCCATGCATGCATAGACGCACAGGCGCTGGTTACGTTTGCTTCAGAATGTGAACGGGGATCCGGAACGGATCCCATTTGTATCCAGAGGTACCACTGTAGTTCTGTTTGGATTGTTTCATATCTTGTAAGATGCTGAGCCTGTGCTGGACAGCACAAGGCATTGTATGGACATTCTGGACATACCATCTGATGCATTCTGTTTTATGTTAAAGAGTTCTTCCAGTAAAAGTTTGAATAATATTTCCACGGGCCTGGGCAATGGCTCATTT